>NW_028274811.1:74922545-75567128 GCF_037043125.1 Eumetopias jubatus | reverse complement strand
ATATTGCCCTACTTTCATAAACTAGTCTTTCATTAGCTCTCATTATCCCAGCAAGATAGTCTAGAATTGTTGAGGTGAACATTATGTAATACTAAGAAAAAAAATACACTATGAAAATATTAAAAAAAAACATTTGTCACAGAATGTAAAATAAAACTTTTTCCTTGTTTATCACCGAGGCTTCATAATTGAGAGTAACTTTCTGAAAAACTCTTAAAAGCTACCAGTTACTCCCCAACTCTTCAACCAAAAATGCTATGAGGTAGGAGAACTACCTTCCACCTTCATTTTCACCCAGGGGATTCTTTTAAAAGAAGTGCCATCCCTTTGTCCCTCAGCTTGCTTTGGACTTGTGGCTTCTTACACCCATACTTCCACCACATAGAAGGAGAGCCTCCAAGAAAAATACCATAGATGGTGGACATTAGCTCAACTGTGACAATCTCTAAACTCAATATGGTACTTCCTCCAGAGTAGTATAGGAAAAACTGTCACATTTCCTCTGGAGTTGGGGTATATTTGAATCAAGAGACCAGATTACATTTCTTGCAGGGATAATTCTGAATGCTGAAGAATACCTGAATTGTCCCATGATTACAAAGCAGGATCAAAGGGCAGCAGTAGGACAAGTCTCCTTGGTGTAATAAAGATGCACAAGTTTCCTAATGACAAAGTATATGCCACAGGAATAACAAATTTGAGCCATTTTGAAGGTATCCCATCCAAGAAGGATATCTGCTAAGTGAAGGTAGCTAGCAGTGGGAGACAGAAAAAAATCACAGAATATCCCACGGAGAGCTGGTCACCTATGTTAGAGACTGTGTATTGGGGTGATCTGTGCAGAGGCTCTGAAGAATGCACATCTGGGTCCACAGAAGACCTAGAGATTTAGTATCATCGTCAGATAGGACATGGAATAAAAAAAAAAAATCTTAAGAATAGCTTAGTGACTGAATTTTGTACTTTTCTTCTAATTCCTCCTCACAGTGCTAAAACCCTAGAGAATCCAGGAACACACATTTGAAGACAAAGAGAAGGAAGAAGAAGAGGAGGAGGAAGAAGGAGAAAAAGGAGAAGGGGGGAGGAGGAGGAGAGAAGAAGAAGGAAGAAGGAGAAGAAGAAGGAGAAGGAGGGGAGGAAGAAGAGAAAGAAAGAAGAAAGAGAGAAGAGGAGGAGGAAGGGGGAAAAAGAAGAGTAAAAACACAATCCACACTTTTTTTTCCCATGGAAGGTTCCCAATTCATGGGTCAGGTTTATTGAGGATAAGGAAAGATATTTTGGGGTTGGAATGGGGGGACTAAAGTTTTCACTAAGATTGGAATGGACCTTTGTTACTTTAAAAATGGCCCTAATTATCAAAATCAGACTATCCTTATAGTTGAATGGACTGGAAGCTTTCACATCTGTAAGGATCCCAGGTTTTCAAGGGAAAACAAAGGGGAATCTAAGAGAATATTTTTAAAGGTTGAGAGACTAAAGAAAAGTAAATTCACTCACAGCTTATATCCCGTCTAACTCAATTAATTATGCATATAAACAAGCTTGCCTGTCCCTCTAGTTCTCTATGACATATTTTGTATAAACAAAATATGCAATCTGTTTAGAATACTTAAGTATTCTACATTGAAGCTAGCACTGAAAA
The DNA here is from genome assembly GCF_037043125.1 of Eumetopias jubatus. Taxonomy (NCBI): domain Eukaryota; kingdom Metazoa; phylum Chordata; class Mammalia; order Carnivora; family Otariidae; genus Eumetopias; species Eumetopias jubatus. The sequence goes on along the minus strand of NW_028274811.1, from coordinate 75,565,486 downwards.
CAAACTCATCAGACAAATCAATATCATTGACCTGGACCCAGAAATACCTTCAGTTCAAGCTCCTCGTCTTATCGATGAAAGTTAAAATTTACTAATAAACCATACAAGGTTCTTCACTATCTAATCTGTTTGTTCTCTTTTCTTATCTCCCCTCACTCACCTTGGTTGCTGAGCCCTTAAGTCTGATCTTAGAAGATCTTATTTCCTTTGTCATTCAAAACATTCACATCTCTGAATTTTTGTGTTCACTCTTCTCTGTTCTTGAAAGTCCCTCTCCAGCCTGTTCTGCCTTTCCAGGCCCTAGTGACCAAGGATAGATGGTTCCTCCACTGCAAGCCCTAGCTAAATCCCGTAAGTAGAATCACTTGTGATCTGGTTTGTCTCCCACTGCACCTTGTTCAGATTACTAAGAAGTGTAGCATTTACCCCACTCGCATTCTGCTAGTTACTTTAATGAAGTTCTCCTCAGCCAAACCATGAGGAAAGCAATTTGTCTCATTCAGCTAAATCCCTAATTCACTAAGCACAGTTCCTGCACACGTAGAAGTCAAGCATTGCACACTTACTCAATGTTGGAATGAATAAATGAGCACAGACAAAATTACTACAGTAATAAAGCCCATATCTTCCTTTATGCTAAGGATGCCTGCTGCTACCCGATCCATTACAAAGATACTGGTATAAAAAACAAACAAACAAACAAAATACTTGCAACCAGCCTACAGAATGACATGTTTTCTGACTCTTTCATTTTACAAACAAGAAGAATAAAGCCCACAAAAGTCTGGGAATAGGCCAAGGCCACTTAATAATGCAATATAAGTATCAACACTGGAACCTATCCTGATCATTAACTGTAATCAGACTTTTTAGACTTCTCTACAGCTTCCCTCCAGATGTAATTTTGTCAATATTGTTAATAGATGCACCCTCCGTGCCTAGGAGATACCTGACATATAGGCATCCACTAAATATTTATTTCCTAGATGAATGAATGCAAAAGCTGTACCTAAGAGAGCTTCAAGCTAAGAATCCAAGTTTAAACAAATGTAGAGAAAGCAGAGGTAACACTGCAATTTCAACTGCAAGGTGTTGAAGCCTCAGCTATGTTTAAAAATCAATTTTTTTCTTTTCTTTTCAAGCAGTGTTTTTATTTCTTATTTTGGGGTGGGTGTGTGTAATTTTGCTGTCATAAAAAAAAGAACTTGAGATCAGTTAACCCTAAGAAATTTGTATTTCAGCAATTCAAGATGAGCAAGCGGAGCTTATATTTAAATGTCAATGCTAGTAATGCATTACTTTGGAAATGGTTTTCCTAAGTATCACTATAAAAAATATAGGGATGACTAGCTGAAGAAAAAGAAAAAAAAAAAAACAGCACAAGTTTGCAAACTTCCATTCTTAAGTATGGAATTAATGTTAACCTAAATCCAAAATGTCTGAGGGCCTCTAGAGTGGGTCCTTGTGACAGCATCAGACCTGGAGCAACTGTCTGCATTAAGTGCTCTGGGGCTTGGGCCACCTGCCCTGCCCTTTGGAGGAGCAGGAAATTATGAGAAATAGTCATGGGTTAGAAGAATTTGTGGAGGTGGCATCCTTGGAAAGATCAGATGACAGTACCAGTTGCCATAGCACTATAATCTGGCATTTCCAATGAAGACAAAACTGAAACCTGTCTGCAATGCCAGAAAGTGGGGGCGGCAAGAAAATAGGTACAATTCATGAAGTGAAAAATTTGGAAAACATTAAATCAGGTTTAAAGAGTAAGGAAGGGGTGTTTTTTAATACTTTAAACAAATTATCTTCTTGACAGGTGATTGATGTCTATCAACTTTCAAAAGGCAAGCTGAGTGTCACGTAAGCAGTGAAACTTCTCCAGGCATGTGCTTGAATAACTGCATTGCTATTGTTTCTGTTTGATTTTCTTATTTCCCAATTTATCTTGCAAGCCATGTGCAGTATTCCTTCACTCAAAAGATGCACATCCTGTTCAAGTTAAACCAAAAAGACAGAGGGCAGTGAGCAGATGTCAGAAGACTTCTCACTTAGAAAACTATTATTAAATTCTTAATCTGCTTGTGGAACAAAGTTTCAGGACCATGTTTTCCCTGAATATATTTCAGTAGAGATAAAATGGTTGCTGTGTTGCCTCCCTGCTGAATATCTCATGTCAAAATAGACAAAATTTTTCTGTATGGTAACTGCTGGTCTCAGTCCCCAGAGAAACCGAGGACAGAGCTAGCTTGGAGATTTAATAACCTATAATTATACACACCTCCAGCATGGGATCTGGGATCTCTCTACTTAACATTGAATGAAGTCTATGCTTTCTCATTGTGATTTCAGGATTAAACCTTTTTATGCTGTATTCATGAGTAGTCTAGTCCCAATTTCACTTATGACAAACCTCCCCATACCTTCCACCAGCCAGATGTATATTTTTATAGAATATATAAAGCAAAGAGTTACACTTTGCACACTGCATAGTACTTTATTGTTTTTTTAACACTATGAACTCTGAGTGCCCCAAAAATAAAAGTTTAAATAATCATGGTGTGGGTGGAATCCAGGCAACTAACATGATAATCTGGTATAGGAGGAAATGAAGAAAAACAGTTCTGAAAGGGGTGGGGAAATAGAAGGAGGATCAGAATCGAGATGATTTAATCAATCGCAGAGGATAGTGGAATTAATTTAGTGAGCAAAAGCAATTGCTTGAATTTTTCTCTTTTTTTTTCTTCCGACATGCCTTGTTCCTATGAAATAAGTGACAACATTAGGAAAGGAAGACAGCTGGGATATGGAGAATGTGGCAGCAGCCTACTGGCTGCCATTCAGATATCTGTCAGATGAATGAGCATTGCAGACTTGTCTGATATGACATTTGGATATTCACTTAATAGGATTATAAAGAACACTCCAAAACGTACATTTTTGTAATTAGTTCTTTCAAATGAATTTGCTTTACGTTGTTTCTCTGGTTTCTAATCAACTGTGAGTATTTCCATAGAGATTTCCTGATGTTGAGTAAAATAAAGTATAAAGATTTTCCAATCAAATAAGCATGTAAGTCTTGGAGACTGACAAACTCATCTTTTAGTTTAAAGACAGATTGAATCTAATGGTTTCTCTCTTAAACTGGCAGTTAAGGGCAACACCCAAAGTGAAAGAGCTTCTATTAAATATAATTACTTTTTACAGAATCTACAAGTCAAGTTAAAGTATGGATTCTATGCTTCGACTTTCCAAGAATTAAGTTTACATTTGTCTTTAGCTATGCTCCCAAAGCCTTTGTGATTTCGGTTATAAAACTTGAGTTTGGTATTTAAGAATCCTCAATAACTAGTCCTTACCCACTTTTCCAGATTTATCCTTTCATAACCTCAGGTCTTCCTAACCTCCTTTCTCATGCCCTTGGGCCCTTTGCTCAAGCCTAGCAAACTCCTAGTCTTCTTTCATTTATCAGTGTCTTTCATGTATGTTAATGTTTCTGCTTTGAATTGCAGCTTCCCTCTGCTACTGCTGGGAAATTCCTACTTCTCCTAGAACATTTGCTATTTGCTTTAGGCAGTTAGTTCCTCCCCTCTTCTTGAATTAACAGGATTGTGATCTTATCTCAGTTTACATAGACACATGCATTTGTATCCCAGCCATTATAGCACAACAGAACCCCAAGTTGAGAAGAAAATTCATATGGGGAAAGTCATGTATCTCAGTCATGCCTGTATCTCCATTACATAGAAACTAGTACAGAAGAGCCCTAGTAAAGGCTTAACTGTTCTGTGATACTGGGCCTGTCACTTCAGCTCTCCAAGCCTCAGTTTCCCCAATTGTATGTTCAACACAGTAAAAATCACTAAATGATGAGGATTCAAGAATGAAATAACACATGTAAACACACCTTGTTTACTCAAAAGTGTCATGTCAACATGAGGAATGAAGACTAGAAAACTGTTTCCATGTTGCTACTTCTCAAATATGTCCTGAATATTAACATTTTAGTTGCTTAAAACACATGCCGGTTTTCTCATTGGCATTCTTTTGTTCAATAAAATAGGGGAATCCAAGTTTAAAAAGCAATCCCTCTCTCCTCCTTGAGGTTCAAAAGGCTGTTTGCATTTTGAAGTTTATAAATGGAGCTTATAAATATTTCTATTTTCCCCTGATATTTCCCAAATATAAGCCACCCCCTTTTTTTTTTTTAGAAGTTTTTGACATTTGTAACAATCTCTGAGAGTCTCAAACGAATGAACAGTAAATAACCTAAAGATTTTAAGTCTTCCCTCTCTTCCACTGCCAGTCATGAATTCAGCTCCTGAGGACTTGGGAGGTCAGGGGAGTTTATTTTTAAACACAGTTCACTTAAGACCATGGCAGTACAGTAGATGAGGACTTCTGGAGGAAATAAGGACCTTCATTTTAAAAAAGAGTGATGCAGAAAGAATGAGCCTTAGACAACTAAGAACATTCATTCAAAGCAAATCTCTCCTTCCTGGATCTTACATAGTCACCAGGCAAACTCCACAAATTCGTGTCAAGTCACTTGTCAGATAGCAGAATGACTAATATTCTGGTCATAGAAAAATATATTTGACTCTGAAAGCTGGTCTTAAACACTGCATTAGTCTCCCATGTTGAAGACCCCTCAACAGTTCCAGAAAGAGACAAAGGTCATGCCCAAATCAATCTATTTGCCTTTAGAAGTTTTGAGTTGCTTTTGGAAGACTTATATAACAATGTTCCCTTCAGTGTGGAGATCCTAGGTCTTTATTTTGCTGTTCTTAGGACTGTTCTATTAGCTCTGGGAATTCTTATCTTGGCATAGAGGAAAAGTCCAGTTTGACACTATTTATAAATAAAGTCATTAGTTTTTAAAGAAAAAGCATGTTATAAAGTTTGTTTTTGTTTGACTATTTTTTTTCCATTACTTTTACTGATGTGAGCATTATTCACATGACTATAAGAAGGTAATATCCTTGGCAACTCGGGGTCTTTTCCGATTCCATACAAATTTTAGGATTGTTTGTTCCAGCACTTTGAAAAATGTCATTGGAATTTTGATCAGGATGGCGTTGAAGGTATAGATTGCTCTGGGTAGCATAGACATTTTAACAATGTTTATTCTTCTGATCCATGAGCATGGAATGTTTTTCCATCTTTTTGTGTCTTCTTCAATTTCTTTCATGAGTGTTCTATAGTTCCTAGAATACAGATCCTTTAGCTCTTTGGTTAGGTTCATTCTTAGGTATCTTATGGGTTTTGGTGCTATTGTAAATGGAATCGTTTCTCTAATTTCTCTTTGTACAATTGCATTGTTAGTGTATAAGAAAGCAGCTGATTTCTGTGCATTGATTTTGTATCCTGCCACATTACTGAATTGTTGTATGAGTTCTAGAAATTTGGGGGTGGAGTATTTTGGATTTTCCATGTAGAGTATCATGTCATCTGCGAAGAGAAAGAGTTTGACTTCTTCTTTGCCAATTTGAATACCTTTTATTTTTGTTGTCTGATTGTTGTTGCCAGGACTTCCAGTACTATGTTGAACAATAGTGCCAAGAGTGAGCATCCTTGATGTGTTCCTGATCTTAAAGGAAAGGCTCTCATCTTTTCCCCATTGAGGATGATATTCATTATGGGTTTTCCATAGATGGATTTTATGAACTTGAGGAATGTTCCCTCTATCCCTATACTCTGAAGAGTTTGAATCAGGAAAGGATGCTGTATTTTGTCAAATGCTTTTTCTGCATCAATTGAGAGGACCATATGGTTCTTCTCTCTCCACTTATTAATGTGTTCTATCACATTGATTGATTTGTGAATGTTGAACCACCCTTACATCCCTGGGATAAATCCCACTTGGTCATGGTGGATGATCCTTTTAATGTATTGTTCGATTCTATTAGCTAGAATTTTGTTGAGGATTTTGGAATCCGTATTCATCAGGGATATCAGTCTGAAATTCTCCTTTTTGATGGGGTCTTTGCCTGGTTTGGGCATTAAGGTAATGCTGGCCTCGTAGAATGAGCCTGGAAGCTTTCCTTCTGTTTCTATTTTCTGAAACTGCTTCAGGAAAATAGGTATTATTTCTTCTTTGAATGTTTGGTAGAATTCCCCAGGGAATCCATCAGGCTCTGGACTCTTGTTTTTTGGGAGGCTTTTGATCACTACTTCAATCTCATTACTGGTTATTGGACTATTCAGGTTGTCAATTGAAAACAAAAAACAAAGCTGGGGGCATCACATTGCCCGATTTCAAGCTATATTACAAAGCAGTGATCATCAAGACAGCATGGTACTGGCACAAAAACAGACATATAGACCAATGGAACAGAATAGAAAGCCCAGATAGGGACCCTCAACTCTATGGTCAACCAATCTTCAACAAAGCAGGAAAAAATATGCAACGGAAAAAAGACAGTCTCTTCAATAAATGGTGCTGGGAAAATTGGGCAGCTACATACAGAAAAATGAAACTCGACCATTCTCTAACACCATACACAAAGACAAACTTAAAATGGATGAAAGACCTCAATGTGAGACAGGAATCCATCAAAATCCTAGAGGAGAACATAGGCAGTAACCTCTTCGACATTGGCCACAGCAACTTCTTTCAAGATACATCTACGAAGGCTAGTGAAGCAAAAGCAAAAATGAACTTTTGGGACTTCATCAAGATAAAAAGCTTCTGCACAGCAAAGGAAACAATCAACAAAACAAAGGGGCAACCCACAGAATGGGAGAAGATATTTGCAAATGACACTACAGACAAAGCGCTGATTTCTAAGATCTATAGCTGATGTTAGAAATCTCAAACTCAACACCCAAAAAACAAATAATCAGGTCAAAAAATGGGCAGAAGACATGAACAGACACTTCTCCAAAGAAGACATACAAATGGCTAACAGACACATGAAAAATTGTTCATCATCATTAGCCATCAGGAAAATTCAAATCAATACCACCTTGAGATACAACCTTACACCAGTTAGAATGGCAAAATTGACAAGGCAAGAAACAACAAATGTTGGAGAGGTTGTGGAGAAAGGGGAACCCTCTTACACTGTTGGTGGGAATGCAAGTTGGTACAGCCACTTTGGAAAACAGTGTGGAGGTTCCTCAAAAAATTAAAAATAGAGATACCCTATGACCCAGCAATTGTACTACTGGGTATTTACCCCAAAGACACAGATCCAACCCAGTGTTCATAGCAGCAATGTCCGCAATGGTCAAACTGTAGAAAGAGCTGAGATGCCCTTCAACAGATGAATGGATAAAGAAGATGTGGTCCATATAAACCATGGAATATTACTCAGCCATCGGAAAGGATGAATACCCAACTTTTACATCAACATGGATGGGACTGGAGGAGATTATGCTAAGTGAAATAAGTCAAGCAGAGAAAGTCAATTATCATATGGTTTCACTTATTTCATGGAACATAAGGAATGGCATGGAGGACATTACGAGAAAGAAGGGAAAAATGAAGGGGGGGAAATTGGAGGGGGAGACGAACCATGAAAGACTATGGACTCTGAGAAACAAACTAAGGGTTTTAGAGGGGAGGGGGATAGGGAATGAGTTAGCCTGGTGATGGGTATTAAGGAGGGCACATACAGCATGGAGCACTGGGTGTTATATGAAAACAATGAATCTGGATCACTACATCAAAAACTAACGATGTGTTGTATGGTGACTAATATTAACATAATAAAATAAAATATTTTTTTAAAAAAAAGAAAGTAATATCCTCCCATGTGGAGGAATATTCATGGGTATTCTAAAGATACTGTTTTTAGTGGTAGGAAATAAATCTCTGTAAAGAGTCTTAGTCCCATTTTCTCCAATGTGGTATGCTTTTATCTTTAAACTACTCAAAAGATTATTTCATCTTTAAAACAGTATTTTCTAATTCAGTAGTAAAATAAAAAATAAAACTTTGCCACTGTGGAGGAATCATGCTGTATACCAAGATCGGAAAACACTAAACAATGTCAATGAATTTCCCCAAATGCCCAACACTATTTCCCATAACTAACTTGAAACAAGTGTGTCAACTAAATGAAGATTAATTGACCTTCACTACCTGTACCCAAATTACTTCACTCAGTTTAAGCCTCTAAGATCTTGGGTGTTCTAAAGTCCTTCACTATACAATAATAGACTAATTCTTGGCTTAAAAAGACTATCTGTGGTGGTCAGCTTTATAGAAAAGCAATACAATCCATTTTACTGGCAATATTAGACACAAAGAATTTCTCAGCTTAAGCAAGCATAAGGATTAGGTGGGCCTTTACCCAAGGATTCTAAACGTGCTCACTTCGGCAGCACATATGCCCAAGGATTCTAAGCATTGTTTAGTCCCTCTTCCAAATTACTGAATGAAGAGATAGAGGGGGAGGGGAAGCTTTGCTGTTCCACCTGGCTTTATCTTCTCTACTTTTAAATCAGCAAAATGAAATGCTTTTCAAAATCTAACACTTTACTGAAAATGGCCCTCATTGCCCTATAAATGCTTCACGGTTCATACTGGGGAGATTGTTCCCTCATAGCTTAACCTCAGAAGATCTATAATGAGCCAATCTCAGATAAATAAATACTAGCATGAACAATAAGAAAACTGTGAAAAATCTTGAGAAATATCTCCTTAAGATATGCACAGAGCAGAAGTGTTTCCAAGGTTAATACATTTGTGGAGTCAATTTTTACAGGTTTTGGTTTGGGGTTTACTCTTTGTTTGCTTTGATATTATGTTTTATTTATCATTTTTTGTTTTGTAGATTAGAAAATAAGTAATTAGTTTCCAGGAAGTCTCTGCTAAGAATTATATGAATCATTTCAGGGCTCCTGGGTTGCTCAGTTGGTTAAGCATCTGCCTCTTGCTCAGGTCATGATACCAGAATCCTGGGATCATGAGCAGGTGTCAGCTTCTCCAGCTCAGTGGGGAGCCTGCTTCTCCCTCTCCTTCTCCCCTCCTTACCCCCATGCTCTCTCGCTCTCTCACTCTCTCTCCCTTGAATGCACTGTCCCTCAAATAAAAATAAACTCTTTTTAAAAAAGAATCATATCAATCATTTCATTACACACATTTGTCCTGCATCAATTTGGGCCCTCAATAGAGTCAATTATTCTGTTAAATTTGTACGTTAGTTCACAAAGAGTTGAAAGAGGGAGGTCTCAAAGTTGCCATAATCTGAAATGGACATAGTGAGATACCACTGGGCATTTTATAGATCATTAAGCCACAGTCTACTCCCAGGAAGTTGCTTGTGTAAGTAAGGAAGTTCCCCATTGCCATATGCAATAGAAAGGTAAATCTAGCACAATCATTTTCCCTTCCTACACAGAAACTCTTGTTTGCACATGTGTTTACTTTGGAAGGAAAGAATAAGATTTAGTGAAAGTCAAAATGCTTAGCTCTACTTTTGTTAAGGACTAATGATTAACAGCACACATCATCTTCAAGCTGTCTGCCCAAAATTGAGGGAATTTCAAAGAGGAGTGAAATCTACAGGTTTGTTGGAGTTTTTTAGTTGCCTGTACAAAATCATGCTCTCATTTCCTTAAGTGATGGAGTTCAGATATTAAGTGCAACTGATGAGGTCCTCAGTCTTAGCAAAGAGCATCAACTGTGGTACCATCAGACCTCATGGAGCAGCACTGAATGCTACTCAAACTCTAGAGAACTGGTGGAAACACTGATAAACCTCTGTTTTCATGGCCCAGGTTCTTCAAATGTCTCTTTTTTAGTGCCTCATGGCTTCTGCTTAGTCTCTTGTCTTCTGACTCTTACTAATCTCCATCTTTTTATGGGATTCACATTCTCCAAAACCATTTCTGAACAGTTCTGATTTGTTCAAATAGTCACTATTCATTTGTAACTTTGGGAAAGGGAAAATTTAAGAAATATCTGCATTACATTTTGTGGTCTAAGCAGAACCACCAAATAGGAGACAATGTCATGGGAAAAGCAGGAATCTAAGGAGCTATGAAAAATTTATTTTTTCTTCTTTATTAAAATTCTCCTCCATTATCACCAAACTGCTGATTCTTCCTTATGTTCCACATTGTTCTCACGGTACATGAATCTGTCACTATGTGACTTGTTTAAGGGCCCTTCTTCTCAATCTATTTATTTATTTATTTATTTGATCAAGTTATACTTTACGAAAAAATCTGTCACAAAATTGTTAAGGGCTTTTTTTTTTCCTCCAGATTCCAGAATTGGTCAGCTGACTGTTGTACTAGATTCACCCCTCTCTAATTTCAGCACCTATTCTCTTGTCTCTTTCAATGCAGTATATTCTTCTCTGGTTACAACAAAGACAACGGTATGTTTTTACATGCTGAATAGAATCTGAGTTCATGGAGATTTTTTCCCCTTATCAGATAGAAACATGAACATAATTTCACTTTCTGGAGGCCAACATCAAGTATTGTCTCAATCCACAATCAAGGGAGTTTCTGGGTAATAGTTTCAAATTCACTATACTTGAGCTATATTTTATTACAGAAAGGAGAATATCCTACTTTCTAATTCTCCCAATTATTCTTCATTTTTTCAGGTCCTTATTACCATTATGCCTTTCTACTTTATTAGCATACTTTTCCATTCCATCATTTATTCTGCACCTGCCACTTCTCCCCTTCCAGGAAAAAAAAAGTCTTTTCCCACTTTATTCTTAAATTAGGGAAAATCTGTCATTTTTATTTCTTTGAAATCTGAAGCTTCTGGAAGAGAGAATTTCAGTTCACTTAGTTACAACAGCAATATTTTAAAATTTACTATTTTTGTAAACTGCCCATATATTTTATAACAGAACCTACCCTATAGGACAGAGAATCTTGTAGTATACAATATATATATACAATTTACCCATCAACATCTAATTTACCTATCTTTATCTACTACTCATGCTATTAATGGTGTTCTCTCCCTTTTTTTTAACATAGTAATTTAATCAGCAGTATAGGAAAAGTAGAAAATAGAAATGAAGTAAGAATTTTTGAAGAGTACAAACCAGTAGTTCTTGTAGAATACCTCACTTTGGAATTTTTAAAATACTTCCTCATAATTAGATTCAACTTTTGCATTTTCCCAGGAAAATTACATAACTGATACGTGTCCTTCTGATAGTGCAGCCTATCTAGAGGTACATGAGTTCAATTTCTTTGATGTGACAAGTTTGATTCTCTAAATAGCAAGTTCTGATAGGGAGGCTAGTATGAACAAATTTTATCAATAAGGGTTCTTGGGACCACCAGTGGAGAAAGGAAGGAAAGAAAGATGATTTCAGTGCACAGAGAAGTTAGGCTGTGATGCAGTCTCAACAAAAGGCTCAGCCTATCCTATAGGGCAATGTCAAACTGTGATGGCTCTTCTGAATTGTCCAGCACTGGAGCAAGGGGAACAGGTCTGTAGGCACCTGCTTCAACCAGTCATTGGATGAGGACCACGCTAGGAAGAGGGTGTGCCTGTGGGTGAAATGACCTCCTCAACCAAAGCAACTCCAGAGAGCTGACAGCTGGAGCTGCCCGACTGAAGTGCTCTAGCTGTACTCAGTCCTGAAGGGAGATTTGGGTGGCACACCACAATATTCACTGCATCCCTTTAGTGGTAGTGGTAACTCTGATCATTATTTACTTGTAATATTTCTCCACTGTAAAGGTTCCTTATTCCCCTTTGTAATTAATAATAATATGGGGGGAGGCTTTGGCATTATGTATATTTTCTGTGCCCCCCCAAACTTTCACCCAATGATTTTAGGGTCCATCAATGATTTCTGCCTCAATCTGTCCTCAAAACTATGATGGATTAAAATGTGGTTTTCTACTTGATCATTTTTTTATATTAATTGGCACTCCACTATAAAGATCATTCTTGTCCTTGTTATTTTATTAATTCATTTAACCTTTATTAGTAGTATAACCTCAAGTTGTATTTTAATATAATGAGATATAATCTGATAATATCATTATTTCTTTTGATACTAAAAGTATCCTATATTGGACAAATGGGGTATTCATTAGTCTGGCTTTGTGTCCACTTGCAATACTTAACTATTTTTAGAGAAACTTTACATAGCCTCCACTACAAATAAAATACTTTCAACTCACAGTATTTTCAAGAGATAACACATGTCAACATAAGAATTCAAACTAGACAAGACTTATCTGGAAAGAACCCATAATTATATTTAAGCCTCCTATTTTTCAGGGTATGATTATAATTGAAAATTGTTTAACCGAGTATTATTCGGTTATGAGTATATCATTATAATAAAGAGAAAAAAATAAAATACTTCTAATTTGTATATCTTAATATTTTACACATTTTTGTTATATCATATTAGTTGCATTATGCATAATTTATACATTTTGTATATCTTATTAAATATTATATCTAAATTTAATCTTTCATTATTTAAAAAGTACCTGATGAGATGTCTTGAAAATGACACTGATACAGATTTGAAGAACTTTTGGATTTTCAGTTGCAATTCTGCCAACATTTATGGTGATTTTGTTTATGTCACTTAGGTGTTTTAGATCTTATTTTCTCTATTAGTAAAATGGAAATGTTTCCAGTTAGGGTCAAACATGATACCAACATGAAAGTGTTTTGCATATTATAAATTCATATAAGCTTGAGACCTTTGGAAAGACTACAGATAACTTGAGGAATCATATTTATGGGGGGGAGAATGCTGTGGTACACTGAGATTTCTTTTGATATTGACTGTGGGTAAAAGAAGAACATGAGGAGAGGTTTTTCCTTGTAAGTCTAGACTACACATGATAAATAAATCCAAGCATTCCAGTCTTATCGCTATTCCATGTCTTATTTATCTTACCTATGTTGATGATGCAATTATTTATCAAGTTACTTTGACTAACTTTTATGATGCCTACCATTTGTTAACCCTGTGCTGAGTGCCATGAATACAAAGATAGCTAAGGCAAGGACTCTGAACTCAAGGAATTTATCTGGTGCCGAAGACAGGAAACCATCACAATTTACAACACACAGTGTGGAGAATGCTATCAGAGCGATTTGACTGCACAGAACAGGAAACTCAGATAACAGTGGCTCAACAGAATGAGCTTCATTTTCTTACATAACAAGGCATATAGAGGAAGTCAACTCAGGACTATTGGAGTAACACCACAATAACAAGACCAAGATTGGATCCATGTGATTGCTTTTGGTCTTTCAAGGTTGGTGGTAATATGGTGGCTATAGTTCTAGTGATTGCATCCGCATTTCAGGCAGACAGTAGGCAAAAAATAAAATAAAATAAAAATAAATAAAAAAGCATGTGCCATCTGAATCTGTGTCCTTTTAAATCTTCCTTAGAAGCCCACCCAACAGTACTCTTATCTCACGGACCAGGTTTGTCACCTCTACTATGGTCACCTCCACTGCATGGGAGGCAAGGAAAATGCTGCTGCCATCAACAAAACTAGGATTCTGTTGTAAAGGGGAAGAAAATTACACAGGATAGGCAATTAGAAATGTATTTCACAACAGAAACAGAAACTATGCTTACCATGGAAGTATAAAGGAAGGGCATCTAAATCAACTCTAATAGTATAGTGTAGGTGTGGCTCTTAATTCCTCACCAAAAATATCCAAAAAATTTACTACCTTATCTAGAGTTCCTCACACCTATAAACAGCCCTGCAATCCCACCATCCATCCCATTAACAAAATCAGAAATCTAGGAATCATTGTTAATTCTCTCTGTGTCTCTATTAAGAGCCATTTTATTATTCTACTTTTAAATACTATCAACGTGCCAATTTCTCTATTCCATAGCCATCATTTCTATCCCAGAACTCTAAACGTCTCACAGGAGCATCCCAATGTGCCTCCCACTTCTCCCGTCTTGCTCCTGACCAATCCATCCTCTGCTCTCACAGTATAAGTAATGGTCTCCTTTTTAAATATAAGCCAAAGCACACCGTTCTGTTATTTAAAATTCCTCCAGAAACTTCCCATTGTAATTAGAATAAAGTGCAAATTCATACAAATATAGTAGTGTGTAGTATAGTAGTATACAAATTTCCAAGCAACTGTGAGTCCAAGAATGAAGTCTCTAGCCTGAGTTTTCTTATGTATGATAAAAAAGTTAACTTGATTAACACTAATATTCTAATATCTTGTGATGACAAAAGCAGTCTGGGTTGCTATTAATAAGTTTTATAAATTTGACATATATGTACAACTTTACACACACACACACACACACACACACACACACACATACACACACACACCCCAAAGTTACTGTTCCTTCACAAGGTAAAGATTAGTGACAAAAGGATTTCAATTTTTTTTTTAGTTCTACCTGTAGGTAATTCTGTCTCATAAAGCTTTTCATCCAGGAAGGCAGATGATAGGTTAGCTCTAGAAACATACCTAGTATTGTTGGCATATCTCAATCCCAAATGCAATACTGGATCTTCTTGTGCTCAGATACTCTTAATTATGCTCATTCCAAGGATACAAGGTGCCAAAGAAATTAGTAAAATTTGAAGTTCTAAAATGCAAACTAAATTTTCTTGATAAAGTTCATTCCTCATTACTACTCAGAAAATAAATACAAATTGGTTTAATTATCATAAGACTAGAAGTTAATAAACTGTGCCTCCATTTCTTCTATAAAGAAATTAGAACATATTTCAGAACCACTAATTAGTTCTAAAAATTCATGAAAAATAGCAAGTAAAAGAGTACCTACTTTATCCATTCAAATATTTATGTAATTTTGTACACCATGTACATAGAACATAGAACAAAAATATTCATATACCTTTGTGCATTTTCCAACACACTTTACATGTATATTCCAATCTGTGTAAAATACGCTGTGCAAAAAAAAAAGTCCGTATATATAAAATCTCTCAGGCTCTAAGAATAGTATATACACTGAGTCAGTAACTCTGTTTCTTTTCTGACTTGTAGTCTTGTCATCTGATAAAAACAGTTAACTTGCCTCTAAAATTCTTGCCATCCCTTAAGCTTCTATTTGCCATCACTGAAGATGTAATCAGCAAAACTGTTCTTAACAAACATTTATATCAAGGCCTGTCACTGCTCCAAAGAAGCCATTATAGTGAATAATTTTATGAGTAGTTTGGACCCTAAGAAGTCTAAAAGAACCATTATAGTCTATTGTGTCAAACAGACTTGCAAAAAAAGAGGTCCCAAATTTGACTTTCAAATACAGAGTGAAATCACCCCCTAGGATCCATAATGTGCATGTTAAGAGTCTCTCAATACACAAAGATGAGTCATTTTATTCTAGTTTATCAATGACTCATCTTGTCCAAAAGTGCTTTAATCAGCACCATAAACAGTCCCTCATTGATTTTAAGGCCACTGTCCCTCCAGCCTTTAAAAATGCAAAACTTTATGTTCAATCATTTGTCAAGAACTATTTTATTTGTGGCACCCTAAAGATGCTCCCTAGTTTTATCTACTATGCTTAAAATTGCTCTAATTTTCTAGTACAATAAAAGCAGCCCATTGGCTCAAAAGAGCCATGTATTCTTTTCTGAATACTCTCAATGAAACAACCTAGCTTATCAAATTAACAAAATTGATGCCTTAGAAATCTTGAGAAGATTATATAAAAGAATATGATGAGAGGAACATAGAGGGTTTTTACTGATAAGGGCAATGTAAGAAATGCATAACTTTTATCCATCCCTCATTGCTAAGTAGTATAAGATTGACCCACCCCAGTCCAGAGATGGACTCTGATGGATCTGAACTATTTGGGCCTTTTTTGGAGTCAGGTATGATAACATAAGTAAGGCCTACATCAATCAGAACATGGGATTCCAATGATAGAGTTAATGGTTTAGGAGTGGGTATGTAACCAAATTATTCTTATCAAAGTAAGTCTCGGGATGTTTATTTGATGGTTAGGGAAAGAAAATCCCTTTCCTCCCCTAGATCTATGCAAACACCGTTAGTCATAGATGCTTATAGATGAAAGCTTTGTTGCAATAATGAGGTAAGCCAGCTTAAGGACAAGTTGAATATGTAGAGGACAGCACTGAGAGACCACAGAGACAAGGGACTGCCACCTCAACGACGTGATCCCTGTCATTAATATTTGGATCAAATCAACCCTAAAGCTTGCATTCTCACAGGATTTTCTAATTATAAAAGTAAATAAATACCTTATTGCTTGAGCCATGTATTAGAGCACTATATTTTTAATAAGCACCAGTCAATGGGATATCTAGGCAGAAGCTTAAGAAATGGAACAAAATATTTAAAAAAAAAGTGAAGAATAAATGAAAGCTAAAGAAGCTTTCATGATATCCTAATTTGTCCTAGGCCCCCCATGATGTTATACTTGAAAATTTGAAGATTTCTCAAAAATATAGAGTTATAATATGGTTAACCATAATTGTATGAACATCAAAGATTAACTATAAAGTAATACAGTTTAATCTCTATTTTGAGCCTCCATTTAGCCTAATGGCAGAAAACTTAACCCAGATAAAGTTAGCCATTTCAAGTGTCTACTCGAGTCAATTCAAGTTTTTTCTTCCCATTCCCTCTAAAGAGGTACCAAATTCATAGAAAGCTTACATGGTATTATTTATCTTTTTTTTTTAAGATTTTATTTATTTATTCATGAGAGAGACAGAGGGAGAGAGAGAGGGAGAGAGAGAGAAGCAGAGGGAGAAGCAGGCTCCCAAGGAGCAGGGAGCCCGATGCGGGACTCGATCCCAGGACCCTGGGATCATGACCTGAGCCGAAGGCAGACGCTTAACCATCTGAGCCACCCAGGCGCCCAAGCTTACATGGTATTGATGGAGAACCCTGGATTCCTGGTCATCACTTATCCATGTTGACAAACATTGCATGAGCACTACCCTATCTGTCCTCAAAGTGGTCATACCTCCCAAATGGCATACAGGTCTTAGATCATTGTTTAAGTTACTCTGTATAATCTACTCATAAGACTGATTTGATTAGTTTCCTCTCTCTCAGCCACATCTAAGTACCTCTGTGTATCACAGAGAATTCACAGGTGCTCTTCTCTACCACCCTAAGGACTCTGGAGAATCAAGGGTAATAGTGCAGTTTATACATCTAAGCCCAAAATACCAGCTGTCCCTCCCCCTTTAAATCCTCTAGTGCTGCAACAAGTTCATGTAGGAAATCTTTCTTGGGCTCTGCTCAAGAAATGAGAAAAAATGTCCTATATTCTCATACGCCCATGGTTTCCTGAGGTAGTCTCATAATTAACTCGAAATAGACAAAGAGTAAAGTTTTCTTGAAGACACTCCAATGCCAAACTCTCTTGAGTTCCTATTGACTCCCATACCAGCCGAAGGGTTTTATCACTGGTAGATGAGGTAGACAGAATAATGGCTCCCCAAAGATGTTCACAACCTAGTCCCTGGAACCGATTAATATGCTACCTTACATGGCAAAAGGGACTTTAAAATGTGATTAAGTTAAGAATCAGAGAGGAAGAGATTATCCAGGGTTACTGGGTGGACCAATGTCATCACAAGGGTCTTTATGAGAGAAAGACACTGAGTCAGAGTCAGAGAGAGATTTGAAGAGGTTATGTTGCTGCCCTCAAAGATAGAAAAAGGGACCATAAACCAAGGAATCAGTCAGCTTCTAGACACTTTAAAGGTCAAGGGAACAGATTCTCTACTACAGAATCCAGATGAAATGCAGCCCTGATGATCATTTTGGACTTCTTACCCCCAGGATTGTAAAATAATAAGTTTGTTTTTGTTTTAAGCCACCAAGTTTGTGATAATTTGTTATAGCAGCAATAACAGGGCAATGAGACTTCAAGAATTCTTCCAAAACATTCTAATTTATGTCTGAAATTGATGTCTTCTGACTGTGCTGTGATAGCAGATCCCTGTACAACAAAGGCTACAGAGCCTTTCTATCCCCGTAGCCAAAGGGGTAAGTCTCAGAGACTACTGTAATGTGGCAGTAGGGAAAAAGCAGCGTGCCATTAGTTAATATTCCACAATAACATTCCATCACAATGGGTAACTTAGTGAATAAAATCGCACAAGATAGGTATCAGTGATAGAAATTGTATTATGTTTGTTATAAACCATAACTGTGTTGATGTATCATTTACTACTTATTTATTATAAACCCACTTACTAGAAAAACAAGAAATGGGGTACTAGATATTTCTGGATATTGAGCCGCTTAGCAATTGGTACAACTACGGAGAGTTATAAGGCTTAAATAACAACCATAGAAAACAAGACTGAAACTTTCATGTAAACACTTTCTGTATTTTTATTCTGATTTTCACCGATAATACATATCCATAAATAAATGCAGTATTAGTGATTTCAAATATTCAATTACTAGTTGGCTTAACATGGAATCATGGTTTCCAAAAGCAACAAGAGATGCTTAATTCATGTATTTCTAATCAGCATCAGTTGATCCTAAAAAGTAAGTTCCTCATCCAAAGTAACATTTCACTTTAAGGGATAGGGTAGATAACTTATCCTAGGAAGTTTTTACTTAAAGTTATGGTCCAAAATTTGTCTTAGTATTTTTTCGCATCTATCTCCTCAGACAAGGGCAACAAAAGCAAAAATAAATCATTAGGATTACATCAAACTAAAAAATTTTTGCACAGTGAAGGAAACCATCAATAAAACAAAAAGACAACCTACTGAATGTGAAAAGATATTTTCAAATGATCTGATAAGGGGTTAGTATCCAAACTATATAAAGAACTCCTGTTGTTTACAGGTGAATTCATGACACCTTTGACTCTTCTACTGTCTCAGACCTGAGGTAACAAACCTGCCGGTGCTTTTCTAACAAACTGTTGATCAGCAAAAATAAACGGGCTACAGAAACACTCATTTTTATGCTTTTCCCTTTTGGGCTTCATGCAAAGACAATTCTGTGTAAATGTACAGTTGACTCTGATTTGGAAATCTGAAAATCAGTCTATCCTTGTTATAAAAATTTTTTTACAATTGTAATTATATTGATGTTCATATTGTATAACATAACTCATTTAATAAAGTAGTACTTTGATTTTACAACAAAAAAATAAAAATATAAAAAAAGAACTCCTACAATTCAACACACACACACAAATCATCCAATTAAAAACTGGTCAAAACACCTGAATAGACATTTCTCCAAAGAAGACATGTAGATGGCCAACAGACACCTGAAAAGATTCTCATTGCTAATCATCAGGGGAATGCAAACCAAAACCACAATAAGATATTACCTTACAACTGTTTGAATGGCTATTATCAAAAAGACAAGAAATAATGAATGTTGGCAATAATCTGGAGTAAAGGGAAACATCATGTACTACAGGTGGGAATGTAAACTGGTGCAGCCATTGTGAAAAGCGGTATGGAGATTCCTCAAAATATTAAAAATAAAAATACCATAGCATACAATCCAGTAATTTCATGTCTGAGTATTTACCTGAAGAAGGTGAAACCACTAATTTGAAAAGATATATGCACCCCTATGTTTATTGCAGCATTATTTATAATAGCCAAGATATGGACACAACCTAAGTGCCCACTGATACATGAATGGGTAAAGAAGATGTGTACATACATATGCATACAATGAAATATTACTCAGTCACAAAAAAGAATGAGTTCTTGCCATTTATGACAAAATCTTAGAGGATATTATGCTAAGTGAAGTAAGTCTGACTGAGAAAAATAAATACCATATGACATCACTAATATATGCAAACTAAAAAAACAAAACAAATGACTAAACAAGACATAACTGACTCACAAATAGAACAAACTGGTAGTTACTTGAGAAGAGGTGGGTGGAGGGATAGGCAAAATAGGGAAAGGGGATTAAGAGATTCAAACATACAGTCATAAAATAAGTCACAGGGATGAAAAGTAGAGTGTAGGGAATATAGTAAACAATATTGTAATAACTTTACATGGTGGTAAATGGTTACTACATGTATCATGGTGAGCATGGTATAATGTGTATAATCAACAAATCAGTATGGTATATACCTGAAATTGATACAATAATATATGTCAAGTGTATTTCAATTATTTTTTTTAATTTAGTAACAAAATGAAACAATAAAAGCTTTGGTCCAAGTATTTCTGCATCAAAGCAACCTAGGATGATAGTTTAAAAAGCAAAAAGCTGGTTACTATTGAAGATCTGTTGACTCTTAAACCCAAGAATGTGCATTTTAACAAGTTTTATGAGTGATTCTTAATAGATCCTTCAAAACTCAGGCCAAAACCACAAAGGGGCTATTTTGCCCCTGGTTCAAAGGATAACACAGTATTTTCCTCTGATATTGGAAGGTAAATTTGAATGACTACCTTAATCTGATCAAATTTATGGATCTTAAAAGCACTAGTACCTTTCTGATGGGTTGAACTGTTCAACATCTAGATTAATCTCTGGAAATTTGTGTCCTGCATGCATTATTTGATTAAATTACAATGTGTTTCCTATTCCAGAGTTTGTAAAGAGGATAAATCTGAGCTAGAATTTCATGGTCTGCTTTATATTCTTTTGTACTTTCAAATATAAAATATCCACATCTCTCAATCTGTCCAATTACACAGATAGCCTTGCAGTGCTATTCCCAGCACCAACACTGTGTGTTGGTCTTTCCTCTTCATTGAATGGTGTACCCTGGCTCTGGGCAAAGGTCTGCTTTGTTTGGAGTCAGCACAGGCTCCTTGTGATGCAAGCCTTTCCAACACTGTAATCACCAGTGAAACCACGGAAAGTTTCAAGGTCTCAATCATTCTTAAGAAATGAAGCTCAACTGTTCATCCTTCCATTAACACACACAGTGGGCAAAACTCATCAATACCTGAAAATGTCAGACCTAGCAAATTATCCCTTGAGGTGGAGATTTCACAGCTTGTCAGGATTTTATATGTTCCCCTTTTATGGGGAGGAACAATTATGAGTGTAATTATTTCATTTTTTAAACAATATTTCATTCTGCCACATATAACACATTTAGTCATGGAAAACCCTAGAGAATCCTTTCATATTTGTACTTTTGGGTTGTTTTTTTTTTTACGTTTCTTATCTGTAATATTCCATCTTGCAAATATCTTTCCTTGATTAACTATGGATTGAATTCTTTACTATGAACTTCTTTACTATGTAAACATACGAGGGATGAAAAATCACTGCATCCCTCAGCCTTCTGAATCTACCTCTTAAAAATGATCTTGAATGCAGCATTCATTCAATAAGGTAAAGGGTTGGTGGTGGTGGTTTGGGTTTTTTTGTTTGTTTCTGCCAATACCTTTTCTAGAAATTATATCTCAAAATGTTTAAAATTCAAAGGTAAAAATTGTACTCAACCTGACATTGCTCAGGTTTGTCCTCTGCTCTTACCTCTCCTCTGTAGACACTTCTTCCCTAGGAGATATTACTCATATTCATTCCTTCACAGCTGAGGCTCACAAACATTTCTGTGTGAATAACTCCATGAGATGTCTCTAGTTTCTGTTCTCCGAGCTGCAATCCTACATTTTTCACTCTCTATTCTACCCTTCAGTGTAGATAAGCCAATGTCCCCCCCAACATAATAAGTCTAAACCTTTACTAATATCTCCTTAACCACCCAAATAGTTATTATTTTCAGATAAAAGTCTAGACTAGCACCACCCAATAGAAATATAAGAGCCACAAATACAAGTCCATACATGAGCCAAGTATGTAATTTTAAATATTCTACTAGCCACATTAAAGAGAAACAAATTAATTTTTATAATATATAATATATAGATAACATGTTTTACTTAACTGCATCTAAAATATAATTTTAACATGTCATTAGTAAAAAATTATTAATGAGATATTTTCCATGTTTTTTCATACTAAGTCTTCAAAATATGATGTGTATTTTATACTTATGGCTTATTTTAATGTGACTATGAGCTACCATATTCAACAGCTCAGTTGTAGAATCACTTATATGCAATTAAAGGTTACTCTCCCTGAAGGCTCAGTCAAGCCAGTCTCTCTTTCCAGTCTTACACTACCTAATACTTCTCTTCAAGCATTCAACACTCCACTCTTCCCTTAATATTTCCTCCTACTTTTCCCCACTTTTTGTACTTGTTTGGTGCCATTCTCTCTACATAGAATTCTCCTTTCTGCCTTTCAACGTCCTACCCACATTTCCAGAGCATGTGCAAAAAAAAAAAAAAAAAAGCATTTCTTTATAAGTAACCATCAATGATTTATATTCTTATAAAGTCAATATCCCTTCAAGTTTCTATTTTCCTCTGTTTCTCTTGTGCTATCACTTTTACCTGTCTCTTCTACCTTGGTAACTCAGTTTCTTTAAAATAACAGCTCTGGTGACGACATGATACTCCATGTAGAAAACCTGAAAGACTTCACCAAAAAATTGCTAGAATACATGAATCCAGCAAAGTCACAGGATATAAAATCGATGTGCACAAATCTGTTGCATTTCTATAGACCAATAATGATACAACAGAAAAAGAAATCAAGGAATTGATCCCATTTGCAACCACACCAAAAACAATAAGATACCTAGGAATAAACCTAACTAAAGAGGTAAAAGATCTGTACTCTGAAAACTGTAGAACACTTACGAAAGAAACTGAAGAGGACACAAAGAAATGGAAAAGGATTCCATGCTCATGGATTGGAAGAGCAAACATTGTTAAAATGCCTATACTACCCAAAGCAATCCACACATATAATTCAATCTTTATCAAAATTCTACCAGCATTTTTCATAGAGCTAGAACAAACAATCCTAAAATTTTTATGGAACCACAAAAGACCCTGAATAGCCAAAGCAATTCTGGAGGGGTGAGGGGGAAACACAAACTGGAGGTATCACCATGCCAGATTTCAGGACTTATTACAAAGCTGTAGTCATCAAGACTGTATGGTACTGGCACAAAAACAGACACATAGATCAATGGAACAGAATAGAGAACCCAGAAATGGACCCTCACTCTACTCTATGGCCAACTGTCTTCAACAAGGCAGGAAAGAATGTCCAATGGAAAAATGTCTCTTCAACAAATGGTGTTGAGGAAACTGGTCAGCAACATGCAAAAGAATAAAAGTGGACAACTTTCTTATACCATACACAAAAATAGACTCAAATGGACGAAAGACCTAAATGTGAGACATGAAACCATCAAAATCCTAGCAGAAAATATAGGCAGCAACCTCGTTGACCACTACTGCAGCAACTTCTTACTGGACACATCACTGGAGGCAAGGGAAACAAAAGCAAAGATGAAATACTGGTACTCCATAAGATAAAAAGCTTCTGCACAGTGAAGGAAACAATCAATAGAACTAAAATGCAACCTATGGGATAGGAGAAGATATTCACAAATGACATATCTGATAATGGGTTACTATCCAAAACCTATAAAGAACTTATCAAATTCAACACCCAAAATAACAATCCAGTTAGGAAATGGGCAGGAGACATGAACAGACATCTCTCCCAAGAAGACATACAGATGGCTTACAAATACATGAAAAGATGCTCAACATCACTGATCAGGGAAAGACAAATCAAAAGGAGATACTACTTCACACCTGTCAAAATCGCTACATTTAACAACACAAGAAACAACAGGTGATGCAGAGAAAGGTGAACCCTGTTGCACTGTTGGTGAGAGTGCAAACTGGTACAGCCACTCTGGAGAACAGTATGGAGATTCCTCAAAAAGTTAAAAATAGAGCTACCCAAAGATCCAGTAATTGCACTAGTAGGTATTTACCCACAGGATATAAAAATACATATTTGAAGGTGTAGATGCACCCCAATGTTTACAGCCACATTACCAACAACAGCCAAACTATGAAGAGAGCCCAAATGTCAATTAACTGATGAATGTATTAAGATATTTATAAGTATATATATATATACATACACATACACAATGGAATATTATTCAGCCATAGAAAAAAATGAAATCTTGCCATGTGCAACATGTATAGAGCTAGAGTGTATTATGCTAGATGAAATAAGTCAATCAGAGAAAGACAAATACCTTATGATCTCACTCATATATGGAATTTAAGAAAGAAAACAGATGGACATATGGGAAGGGGGAAAGAAAAAAAGGAGAGAGGGAAACAAACCATAAGAGACTCTTAAAAATAGAGAACAACTGGACTGATGAAGGGAGGAGAGTGGAGGTTGGGCTAGATGAGTAATGGGTATTAAAGAGGGCACTTGTTATGATGAACAATGAGTGTTGTATGTAAATGATAAATCACTGAATTCTACCCTAGAAACCAATATTTTGCTGCATGTTCATTAAAATTTAGGTAAAAGAAAAATAAGTTAAATTAAATTAAATTTAAATTAAATTAAATTAAATTAAATTAAAGCTCTGCTCAAGCGTGATGTCAATCCGGGCCTTGTTTATGCTTTAGTGGTAAAACATAGAAGTAAACTCAGTAGCTGCCACAAAACAATACTAAAATATAATTCAGGTATAAGATGCACTATTATCATTAGAGAGTAGCCATCTGTAACATAAGCATCTGCTGACTCCCTGACAGCAGATTTGTTGGCCATTGAATCATTTAATCATCAACTCAATCACTTATTCCTCTAGCAATTATTGAATTCTTGCTCTCTGATGTTATTGAGAATTTCCTAATATTCATTGCTGAATAAACAGTCACATTTGCTATGAACATCTATTTTCTCCCCTTGCTCCCCCCAAGAAATCCCCCATACCAAACTTCTTAAAATGTTCTTTAAAAAGTCTCTATCCAATGTCCAATATAGCCAAGATAGGAGCCAAGATATCCTTCAACAGATGAATGGATAAAGAAAATGTGGTTCATATCACTTGGCCATCAGAAAGGATGAATACCTACTATTTGCAACATCATGCATAGAACTGGAAGGGATTATGCTAAGTGAAATAAGTCAAGCAGAGAAGGACAATCATATGGTTTCACTCATATGTGGAGCATAAGGAATAGTGCAGAGGACCACAGGGGAAGGGAGGGAAAACTGAAGGGGAAGAAATGAGAGAGGGAGACAAACCATGAGACAATCTGGACTCCGGGAACCAAACTGAGGGTTAGCGAGGGGGGGGGGGGATGGGGTAATTGGGTGATGGGTATTAAGGAGGGCACATGTTGTGATGAGAACAGGGTGTTATATGCAACCAATGAATCATTGAACACTACATCAAAATTAATGATGTACAATATGTTGGCTAGCTGTACATAATAAAAACTCTATCCAAGAAGAATGAAAATTTTATTTTAAAAGCATTTTTTTCCAAACTGGACAGCAACATGTAAAAGAATGAAACTGGACCATTTTCTTATACCACATACAAAAGTAAGTTCAAAATGGATTAAATACCTAAATGTGAGACCTGAAACCATAAAAATCCTAGGAAAGAACACAGGCAGCAACTTCTTTGACAATGACTATAGCAACTTCTTTCTCGATGTCTCCTGAGGCAAGGAATAAAAATAAAACAAAACAAAAGCAAAAATAATCTATTGGGAATGCATCAAAATAAAAAGCTTCTACACAGAGAAGGAAACAATCAATAAAACTAAAAGGCGATCTACCGAATGGGAGAAGATATTTGCAAATGACATATCCAATAAAGAGTATCCAAAATATATAAAGAACTTATAAAGCTCAACACCCAAAACACAAATAATCCAATTAAAAAGAGGGCAAAAAGACATCAACAGACCATTCTCCAAAGAAGACACACAAATCGCCGACACATGAAAAGATGCTTATCATCACTTTCCATCAGGGAAATGCAAATCAAAACTACAATGAGATAATCACCTCACACCTATCAGAATGGCTAAAATCAACAACACAAGAAACAACAGGTGTTGGTGAGGATATGGAGAAAAAGGAACCCTCTTGCGCAGTTGGTGGCAACACAAACTAGTGCAGCCATGGTGGAAAGCAGTAGGGACGTTCCTCAAAAAGTTAAAAATAAAACTACCCTAGGATCCAGAAATCACAGGACTAGATATTTACCCCAAGGATACACAAACATTGATTCAAAGGGATACATGCACCCCAATGTTTATAGTAGCACTATTTACAACCAAAACATGGAAGCAGTCCAAGTGTCCATTGATGAATGGATAAAGAAGATGTGGTATAGTTTTACAATGGAATATGATTCAGTCATAGAAATAATGAAATCTTGCCATTTACAACAATGTGGATGGAGATAGAGTATAATGCTAAGTGAAATAAGTCAGAGAAAGCTAAGTACCATGTGATTTCATTCCTATGTGGAGTTTAAGAAACAAAACAAACAAGCAAAGGGAAGAAAATGAGATAGAGACAAAGGAAGAAACACACTTTTAACTATAGAAAACAAACTGATGGTTACCAGAGGGGAGGTAGGTGGGGGAATGAGTTAAGTAGGTGATGGAGATTAAGGAGTACACTTGTCATGGTGAGCACAGGGTGATGCATGGAACTATTGAATCACCGTACTGTACACCTGAAACTAATATAATACAGTATGTTAACTAACTGGAATTAAAATAAAAACTTAAACAAAAAAAGACATTTTTCCAAAGATAAAGAACATGATTTTTAAACAATTGAACCATAACTCTGTTTAAAGAATAAAAAGAGAAAACAGGCATATTAAAACAATTGAGTTTCATTAAATAGGCACATCCTCTTTTATATAATCAGCCAGACTTAAGTATGTGAATTGATATATACAATAAGCCTTTCCCCCTAAAGTATGACAAACATATTTTGTCTATATTACAGTATAAAATGTTGTTTATTTTCCTTACAGGTTTAAATTCTAGTTAAGTTTTACCTGTGTACACTAATGGAATGCAATAACAAAATAAAACAACATAAATTAAGTGGAAATATTTTCTTTGACAGTTTATAACAGTTATATGGAATTTCATTTTTCATTATGTTCTGTCTTAGGGAATATGGAACTATGGGGAAAATAACTTAAGTGATTATATACTAGAAATCAAATGAAGATTAAAATGAAATATATAAAAAGACTAAGATATTATGGTTAAACAGTAAGGAAACTGCTAGTCATAATTTCCATACTGTGAAAGACTTCTCAAAGTATAAAAACACAGCTTAAAGTAAAACAAACAAAAAAAAAAGTAAAACAAATGTAGGACATAACAGACAAAATAGATGAAAAACAAAACAAAAACAAACTACTTTCTTTGCAATGATTACAAAAAAGTCATGCCTGAAATTGTATTAAAAGAAAATAATACATAAAAACAGATTAAATGTCCAACATTGGATACTGGTTAGAAAATATACAGTGGACACTACACACTCATTAAAAGGGATGTTGAGCATCTATGTGTCCTGTCATGAGGAAATAGCTAGCTAATATATATTGTTGAATAAAAAGCAAAAACAACCAAAAAAACAGGTTAGAAAAGAATTTATTTAGCATGGTTTCACTCACGTAAAAATGAATTATATAGCAGGTATAATTTCAAAGTCAAAAACTCAAATTATGCAAACATGGTACTTTTTTAAATTTCTAACTTTGTTTTCAAAGCCTCATTTCCTTTTAATAGTGGAAAATTTAAATTTACCAACTCGTTAAACACAGGTACTTTTAATTTAAAATTATTTTGTCTCATACATATCCAATTACTTCAGCATTCTAAAATGCAAATATTCTTCCTTCCCTTCTCCCACCCTCCACTCCATCTTTACCTTCCCTTCTGTCCATAGGCGATATAAGCTTTTCCAGAACTTCTGTCATCCTGATCTTAGAGGGATTTGTCTGGGCCATGTGAATGGGCATCTGTCCAGGATGGATTCTACTGATGTGTACAGACCACACCAGTCTTCCCCATTTCACAAATTCTTCTGCCTCATCACCCTCTGCCTTACAGGCACCTTGTCCATATAGTTCACTCTGCTCCCTCCTCATTCTTACAATGAAACCTCTCTAGGACTATCTGTGGGATACTTGCCATTTCCACAAGCTCTCTCAGGGACAAATGATATTCTTGGACTACCTCCTATATCAAAGGCGAAGAGTAGAGGGCTCTATAGGTACCTTTCAAGCCAACTGACAAGATACTTCATGTTGTCATAGCTACTACTTATCAGGCTGAAAGCAGAGATTCTGCACAAGACTGCAGGTTCCACTAGTTTTATGAAGGGAAGCTAGATAATGGTTTCTCTGCTATGGGATCTCCCTTCACTCCCGTCATGCTGAACATCTTCCCCGTAGTATTCAGCTTTGAGTGGATAGGTCGCTGGGTCTCTGCTCAGGAAACTACCATCTATGAATTTTCTGCTTCTTCCTATAGCTGTTGTCTTTATATCCTACAGAACAGGATAGAGTTTTTAGATTATCAGACCTTTTTCTAAATTAGTGGGCTTATTTCTTCACATTCAATGTCCAACTCCTCTACACTAAAAAAAAAAAAAAAAAAAAAAAAAAAAAAACTTTTCCTCTCAAAAATACCATATTTTGTAAATGAAAAAGCATCTTGTCTTACTAAAGCCAGTCAGTTTGTTTGGTGTCTCTCTCTCTCTCTCTCTCTCACACACACACACACACACACATACACACATACACACATATCTTGGTGTATATATACATAAGAAATTATCCATAAGGAATACAAAACGCTTTTCTTCGGTATCACTGGGAGGTTGGGAATTTAGGTGATTGTTTCATTTCTTTTTTTTTTTAATTTTATTTATTTGACAGAGCAAGAGAACAGAAGCAGGAGTAGCAGCAGAGGGAGAGGGAGAGGGAGAAGCAGGCTCCCCACTGAGTAGGGAGCCTGATGTGGGGCTCCATCCCAGGACCCTGAGATCATGACCTGAGTTGAAGGCAGATGCCTAACTGAGCAACCCAGGTGTCCAGATTTTTTCATTTATGTTTCTCTCCTACAGTCTAAATTTTTTATAGTGAGTGAATTTAACTTATTATAATTTTTACAGATTTTTCTTTCACAAAATTTTCTCTTTCAAATAAGTTGATAGCCTGGGTGTTAAGGATGAGGAGCTAGCCTTTAAGTAATATTCAGAACACTTCTAGGAAGCCAGTATGTCACCAATTCAAGTATTGATTTAAATATATCTCAAAAATATCATCTTTTTCCTCTATTTCCTATATACCAAAGAACAATTTATCTAATTCTTCTCCTACATCCATCTAAAAATTCTGTGTGCTACTGAGATTTGAAATCTCACTCAACTAAAACCTCATCCACAGGATCTTTATGGATTTCCAATTCATATTATTGAATTCCAGGAAGTCGCAGAAAACAGGAATTACAGGCCAAAAAACCAAACCAAAACAAAACAAAAAAACAGCCACAAATGTAGGTTTTAATGCTATCTGCACTAATTATAGTAGTTGTGTGTCCTTGGGCAAGGTACTGAGATTTTAAGTCAGGTTCCTCATCTATGATATAGAGTAAATACTAGTACATTATCCAAATGATTATGAAAATCAGTGCATAAAGTAAATGCAAAACACTATGCAGAAAAGAGATTTTCAATAAAAGTTAGCTATTAGGATGAGAACTCAAGATACTACAACCACATGTTCCTACCAACTTTCCTCTGAGTATTATTATTTTGCTACCTTTTACCAGGATGTGATCTTTCCTAACAATAGCAAAGGTACTTTTGTCCTCTATCTCTGCAGGAAGTCCCTGAAATAAGTAATTAATATTGCTTGGTCAGGCAGACCAAGTTCAGCTCTGTAACTGACCAATGGTATGAATTTTAGCAAATTACTTGGCATATCTGAAATTTATAAGCAGAATGGGAATATTATCCCCTGTTATTCAAAGGTTGTTATACCAGAAATAATCTATAAATAATCCTTAGTACAATACTAACCTATAGAAAATATATCACACATGACAGTTATTTCTTAGCAATATAAAATGTTGGTCTCTCTTAATTCTCTGACCTTAACATTTTTCTTTCTAAATTATCTAGCTATTACAGTAAAGAAAAATCCTTTTGTGCTTTTTAATCATACAAGGGAAATATATTTCCCACCTAAAAAGTGACTGACAAGTAGTATGGGATAAAACAAAACAAAAAGTCTAAAAACCAAAGAAATATGAGACACCAAGTAATTGATATAAGTCAATACTCACTGAAAATCACACTGATTGCTTTTAAAAAATATTCAAATAAGGGCGCCTGGGTGGCTAAGTCGGTTAAGCATCAGCCCTTAGCTCAGGTCATGATCCAAGGGTCCTGGGACTGAGCCCCAATTTGGACTCCCTGCTCAGCAGGGAGTCTGCTTTTCCCTCTCCCTATACCTCCCCCCCGCTTGTGCTCTCATGCTCTTTCTCTCAAATAAATAAATAAATAA
This sequence comes from Eumetopias jubatus, assembly GCF_037043125.1. Lineage (NCBI taxonomy): Eukaryota > Metazoa > Chordata > Mammalia > Carnivora > Otariidae > Eumetopias > Eumetopias jubatus. The sequence continues at coordinate 75,535,082 of NW_028274811.1, read as the reverse complement.
AATCTAAAAAAATATATTCAAATAATGTTTTATGTTAAGTGCTTAATAGTATTTTCCTTGGGCTTTAAGATAGCATTAAACAGAAGCTGTGCATTATTTCCATCTCAAACAATAAAGAAGATTGTCAACTTTCTACAGCATGAGGAGATTATCCTAATGTAGCAAAGAATGTAAGGGATTGTTTTTTACCTTTTCTAGATGAACATTATCATGTAAAATCAACATAACAATGAAACAATTGTGTTTTTAAGATTACTAAGTAAGTCATTATTTCAACCAATGCTCAGTGTGTTTTATGAATATACTTTAGGTAGACTGGCAGCCTCCAAGAGCAGCCAATTCAATCCTTTTTTAAGGCAGCTATATATTTTCTCTAATACAATGTGACTGTTTCAACCTTTTAATTTAAACCCAATCTTGGCTTTTAATGAAGGATTATCCTGGCAGGAAACCAAACTGCATTTTTAGGGTGTGTTTTAATGCATCTATTCTCTGTCTTCAATCAGAAATATAGTAGTTGTGGCAAGAAAAAGGGTACATATTCCATTATTACATTCTTCTTTTTTTGATACTTATGCTTACTGGAAAATCTTGGTTAAAATATTCAACATCAGAAAGTATTATCATCTAATTTACTTATAGGGAAGGCAAAAAAATTTAATGATTTAGATTATATTTTCCACTAAAGGTAAGTATCTAAAATAGGGGTTGGCAATTCTATAATTCTACAAATGCCAGATAGTTAATGCTTTGGCTTGGTGAGCTGTAAGTTTTCTGTCCCATCTACTCAGCTTGCCATAGGCATGTGAAAGCAACTATAGACAATACATAAATGAATGGGCTGCCTGTGCTCCAGTCAATTTTTATTCCCAAAAAATGGGTGGCCAGGCTTGGGGTATAGTTTGTAGACCTGTGATGTAGAAGATGTATCATAATCAAAATATAAAAGATACAATTCACTGTACAGAATACACACTGTATGGAATTAAAGATTTAATCATACAAAGCAACCAGTAACTTCTAAGCATATTCTGTATCCAAGATTCAATGTGAGATGCTATGAAGGTATAACAGTAACATAAGAACAAATTCTTATCCTCAGGAAGCTCATGATTTTCCTATGAAGCCAAGAATTGAAAAGCATAAAGTAACAGCATTACCAGACATTATGCAATAGACAAAATAAGCTCAGGTCTTTCAGGACTCCACTGGGGATACACATTTATTTAATACATTTCAACTAAATAGTGAATAATGCTATTACTCCTAGAAAAATTGATACTTTATCAGTTAACTTGATGTGCAGAATTATCTATTATATATATAATATATATACACATACACATATACATACACACACACATTCTTAATATTTTACAATAGAAATTTTTAATAATCTATATGTATTTTATGGACCCAACATGAAACCATACAAAACTGAATTTAAAAATGTATTTTAAGAGGTGCCTGAGTGGCTCAGTTGGTTAAGCATCTGCCTTCAGCTCAGGTCATGATCCCAGGGTCCTGGGATCGAGCCCTGCATCAGCTCCCTGCTCCGTGGGGAGCCTGCTTCTCCCTCTCTCGCTCTCCCTGCTTATGTGCACTCTCTCTCTTTGTCAAATAAATAAATGAAATCTTTAAAAAAGATGTATTTTAAGATCGTTGGAAAGAGATTTTTCCATCTTTTTAACATTTACACATAGAAAATTCCTATGAAAGGAAAACTTCCAAACTCTATGAGGCCAGCATTACCTTGATCCTAAAACCAGACAAAGACCCCACCAAAAAGAAGAATTACAGACAAATGTCCCTGAAGAACATGGATGCCAAAATTCTCACCAAGATGCTAGCCAATAGGATCCAACAGTACCTTAAAAGGATTATTCCCACCACAATAAAGTGGGATTTATTCCTGGGCTGCAGGAGTGGTTCAATATCTGCAAATCAATCAATGTGATACACTACATTAATAAAAGAAAGGACAAGAACTATATGATCCTCTCAGTAGATGCAGAAAAAGCATTTGACAAAGTACAGCATCCATTCTTGATTAAAACTCTTCACACTCTAAGGGATAGAGGGAACATACCTCAATATCATAAAAGCCATATACAAAAAGCCCACAGTGAATATCATTCCCAATGGGAAAAAAACTGAGAGCTTTTCCCCTAAGGTCAGGAATACAACAGTGATGATGTCCCCTCTCACCACTGTTGTTCAACATAGTACTAGAAGTCCTAGCCTCAGCAATCAAACAACAAAAACAAAAGGCATCTGAATAGGTAAAGAAGAAGTCAAATTCACTCTCTTTGCAGATGACATGATACTCTACATGGAAAACCCAAAACACTCAACCCCAAAACTGTTAGAACTCATACAGGAATCCAGCAAAGTGGCAGGATATAAAATCAGTGCACAGAAATCAGTTGCATTTCTATACGCTAACAATGAGACAAAAGAAAGAGAAATTAAGGAGTCGATCCCATTTACAATTGCACCCAAAACCATAAGATAACTAGGAATAAACTTAAACAAAGAGGCAAAGGATCTGTACTCTGAAAACTATAGAATGCTCCTGAAAGAAATTGAGGAAGACACCAAGAAATGGACAAATGTTCCATGCTCATGGACTGGAAGAACAATATTGTGAAAATATCTATGCTACCTAGAGCAATCTATACATTCAATGCAATTCCTATCAAAATACCATCAACTTTGTTCACAGAACTGGAACAAAGAATCCCCCAAAATTTGTATGGAACCAGATAAACCCCAAATAGCCAAAGGAATGTTGAAAAAGAAAACCAAAGGCAGTAGCATCACATTTCCAGACTTTAAGCTCTATTACAAAGCTGTAATCATCAAGACACTATGGTACTGGCACAAAAACAAACAAAGATCAATGGAACAGAATCAAGAACCTAGAAACGGACCCCCAACTCTATGGTAAACTAATCTTTGACAAAGCAAGAAAGAATATCCAATGGAAAAAAGTCTCTTCAACAAATGGTGTTGGGAAAATTGGACAGCCACATGCAGAAGAATGAAACTGGATCATTTCCTTACACCATACACAAAAATAGATTCAAAATGGATGAAACACCTAAATGGGAGACAAGAATCCATCAAAATTCTAGAAGAGGATACAGGCAGCAACCCCTGTGCCCTCAGCCACAGCAACTTCTTGCTAAACATGTCTCCAAAGGCAAGGGAAACACAAGCAAAAATGAACTATTGGGACTTCATTAAGATAAAAAGCTTTTACACAGAAAAGAAAACAGTCGACAAAACCAAAAGACAACCAACAGAAGATTTTTGCAAATGTTTTATCAAATAAACCGTTAGTATACAAAATCTATAAAGAACTTATCAGACTCAATACCGAAAAAATAATCCCATCAAGAAATGGGCAGAAGACATGAACAGACATTTTTCCAAAGAAGACATACAAATGGCCAACAGACACATGAAAAATGCTCCTCATCACTCATCATCAGGGAAATACAAATCAAAACCACAATGAGATACCACCTCACACAGTCAGAATGGCTAAAATTAACAAGTCAGGAAATGACAGATGTTGGTGGGGATGTGGAGAAAGGGGAACCCTTTTACACTGTTGGTGGGAATGCAACCTGGTGCAGCCACTCTGGAAAACAGTATGGAGGCTCCTCAAAAAGTTGAAAATAAAGCTACCCTATGACCCAGCAATGCCCTACTGGGTATTTACCCCAGAGATACAAATGTAGTGATCTGAAGGGGCACCTGCACCCCAATGTTTATAGCAATGTCCACAATAGCCCAACTATGGAAAGACCCCAGATGTCCACCAATAGATGAATAGATAAAGAAGATGTGGTTATACACACACACACACACACATGCACACACACACACAATGGAATATTACTCAGCCATCAAAAAAATTAAACATTGCCATTTGCAATGACATGGATGGAATGCTAAGCAAAATAACTCAATCAGAGAAAGACAAATTATCATATGATTTCATTCATATGTAGAATTTAAGAAATAAAACAGAGGAGCATAGGGGAAGGAATGGAAAAATAAAACAAGACAAAGTCAGAGAGGGAGACAAGCCATAAGAGACTCAATCATAGGAAACAAAATGAGAGTTGCTGGAGGGGGGTAATGATGGGGGAATGGGGTAAATGGGTGATTAAGGAGGGCACATGATGTAATGAACACTGGGTGTGATGAATCACTGAACTCTACTTCTGAAACTAATAATACTATATGTTAATTAATTTAATTTAAATAAATTAAAAGAAAAGAAAGAAAATTCCTATCAGCTTCTCAGAAATGTATAATTCATCCTTGCAAATTAGCTAGGGTCCAAAGGCCTAAAGCCAGGAGGAAAAAAAAAATAAAAGTCAGCCTCTCTCTGAAAAATAAATAAATCTTAAAAAAGTAGGGGGGCACCTGGGTGGCTCAGTCAGTTGAGCATCTGACTCTTGATTTGGGCTTAGGTCATGATCTCATGTCCTGAGACAGAGTCCTGCATCAGGCTGTGTGCTCAGGGCAGGAGTCTGTTTGAGATTCTTTCTCTCCTTCTCCCTCTGTCCCTCCCCCAGCTCATTCTCTCTCTCTCTCTCTCTCTCAAAAATAAATCTTTAAAATAAGTCATCACATATGAATAGATTTAAAAGAAGAGAAAAAAATTTTAAAAAGAAAAAAATCTAAAGATATATATTCATTCAGTCTGCCATCAGATTTATTGTTAATTAGCAAGGAAAGTTTTAGTTAGATACTTTGGGGTTTTTAAGCCTCTCCAATAATGTCTAAAGTTATATGGGTTTTTAAACTACTGTCTTTGATTTAAAAAAAAAAATCACTGCAATTATGAAAAGCATTTAAATCTGCATCTCAGGAAAGTATGACTGCCAGAGATTTTTGACCAAGAGGTGTCAAATCCTTGCTCTGAAGCACAAGGTTTGTGTAACTTATCAAAACAGGAAAATCCTTACAGTATTCTATTCTATGTTTTCAGCTCTGAAACTTCTTTTTTTTTAAGATTTTTTTTTATTTATTTATTTGAGAGAGAGAGAATGAGAGAGAGAGAGCACACGAGAGGGGGGAGGGTCAGAGGGAGAAGCAGACTCCCCGCCGAGCAGGGAGCCCGATGCTGGACTCGATCCCGGGACTCCAGGATCATGACCTGAGCCGAAGGCAGTTGCTTAACCGACTGAGCACCCAGGCGCCCCAGCTCTGAAACTTCTAAATTGTGATATGGTGCTTATTATATGCATAATCTGTCCTATCTCCTACAAAAATGCTTCCGAATTTGCTTTCCTAAAATAAAAGTTGGAATTAAATAGAGAGCCGTATCATAGATTTAAAAAAGGTACTTTTAAAGCAGCTGAGCAGTGAATAATCACCTGTGGGTAACTGGTGAAAAGTGGGATTTGATGTCAAACTGCCTTTTGACATTTGCCCAGGACTAACTGGTATGTCACCACACATTCACCCACTGGACACATTCACAACAGCCTCTGAATGGTCTTGCCAAGACATATGCTTACTTAGATTCAGATGCTTTGCCAGGATTTTCTTTTCACCCTCCCTATTCAGTGCCCCCTAGAGAACAGACTCCATTACACAACACGTGCCACAACAGATTAAGCTTTTCTGTTTGTATTTTAAAGCGTTCAGGCAAAGATACAAAGCCATCTGTTCTTAACAACAGAAAAAGAAGAGTTAAATTCATCAGTTTCTCATCAAAGTGTGTCAAGTGTTCTGTTGCTATGTAGTACTTTCTTAGATTCTATGAAATACGGTAGTTACCCTTGCTTGGGTTGGCTGTTTGAGCTGATTGACCCCAACTGACACAATATTGACACAATAGGGATCATTGTGTGTTTTAGCAATGTGAGCTTTTCAAAGTTACTTTTTTCTAAAATAGAAAAGCTGATTCTGACTGGTGACCATTTTCAAAATCTTTTGTTTTTCCAAATATTGAAATAATCCCCCAATAGCTCCAATACTCATCAAATATAGCTTTTCTTTCATATACCCTTGAAATTGTAACTAATTTAAAGGAAAAGAAACATCTTGGCTTCATAAACTGTGTTTCTAGAACCCAAGTGTTTATGAAAAGTAGTTATTCTTCCATGGAGTATCACAGGAACAGAGCTAGGTTTTGTGTCCTTCTGTGATAATACAGACATTTCCCCATATTTTTCATTTCTAAGCATATCTTTTCTCTTCTTATGCTCCAAATCTACCATCTTCACTCTTGATTTTATTTATTATTTTTTTAGGTACAGTAATAGAGAACAATGACAGGAAAATGACATTGCTTCTTGAACAAGATTTAAGAAAAAATTACAACTTACAAATATTTGTAAACAAATTCTAAAATAAGTCTTGTTTTTCCATGTCTTACTAGAGGCAGTGGGATATAGAGGAAGAAAGATGGCTGTGGAAGCAGAGACTGAAATTTGAAAAGTAGGTTTTCTCATTAGTAACCATAACCTTTGGCAAATTAATAAGTGTTTTTTTTATCCTTGATTTATTTATTGGCAAATTTGGTATAATAATAATAATCTACCTGAAAGGGTTGTTGTGGAGATAAGTAGTTTGGACAAGTGCTAGGCACATAATTGCCACTAATACCATTAGCAACGTCTGAAAAATAAAACTTGTAATAGCTGTGCTCTGGCCCCTGTCACCTTAGCTGGGTAGAGACATCTCTAAAGCAACCCCTGCTAAGTTTCTGAGGATAAACTGCAAGTGACTCATGGAAGCAAAATGGCCTGATTTTCCCAAACTCATAAACCATCCTCCAAAATCTACTAATGAGACTCTTTACTTAACTGAACTATAAAATTCTTTTTAAAATCACGGAAGTCCAACTTGAATGATATACATCTCCTGGTTTCAGCTAGGAGGCAAGCCAAGACAGCAACATCATAGCCAGCTGTGTATATCTAAACTCCAAAGAAGTGTCAGTTATATATTTTCATATTGACAATATTAGACTCCAAATAAATTATTTGTTCTAACTGTTCTACAGAAAAATTGGTACAGTTCTAGCCTGAGGAGCTTTATTATTAATTTGTATAATATTCTGTCAAATCTCAACATAAAGGTAATTTCCTTTGTTAACACCTAAATTAAATTTTGACATGTACACTTTGAACCCACTTTATGTAGATATCTATTCTAACCTGGTGTATTAATTAGACCACATTTTTAAACTTAAAAAAAATTACTGTTACTCTGCAAGACAAGGCTCTCAGTCTCCTTAATTACTAATCACAGATGCTAATATTTCACTCTCAAAACCCTGGCCCACAAATTTTAGGATTTACTCCATTTGTTTGTTCCATTTGTTTGAAAAAAGTTGATGATATTTTGATAGGGATTGCATTGAATGTGTAGATTGCTCTAGGTAGCATTGATATCTTCACAATATTTATTCTTCTAATGCATGAGCATGGAACGTTTTTCCATTTCTCTGTGTCTTCTTCAATTTCTTTCATGACTATTTTATAGTTTTCAGATTCTTTGCCTCTTTGGTTCGATTTATTCCTAGGTATCTTATGGTTTTGGGTGCAATTGTAAATGGGATCAACTCCTTAATTTCTCTTTCTTCTGTCTTGTTGGTGTATAGGAATGCCACTGATTTCTGTGCATTGATTTTATATCCTGCCACTTTACTGAATTCCTGTATGAGTTCTAAAAGTTTTGGAGTGGAGTCTTTGGGTTTTCAACATAAAGTATCATATCATCTGCAAAGAGTGAGAGCTTGACTTCTTCTTTCCCGATTTGGATGCCATTTATTTCTTTTTGTTGTCTGATTGCTGTGGCTAGGACTTCTAATACTATGTTGAATAGCAATGGTGATAGTGGACATCCCTGCCGTGTTCCTGACCTTAGGGGGAAAGCTCCCAGTTTTTCCAGAAAAGACCCCGAATAGCCAGAGGAATGTTGAAAAAGAAAAGCAAAGCTGGCGGCATCACAATTCCAGACTTCCAGCTCTATTACAAAGCTGTCATCATCAAGGCAGTATGGTACTGGCACAAAAACAGACACATAGATCAATGGAACAGAATAGAGAGCCCAGATATGGACCCTCAACTCTATGGTCAACTAATCTTCGACAAAGCAGGGAAGGATGTCCAATGGAAAAAAGACAGTCTCTTCAACAAATGGTGTTGGGAAAATTGGACAGCCACATGCAGAAGAATGAAACTGGACCATTTCCTTACACCACACACAAAAATAGGCTCCAAATGGTTGAAAGACCTAAATGTGAGACAGGAGTCCATCAAAATCTTAAAGGAGAACACAGGCAGCAACCTCTTCCACCTCAGCCGCAGCAACTTCTTCCTAGAAACATCACCAAAGGCAAGGGAAGCAAGGACAAAAATGAACTATTGGGATTTCATCAAGATAAAATGCTTTTGCCCAGCAAAAGAAACAGTCAACAAAACCAAAAGACAACCGACAGAATGGGAGAAGATATTTGCAAAGGACATATCAGATAAAGGGCTAGTATCCAAAAATCTATAAAGAACTTACTAAACTCAACACCCAAAGAACAAATGATCCAATCAAGAAATGGGCAGAAGACATGAACAGACATTTTTCCAAAGAAGACATCCAAATGGCCAACAGACACATGAAAAAGTGCTCAACATCGCTCGGCATCAGGGAAATCCAAATCAAAACCTCAATGAGATACCACCTCACACCCGTCAGAATGGCTAAAATTAACAAGTCAGGAAACGACGGATGTTGGTGGGGATGTGGAGAAAGGGGAACTCTCCTACACTGTTGGTGGGAATGCAAGCTGGTGCAGCCACTCTGGAAAACAGTATGGAGGTTCCTCAAAAAGTTGAAAATAGAACTACCATATGATCCAGCAATCGCACTACTGGGTATTTACCCCAAAGGTACAAATGTAGGGATCCGAAGGGGTACGTGCACCCCGATGTTTATAGCAGCAATGTCCACAATAGCCAAACTGTGGAAGGAGCCAAGATGTCCATCAACAGATGAATGGATAAAGAAGAAGTGGTATATATATATATATATGTATATATATATATATATATATATATACATATATATATATATATACACACACACACAATGGAATATTATGCAGCAGCCATCCAAAGGGATGAAATCTTGCCATTTGCATCGACATGGATGGAACTGGAGGGTATTATGCTGAGCGAAATAAGTCAATCAGAGAAAGACATGTATCATATGACCTCACTGATATGAGGAATTCTTAATCTCAGGACAGAAAAAGGATGTAGAAGCCCAGTGACTTTTCAAGAGGACTTTTTCTTCTTTCTCAGTTTTACTGGGTGATGGAATCCAAATTGAGTAGGTTCCAGTAAGGTCAAGAATAAGCTTTGCATAAGCAGGTATTCTTTATCAGTGTTTTCCAACATTTTGTCTGTGAACTGTTAATATCAGAATCACTTATTTAAAACACAGATCCCCATGCCACCTCATCCAGTTGTATTTCATTATTTCAAAAGTACTGAAGTTAGGCTGAAATAAAGTAGAAAGCATGGCAAAGAAATAGCAATGAAAAAAAGACTTTAAAATAAAATTTGACAAGTAACAGGAAATCACAGAATGGTCTAAACTCCATGATGATATGGGAGGAATGTGAAATTTGAATCCTCTCAACATACAAAGAAATCTTGTCAAAATTTTGGCAGTGGTATACAAGTCTAGGACTAAGGAAGTGAAGGTAGGGAGATGGGACATGAATGGCTGCAATGATGAAACTGAGGTAGAGGTTTTGGAAAAAAAGAGAGGTATCATTATGTATTAGCATTGTTATGGAAGCAGAAATATTAAAAAATTATAATATTCTGATTAAAAATAGAAAGAAAAGAAAAATTTATAATGCCTCAAAATCCAAAGCAGTAAGAAACCTAATGTTTTGTTTTACAACATGCTTCTTTTCAAAGATATGAAAACATGTTCTATCCTGCTAGTGTTTGAACATCTACTTTTGGAATAAGCATGTTTGTTCTCTTTGCTAATTCAATCAAGAATTCAACTAGAGGGGTGCCTGGGTGGCTCAGTCATTGGGCAGCTGCCTTCAGCTCAGGTCATGATCCCAGGATCCTGGGATCGAGTCCCATACCGGGCTTTATGCTCAGCGGGAAGTCTGCTTCTCCCCTCTCCCACTCCCCGTTTGTGTTCCCTCTCTCACTATGTCTCTCTGTCAAATAAATAAAACCTTTAAAAAAAATTCAACTAGAGAAAGAATATTGTCAAAATATCTATACTACCCAATGAACACTACAGATTTAACACAATCCTTTTCAAAATACCAACAGCATTTTTCAAACAGCTAGAATAAATAATACTAAAATTGTATGGAACCACAAAAGACCCTGAATATCCAAAGCAATCTTGAAAAAGAACAAACCTGGAGCTGTCACAGTTCAATATATATTACAAAGTTGCAGTAAACAAAACAGTAGGTACTGGCACAAAAACAGACATATAGATCAATGGAACAAAATAGAAAATCCAGAAATAAACTATCACTTATATGGTCAGTTAATCTGTGACAAAGTAGGCAAGAATAAACAGTGGGGAAAAGACAGTCTCTTCAATAAATTGTGCTGGGGTAAATTGAAGAGCTACATGCAAAAGAATGAAACTGGACCACTTTCTTACACCATACACACAAATAAACTCCAAATGGATTAAAGACCTAAATGTGAGACCTAAAACCAAAGCACTCCTAGAAGAAAACATAGGCAGTAATTTCTTTGACGTTGGCCATAAACTTTTTTCTATATATGTCTCCTAAGGCAAGGGAAACAAAAGCAAAAATAAATTATTGGAACTACACCAAAATAAAAGGTTTTTGCACAGTGAAGGAAACCACCAACAAAACAAACAGGCAACCTACTGAATAGAAGGTATTTAGAAGAAATAGAAGATATCTGTAAGTGATATATCTGATAGGGGGTTTATATGCAAAATATATAAAATAATTTATACAACTCAACATCCAAAAACCCTATAAATAATCCAATTAAAAATGGGCAGAGGACCTAAATAGACATTATTTCAAAAAAAAACCTACAGAGAGCCAACAGACACAACAAAAATGCTCAACATCACTCAACTTCAGGCAAATGGAAATCAAAACCACCATGACAGAGAAAGGCGAACCCTCTCACACTGTTGGTGGGAATGCAAGCTGGTACAGCCACTCTGGAAAATAGTACGGAGGTTCCTCAAGATGTTAAAAATAGAGCTACCCTCCGACCAACAATTGCACTATTAGGTATTTACCCCACAGATACAGATGTAGTGAAAAGAAAGGGCACATGCACCCCAATGTTCAAAGCAGCAATGTCCACAATAGCTAAATGGTGGAAGGAGCGAGGTGTCCATCAACAGATGAATGGATAAAGAAGATGTGGTTCATATATACAACAGAATATTACTCAACCATCAGAAAGGATGAATACCCACCATTTGCATGGACATGGACAGAACTGGAGGGGATTACGCTAAGTGAAATAAGTCAAGCAGAGAAAGACAATTATCATATGGTTTCACTCATATGTGGAATATAAGTAATAGTGTGGAGGACCACAGGGGAAGGGAGGGAAAACTGAACAGGAAGAAATCAGAGAGGGAGACAAACCACGAGAGACTCTGGACTCTGGGAACCAAACACAGGGTTACAGAAGGGAGGGGCTGGGGGGATGGGGTAATTGGGTGATGGGTGTTAAGGAGGCCACGTGTTGTGATGAGCCCTGGGTGTTATACGCAACTAATGAATCATTAAACACTACATCAAAAACTAATGATGTACTATATGCTGGGTAATTGAACATAATAATAATAATAATAATAATTTTTTTAAAAACCCACCATGACATATCATCTTAAGCCTGTCAGAATGATTAAAATAAAAAAGACAAGAAATAGCAAGCGTTGATGAGGATATGGAGAAAAAAGAACCCTCGTACATTATTGGTGGGAATGTAAACTGGTATAGCCACTCTGGAAAACAGCATGGAGGTTCATCAAAAAATTAAAAAATAGAAATACTATATGATCCCTTAATTCCACTACTAAGTATTTACCCAAAGACAACAAAAACACTAATTCAAAAAGACATACGCAATATGGAATATTACTCATTAAAAAAGAATGAGATCTTGGGGGCACCTAGGTGGATCACTCCATTAAGCCTCCAACTCTTGATTTCAGCTCAGGTCATGATCTCAGTGTTGTGAGACTGAGCCTTGCGTTGGGCTCTGTGCTGGGCATGGAGCCTGCTTAAGATTCTCTCTCTCCCTCTGCCCCTATCCCCCTTCTATAAAAAAAAAAAAAAAAAAAAAAAAGACAGAGAGATCTTGCCATTTATGACATCATGGGCAGACTTAGAGAGTATTATGCTAAGTGAAGTAAGTCAAACAGAGAAAGACAAATATCATATCATTTCACTTATATGAGGAATGTAAAAAAAAAATGAACAAACAAAATAAAAACAGACTCATAAGTAGAACAAACTGGGGGTTGCTAGAGGGGAGTTGAGTGGAGGGATGGGCAAAATAGGTGAAGGGATTAAGAGGTAAGATAAGTCATGGGAACAAAAACTACAACATAGGGAATATAGTTTAATAATACTGTAATAACTGCATAGTGACATATGGTAACTACACTTAACAGTGGTAAGCACTGTGCAATTTATATAAACATCGAATCACTCTGATATACACCTGAAATTAATAAAATATTGTTTGACAACTATACTTCAATTAAAAAAAATTACCATAGACAAAATACATTTGTTCCACCTCCCCTTCTCTCTTTCATTCATTCTCTCTCTTTTTGACAAGAAACATTAGAAGATGTTCTAAAAGCCTTGGTAACCATCGGTTCCATGTCAGGTTAGGTAAACTGAAGTAGGTCATCTGTGATACTTCAGAGTGTTAATTTTCATGGAATTCAGTGTAGAATTTTGGTGAAATATAAATACAGGGGAAGAATGATTCACATTCCCCAGTTCTTTATGCCTTTTTCAGTAATTTCTTACTCCCATCCTAAATTAACAATTCTGGTTTCATTAAACAAATTCTTAGGTGAGAAATTGAAGGCAATATGAATGAGAATTAATGTTTACTATTGGCATCTAATGGCATTTTAATTATAAATCCAGCATATTATTTTCAAAATTTATTATAAACCATAGAAATTTGAAGTGTGAAGTAGACTTAAGGATGATCAGTTTAGATCTCCCAATTTTAAAAGTAAAAAGAAAACATATGACTCTAATCTACAAACTACATAGAAGGAGAGTTAGAACTAGGACCTAAATTTTCTTCTTGATCTTTGGTCTAGTATTCTGTAGAGACAGTTTTGTAAGAAAGAAAGCAGACAGAGGTCTGGCTCTCCAGTTAATTCACTTTTTGTCATTAAGTCAGTCACTTAAGCTTTAAAGTTCTCAGTTTTTTCATTTGTAAAATGGGGACTAAGTTGGGTGATCTAAAGTGACCACTACAAAGTTAATAATCTATACTTTTCACTTTTGCCTATGTGGGCATAACCAAGATGAGAGTAAGATTTAACTATTCTGGAGTCATCATGGGAATATACCTGCTCTCAATATTTTTAATTTAGAAAAGGAGAAATGGGAATATTAGGAATATTCTCATCAGAAACTAGATGCTATAGTTCTACAAGTATATAAAATTACCTCAAAGAATCTGGACTGCAAGGCATTTATTTAACTCTTTTAGAGATTAAGAGTAATAGTAGCTATTTAAAATTTACAAGTAATTTTTCTGCTATCTTCAAGAGTAATAAATTGGAATTTACCTTAGAGGAAGATTTTTCCTTTTAGTGTGAAGAGCATCCCAGTGCTATTAGTTTTACAAATACAGAGTAAATACCTTTTTCTGGAACGGAAAGTTCCTAAAGAATGTGGATTCAAAGGATGAAAATACTGTCCATGAAATTTCAAAAGCTTATCATTGGGCAGAGGAAAAGTCCTGAAGATTATGTCTCGCAAGGTAACTGTTTCTTTCTCAAATATATATTTAGAGTGCCGTCTATTCGTTTATGTTCTTTAAGAGTGGTAGGCAGAGCACTGTGAATTGTGTAAGACTGTTGAATCACGGACCTGTACCTCTGAAACAAATAATACATTATATGTTAAAAAAAAGAAGAAGATAGTAAGAAGGGAAAAATGAAGGGGGGGATATCGGAGGGGGAGACGAACCATGAGAGACTATGGACTCAGAAACAAACTGAGGGTTCTAGAGGGGAGGGGGGTGGGGGGATGGGTTAGCCCGGTGATGGGTATTAAAGAGGGCACGTACTGCATGGAGCACTGGGTGTTATACGCAAACAATGGATCATGGAACACTACATCAAAAACTAATGAAGTAATGTATGGTGATTAACATAACATAATAAAATTAAATGGAAAAAAAAAAGTGGTAGTCAGTACAAGCAATCTGTATTGTATGGCATTTAGCTGGGGAAACCAACACCGCCTTGCAGACTGGAACAGAAGAGCAAATCCAGATGGATTTCTCCCTCTCTTCCTCTCCATTCCACTTTTTCTTTCTCTTTCTTCCCCTCTCCTTCTCTCTCTGTCCCTCTCTATTTTTAACAGAAAAATCCAAATGGGATAATCTGGGATAGGAAGTTGAGTAATAAGGCAATAATAATAGATGGAAATAGGCTGATAATACTGGTGCTTTTCATTTTCTTCATATTTTTCTATAGTTTCCAATTTTTCTACAACAAACAATAGCAGTCATAAAAATATTTTTAAAGGAAACATACAAAAAAAAAATGTTACCTGCTAAGAACCTAGCTTAATTCTGTAATGTAGAGCAAATAAGAGAGGTCTTTCTAATAAATTAGCAAAGAGTAATAATGTTTAGAGTGAGGGAGAGTAGTTTTGCTAAGAACGATACTATTTAATAGTTCCATAATTGCTAGAATTTTGTTCTCTTTGACACCCTCAGAACTTTTAACTCTCCTGAAAGCCTCTATGAGATTTCTAACTAGCTCAACACTTTCTATAACATATAAAATTGTTAATCTTCATGAAGTAATTTAGCATCTGTAAAAATTAACCCAGTATCCAACAATATAAAAATACCAAGTGCTAAGTCCAATTCCTAAAAATAACTCTAGAGAAACCTTGCCAAGAGCAGGCTGCTTTGTGCTACGTTACTACTCTAAGGATGGCTATTATATAGCAAACACCTCAGACCTTGTTTGGAGATAGTCTGTCCTCCATGAAGTCTTCAATTTCTCCATAGAAATATTTGAATCAATGACTGCTTTACTAAGAAACCTAGATATGACTATGGAAGAGATATTTGTTTCCTCTCTGGTCAGAAATGAACACCAGTTTATAACTCACAAAACCATTTACTGTCACTAAAGTTTGATATATAGTGAAAAGTATGTACATAAATCTGATTTATCACAAACTAGATAGGAAAAAGTGTTTTACCTATTCTAGTTGAATGAATTGAACATACTGGTCTAATGCCTGGACTATGCCACACTGGAGACACTTCAGATGCATTTGCAGGGATAGATGGTAACTACTCACTGGAGTACAAGTTTCTAACTGTTCTCATCACACTGATTCTGCCCCTTTCAGCATTATCTTCCAGATGTATACTCCATGTCTCTCTGGGTAGATTGCACATAGTAGGTCTTCAATAAACACGTGTTAGATTGAATTGGATTCAGTATTAGAATTGGAAAGTCATTTGATATACAATTCATTAAAAAAAGCAATAAAAACAACAGAAACCCTTAACAAACACGGACACTTGCTTGGGTTCTGCGCCATGGAGCTACTCAAAGCCAGTTTCTTTACTCTTTTCCTTAAGGCACTACAGAGTAATTGCCTTTTCGTCTGTGTTTATCCCCATTAGAACATAAACTCCCCAGGGATGAAGAGCATGTGTGTCATTGCAACCACTGTATGCTGCTCCCCTGTGCCTACCACTAATGCTTCATTCCTTCTTTTGTTCATTCATTTATTCACTAATTCATTTATCCTTCTATCCACCCATTCAATAAATCTATGAAGCCTGTAAATATTGGGAGACAGAATGCACATTTTCTCTCAGTCTTCTCCTCACCCAATTAAATATTCTCATTATATTTTTTTATCATTCTTCTCGTGACATGTATTCTTCTAGCCAATAAAACTAGAAGGATACTAGGACACAGCCAGAATATGCAAGTGGGAAGAACTATTTCCTCTCTTGTTCTAAGCCCAAGCTTCTATTGCAATATAGGCACTCATTCAAAATGAACAGATAAATAATTGAGCCTGTTTTGGAATGGCATCATAATTTAAAAATACATCTACTATCTAATAATCTACTATGGGAATTACAGTAAAAAAAAAATCACAGCATTACTGAAAAGTGCGTTGGAGGAAGAATATATACACTATGCCATGTGAGGCAATCTTTGGCCTCGAAGTACTATTTTACTTTTCTAAATTTTAAAAACTTATCAGCATTGCCCCTAAGGTGGGGGTTCCATTCTACAAAGAGAGAGGTGGTCCCCCTTCTTTGACCTACTCCCCTTCAGGCCCAACCACATCCTCCCTTCTTCAGGACCTAGACTTTCTAATGTTTGAGGCTCTCCTCCAGCCCCTCTTAGCAGGAGGGTTAATGGGGGAAGGTGGCCTTTAATACCTCACTTTTCTCCCCTTTCTCTTATCGCCTTGTCCACTCTCCTTTCAACTTGTTGATGGCCAATTGCTGTCATATCCAGTGATTGTTTTGAGTTCTGTTCCTTTCTAACTGCCCAAGGTGTTCAGAACCCCAACATTCCCTTCCTTTCACTACTTTCTTTTTTGGGGGGGTAGATGGAAGGGACAGAAATTGTGGGGGGGGGGGGCAGGTAGGAGTCACACTAATAAAGAGGAAGCCACCAAGCTGGAAAAAAAAATTATCAGCATTAAAACTCCAAAGACAAGGGTCACCTGGCTGGCTTAGTGGGTAGAGCATGACGACATCCTGATCATCCCTAAAATGCACAACAGAGTACTAACTTAATAATCAGTCTTGATCTCTTAACTCCTTGGCATGTAATGAGCCTGGTACTTTTCAACTGACCACTCACTGCATTTAAAAAGTAATAATATGAGGACAATCATTGCAACTATGTCCTTAAGAGTATTTCATGGTCCATATCATGGGCCATGGGTGGGCCCATGGCCTATCACCCACACCTGGTGAGGGAATAATGGTTTTCAAAATGCTGACCCTGCATTGTAAGGACTGGAGCCACTAGCCCCACATCATTTTGAATGCTCATTTTTAGATATCAACAATGACCTTCATTATTGTACAGTTTCTCCTCTCATTAGTCAGTTAGTATTCACACCATCTATCTTGGATTTGTAGAAATAATCCCTCAAACATTAGACAGGCTTCCAGCTGAATCTCTAATGTGAATGGTTTGGCTCAGAGTCAACAAAAGGTGATTTTATGCTATACAACGAGCTTATGTCAAGTTATTTCAGTGGCACTTCACTAAAACATATGGACTTTGTGATTCATTTTTTTATTAATTTTTTATTGTTATGTTAATCACCATACATTACATCATTAGTTTTTGATGTAGTGTTCCATGATTCATTGTTTGTGCATAACACCCAGTGCTCCACACAGAATGTGCCCTCTTTAATACCCATCACCAGGCTAACCCATCCCCCACCCACCTCCCCTCCAGAACCCCCAGTTTGTTTTTCAGAGTCCATCGTCTCTCATGGTTCGTCTCCCCCTCTGACTTACTCCCCTTCATTCTTCCCCTCCTGCTATCTTCTTCTTTTTCTTTTTTCTTAACATATGTTGCATTATTTGTTTCAGAGGTACAGATCTGTGATTCAACAGTCTTGCACAATTCATTTTTTAAAAGCTCTGTGGCTGACATGCCCTCACTTGAACAAAGTTTCTTTCCAGATCATGGGTCCTTTTCACTAACTCTGAAGTTGAAACTTTCTTCTTTGGTCTACATTACCTGGGGGACCAATTGTAAGCAAAAAGGAATTCATTTTAGCAAACCTTGTGACTTCTCTGAATCCACAGAGCCTTCCAGAAATTGAGGCTTTGTGCCAGCTCATTATTATCCTAAGCATGTGGATCCTCCACTGAGCAATTAGGATATAAAGAGTTTTACTATCCTAGGGAAAAAAAAAAAGGAATGCAATAAAATGCTCCATGGAAAGGAAGAGCATGAAAAGCAGAACTTCATAGCATTTTAGGCTAGCCAATAAGAAAATCCTGTATTCACTGCAGATACATAAAAAGATAGTCATGGAATTGAACCAGAAGTAAGCCTGGAAACTTTTTACCTCTCTGTTCTCTTCTTGCATTCAGCTGCATTATTCACAGCCATTTGCTTTACGCTTGCCGATACAGGGTTATGCTTTTTGCTTAGGAGCTATTGTCCAGGCTTAATCTGATAGAAGTCACTAAAGCTTTTTTCCGTTCTATCATTCAGCACTGAGCTGAATTCTATATATGGCATTTTGAAGTCGAGAAGCTATTGAGATAGAAAGCAAATGAAACTTTCAAGAAACATAGGTCAATTGAGCAAAAATACAATTATCAGCTCAAAGAAATTTTCAGGTCTAAATTTAAGAGGACACCTTTCCTGATTTTATGTTTAATTATAAACATACATCCCTAATAAAAGCTCCCCCGTCAGTCTTTATTTATTTACCTTTGGTCTTTACCCTTATAACCGCTGGACAAATCAACCTTTAGGTAAACTCTGTATTGTTCAAAAGTTGCTTTTTGCATGGTAGTGGTATTATCCTATGTAAATTTTGACAAGCTTAAGGGTGGGGACAATATCAAACTAGCCCCTGATTTTCCTCTACACACAAACACAAGCTCATACACAGACATAAATCACACATCATCCACAATGATAATGCTTGAACCCACATCCTTAAAAATATTTATCTATAGATAAGAGCAGATCACATGGTAGTTCTCTGTACCTCAAACTGTTATAAAACCGGTTAAAGAACTCTGATTAGAGAAGGAATGTATAATATATAAAATACAAGTGGTTAAAACTGGGAAGCCTATTTGGATGACTCTAATGAGGCAGGGGACTGACTCACTTTATCATTGCTGTGACTTATTTTCTGGAAACTGCAAAAAAAATTACTCTAAGAATTAGAAAAGATAAGGAATACAAAAGCATGAGGAGGACTGATAAAATGTCTTCTAACATATGTGTACAAACTAAAGTGGATTAGCCCCTCAACTGCAAATCCACCTTCAAAAACCAGGTCATTTACAGTCAGGTTTCTGAGAGAGAGTGATCTTGCATCTCTACACTTTCCACACATCTCCTGAGCATCTATGTTTGATCCCTCCAGTTCCCCCTCCTATGAGAGCTACCTACCTCTTCCCTCCCCATTTCAAATTTATTTTTTCAACATTCAGTCAAACTCCAGAAACTCACCCACCAAACTCACAAAGCAAAAGCTATCAACTAAAAAAAATTAAAAAGCCAGTCTGTCACAAAGATGTGTCCACCAATATTCCTTGGGTATATCAACATTTGGATGAGAGCTAGCATTAATCCATTCTTTTTTTTTTTTTTAATTTTTTTATTGTTATGTTAATCACTATATTACATCATTAGTTTTTGGTGCAGTGTTCCATGATTCATTGTTTGTTCATAACACCCAGTGCTCCATGCAGAACGTGCCCTCCTCAATACCCATCACCAGGCTAACCCATCCCCCTACCCCCCTCCCCTCTAGAACCCTCAGTTTGTTTTTCAGAGTCCATCATCTCTCATGGTTCGTCTCCCCCTCTGCATTAATCCATTCTTAAGCACACTGTCCCCTCTGGTCTACACTCTCATTATAACTACTTAGCTCTTCTCACTCTAAATTTTTTTTTAATTTTTATTGTTATGTTAATCACCATATATTACATCATTTGTTTTGGTGTAGTGTTCCATGATTCATTGTTTGTCCATAACACCCAGTGCTCCATGCAGAATGTGCCCTCTTTAATACCCATCACCAGGCTAACCCATCCACCTACCCTCCTCCCCTCTAGAACCCTCAGTTTGTTTTTCAGAGTCCATCATCTCTCCTGGTTCGTCTCCCCCTCTGACTTACTCCCCTTCATTCTTCCTCTCCTGCTATCTTCTTTTTCTTTTTTCTTAAAATATGTGGCGTTATTTGTTTCAGAAGTACAGATCTGTGATTCAACAGTCTTGCACAATTCACAGCACTCACCATAGCACATACCCTCCCCAATGTCTATCACCCAGCCACCCCATCCCTCCCACCCCCGACCACTCCAGCAACCCTCAGTTTGTTCCTGAGATTAAGAATTCCTCATATCAGTGAGGTCATATGATACATGTCTTTCTCTGATTCACTTATTTCACTAAGCATAACACCCTCCAGTTCCATCCACGTCGTTGCAAGAATAATTAAACTCATTTTTTCATTGTCTTTTTAGTTAGGACTACCGGAACAGGGGGCCTGGGTGGTGCAGTTGGTTGGGCGTCTGACTCTTTTTTTTTTTTAATGTTTTCTATTTTTTTTTTAAGATTTTATTTATTTGACAGAGAGAGACACAGCGAGAGAGGGAACACAAGCATGGAGAGTGGGAGAGGGAGAAGCAGACTTCCCGCGGAGCAGGGAGCCCGATGCGGGGCTCGATCCCAGGACCCTGGGATCATGACCTGAGTCGAA
Source organism: Eumetopias jubatus (assembly GCF_037043125.1). Lineage (NCBI taxonomy): Eukaryota > Metazoa > Chordata > Mammalia > Carnivora > Otariidae > Eumetopias > Eumetopias jubatus. The sequence goes on along the minus strand of NW_028274811.1, from coordinate 75,514,318 downwards.
GGCAGACACTTAACGACTGAGCCACCCAGGCACCCCTCTTCTCACTCTAAATTTCAGCACAAATGTCACTTGCTCAGAAATGCTTATCTGGCTTATTTGACAGGGTCAAATCCCTGTTTTACATTTCCCGGTAGTCCTTGTATATCTCCTTTGTAACACAACACTGTTTTAACTTACAGTAATTCGTGTAATTGTGCTTCATATCCACAGCATACACTAGAAAACAATGTGCACAAAGGCAAGGACATTGCCTCATGTTTACTCATCACAGTATCCCAAAATCTAGCACACCTCTGGGAACATAGAAGGTACTCAATTAATATTACTTGGATAAATGAATGACTGAATGAATAAATGGGTCTGTCCCTGCCTATGGGTTTATACAATCTATGTCCATAAATATTTCTGAAGCCTCGGTATTAACAAGGTTATTTTAAAATATTACCTGAATACAAACTTAGATAAAAAGTAGTAGTCTCCACCACTCCAGCAACCCTCAGTTTGTTGGGGGGTGGGAAGGATGGAGTGGCTGGGTGATAGACATTGGGGAGGGTATGTGCTATGGTGAGCACTGTGAGTTGTGTAAGACTGTTGAATCACTGACCTGTACCTCTGAAACAAATAATACATTATATGTTAAAAAAAAAAAGAAGAAGAAGGAGAAGATAGCAGGAAGGGAAAAATGAAGAGGGAGAAATCGGAGGGGGAGACAAACCATGAGAGGCTATGGACTCTGAGAAACAAACTGAGAATTCTAGAGGGGAAGGGGGTGGGCGGATGGGTTAGCCTGGTGATGGGTATTAAAGAGGGCACGTAGTGCATGGAGCACTGGGTGTTATACACAAACAATGAATCATGGAACATTACATCAAAAACTAATGATGTAATGTATGGTGATTAACATAACATAACATAAAAGAAAAGAAAAGAAAAGAGAAAAGAAAAGAAAAGAAAAAAAAAGTAGTAGTCTCCAACAGACGTGGCTTTCACAGCCGTGAAATCAGAAGTGGCTAAAGATCTGAATTTATTCACTCCTAAGGTGGTTGGTTATACGTCCAAATTTATCTGAAATGGTTCCAATTTTTGTCCTGGCATAATTTTGCAGAACACCATCCTTCACTTTCAAAGTTGTTTCAATTTGACCAACAAATTAAATGGTTACCTTACTTGTAATAAAGGGAATTCTTGGAATTCTCTGTGAAATACTTGCTGTACCATAAGAGAGATCTAGTCCAAGGACCCAATTTTAGGTATTTGCTTTCTCTCCAGATGTATATGGAAACTGTAATAAACAGTAATCTACTAAAATTTAAAGATACTAGATTTTTTGAACAATATCATTGAGCTTAGAGAATTATCAGGTAAGGTAAATATCAAATACAGGGTGTTCCGTCTTATTTAAATTTCAATACAGACTATTTCATTATATGAAGTTTCCCAATTCTAATTTGACAGGCCAAGCGCTGTCTTTTCATCCCACTATTATATTCAGTTTTTCTTTACACTTTAGCAGCTGGAGTGTTCCCTTACCAGACCTGGCCCCAATTCAATATTCAGTTAAGTTGCTCAGGGCAGAGATGTAAATGACCTGCTGGGCCATTAAGTCCAAACCTCACATGAGTATTCTAAGAATAATGAACACTTTGCAAAGAACTTTAATAATGTGTTTTCTTTGGCAAAACCTGGATATAATTCCAACAGAGTATCAGTTGTTTAATAGATAAGATAATAACAAGTTTTATTTAATGTACAGTAAATAATCTCTAGAAATTAGTTAAGGTAATAAATGTTAACTTAAGTAAGTTAATAAATGCACAGTCAATTCCTTTTTATAATAAACCTCCCCCAAAAATATCATTTCAAGTCAATCAGATGCACCTTCTTTATGCCAGTAAAATAACATGGAAAATGTAGAGGATTGAAGTATTAATCATCTTAACTTTTCTACTTTTAAACTTGCATGTAAAACAGAAAAATCAATTTGAGAATATGATTGAAAAACAGGGGAAAAAAAACACAGGTGCAAATATATTCCAGCTTCCTTTTTCAATTCCTAATGAGAGTCACTCATTACAAATCCTGTCTTAAGAATTCTTTTAAAGTTGTTGCTAATAAAAACACACACCAACAGAACAAATTATTCATAAATAATTAGAATGCATTACATAAAAGTATCAAAACAGCTGCCTTCTTTATTTTAGGGTATTTTACTAAAATATCAGTGTATATATTCATAGTCCTAAATGGGCATGTTTGTAGTAGATCCGATCACTGTCAAAGAGGGACCTTGAAACAGGGAAGACTTGTGAAACCCCAAATGCTTCCACATTAGACTTTTACAGTATAGGAATATGATAATAGCCTCCATTGGGTCCTTATTTCCCAAGTATGTCTAATTCAAAATTTAACTGCACCACTGATAACAGGAGAGCAAGTGTCCCTACAGCAGCTCAGAGCTTGGTTGTTACTAGCTCTATCACACTGAGAGGTTCCAGAGATGGAGAATAATATGCCTGCTTTTTGGACACAGGTCCTTGAGATAAACCAAACTTTAGAGCGCAAGAAACCCCTGGGCAGACAGACAAGCCTGTTACTGGTCTGTAGGAAGAAATCTAGGAGCAGACAGTATATACTCTTTCTCTCTTTTATTCATTTATTAACATATCTATTGAGTATCCAGAATGTGCCAGGCACTGTGCTAGGTATAACAGTGAGTGAAGCAAACACAGTCCCTGCCCTCATGGAACTTACAGTACAGTACAGAGAGGAGACAGGCATTAAACTATCCCACCAATGTATGTATAAACATGACATGAGATAGAAGCTGGCCTAGACAAGGGAGCAGGAAGTAAATGAAGCCTAATCAATCAGATCTGGAGGATCTTGAAGAGATAGCTAAGCACATAGCTGGGGCGAGATGGGGATTGGCCGAAATCACATTTCAGTTGGCAGGAAGAGCATGTGCAAGGATCCTGTGACAGGAGTCAGCATTATACACTCACAAAACAAACATGAGGCTGGAATACAGAAAGTCAGGGGAAATATGGTCAGCCTGGCAGAGGGGGGGAAGGAGATGTCAAAAGATGTGAAGAATGTGGTCTTTCATTGAAAATGGGAAAGGCGTTAACATCCAGGAGCTGCCACTGTTACCGGGATATGGGAAAGTGTTTTCCTAGAAGGCCCAGTAAAACTTCAGTTCCTGCAGAATAGCTGGCCATTTAATCACAACCTAGACAATTATTTCTATGAAGAAATGAGAAATTACAACCAATTTTGTTGCCACTTACATATATTTAAAACAACATTACTCACTACAGCCATGTAGAAGTAGAGAATTAGGGTAACTTCTTTCTAGTTAAAAATCAGACTGTTTCCAAATTGTCACTCTGCCACTTCCCTGCTGCATGACCTGATTTATCTGTGCTTTAGTTTTCCTAGATTTCAAATGAAGAAATGTTATTATGTACCCCATATAATTAATACACGTTAGATATGTAAAATTCTTATAAGACCGCTAGACCCTAAAATATGTAATAAACATTAGTCATTGCTACAGCAGTCCATGCATCATCCATCCCCCAAGTGCTGTCACAGTGAGCGGCAAATTGCTCATGGCTGTGCTTCTCCTGAAAATTGCCTTCAGGGGACAGGAGTCCAGAACTGCTACATCCTACAGCCAGTTTTGACTGATACAGGGTACAAAAGCCTGCTTCCCCCCCAACGTGAGACAACTCCGTGGTGTCAGTTATGCCCCAGAGCTCCCTGCAGGATCAGACTGAGACTTTATCTTTACCTGGAGACTTCCCCTGTCCTATCCTGCATCCCTCACCTGCCTTCCAGTTTTCTTCAGAGACAATTCTTGATAAATCACCCTTCTAAGGCTGTGCTTCTTAAGAACTCCACCCCAGACAATTATTATCAAAATTACTGTGTTGACCTACTCTTTCTCTGAGACTTCACATTCTTTTTTTTTACCACCTAAGAGCTCAGCTCAGTTGACTTCCAAAAAAAAATAGGTCTTTGTTATCTAATGGTTTCACACTTAGTGCCCAGTTAGTGCCTTTTACAAGGTTTCTGTTGATTGTATATTTATTGGTTTATTTCTTCGACAATAAGCTGCCCAGCCTGTGAACTTCAGAAGAGCAAAAGTTGTATGTTATTCAGCTTTTACCCCACAGGACACAGCACAGGGTCTCACATTAATAAGAACTAAGCAATTTAATTTGATCCGCTTGCTGATCAAGTGTGAGTCTGTACGATATGCAGATTATTACACTATTGTCAGAAGTGAATCGCCCACGCAAAGAAATGATCTGTGTGCACTTTCACTTCAGAGATTAATCCAGCCTAACCCAAGTGACACTTTTTCTATTCCAAGCTGCTGGCTGAACTGTTCACTTACACACAAAGTTCACTAATACTGCCTTTCAGGATCTCCTGCCTCATTCTTACACATCTTTTTAAGAGACTTTAAAACCCTTGAGGTCATAGCATGCTGAGAAATGAATCAGCCAAGAAACTAACCATTAAAGACCCTTTTGGCATGAAGAAAATATTTTCAGAATGAAAAACTCTCCTCAGATAGTCACTGTAGCCTTGAAATTTAGCTTAAAAACAGTATTACCTACAATGTACTCACACTCAACACAATACATTTGACACTACTGTCCAATAGAGACAAAAATATTCCGAGAGCAATTTTGAAATAGACAACTGGCACCTCATTATTTCACAATGCAGGCCCACCAAAGATTAATGGAGAATTCTAAATAAGGAGATATTTGCACATGAAGCAGTTCCCTGATGGAATACTGTATCTGATGAAACGACTGGTGGAGAAACCTAAACTCAGAAAATAAGTCTGCTCCTCGGTGATTGGGAACGGACTGCATATTTACATAGAGCACTTACCCAGCTGCAAATGCAAAATGTGAATCTATAATACTCATCTACTATATCCACATGTGTGCAAATAGCCTATCTGATGTAATAAATGAGATTACGTTTCCTTCGCTGTCATAATCAACAAATTTATGTTCATCCTTCTCCTTTTCATTCAAACCAAACACCACAGTTATAGGAGGCACTAGGCAGGACTTTTAACAACCTAAGTCTTGCATTTCTCTGTAAAATGGGTATAAAACTCATTTAGTCATCAAGTCTAAATATTCTGTAGCTCAGCAATAAATGAAGAGAAAAATATGTTAAATTGAGCACTTTTTCTCTTTAAACTTGGTAAAAATGAGTATCACCTTCAAAGCCTAAGAGAAGAGGTTGGCAATAATGCATGTTGAAAGCTGATTTGACCAAGAAATCTCAACTGGAATGTCTGATCCACAAAATAGATATTAACAAAAAAAAAAAAAAAAAAAGACTACCACTGTCCTCTGAGAAATAGCAAAAACCTTGGCACATGTTACAGCCTTTTTTTTTTTTCAACAAATAGGGAAAAGTGGCCCATATGTGAGCATTCTTAATTTTGTTATTTACACATACACATGTTGACAAGCAACTAGAAGATATATATAAGTTTGTCTCTCAAAGAAAAATTTACAGGACAAATTTTAGTGAATAGATTTTAAGCACAGTGTGAACAATAATCCACTTTTCTCCTTGCTAAAGATGTCTCAATGAAACACTGAAAAGCACTTTTTTTTCTTCCTAATTAAGGGCCACATGCTGCCTCCACAGTCACCAGAGGTCTCATTAATGCCCAGTGAAATTTTGGTATCAATCACATTAAGTAGAGACTATATGTATACATTTAAATATTTCTATATATATATATTTATATATATGTGTGTATGTGTGTGGTTGTATATGTTCCACATGTTTGCATCTCTTAGGAGTTGTTGCAGTTAAATTCTTTGACTGCAATCTGATTTGCAGAAATTTGTATCAGCACTTAGAATGTGAAATCATTTTTTTTCCTGACAAGTACAGTGTAGGTGGGGACGGGGTAAGATGTGTTAGGCAGTAGTGAGCTCAAGTAAAACTGTAAGACATGTTTTATTTTTGATACATGGTTCAGTATCTTCTCCATAGACAAACCACCTTGAGAAACTCAGTGTGATGTTAAAGTATTTACAATAATTTACACAGGATCTCTAACATCCTTTCTCCATTGATAATCTTCCCATTCCGTAAGGAAGAAGAAAAACGAAGATTTTTAAAAACATGTATTGATCACCTATTCCATACCTGGCACTGACTTTTACTTTACCAATTTTATGTCATCTTATGATATAAAAGATGAGGCGAAGAATGGAAGTCGCCATCTATGATAATCATCAAATTAATTTTGCTGGTAAGTAAGAGCTAAGCCAAAAAGCCTATATGTTTTAAAATAATTTGTTGAAAATTTTAGTTCACTGTCTTAAGTATAATCTAACGCACAAATTTATTTCAAGAGATTCAGAAACTTTCTGAATATTCAAGATATTCTGAATATTCTGAAGATATTTAATACTTTTTAGAGCACAAATAGAATTATAAACTTATCAATTTCCATGTTAGACTCTAAGTTTCTAGAAGGAAGGAACTGTATCTTATTCGACTTCCTTTTTTAAAAATCACTTATCACTACGGTGTTTTCATTTTTCATTAATTAAATGAAAGCTGTATGTGTTAAGTGCTGAATAAATGTTTATTGAAGTAGAAAATATTTTTGTGGCAGACAGACCCAAGAATGACCTCTAGTGATTCCCAACTTCTGGTGCAACCCCCTATTGTCAAGTGGAACCTGTAACTTGCTTCTAATCAATTGACTATGCAAAGATGATAGCTGGCTACTCCTATGATTACGATAAATTTTATAAGGCTCCAAGTATAGTAACTGGAGAGACAGACTCTTTTTGCTGGCTTGATGAGGTAAGTAGCTATACTGGAGAAATCCAAGTAGCAAGAAACTACAGGCGGTCTCTAGGACCTAGGCAGACTCTGGCCAATGACAGCAAAATAGCAGCCTCTTTCATATGTGGTTAGTGGGAACCACCTAAACATGCCTTTTAAGAATTAAAAAAAAAAAAAATAGGGATAGAGGGTACATACCTCAATATCATAAAAGCCATCTATAAAAAACTTACAGCGAATATCATTCTCAATGGGGAAAAGCTGAGAGCTTTTCCCCTAAGGTCAGGAACGCGGCAGCAATGTCCACTATCACCACTGCTATTCAACATAGTATTAGAAGTCCTAGCCACAGCAATCAGACAACAAAAAGAAATCAAAGGCATCCAAATCGGCAAAGAAGAAGTCAAACTCTCACTCTTTGCAGATGATATGATACTGTATGTGGAAAACCCAAAAGACTCCACCCCAAAACTGCCAGAACTCATAAAGGAATTCAGTAAAGTGGCAGGATATAAAATAAATGCACAGAAATCAGTGGCATTCCTATACACCAACAACAAGACAAAAGAGAGACAAATCAAGGAGTCGATCCCATTTACAATTGCACCCAAAACCATAAGATACCTAGGAATAAATTTAACCAAAGAGGCAAAGGATCTGTACTCAGAAAACTATAAAATACTCAGGAAAGAAATTGAAGAAGACACAAAGAAATGGAAAAATGTACCATGCTCATGGATTGGAAGAACAAACATTGTGAAGATGTCAATGCTACCTAGAGCAATCTACACATTCAATGTAATCCCCATCAAAATACCATCCACTTTCTTCAAAGAAATGGAACAAATAATCCTAAAATTTGTATGGAACCAGAAGAGACCCCGAATAGCCAGAGGAATGTTGAAAAAGAAAAGCAAAGCTGGCGGCATCACAATTCCAGACTTCCAGCTCTATTACAAAGCTGTCATCCTCAAGACAGTATGGTTCTGGCACAAAAACAGACACATAGATCAATGGAACAGAATCGAGAGCCCAGAAATGGACCCTCAACTCTATGGTCAACTCATCTTTGACAAAGCAGGAAAGAATGTCCAGTGGCAAAAAGACAGTCTCTTCAACAAATGGTGTTGGGAAAATTGGACAGCCACATGCAGAAGAATGAAACTGGACCATTTCCTTACACCACACACAAGAATAGACTCCAAATGGTTGAAAGACCTAAACGTGAGACAGGAGTCCATCAAAATCCTAAAGGAGAACACAGGTAGCAACCTCTTCGACCTCAGCCGCAGCAACTTCTTCCTAGAAACATCGCCAAAGGCAAGGGAAGCAAGGACAAAAATGAACTATTGGGATTTCATCAAGATAAAAAGCTTTTGCCCAGCAAAAGAAACAGTCCACAAAACCAAAAGACAACCAACAGAATGGGAGAAGATATTTGCAAATGACATATCAGATAAAGGGCTAGTATCCAAAATCTATAAAGAACTTATCAAACTCAACACCCAAAGAACAAATGATCCAATCAAGAAATGGGCAGAAGACATGAACAGACATTTTTCCAAAGAAGACATCCAAATGGCCAACAGACACATGAAAAAGTGCTCAACATTGCTCGGCATCAGGGAAATCCAAATCAAAACCTCAATGAGATACCACCTCACACCCGTCAGAATGGCTAAAATTAACAAGTCAGGAAACGACAGATGTTGGCGGGGAAGTGGAGAAAGGGGAACCCTGCTACACTGTTGGTGGGAATGCAAGCTGGTGCAGCCACTCTGGAAAACAGTATGGAGGTTCCTCAAAAAGTTGAAAATAGAGCTACCATACGATCCAGCAATTGTACTACTGGGTATTTACCACAAAGATACAAATGTAGGGATCCGAAGGGGTACGTGCACCCCAATGTTTATAGCAGCAATGTCCACAATAGCCAAACTGTGGAAAGAGCCAAGATGTCTGTCGACAGATGAATGGATAAAGAAGAGGTGGTATATATACACAATGGAATATTATGCAGCCATCAAAAGGAATGAGATCTTGCCATTTGCAACGACATGGATGGAACTGGAGGGTGTTATGCTGAGTGAAATAAGTGAATCAGAGAAAGACATGTATCATATCACCTCACTGATATGAGGAATTCTTAATCTCAGGAAACAAACTGAGTGTTGCTGGAGTGGTGGGGGGTGAGAGGAATGGGTTGGCTGGGTGATAGACATTGGGGAGGGTATGTGCTATGGTGAGTGCTGTGAATTGTGCAAGACTGTTGAATCACAGATCTGTACTTCTCAAACAAATAATGCAACATATGTTAGGAAAAAGGAAAAAGAAGATAGCAGGAGGGGAAGAATGAAGGGGAGTAAGTCGGAGGGGGAGAGGAACCATGAGAGACAATGGACTCTGAAAAACAAACTGAGGGTTCTAGAGGGGAGGCGGGTGGGGGGATGGGTTAGCCTGGTGGTGGGTATTAAAGAGGGCACATTCTGCATGGAGCACTGGGTGTTATGCACAAACAATGAATCATGGAACACTACATCAAGAACTAATGATATAATGTATGGTGATTAACATAACAATAAAAAATTTAAAAAAAAGAACCAGCTTATGACTTAACAAAATATCTTATATAAATTATTTTTGACCCTTCTTAAGAAATAAAGTCATGTGTCATAGAATTTTTAGAGCTTAGTCTCCAGAGGTTGCAAACACATGCTCACAGGGCCAGACAAGGAATATAAATGAGCAAAGCAAGTCAACTGTAGCAAAACATAGCAGTGCGAGGGCTGCATAGATGGCAACTATCATTCTGCCCCAGTGTTTGGAATCCAGGAAGGGGCAGCAGGAATGTGGCAAGGTGGAGAGCATAGGCCTCATCGAACTGGCTCAGTAGGTAATTGCCTATGAATAATTATTGGTTCTAGTGTGGCTAGATATTGAGAGTTTTTTCAAAAGAAACCAAAACCACATATTATTATTAGGGGGAAAAAAAAGACCATCTGATCTCTAAATATTGAAAAACTATTTTAAGTTTTTAAGGCCTGCCTTGATAACAAGGTGTTGTTCAAATAAAACATGCACTGTAGTTTGACCCAAGCCTTCATCTAGAGCTGAGGAAATAAAGATCCAGTATGGATAGATTAACTGTGAAAGGCCTTGCAATTAGGAAATAGAAGACTTGGTTATTTTCACCCCAGCTCATGCACCTAGAAACTACGATATGGAATTAGAGATTAAGGATTCACATGTAATCCTTTTTGAGTATAAATTATTAATTTGTATCAATTGATTAAAACAAGGTACAGCTAGTTTTATAGTGGAAATGATATGCTTATGAGGTTAAAGGACTTTTTCCTTTAGTCATTCAAAAGACAAAAGCAAAGTAAATGCAAAATTCATTCAGTCTAAGCATGACAAATCACTATTTACCAGTCATGTGCAACGCTAACATTATTTTAAATATTCATACACTTCAGAGTGAGGCTGTCAGCTTTTTTCTTTGTCTAAATCACACTGCCTTCCACTAACAGTGAGTGAATGTCAAACCCTACCTTCAGCTTCTTGGAATATAGCCAATTAAGGGATGCACAGTAAAGGTATTCCTCCCTAGAGTTCACAAGGAGTAATGGGGCAAAAGAAACCCAGCATCCCATCTCTGTGTTCAGAGCCAGTCAACCTTTCACTGAGCTCTACCTTTGATGTATGAGCTGGTGGCATATGGCTCAGATTTCAGAAGGTCTGATAATTTCAGTGATAATTGCCTAGGTGTAAAAGTGTGGATAATCAATAACGTTATTGTGTCCTGGGTAGTCAATGGGTATACACATTCATATGATTTATAATTCAGGCAAACTGACCAACAGAAGTACCCAGAATGCCTAATGTAGAAGATTAAAAAAGATAAGAAATGTATCAGTAGCCATTTTGCCTTCTCAGGAAAATTCAATGAATGTTTAGATGTGTATTATATAGGGGTGTTTAGTAGAATATTATTAAGTTTGAAAATGCATTTTAGTCATTATTTACATCAACTGAGGGAGAGGTAGTGCAGTCAATATAAAAAAGTGACTAAAAAAGCATTTGGATTTGGCTTTGGATACATTACAGAATTTTTCACTCATCACATTTACCTCTGCTAAACCCTTATTGTAGGGATGAATCACTAAATAGCTCTAGAGAGAAATGGGAGGCACTGGGAAAGTAGCCAAACATATCTTCATTTGACTGGTTGCACAACTCCCATTCATTAAAAAAAGACTGGGGCCATTGGTGTGTCCTTTGTCCACGCAAAAAAAAAAAAAAAAAAGTATATATATAGATAGACAATAAAAATACTTATTAAAGTAATGTGTGTACAAGGTTCAAACAAAAAGTAGTAGAGGAAGCCTTATTTTAAAAGGCAATGAATACCTGTCATACTTTTTAAAGCTCCTGTTCCTGCTGGTAAAGGCGAAACCATTTTAATTCTACTAATTCGGTTTCTGTTGTATTACTGATAATCTCCAAACCTTAAAAGAAAATCTTATGTCATTACTTCCCAATGTAGCAAATTTTATACATCATTTATTGACTTTTTGCAGTGATAAAGTAGGAAAAAACGGATTTCCTAGCAGGACAATTCTGGTTCGTAATTGGGTAGAGGTGATCAATCCACCCTCTTTCTCCTTGTGCGGTAACATTTCAAAACTAAGAGCAAAACTGTTCCACCAGTATCATGCTTTTCTTTGGAGAATGTCTTTTATTTCATTGCTAAGGACCCTGCTATTCTAGGCATCAGTGAATTGGGATTCTACAGAGGCAGGAGAATGTTGAAACCAAAGAATACAATGAATATACTGCTTGGCAAGTCAACTGCAACTATTATTTTCTTTTTCAGTCTCTCTTAGCTTGAATCTCAAGCATGTCATTCTAGGAAATGTTTTAGGATTCCCTTATCTATTAAATAATGTTTTTAGTTATAGACTTCCATAGTCTCTAGAACTTCCTGACCTTACTTTCTCACTTGAGTTTCAACTTCACGCATGTCTCTGCCCATGTTTTGGTTTGCACTGCAATTATTCTACCTATAGGACTAACTTGCCTCAGCCTCATTTTTCAACCACTTGGTGATCATAAACCAAAGTATTCTTGCTTTCTACTATGATCTCACTTCATTTCTGTATACATTTAGACATGATATGGTGGAAAGCACTGACTACCAGGAACCAAAACCTAATTTCCAATTCTTACTTTGGATTCGTGGCTTGGGACACATCTAGAAAAAGAGAGGGCTGAATTCAACGAACCCTGAGCGCCCTGAGTATCTGCCCTACTTGACACCATCACAGCAGTTAGCTTCACAGCTCTCATAGCTGACATTTACTCCATCTGCACCACTGTGGACACAGCACTTACTTAAACCAGCTTCTGTTGTCCTCACTCAGTGCCCCATCAGAATCATCTATTCAACCAACAAATATTTTCTGAATTCCTAACTGGAGCAAGGTAGCTGCTAGGCTTGAATCCTTATTGAATAAAATACATATTCTAAGTCACAGTCCAGCTCTGCTAGCAACTTCATGTGTGACTTTAGCCCAGCCATTTAGCATATCCGGGTTTCAAATCTGGGATAGTCAAAGTCTTTTTTGTTCAATTGATCTATGAGTCATCAATGACTACAAGTGAGTTCAGTGAAATTCACTTTTTAAAGTTACAAGTAAAGGAAGGAAGTCATATTTTTATAAAAGCAATATGAGTTAGTTTTAAATTATAAATAAAGATGAGTAAAGTCAGTTTCATGAGGAAAGGAGTACAGCCATTTACTGAGTAAATGTATAATCGTTTGTATAATCTCGTTTTCCAGTTTCTATCCATATTTATATATTCAGTTGTGATTATAACTTTGGTCTTGAGAAGAGATCTTGATTTGACAGAGCAAAATATAAAATGTGATCTTGGAAATAAATAATTCCATTGAACACCGCCAACCACAATTACCCTCTTTCTTCAAAGCACCAGTCAGGTTCTAACTCCTCAGCAAGCAGATGAGCATGTACTCTGTGCCAGATCTCTGTGAGCTCCGTGGCATACCAAAATGTGTCAAAAATGACCCCCACCTTCCAGTAGTTTAAACTGCAGGAGTGTGACCAGCACAAAACCCTAGCAGGTCTATAAATGGACATGGCTATCAGTGGAAAGCACTGATACGCTTTCAATGCCTCTCAAAATGCCTCTATCAGTGGCTTTTCAGGAGCAGCCACTGTGCGGCTTCACAGAACAGGGCTGCCAAAGGAAATGGGATGTAAATGTCCTCGACCTTTTTAAATATCAAAAGCTAATATATACATATACCATAATATATACATATATTATTACATACATACATATAGTATATGTGTAATATACACAAATACATAACATATGTATAATAACTATGCATATGTGTGTTTATGGGCATATGTATAGAAGGTGAGAGAGAGTGAAATGAGGATCCATTCTTGTCATTAGATTGAAATGCTTAATATACATGAAGCGCTTAGAATAATTTTTGGCATATAGTAAGGACCGTAAAAGGATGAGCTATTAGGTTGTGGGAACAATCTAATGCTAAGAAAGGTCAATGAGCTGGCGAGGGTAACAAGTGATTACTGAACTGCTTCAGACTGCCAAGCCTTGACTGTCCCGCCCCTTCCTCCTGGCACATTTGCCTAGCAGAACCTCAGTGGATGGGCTTAGTCCTCTGGAACACAGGGTGGACATGGAACCCAGTTAGGCCAATCAAAGTGCCTCACCTGCTTTGCTATTTTGGGTGGTCGCTCAAATGGCCAGTAACACTGGCCACACTGGATCCCTTGTCTAGATTTTTCTCAAATCTGTCACTGCCCTATTTTTGCCAACAGTGCAAAATTAATTTTTATATGCAAAAGGAAAAAAGATCATCTATAGGGAGAGATGCCATTGCCTGACAAGAGATAATGTCTTTGAGCAAGTTAGATAAGAACCTGAGAATAAAGTAACAAGGGATTTGTAGTATTTTAATATACTTTAACCTCAAGAATTACCTGTAATTTTGTTTTTAACATGCAATCTGTGCAGTCAATTGAGATTTATGCATAATATTTTTCCTGTGAAAATTTTCTTAGAATTATAACAGTATACAGTCTCTGACTTGTATCTTTTAAAAGCTAGCCGCAGATAGGATTTTGCTCTCATTTTGCGAATGGTGAGCACTTGCTCAATTAAATGGTATATATTCTTTGCAATCTCTAAAAAATTATTTTATAACTTTCTTGAGAAATTGTAGTATTAAGTGTTAGAAAATAAAACCCCCAGTGTGCCTGGGTAGCTCAGCCGGTTAAGCATCTGCCTTTGGCTGGGGTCATGATCTCAGGGTTCTGGGATCAAGCCCCACGTTGGGCTCTCATTGGGCTCTCTGCTCAGCAGGGAGCCTGCTTCCCCCTCTGCCTGCCGCTCTGTTGACTTGTGTGCTCTCTCTTTCTCTCTCTGTCAAATAAATAAATAAAATCTTTAAAATATCTATATAAATAAATAAAACACCCTTATTATATTCTTTTTAAAAACAACAATATAGGAAGTAAATAACCTTGTTTTTTTAAAAAAAACTTTTTCAAAGAAAATGATACTTTTACAATCTTGAATCTGATGAAAGAACAAAAAATTTAGTCTTTCTTGATTTATAAGAAAAGACAGAAGGAGAAGTATTTTTATGTTGTAGAGAACAAAAACCTCAGGAATACTGCTGTCCAGGGCACAAATCTCAAAATCTTTCACGCAACAATTACGTGAAGTACCCCTGAATACGCTGTGCTATGAAAATGCTGAATTAAAAATCTGTGGTTTGTCCCCACTTCACTGCAGGCAAAGGCTGCTACTGCTTTTCTAATGAAGTCTCTTCCCTCAGAAAGCTTTCAGCCAAAAGTAATAGTCCCTTCTCTAACTGCAGATGTTGAGCAATAAGGCATTATCTGAGTCAGTAGAGAAGCTGTTCCCCAGATTTTAGGAGCTAAGTATTACAATAAAAACCCGTCAGTCCTGCAGTCACAGTTTCAATTTAGCCTTGACCCTTAAGCGGGAAATCCACCTGCAGTGTCTTGATTACCCTCTGGCTTCTTTCTCAGCTTTGGACTGCTTTTGCATTACCATCTCCACTGCTATTATTTCCATTAACCAGTTAGTTTCCGGGGCAGAAGAAACCGTAACACTTACAGCTCCTTCACCCTTAATCTGTTTTCAATTGCTCTATCACACAGTCATAACCTGCATTCTGGATTGTTCATCTGTGGATTTTATTAAGCCACTTTTATTAGCAATTAATTTGATAAGCCTACTAGTATAACTAACCCATGCAGGATTTGCGGAGGGAAAAAGAGAGACAAAGGAAGACCAATGCCCTAAAAGAATGGGAAATAGATGCAGGATTACACTCTTGAATTAGGAGATTGCTGACTGCACCAGAACAGAGCCACCAGTAAACAGAAAAGTTGTAGTGAGACCCTGTCAGAAGTACTGCTTTGAAAAGATTACTTAAGAGATTAATTCAGAAATGAGAATATCAAAAGTAACCCGAATAAACCAGCAGCGCCCCAGGGCAAGCTGAGCAACCCAGAAAAAGCCAGAAAAGCCAAGTCCTACTTTTAAAACTTTACAGGTACTTCTCAGTGCCTCCCTCCACCCACAAAAACATGGCCCCAGTATCCAAAGAAAAGCAATGACCCTTTATGATGCGTTAATTACTCATCAAAACACAGGCTTGTGACTTTGCGCTGAATGCCTCTCAGTTTGTGAAAATCTGGGGAGCTGGCCTGAGGTTTTTTTCACCAAATGTGAGAAGTCAATGGTTTTCTGTATTTCCCTCCCAGCTTTGCTGAATTTGCACAAGTCTCTCCCCCTCTGTTTCTCCATCTGCACATCAGGGAAATTGCAGCAGCCACCAACCTAATTCATGGGGGTATATGAGTTTTTAAGGAGACAATATTTATATAGTGCTCTAAGCTTCTAGGGAAACTCTGCTATAAAAATACTAACTATTCTCAGGGTACCATTAGCATAGTCTATTGAATAAAATGAGGGCTTTTATTAAGAATACCTAACAAGAAAAATGGTTCTTCAGCAAAAGAGAAAAAAAGCTATTGGGTGTATTACCCTTAAAAACATTAATCTATCCTCTTTCTCAAATTTCTGTTTTAGTATGAATGACAAGAGTGGGGAGTAGGTAAGAACAGATGCAACTCAGGTAAGACTGGCTAGACCCAGGAATACATTTAAATCTGGGTGCCAACTTTAGATTTGACCTTTCAGAAGGAAAGAGACACTTGATGCTTCCTAGATTTAAAATCTAAGTTGGTAAATAAACAAACAGTTGGAGAAATACCTGATGGTAGAGCTCTTTCACTTTTGAATTAAATCATTTTCTTTAGGAGCCTTATTCCACGTTGAAAGCAAAATCTGGAGAGTGCGATAAGGAGATAAAGGGGGACAGGTAGTCCATGTGCTATAGATAGCAAACTACAAGTTGGTGGCTACAGGATTAACATTCAACTCTATACCTCATAGTTAGCCAACGTGTCAATCCCATTTATTCCATAATACAATCTTTCAAGTCCCTGTTATTATATTATCCCCTGTATTATTTTGCTAGGGCTACCATAACAAAGTATCACAGACAGGGTGGCTTAAACAATGGAAACTTACTTTCTCAACAATTCTAGAGGCTAGTAGTCATATATCAAAGTGTCAACAAAATTGATGTATTCTGAAGCCTTTTTCCTTGGTTTGCAGGTAGCTATTTTCTACTTTGGTTTTCATATGGTCTTTCCTTTGTGTGTCCCTGTGTTCTAATCTCTTCCTTTTATAAGGTCGTCAATCATATTGGATTAAGGCTACCTTGATATCCTCGTTTAACTTGAATTTTCTCTTGAAAGGCCCTATCTTCAAATATAGTCACACTCTGAGGTATTAGTGCTTAGGACCTCAATATATAAATTTAGGGTTGGGGAGAGCACAGTTCAGCACATAACATCCCATTTTACAATGGAGAAAATGAATATAAAGAGAGTAAGTGTTTTTTTAAGGGCTTTAAAATCTTTAAATCAATTATGTGGTGGCATTGGTCTTGAGTCCTCAATTCTGACTCCTTAGTCCTAATTCTTGTGGGATGGAAGGGCTACAAACGTCTGTGTGGGAGAGGAGCCGTACTCAGAAGTCAGAAACGGTTCTGCATGTCTTTGGGAGACAAAATAACTCAGCTGAAGCCAATCATAAAAAAGTCCACTATTGTAAAGAAAAAGGTATAGTTATATATTAGTTCTTGTCATTCACAAGTATCCCTAAATAGGACTAATTAGTCATAGGCTTATAAAAACAATTTAGGAGAAAAAAAATAATAATTTTGTAGGAATGGCAGGGAGGGAAACAGATTGCTTGGAGATGGTAGGGGAAGGTTTTCATTATTCTTAATTTATCATACCACACCTAGAACTGAGAGTTACTTCTTAAAATATTTTTTTCCAACTCCATGCCAGTTGATAGTTCTATCATATTCCCATGTGTTATTAGAAGATTTTACCCCAGAAAGAAGAGTAGATATTTCCATCTGTTTCTTCCACCACCCCAAACATAAGGCTTATGAAGGTACCTGTTGGGAGGGTCTGAACATCTGGATATAGTTTACCGCCAAATGTTTCAGAAAATACAACAGAGATATCCAAAGAGTGTTCAAGGTATGGAGCCTAGGTGGCAGGCTTAACAGCATTTAGTTGGATCACATTTTCGCAAAATTTATTCTTTACTCCTTTGGCAAAATGACCCCCTCCCTTTCTCCTTTAAAAAAAATAAAATGTTCTCCTGTGAGCATTTTACATTTAGCCTCTATCATTTTTATTCATTTTATCTTGGAAAATCCTTGAGAAAAGGGACATGCCCACCCTCTAGACCAGAAAGACAAAGCAGCCATCATTGGGCCAGTCTCTACTCTTGACCCAACCACTAGCCAAGTCACTGAGCCTTGCTTTTTCATCTGTAGTTTGCAAATAATAGCACTGCAGGGCCAGCTTCCTGGGTATGCAATAACACAGGGACCCACTCTTAAAAGGGCCCCATGAATGGTTTAATGCTCTGCTGACATGGTCTTGAAATTCATTATTTTTAAAAAGATTTTATTTATTTATGTATTTATTTGAGAAAGAGAGGGGGAGAGAGCACAAGCAGGGGGAGGGACAGAGGGAGAGGGAGAAACAGGCTCCCCGCTGAGCAAGGTTCAATCCCAGGACACTGGGATCATGACCTGAGTCAAAAGCAGACTCTTAACCTACAGAGCCACCCAGGTGCCCCTCATTATCACTTTTTTTGAACAAATAGTCTCACATTTTCATTTTGCACTGGATCCCACAAGTTCTGTAGCCAGTTCTACATATCTGCTCTACCTCACAAAGCCTGAAAAACTGCTTTGTCAACTATAGAGTTTTAAAATGTGTCGGTTAAGTCAAAGTTCACTTTCACAGTACAAGAATGCTTGTGTCTTACCCTCAAAAACTCTGATTTAATTGTTCTGGGGTGGAGTGTGGGTACACTTTGGGTATTAGCATTTTTTAAAGTCCCTAGATGGGTAAGAATGTGGAACAGCTAGAAGCTGGCTATAGATTGGTATAACTATTTGGAAAATGAGTGGTTGTATACACTAAACTGAACACACACATATACCATGACCCAGCAATTCCATTTTGGATATATGCCCAACAAAACATTTACAAAGGTTCACCAAAATATTTATAGCAATATCTATGGCAGCACTATTTGCAACAGCCAAAACCTGCAATCATCCTAATGTCCATCAATATTAGAAGAGGTAAATAAATGGTGGCATATCCAAATATGAAGGATTTGGCAACAATGAGAATGACTGTATTACTGCAACTTGCAGACTCTCATAAACCTAGTACTGAGCAGGGAAAAGATAAACAGACACAAAAGAACATAATACACTATTATTTATTTCATGGATATCAATTTCAAAAATAAGCGAAAATATTTTACAGTATTCAACATCAGGACAGGGGTTACTTCTATAGGGAGGTAATGACTAGGAAGAACACAGGGGCTTCTAATAGCTATGAATGTTCTGTTTCTTAATTTGGTAATGGTTATATGGGTATATTCACCTTGTGAAACTTAATTGAGCTAAACACTCATGGTTTGTACATGTTATACTTCAATAACAAGTTAATATTAAAAAATGCCTACATAATTTTAACATGCAGCCAAGGTTGAGAATCCTAAGACTAGACACCTACAATGTCCCTTATGACACTGAACATTTTTGTTATACTTTTCTCAGACCTTTTAAGATTAAGTAACAATAGTAATGCCCTTCATGCTCCCTTGATACCTGTTCTTTTCCCTCTATTCTCTCAGGTTCATCTTCAACACAAAAATCTCCCTCTACACGCTGGAACTACAAGTTTTTTAATCTGGAAGTCCAAAGGTCAGTGATTCAGTCATGTGCAAACTATTTGATCATAGAAACAAGTATTTCTTCATAGCCAAGTATTCACTCACTCATTTGTTCATTCTACATTCCATAGATAATCAATGAAGAGAGGCAAGGAGGTCTTGATGCAGTTACCTGGTACCACTAGATGCACTGGGCTTACACAAGCACACCATCCTGAAGAGAGCAGAGTGAGTATGCCCTGTTTCCTCCAGCTACCCTGGAAATTGCCTTTCTCCTCAGCCCTCATAGCAACAGATAAAAGGCAGTATACTTGCTCTCTGCTGGTAAAGAACATGTTGGAGAAATCTATTCTAAAAACCAACAAAACACCTAACAGTACTCAGGGCTGAATTTATCAACAAAGACCAATAGTGCTGCTTCCATGTTCCACAGCTCTAAGCACCCAGTCTAAATGTGCAAGTCAGGAAATGGTTGCATGGCTGGCATCAGACCCTTTCAGCGCTTTGCTCCTTAGCAAACAATCCGAGAGATTTGCATGAATAAGATCATAAACACAAAGCCACCCCTTGCTGGATGGCACTCAGAACTGCAGGGTACTCAGCTGAATTGCCTCTCATACCCTCAAGGGGACACAATTCTATAGCCTCCCTGAGATCCAAAAACCCAGAGACAACTTGAGCAAACAGGTTCATGACCACAATGAAAGTTTTATGTATTTTACTCAGAAGAAAGGATGCTAATAAAAGCCTAGCTACTGTGGCACACTGATAGCAGATTTAAGGTAATTTTCTTGTGGATTCAAAGGCATAGAAATATGAAATGAGGCTTGCAGCTGATTACATTTTACACTTTACTCTGGTAGCAGAAGTGGCATTTACACTTTAAAGAAAAAGGAATTGCCTTGAAGGCAACTGTGTGTAGAGTCTGTTTAGAGTCCAAAGCACCTCAAGAGGAAAGGAGTCACTTTTATATACTCAAGATGCCAAGGGTGAACTAAAAGCAATAAGGGGTGTGAAAAAAAACTTTAAAAATATCATTTTTTAAAATCCACAAGGTTTAAGTCCGAAAACATAAAATTTCTGGGCACCTGGGTGGCTCAGTGGTTAAGCGACTGCCTTTGGCTCAGGTCACGATCCCGCAGTCCCAGAATCGAGTCCTGCATCAGGCTCCCTGCTCGGCAAGGAGTCTGCTTCTCCCTCTGACCTTCTCCTCTCTCATGCTCTCTCTCACTCTCTCTCTCTCTCTCTCTCTCAAATAAATAAAATCTTTTTAAAAAAAAGAGTATTCCAAAACATAAGATTTCTTAGAGAAATTGCCTAAAATTTATGTAAACTTTGCATAACTTCTGCTAGCCAAACTTTCAATCTAAATTTTTCAACCAATAAAATGAAATTATCTCCTAAATTTTTAAAATTTGTAATAAAAGTGCACATAGATTAAATAAAGGAAAATTCTCTTTCTCCCTTTCTCTCTTTCTCTCTCTATATATATTCCAAAGCAAATATGAGACTATAATATTGCTTTGTAAGTTTTTAAATTTACAATTATAAACTTAAAATTGCAGTTGACTAAATATCAATACAGATATTAATTTACAATGGAGATCAGTACTGGGGAAAGTCTACTCCATTCATTTAAAATTATTTTTTATGTCCAGATATTTTTTAAAGATTTTATTCATTTATTTATTTGAGACAGTGATGAGAGCAGGGGGAAGAGCAGAGGGACAGGGACAAGCATACTCTGTACTGAGCACTGAGCCTGATGTGGGGTTCGATCTCACATATGTCCAGATTTAATAATATTAGTGGAATCTCATTACTCTTCATTAACCTATATTCACTGAATATCTACTATATCTACTATTTATAACACCCTGTCCTTGATGTCATAGGAGATAGAAAGATGTCTAAGCAAGGCCCTTACCTTCAAAGTATTTGTAAGTTCTTTCGGTCAATATCAAAGGAATAATGTGGTATGTGCAATGAATGCTTTAACAGTTCTGATGTAGAGTGACTCTAAAATTAGACAGCGAGGGACAGATTTCTCAACTAGACCTTAAAGAGTGGTCAACTCAGATAACTGCAGTGTCTTCCAGAGAGAAGGAACAATATGAACAAATTCATAAAACAGTGTTCCTCAAAATGGGTCCATTAACAACATGCATCACAATTCCTTTAAAAAATGAAAGTATTAGTCATATCCCTACTTCATGTTTTGGATTGAGTAAGCCATTCTAAAGCCCAAGAATATAAATTTATTTTATTTTAATTCTGGTATGGTTAACATACAGTTATATATTGTTATATTTTCAGGTGTATGATATATTGACTCAACAATTCCACACATCACCCAGTGCTCATCACAAGTGCCCTCCTTAATCCCCATCACCTATTTCACCCATTTCCTCCCTCACCTCTCCTAAAAACAACATGTCAAGCAACCATTAGCATCAAGAATAGGATGCAAATAATAGATTCAAATTAAAGACTAATACAGAGAAAAGTAGATGAGGTGTGGGCAAGTAGCTTCAGATGGTTGACTGGAAAAAGAGTATGGACTTCTTTTGTAAAAAAGGGAACCAAATCCTTTGAGCAGAGGAATAAGGAGATCAAAGTTGTGTTCACTGATTGGGCAGTGGTGTGAAGGACAGAGTGGCGTGGGCAGAGGAAAAATGAGATGGCTACTCCAGTTGCCCAGATGTGAGGGAATATGTTCAGATGGGGACGGAAGGTGAGGTAACAGAGGATATTGAGAAAATTAAAAACAGACTGATATTCACAACATGAAATAGAAAAGCCTCATGTCACTCTATCACCATGTTCAGAGCAAGACATTGGCTAGGCTGTGGCTGTTTCCCCTCATTTGACTAGTATCACCTTTCTTTAAGAGTTGCTATTTCTTTAACAGTGTGAATTCCACCACCATTAATTCCCCCTTTCAGATAAAAATTATTAAGAATCCCAATAACCCAATCACTAAATTTCCTTGTTTTTTTTTTATTGAGACATTGACATATAACACTATATAAGTTTAAGGTATGCAGCTTATTAGTTTGATACATATATGTATTACAGTATGATTACCATTATGGGAATAGATAACACCTCTATTATGTTTCATAATTATGTCTTATTTGTGATGACAATTAGGTCTAGTCTCTTAGCAAATTGAAGCCTTATAAAATGGTATTGTTGAGTAATTCACTATGCTATGCATTAGATCTCCAGGTCTTATTCACCTTCTAGTTGCAACTTTGTACTCTTAAATAACACCTCCATACGCTCTTCCACCCCCCAGCTCCTGGCAACCATCCTTCTACTCTGTTTCCATGAGTTCAGCTATTTTTAGATTCCACAAAGAAGTGAAATGCTACATTATTTGTCTTTCTATGTCTGACTTATCTTACTTAATGTAATGCCCTCTTCTTGATGGCATTCCATTGAGATCAAGACTGTACTTCCCTAAATCCCCCCTTGGGAGTCATCAAAAACAAGCCCAAACCCAATAAAAAGCCAATCCAACACCCCTCACTGAAATGTTTCTCAAGTTTTTCTAGAGTCTTCCTTGCTATAGCAAGCTAAATAAACCTAACTTTGACCACAGGTATATTCCACAGTGGACTTCAATACATAGGATATCAAGAAAGACAAATCAACACTAAATGGTTAATTGAAGAAGATAAAAAAATAACTTTAATGTATGAAGACTGAGTAAATATAACAATACTGTGAAAGAAAAAGATATCAGAAGTATGAGCTAATTTTAGACTTGATAAACTTGAAGGGAGAGCATCACCTTCCACAGAAAATTTTAAGCAGACAACACCTTTATGGGCTACCAGCAGCGGAGGAGACATCAAGGTGAGGTAGAGATAAAGCACCGTTGCACAAAGAGGTGCTTTATCTCCACCTTTAACCTGACAAAATACCCCCCTCCTTTTCTAGCCCTGTACCCCTTTCAAAGATTCTTATTAAGGCATCCTCAGTGGTTTCTGACTCAGCACATTTTTGCACAGCATCAATGGGGAGATCAAAAAGTCATTATCTAGGTTATGTTATTTGGCTTTAAAAAGGAAGGAACTCCTACCCTTTATGACAACACAGATGAACCTGGAGAATACTCTGGTAAGTGAAATAAGCCAGACACAGATAAATACTGCATGATCTCATTTATGTTTAGAACCTTAAAAAAAAAAAAATAGAACTCATAGTAGTGAGAATGGTGGTTACGAGGGGCTGGTGGTGGGGTAATTGAAAGATTTTGGTGACAAGATACGACATTTCAGTTATAAGATAAGTTCTGAAGATCTAATATACAGATGGTGACTATGGTAAATAATAAGGTATTGTGTATTTGAAATTTTCTAAAAGTAGATCTCAAGTGTTCTTAATACACACAAAAATATTATATGAGGTGACAGATATGTTAATTTGCTTAATCATGGTTAACATTTCACAATATATACACATTTCAAAATATCACATTGTAGATCTTAAATATATATGTTTGTCATTTATAGTTCAATACAGTTGTGGGGAAAGAAAGTCAATGAAACCAATGACCTAGTCTGTCTATTCTGTTGTATTCTCAGCACTAGGTCTTGCACATTATATAAGCACTCAATACATATGTGTTCAATAAGTAAAGAGGAAAAATAGAATCCAAGGGTGCTCATCCACAGTATACTAAGAATTTGGTCTCCTTCTCCTCTCTGCTCAACTGTGGGAGTAATGGACAGAGTTCCCGGTGACAGGAATGAATACATACAGATGATTTCAAGAATTTTAGAATTGAATGCAACAGAAACCTAGAAGACATCAGGTACACAGGATCTAAGGGAATATCAAAATTCAAAATATGCAGCTTAGACCAACAGATGTGGGTTCAAATCCCAGTTTTACCACTTCATATCCCAGGAAACACACTTAAATTCTCTGAGCCTCCATTTTGCAACAGTGAAGTGGTTAAAACAACACCTACCTCATAGAATTGTGGTGAGAATTACATAAGCCCATTTATGAAAAGCCCTCGGCACAGTGCATAAGACATGGTTGGTGATTAATAAATGATGGTAAAATGGGGCACATGGGTGGTTCAGTCCATTAGAGTCCAACTCTTGATTTTGGCTCAGGTCATGATCTTGTGGTTGTGAGATAGAGCTCTGCATAGGGCTCCACGCTGAGCATGAAACCTGCTTAGGATTCTTTCTCTTTCTGCCCGCCCCAGCCCCCCACAGCTCAGGCATGCATGCACATGCTCTCTAGTTCTCTAAAATAAATGAGTAAATAAATAAATGTAAAAAAAAAAAAAAAAACCCACAGCAACAATGAGATACCACCTTATACCTATCAGGATGGCTTCTATTGATAATAATGAGTGTTGGCAAAGATGTGGAGAAACTGGAACCCTCATGCATTGCTAGTGGGAATGTAAAATGTTGAAGCCACTAATGAAAACAGTATGATGGTATGAAAATTAAAAATATAATTGCCACATGATCCAGCAATTCCACATTTAAGTGTATACACAAAAGAATTGAAAGCAGAGTCTCAAAGAGATACATGAATACCTCTGTTCATAGAAGTATTATTTACAATATCCAAAAGGTAGAAGCAACTGAAATATCAGTGGATGAATGGATAAAGAAAAGGTGGCATATATAAGCAATAAAATACTATTTAGCTTTAAAAAGGAAGGAAGTCCTGGTGGATGAATCTTGATGACATTATGCTAAGTAAAATAAACCAATCACAAAAGGACACATAGTATATAATTCCATTTAAATGAGCTACGTAGCATAGTGAAATTCTTAGAGACAGAAAGTAGAATGGTGATTTCCAGGGACTAGAAGGAGGGAAAATGAAGAACAAGTTGTTTAATGGATATATAGTTTTAGTTTAGCAAGATGAAAAGAGTTCTGGAGATTGGTTGCACAACAATGTCAATGTATTTAGCACTACTGAACTGTATATTTAAAAATGGTTAAGACGATCAGTTTTATATTATGTACATTTTACCACAATTTAAAAAAAACAGCAATAACACATGACAAGGGAGAAAAATGAGTTGTGTTCTCCACACATCACCCTCACTCAGAGATGGGCCAGTGTCCATAACTGCCCAATATTCAGTCTCTTCAGAGCAGTGACCTGCCGCTATGGTTTGTAGACTCTATGAAGAGTGTGACCAGGTAACAAGCGAGGCACTTAAGTAACTTTAGGAAAAGCTGTTGTCCTCAGAATCATTTCCCAGAGAAAATGAACACCTGGCTTAGGAGTCCAAAACAGGAAGAACAGGGAGCTGAGGATTTTAAAGTAGTTAGAAAGATGGGCAGGTGTCATGGAAAGAATATGATGCAAGAAAATGTAAACTTCAGGAGACAGTTTGAAGGTAGAGAGTTTCAAACTAAAGTAAATGATGAGGGAAGTAAGCCACACTTTTACAGGTCATTCAAGAGGCCAGAAGGTAAGATACACCTGAGAGGGAATAACAGCTAGTTTCTGTATTCTGACCTGAGCCATCAGGCTCCATTCTTCCTGGTTGCTATGGAAAATTACCTACCTGCTAGTTTCTCAGGCATACTGACACACGGGGTTTGGGGGGGGGGGGTGAATCAAGTTTGGTGACTAGATGGCCAATGCTGGACTTGGAGAGAATATTTTCATTATGTTGGCAGGATTCAAAGTTACATTCATTAAAGAGATCAAACAGAGTGAAATGAAAAATAGAGGGAAAAGCTAGTGATAATTCTTTTAAGAAAGTTGTTTTGAAAGAAAAGAGAAACAAGGTATTAGTCTTAGAGGTCAGCAGGGACAATCATGAAAGATAGCTATGTTTTCTTTCCCTCTGTGGTAGGAAACCTAAGCCACAGAACCTGTGAATATGTTACCTTATATGGCAAAAGAGACTCTGCTGGTGTGAAAAAGGTCAAGGAGCTTGAGATGGGAAGATTACCTGGGTAGACCCCATCTAATCACATGAATCCTTGTAAGTGGAGAACTTTTCCAGACTGGCTCAGAGATGCTATCTTGCTGGCTTTGAGTATAGAGGAATGGGGCCATGAACCAAGAAAGGCAGGTAATCACTAGACTGAAAAGACAGGGAAACAGAATCTACGCTAAGGGCTCCAGAAGGAATCAATCCTGTTAACACAATGATTTTAGCCAAGTGAGGCCTGTATTGAACATTTGACCTCCAAAATTAAGATAATAAATTTGAATTGTTTTAAGCCAGTACATTTATGGTAAATTGTTACCACAGAAATAAGAAATAAGACACTTCTTCACAAGTAAGCTTTATCAAAATTGCAATAATAAAATTGTAGCAGGGTATAAAATCATGTGACATGGTAAGGTATTAACTAAAGCATTATATCACGGTTAATAAATACACCCAAAATATATCCAAGGGCTAGACATCTACCAGTTATTCTGGTCCTGAAAATACATACTTACTATTCTTAGGTATCTTGAGAATGGAAATTTATTCATCTTAAATAACTAAAAGTAACACACAAAAGAAAAAAAACATCTTTGAACTAAGGAAACTTTGCTTCTGAATCAGGGTGCATCTGTCATTTACTAAAATTTAACTACTGAGTGCCTTCCCTGTGTCCTGCTCTATAGAAGGCTGTGGTGACAGAAGACAAGATGCTCTCTAAGAGCTTGCATGCTTATATTCTAGTGGTGTACTATAACAATAAAGAAATAAGCACATAAAAATATGTCACATAATGCTAAGTGGCTAGAAGAAATATGAAATGGAATTCAGGAACATAGGGTGACTAAAGGGGACACTAATACAAAAAGGGTGGCCAGAAAAGTCTGAACATGTGACCTCAAAGATGCTACCTGAATAAAGTAAAAGAAGTATATGCATATTTAGGGACATGTGTTCCAGGTAGAACAGTAAGTGCAAAGGTCCTAGGATGAGTATACACTTGACAAGCTAAAAGAATAGTATGAAGTCCCACGTACATATCACAAAGAGAACAGGAAAAGCTGTAGGAAATGAGCTCAGAAATAAATGAATGGGGAGGTAGACGACATAGGAATGATAGGTCATTTTTAAGACTTTAGCTTTTACCCTGAGAGGTGAAGTCATTAGAAATAAGATTTTGAACAAAACCATGACATGATTCAAGCTAAGTATTAAAAGAATCACTCTGAGTGCTACGGTGAAACTAAATGGGAAGCGGGGGCGAAAATACAAGAATCCAGTTAGAATGGAGGTATTGGTGACTTGGACTACAGTGTCATCTTAGAGGAAGTGGTTGTGTTCTGAAGCTGACAGGGTTTGCTGTTTGGTTGTGGATTATGAAGGATATTAAGCAGTTAACCGTGACTTCAAGATGTGGGACTTAAAATCCTGGAAAACAAAATTGCCAATCTGCAGATATCCTTACAAGATAGGTTATGGTCCACTACCACTTGGCTCTAGGGAAACATTCCAAATCATCTTGCCAAATTCTAGCCACACTTTCCTGCTGCCCTCCCTAATGGCTTTGCCTTTGTGGTCCACTCCAGACGTTCCATTATCTGTGCCCCACAGACTCCAAGGATGAGATCAAGCCCTCTTGGTATTGCCTTCATTCAGCATGAAGGTTGGAAAAGGAGAAGAAACATATTTTTCTCTACTCCTTGCAAAGCCCCTTCAAAGTATTTTCTACTAATTAATCAAAAATAAATTTCTGGCTGCTCTTGATGGTGATAAGCCTGTGAAAAACTCAGATCCTAAAGATGTATAAGGTATATCTAGTTCCTTTGTTAAAAACATGGTGACACTTTTCCACAACATTCTCAGCACTGAAGCTTTAACCAAAATTTGGAGGTAATAAGTAAAGTCCCCTCCTGGATCATGCTAAATATATGATATCATATAAACAATAAAATAACAACTAAAATTTAAATTTTTAATTTATTAAGTAAGTCAAATTCAAAAAGTGACTTATCCCCTAATGTAAAAATAGGAAAAATAAAAATAGACCATTTACAAAAAAACCCCAGTATATAAATATGCAATAACTACATGAAAAAATCATGTTAATATGAAAAGAATGCAAGGAGATAATGTCCACATATTAAATTGGATATGATCAAAAGAATCTCCACATTACTTTCATATACAACTTTAGATTAG
The DNA here is from genome assembly GCF_037043125.1 of Eumetopias jubatus. NCBI lineage: Eukaryota > Metazoa > Chordata > Mammalia > Carnivora > Otariidae > Eumetopias > Eumetopias jubatus. The sequence continues at coordinate 75,485,877 of NW_028274811.1, read as the reverse complement.
AATAAATTCTATTAATTAGCATGAACTCACAGATTCTAAAAATGTATTTTTTAAAAAAAATTAGGAATGACAAAAAGATGGTGGAGGAGTAGGGGCACACTATTTCAACCGGTACCCAGAATTGAGCTGGATATCTACCAGACCACTCTGAACACCCATGAAATCAGCCTGAGATGTAAGAAGATATATCTGGATCTCTACAAACAGAATATCGCGGGTGGTTGGTTTGGAGGTATGAAGCGGGGAGCCATGATTCTGTAGGCACATATCTGAAGATAAACAGAAGGGGGAGGGAGCCATGGGGATCCTACACCACTGGTGAGCAAAAGCCTCTCTTGCTGGGGACAGGGCACAGACTCAAAGACCAGTAGCAGCAGGGAAAGGACATTAGGGCAGCCCCCCACCCCAACTGAAACCTGGAGCAGTGGGGCCCCATGTGCAAACTGGGGCCGGCTGGTGGTGTTAGAAGCACTAAGGGCAGAGATGTACCTCCATGCCCCAACCTGGAGGCAAGGACTGGGAGCCCTGCTGAGGGGCGTACAATCCAGGACACTACAGTTTATAGCAGCACAGAGCACTCACTGAAGAACAGACTGCAATCTCTGTTCTTAGGCAGAGGGTTGGAAACTATCTCTTCGGCTCTGACTCTTGCAAGAGACCCGGAAAGCGGCCAGGGAAAGCCGCCAGAGAACAAAAGCCCCCCAAAACTGGTTCTCACTGAGCCCATCCCCCCCATAGGGGGCAGGGCAACTCTGCCCAAACAGGGTTGCCTGAGTAACAGCACAGCAGAACCCTCCCCCAGAAGACAGTCTGGGAGAACAAGAGGCTGACAACCCTAAAGTCCCTATAAAATAGTTGCATCTTGCTTGGATTGTGGTCAATAATTTGGACTCTGTACATTCCCTCAACCACCCCTCAACAGAATGACTAGGAGGAGGAACTCCCAAAATAGGGAAGACTCAGAGACTGTGACTTCTGCCACAGATTTACAAATGGATACAGATAGAACCAAGATGTCAGAAATGGAATTCAGGGTAGCAGTTCTGCAGACAATAGCTAGAATGGGGAAACTGATTAATGGCAACATAGTCTGTAAGGGCAGAAATGAAAGCTGAACTGGCAGAACTTAAAAATACTATCAAAGAGATCAAATCTAATCTAGATGGTCTAACAACTAGGGTAAGCGAAGCAGAAGAATGAATTAGTGATCTAGAAGACCAATTGATAGAAAATAAGGGAAAAGAGGAGGCTGGGGAAAAACAACTCAGAATCCATGAAAACAGAATCAGAGAAATAAGTGACACCATGAAACGTCCCAATATCAGAATTATTGGGATCCCTGAGGGGGTGGAGAGAGAGAGAGGACTAGAAGATATATTTGAGCAAATCATGCTAAGAACTTCCCTAATCTGGGAATGAAACAAACATTCGTGTCCTAGAGGCAGAGAGGACCCCTCCCAAGATCAAGGAAAACAGGCCAATGTTCCGGCATATAATAGTAAAACTCACAAATCTTAGAACCAAGGAAACCATCTTTAGGGCAGTTAGGGGGAAGAGATTCCTTACGTACAGAGGGAGGAACATCAGAATAATATCAGACCTATCCCCAGAGACCTGGCAAGCCAGAAAGGCCTGGCAAGACATATTCAGGTACTAAATGAGAAGAACATGCAATCAAGAATACTTTATCCAGCAAGACTGTCATTTAGAATGGATGGAGAGATGCAGAGCTTCCAAGACTGACAGAAGCTGAAAGAATGTGTGACCACTAAACTGGCCCTGCAAGAAATATTAGGGGGGTTCTATAAAAGGGGAAAGACCCCAAGAGTGATATACAACAGAAATTTACAATCTATAGAAACAAGGTCTTCACAGGCAACAAGATGACATAAATTTATATCTTTCAATAATCACTCTCAATGTAAATGGCCTAAATGCTCCCATAAAATGGCACAGGGTTGCAGATTGGATAAAAAGACAGGACCCATCCATATGCTGTCTACAAGAGACTCATTTTGAACCTAAAGATACATCCAGACTGAAAGTAAAGGGATGGAGATCCATCTTCCATGCCAACAGACCTCAAAAGAAAGCTGGGGTAGAATTCTTATATCAGACAAAATAGATTTTAAGCTAAAGACTGTAGTTAGAGACACAGAGGACACTATATCATTCTTAAAGGGTCTGTCCAACAAGAAGATCTAACAATTGTAAATATCTACACCCCTAACATGGGAGGAGCGATCTACATAAGCCAACTGTTAACCAAAATAAAGAGTCATATTGATAACAATACGTTAATTGTAGGAGACCTCAATACTCCACTCTCAGCAATAGACAGATCATCTAGGCGGAAAATCAACAAAGAAACAAGAGCTTTGAATGACACACTGAACCAGATGGACCTCATAGATATATACAGAACATTCCACACTAAAATAACAGGATACTCATTCTTCTCGAGTGCACATGGAACTTTTTCCAGAATAGACCACATACTGGGTCACAAATTAGGTCTCAACCAATACCAAAAGACTGAGAATATTCCCTGCATATTCTCAGACCATAATGCTTTAAAACTGGAACTCAATCACAAGAAAAAATTTGGAGGAAATTCAAACACTTGGAAGCTAAAGACCACTCTGCTCAAGAATGTTTGGGTCAACAAAGAAATCAAAGAAGAATTTAAACAATTCACGGAAACCAATGAGAATGAAAACACATCGGTCCAAAACCTATGGGATACCGCAAAGGCGGTTCTAAGGGGGAAATACATAGCCATCCAAGCCTCACTCAAAAAAATAGAAAAATCCTGAATTCACCAACTAACTTTACACCTTAAAGAACTAGAGAGAAAGCAACAAACGATGCCTAAGCCACATATTAGAAGAGAAATAATTAAGATTAGAGCAGAGATCAAGGAATTAGAAACCAGAAACACAGTAGATCAGACCAACAAAACTAGAAGCTGGTTCTTTGAAAGAATTAATAAGATCAATAAACCACTGGCCAGACTTATCCAAAAGAAAAGAGAAAGGACCGACATTAATAAAATTATAAATGAGGGACACCCGGGTGGCTCAGTGCGTTAAGTGTCTTCCTTCGGGTCAGGTCACGATCCCAGGTTCCTGGGATCGAGTCCTGCATCAGGCTCCTTGCTTGGCGGGGAGTCTGCTTCTCTCTCTGTCTGCCACTAAACCCACTTGTCCATGCTCTCTCTCTCTGACAAATAAATAAATATTAAAAAAAGAGCTCCAGTCTTTAAAAAAAATAAAAATAAAAAAATAAAATTATGAATGAAAGGGGAGAGATCACGATTAACACCAAGAAAATAGAAACAATTATTAGAAATTATTATCAACAAGTATACGCCAATAAATTAAGCACCCTGGAAGAAATGGAGGCCTTCCTGGAAACTTATAAATTGCCAAGACTGAAACAGGACGAAATTGACAATTTGAATAGGCCAATAACCAGTAACAAGATTGAAGCAGTGATCAAAAACCTCCCAAAAACCAAGAGTCCAGGGCCTGATGGATTTCCTGGGCAATTCTACCAAACATTCAAAGAAGAAATAATACCTATTCTCCTGAAGCTGTTTCAGAAAATAGAAACAGAAGGAAAGCTCCCAGACTCATTCTATGAGGCCAGCATTACCTTAATGCCCAAACCAGGCAAAGACCCCATCAAAAAGGAGAATTTCAGACCGATATCCCTGAAGAATATGGATTCCAAAATCCTCAACAAAATCCTAGCTAATAGGATCAAACAATACATTAAAAGGATCATCCACCATGACCAAGTGGGATTTATCCCAGGGACGCAAGGGTGGTTCAACATTCGCAAATCAATCAATGTGATAGAACACATTAATAAGAGGAGAAGAACCATATGGTCCTCTCAATTGACGCAGAAAAAGCATTTGACAGAATACAGCATCCTTTCTTGATTAAAACTCTTCAGAGTATAGGGATAGAGGGAACATTCCTCAAGTTCATAATATCCATGTATGAAAAGCCCATAATGAATATCATCCTCAATGGGGAAAAGATGAGAGTCTTTCCCTTAAGATCAGGAACACGTCAAGGATGCCCATTCTTGCCACTATTGTTCAACATAATACTAGAAGTCCTAGCAAAAGCAATCAGACAACAAAAAGAAATAAAAGGTATTCAAATTGGCAAAGAAGAAGTCAAACTCTTTCTCTTCGCAGATGACAGGGTACTTTATGTGGAAAACCCAAAAGACTCCACCCCCAAACTACTAGAACTCATACAGCAATTCAGTAATATGGCAGGATACAAAATCAATACACAGAAATCAGCTGCTTTCTTATACACTAACAATGCAACTGTACAAAGAGAAATTAGAGAATCAATTCCATTTACAATAGATTCCATTTACAAAACCATAAGATACCTCGGAATAAACCTAACCAAAGAGGTAAAGGATCTATACTCTAGGAACTACAGAACACTCATGAAAGAAACTGAAGAAGACACAAAAAGATGGAAAAATATCCCATGCTCATGGATCAGAAGAATAAACATTGTTAAAATGTCTATGCTACCCAGAGCAATCTATACTTCAACGCCATCCCAGTCAAAATTCCAATGACATTTTTCAAAGTGCTGGAACAAACAATCCTAAAATTTGTATGGAATCAGAAAAGACCCCGAATCGCCAAGGAAATGTTGAAAAAGTAAAACAAAGCTGGGGGCATCACGTTGCCTGATTTCAAGCTATATTACAAAGAACTGATCACCAAGACAGCATGGTACTGGCACAAAAACAGACATATAGACCAATGGAACAGAATAGAGAGCCCAGATACGGACCCTCAATTCTATGGTCAACTAATCTTCAACAAAGCAGGAATAAATATGCAATGGAAATAAGAGTCTCTTCAATAAATGGTGCTGATAAAATTGGACAGCCATGTGCAGAAGAATGAAACTTGACCATTCTCTAACACCATACACAAAGATAAAGTCAAAATGGATGAAAGACCTCAATGTGAGACAGGAATCCATCAAAATCCTAAAGGAGAACGTAGGCAATAACCTCTTTGACATCAGCCACAGCAACTTCTTTCAAGATACATCTCCAAAAGCTAGTGAAACAAAACCAAAAATGAACTTTTGGGACTTCATCAAGATAAAAAGCTTATGCACAGCAAAGGAAACAGTCAATGAAACAAAGAGGCAACCCACAGAAAGGGAGAAGATATTTGCAAATGACACTAAAGATAAAGGGCTGGTATCCAAGATCTATAAAGAACTTCTCAAACTCAACACCCAAAAAACAAATAAATCAAAAAATGGGCAGAAGACATGAACAGACACTTCTCCAAAGAAGACATACAAATGGCTAACAGACACATGAAAAAATGTTCATCATCATTAGCCATCAGGGAAATTCAAATCAAAACCACATTGAGATACCACCTTACACCAGTTAGAATGGCAAAAATGGACAGGGCAATAAACAACAAATGTTGGAGAGGTTGCAGAGAAAGGGGAAACCTCATACACTGTTGATGGGAATGCAAGTTAGTACACCCACTTTGGAAAACAGTGTGGAGGTGCCTCAAAAAATTAAAAATACAGCTACCCTATGACCCAGCAATTGCACTACTGGGTATTTAGCCCAAAGACACAGATGTAGTGAAAAGAAGTGCCATATGCACCCAATGTTCATAGCAGCAATGTCCGCAATAGTCAAACTGTGGAAAGAGCCAAGATGCCCTTCAATAGACAAATGGATAAAGAAGATGTGGTCCATATATACCATGGAATATTACTCAGCCATCAGAAAGGATGAATACTCAACTTTTACATCCACATGGATAGGACTGGAGGAGATTATGCTAAGTGAAATAAGTCAAGCAGAGAAAGTCAATTATCATATGGTTTCACTTATTTGTGGATCATAAGAAATAGCATGGAGGACATTAGGAGAAGGAAGGGAAAAATGAAGTGGGGGAATCAGGGGGAGAGATGAACCATGAGAGACTATGGATTCCGAGTAACAAACTAAGGGTTTTAGAGGGGAGGGGGGTGGGGGAATGGGTTTTCCCGGTGATGGGTATTAAGGAGGGCATGTACTGCATGGAGCACTGGGTGTTATATGAAAACAGTGAATCATGGATCAGTACATCAAAAACTAATGGTGTACTGTATGTGACTAACATAATAAAATAAAAAATTTTAAAAAATTGGAAATGACAAAATATTCCTAGGGATTTTCATTAGAGTATTATATGTAAACATAATCATTTAGAATAAATACTTGGAATCCATATGAAAGGTCAATAGTAGAGGATTGGTCAAATCAATTATAGAATACCCATACAATGGAATAGTATATATCTATTAAAATATTATGTATATGTGTATATATGCATCAAAAATATTCATAGTGTATTGCTAATCAAAATCAAATTGTAGAATAATTATAATGTGATCACAGACATGGTGTACATAGATTATGGAATTAGTATAAATGTATACATGCACCAACTACCAATATCATTAGTAGCTTTTGTTGACTTTATGCTCTAAATATTTCTATTAAGTGTAAATTTTGTTTAATGAAAAAACATCAGTGAAACTTACACAGATGTTGTCAGAAAATTTAAACTGGCTTAAGAAAATGTGGGATAATGATGGCAAAACAAGGGGAATACAAAATTACCTACACAGGTTGACTGAAAATAAGTAGAAAAAAAAATTTTGAGTAGGAAAAACCTACAATACATTGAAATATTCATTATAATCATCTCTTGGTAATTCTTTCTTTTACAGTTTTTATATTTCCTACATCAAGCATATATTAAATCCATTGTTAAAAAAGTTACTGTTTATCTCTCTGACTTATTTTACCATATGATTTCACTTACATGTGGAATCCAAAAAAAAAAAAAAAAGGCAAAAACCAAAAAATAAATGAATAAACAAACCAAAAGCACAAACAGACCCACAAATACAGAAAACAAACTTTTGGTTGCCTGAAGGGAGGAGGGATAGGCAAAGTGGGTGAAGGGGAGTGGGAGGTATGGGCTTCTAGTTATGAAATGAGTAAGTCTTGGGGATAAAAAGGCACAGTACAGGGAATATATTCAAAGGTATTAATAGGGTTGCATGGTGACAGATGGCAGCTACGCTTGAGGTGAACATAGTATTATGTATAAATATGTTGAACCACTATGTTGTACACTTGAAACTAAGGTAACATTGTGTGTCAACTACACTTCAATTTAAAAAAAAAAACATTATTTTAAGGCTTTATGTTGTTCCTATTGTTCTACTTGTCTCCTTAGCTGCATTCATTTGTGAACTTAGAACTGGGAAAGTAAATGATTTTTATTGTTTGCCCCCCCTTTTTTTACACCCCCCACTGCTGTAATTATGAAAAAGCTTGCAACTAATTGATTTCCCACTTTATCTTTGCCTTTCTACCAAAGGTTTGGTAGAAATTCAGCCCTTATTGTTACTTGTTTCTAAATCTTCTATTATGACCTAGCATGTTTGTTTGGGATTAGGATTCATTATTTTGAAATATGAGCATTAATCACAACAGAAAATTATTCAGGTGGAAGTAGCAAAATCTCTGTTTTTATAACGCAATGTTTAATATTGATATCTACAAAAAGATTTCTGTGTGGAAAGGATACCATCTAACAAAAGAGACAAAGATGAGGTCTCTGACATACCAAGGAAAAAAACAGGAGCCATGATTATTAAGACTTAGCAGGAGGGAGATATAGCTCTGAGTCACCAAACTAGATTAGGTCCTCGAGGAAATCTGTAAAATTAAGTCTATAAAAGCTGGCCCAGCTGGTTAATTAGCACACTGTACAGCAGATTATGTTTTATAGTTTGATTTTGAAATTCAAAGCTACAACCTAATAAGTCAAGCCAATTATATTACCAAGGACTTGATGACTTCTTCCTTCTTATATGAGCTCACCACCAATTGCTAAACTTGCATTTATACACAGTAAGGGCCATTTTTGTTATGTGTCTGATTTCTCAAACCTTCATGTTAAAGCATCATCAGTGGACAGGGAAACGCTTCCAGAACTGCTAACCCACAGAACACTATGCTCAGACCCCAACCAGTGCCAAATGAAGGAAATGATTCATTTACTAAAGTTGTAATTACAGCTACAAAACAGCTGGTTATGGGTTCTTTCTCCAGGCCTGAGCTACTTCCTAACATCTGTTGTTAGTGTGAGTACAGAATGCACTGGCATATTCTTAAGTATCCTCTCCTAGACAGGAAAAATATGTATTTCAGTGGGCTTAGGGTGATCAGTTTAGAAAATGAACAATAAATAGATTAAATGTTGGGGGGCCGAGATGACCAATATGAGAACTTGAACAGGATCAAATACTGGTGATCTTGTGACATCTTTCAATTAACACCAAAAACCCACTGTCAAGTACATCATACTAAAATGGTCTCCATTGCTCATCAGTTCTAAGCTCCTGCAGCTGCTATTGCTATTCTCCAATTGCTTTGGCTCTCCACTTCCATGTCATTACAGAGCCTGTGCGTTTGCTTTATATAATTCATACGCATTTCTCTCTCTCTCTCTCTCTCTCTCTCTCTCTGACACACACACACACACACACACAGATAAACTTTTAATCTTTTCCTGAATATGATCTGCATTTTTCCCATTTATTTTTATTTTCTCATGCTGTTTCATTAGCTTAAAATGTCTGTTACCTTTGCCCTGCCACCTCCTTCTGTCAAAATCTTACTTATTCTTACCCACCATGCAAACAAGCCTTTTCCATGAACACTGTCCTCCTTGTTTCCAGTTGGATGTTGTTGCAAAATGAATCAGTATAATGTAGTTGTCAAGAAAGATTGTTGGATCCCCTTTGCATAAATTCAATTGTTTTAGCACTTCTTACCTGCATCATGTTGGGCAAATTACCCAACCTCCCTTTGTCAGTTTTCTTATCAATAAAACAGGAAAATAAATTTATCTTCTGTAAGAATAAAATGAGATAATACTTACCCATTCCCTAAAACAGTGACTGGCAGGTACTAAGTGCTCAAAAAGCTTTTCATTAGTTTCTACAGCACAAAACTCTCTCTACCCAAAGCTGTATTTGTGGACAGAATATTTGAAGACTGAGATCACATAAAGAAAAACTAATCACATCTTTTCTGATGGTCTCCTCCAAATAGAATTAATAAAGAGATTCAACATTCCATTCAAGTGCTACCTTATCTCAACTATAAATATTCATCTTCATGTTCCTGAAACAAAATGATAATTTGGTTCATTCTGGGAATTTTAGAATGCATGTAAGTCCTTTTACTGTTTGGTCACTCTGTGTCAATCCTGCAGTTAGAGGTTATCTCATGGCCATAAAGCTTTCCCTCACATTTCCAGGGTATAACCTTTAAGAAGATATTTACTATATATAAAATCCCAACTCCTGACAATAATCATATGGTAGGAGGTACAGTGATAGGAATGAATTAGATTTATTTAACATTATTAGGACAATTAGCAGTAATTACCAGTGTTAAACAAATGGAAGGATCTTACTGCTGCCTAAGGAGATAGGTCATGAGAATGATTCAGAATGAATTTTAAGGACTGGATTTTAATCTAAATAAACTATTTTGAAGATGCTAAGCAAGGGCCATAATTGTGATACTTCCATTAGAGACAGTTTCAAGAGAAAAGCATAGTTTAGAGTTTTGTTCTTTGGAGGCTTGAATTATGTCAGACGGTGAATTACCTCATCTTTCAGGATCAATATACCACTTCAAGCTTTAGAACTGGGTTCCTCTTTCAAGCCATGACTATAGTGAGATGACACAGCAAATTGCCTAAGAAAAGCAAAGTCATACCAACTGAATGTCAATACCATTAGCATTTGTTAGGGACAAAAGGAGGCACTATAGGGCTTCACTTTGTAGATGCATCCAATAATTAAATTCTTATATATTCTGACCTTTCAAGTGTCCTACTCTGGGGAATAAATGAAGTAAAGCAAAAGTATAAAGGGCAGACATTTGGCCAAATATGTTATTATTTATAAACTCTGAAAAAGATATTTTCTACCAAGTTCTAATAAATGTTTACTAAATTTCTGGATTTCATGCCTGTGCTTGTTTCTGAAAATTACATGCTTTGTTTTGCCACTGTAATAGAGTAGAAGTAAAAGCTCAGTTGCTGTTTTATTTTTTTAGTTGAAGTTAGGGTCAGTACAGAGATAAAGAATTCTCCAATTGGCTTTCCTTAATAGAAAAGCACCTATTTGAGAATGCATCTACAGTAATATGATGAGGCTCTCCAGCACCTAGTAATAATTTTTCTTTATGGTAGAATTGAGCAATTAAGCAATTGAAAAATAGCTTGACTGTCTTTTTAAAGTCTTAAGATTACCCCTATTAGTGGGACCAAATAGATGGAACTGAAATATTTCCTCTGCCTGACTCCTTGAAGTTTATGACCATCCTTCACCTATGAGACTATCGTGCCCAACCAGGCAGAATAGCTGGAAATGCAATACTGGTCTGTGAAAGAGGCATGAACTGTACACATCAGTGAGGATAGAAAGGAGATTTGGGTAGTGTAGGTGAAGGGGACAAGGATGCACTCTAAAATTACATCATATTTTACAGCCACTAAATCTAAACTTTGGATTCATCTTGAAATTTGAAAGTTAATTTCAATACTCACCCTCCCTTCCCAGTCAATTCCTGCCCATTCTGCCCTCTAAATAGATCTTGATTCCAAACTTTCCTTTCTGTTCTTCTCTGGGGAGAGAATTTGGCACTGCAGCAATCTGAATTTATTTCTGTCCAGGTAAAGGAGATGAAAGCTTTTGAGGATGGGTGGTTATGTTGACATTTGTAAATAAGGACACAAACCATCACTCATAGGCATGAATTATGTAACATCCAATACCTGTGATAGAGGAAAGGCATTAAATTCTAACAGCCCATTTTTAGAAATTTTAGGTTCAGTTATTGTGCTGAACTGGCTTAGTAAATAACCCCCAGAGTACTGAAGGATTATATATTGGAAAAGATGTAGACAGGGTTGCTGTTGGGGATTTGAGACCAGAGGTGGAGGGAGGTAGGAACGGAGAGGATTGCACTTCATCACATGTCCCTAACATGCAACAATAGTTTTACAAAAGATGTAACTTTAAGGTAAATAGTAGGGAAAGACCTTGGAAAACAGACATCTGAAGAGCCAGCACTATTCTGTTTCATGAGTCTGATTTTTAAAGGGCAGAGCCTGGATTTTCCTTCTACCTTCAGGACTGCAGACCAGCTATTTGTGTGGTCATAAGAAGGCTCCTCCTCACCCACTGCAGTATTCTGAGGGCCCCTAAGCAACTGGTATCATCACAGCAGAGTATGGTCCAGGTTCAAGGAGATCTCACAAGTTATAGATATTCTCAAGACTTTGGTATATCAGAATCCTCAGAATCGAAATACAAATGCCTAGTCCCCACTCCAGAAGATTTTGACTTACACTTCTGGTTAATGAACATCCATGGGTGATAACCTTGGTTCCAGGTATGACTACACAGATGAAGTAATAACTGCAACCTCTAATTGAGTACCTGCTCTACATAAAGTACTTTACTCAGTGTTTTACAAATGTAGTCTCATTTAATATTTCATCTTCATAATACTAACATGAAATAAGTGCTGTTAGTGCCATTTTAGTCATAAGGAATCTGAAACTCAACGAGTAACTTGTAAGTGACAGAGCCAGAATTCAACCTAGATCCTGTTTATGCCAAATCCAAGCCCTTTTAATCTACCATGACAGACTACTTCCTCTTTGAGATTCTGTCATAGTTCTAACTCATATATAGATACTTACTGTACGAGCTTGAATGACTGAGGAGTTAGGGAGAGGGTGGATCAGCATGCCTTACTCCCTTTAAACTCTTATTGGAAAATTGATGCTTCTCTTTTTAAGAACCCATCAAGACAGGGCTAGAATGAAGTTAAATGAGCTAGTAACAACATAATAGATTTTTTTCATCTGTTGTAGATTGCTAACTCACAATTATTTTAGGAAATACCAACATTTTAAATGGCTTCCATATCCTTCAAGTCATTGGTAAGTAAACAGATTTCTTGGACTCATGATGTGCCCTGAGGCCCACTTAGGGATCCTCATCTCTCCATTCTTACCACATCGTCTAGATCTGTTTCTAGGCCCTCCAAATCCGAAATTACAAGTTCATCAGGCTTTTCTGTGTATTTCCTACTTTGTCCTGATGCTAGCAGTCAATTTCAGTTGACTTGACTGATCAGGACACACTAACACTACTCTTTTCATCTTTTTTTCACCATGTATTCCCCTCAGGATAGAAAACTAGGTCCATTATTACTGGAATCAAAGAGTTAAATCCCTTCAGCAGAGCTTTGTTACAAATCTTAGAGTTACCCCTGTGGGTCCACCATCTTTTTTTTGAAGTACTCAGAAACTCCACATTTTTTTCTATATGTAACATCAATTTCTACGTACCAATTTTTAAATGACATTTCTAATTAAAAGTGAGAAAAAGCAGTATACCCTAACAGTGAACATTAAAATTAATCATTATTACATTTTAAAGTAGTAAGTAGAGAAGTACCATCAAATTTACAAATTAGCAACTTGTGTCCCAGATAATAACCAGTGGCCCATCTTTGTCTTGCCATAGGATTCTGACACAGAAGCAGTTTGACTCCTCTATACACTTATTGCCAGATCTGACCATCTCTTCACTCTCCCCCTGGGCAGAGATTTATTACCTGACTACCAACATAGCACAATAGGAGCCATGGACTGAGGAGCACAGAGTCTGCCCAGGTCCTCAAGCCCAGGAATTCACATAGACAGAGCAGGGTATAGTTGAAAATGGAAAATCATTTAAAAGTTCTGGCCAATTTCCCTCTAAACTATTATCTGAGAATGATTTCATAGAAAAGAGGTTTGCATTATAACTTACATGACAAGGAAGATTGTTGCTCATTTTGTGACCTGAAATAATGATCATGTGGTTTCTTTAAGTCCTCTGTCTATAATACGAGGTAGATAGATGACAAAGAGGCCAATAGAGAAAGAGAGTGACACCATCTCTTTTTGTCACAGGCAACTGGCATGTTACATGACTAATCTTCCCTTGTTTAGAGACAGATAAAGTGTGGGAATGCCCCACTAACCATGAAATGGAATTGCTCTAAGTGTGAAATGAAGATAAACTGAGGATTCTGCAATCCTATTGGTAAATGAGAACCAGTTGCACTACCTAACATCTTTCATGATGTAACCATGGCGGATGGTCATTCACCAAATTTTAAAGCACTGTAATTATCTGGATTAATTTGTCTGAGAACAGATTATGCTGCCTAGTTGGTGATAAAGAATTTAGAGACAGCCCTTTCTAATACACCAGCTTTTTGTCATATAAATTGGTGTTTTCATTACATTTCAAGTTTTAGTTAATTAGCCATGTTTAATTAAGCCAGGATCTCATATAATTTTTTAAAAAACATGGATCACAAGGAAGTAACCTGGCAGTGTAACAAGGCCTCTTCCCTAAAAGCCACTCACTTTAAAGCAATGGTAAGGGGCACCTGCATGGCACAGTCAGTTGAGAGTCCAGCTTTTGGTTTTAGCTCAGGTCATGGTCTCAGGGTTGTGAGATCAAGCCCCACATCAGACTCCACACGGAGTCTGCCAAAGACTTTCTCTCCCTCTCCCGCTGCCCCTCTGCCCCTCCACCCTGTGCTCACATGCTTGCTCTATCTCTCAAATTTAAAAAAATAAAATAAAGCAATGATAAGAAAAACTTTCTTCCTTGGTGGAGTACAAAAGCTTGCAGTTAGTTTATTTGAGATGGCAAGAACCACACATGATAAACTAAACCTTAAAAATCAGAAAGCCCATATATTTTTTCCTCAAAGCTTTAAGAAAATAAAATTTTTAACATAGCAATTTTGGTTTTTAACTTTGTAGAAGATAACCTTTTTAACACTAATACATCACCTACAAAGAATGAAGCTTTTGCAGGTCAGCTTAATAATTACTGTTCTTTTCTCCTAAATGACACAATTTCCCATTGTTCTTCTGATTTTGAACTTATATTGTTTCAGGTGACAGAAAGATCTGCCTTATTTTATTTATTTATTTTTAAAGATTTTATTTATTTATTTGAGAGAGCATGAGAGGGAGAGCACAAGAGTTGGGCAGAGGGAGAGGGAGAAGCAGACTCCCCACTAAGCAGAGAGCCTGATGCGGGGCTTGATCCCAGAATCCTGGGATCCAGGATCCAACTGAGCTACCCAGTGGCCCCAGATCTGCCCTATTTTAATATTTAAAATTTCCAAGTTTCATTTAAGTTTCCAAGTTTCATTTCTTATAGTAGTTATCGTCTATAAAAGTCACCACAAACACTGAATTAGTCAACCCTGAAACATGGCTCCTAGGGGAAACATACGGTTATGTTCCTATGAGCCTCTGGTCTCATCATATTTGCCAACATCTCATCTTTGAATAGAAACAGATAACAAGAAATTAATACATATATTAATTATCATAACCCTGTTTTATGTGTGTTTCTGTATAAGACAATTTACTTAATATATATCGTTGATTCATTAACATTCAACTCACAGTAACTCATGTCTGGACAAAACTTACCTAACACATGTATTTTCTTCCTAAGACCTACCACAGCCTTTTTGTGCTTAGGAACATTAGAATACATTTCAGCACTATACACTATTTCAGCAAAATCAAAAACAACAATAACACAGTAAGTATGACACTACATAGACACCCCCCCTCCCCACCCAAAGGACACTTATTTACGGTAAGAGAGCTAAAACAAGAAGGCAGAGCAGAGCCTTGTTCAAACTCTGCTGAGAACATGAACACTGGGGACTTAAATTTTTTGTGTGGCTCTGTACATATCTGTGAAGGACTACAAAAGCACCAAAAATACTGAGGATTAATTTGTGGGTTACAAATAAATTTTAGTAAACTTGCAAATACAGAATCTGAATAATGGCAATTGAATGTATAAAATAAATGTGCATATCATTTCAATGGAATCTGAGGAAAATTAAAATATAGAATTGAGAGGACAGTACAAATCTTAACTATATTAGTTGGATTATCGCTTCCACTATACTCAAGGATCACAAATGTGTTTTGTTTTAGGCATTAATAAAAGATAAAATTGATTCAATTATATAGAATAAGGAAACTATTATGTAGAAATGAAATGCTTAGTTCGTCACTTATTCATTTGTTTCAGTAACTGTGATTTTACAGTTAGAGAATTCTGGGGCCCATTTATTTCACGGACCATTTGCCTTACCCTACTATGTATGCCCATCACATTCACTCTCTACCAATGTTTGGTTCTTCTCTACTCTTAGGCATATGGAAGGATTACAGATCATAGTGTAATGGCCACGTGAGTTTCTTTGGCCCATGGAATCTGAGGTAGTAACCATGTAACTTTTCCATGTGAAAGCATTTGACAGTGCATAAATAGGCCCCTATTACTTTTGCCACTGTGACCCAACTTTCCCAACGGTGAAGTTTCCACCAGTTTCAGTCACAAAGAGGATGGTATAAAATAAAACTTCCCACTACACTGTCATTATTGGCATATAACAGGCATTTGGCAGGAATTAAAGAATAAAATTTTGTTGTTTGAAGCTATTGTTTACTGCAGTAAAATCTAGTTTTTTATAACTGATAAAAACACCTAAAATAAGATTCTCTTTGGTCCTTTTGGAAACAGTGACAATATTTATTAAATCATAATTTTGAGAAAATCATTGTGCATGTTTGCCTTTAAAATGAGTCATATGCTCAATTACTAAAATTAATGTTTGTATTAAATACTCATGTTCCAGCCATTATTCTAAACACTTTACATATATTATCTCACTTAATATTAGCAATGATACAATGAATATTTCAATTTTATGCATGAAGGAACTGAGAATCAGATCATTTAACTCAGATGCCCATGTCCATACACACAGTTAAATGGTAGTGCTGGGATAAGAAATGTCATCTATCTGAGGTCAACACCTTGCCTTTAAATGCTATGAAGCTTCCTGAGAGGTTTGTTGTTGGTGGTATTGTTTTTACCAATGCATATACGTCCATCTGCAAATAAAAGACTTCATTTCAAAAATAAGTAGGGGCGCCTGGGTCGCTCAGTCAGTTAAGTGGCTGTCTTTGGCTCAGGTCATGATCCTGGGGTCCTAGGATGGAGCCCTGTGTTGGGCTCCCTGCTCAGTGGGGAATCTGCTTCTTCCTCTCTCTCTCTGCCCCTCTCCCCAGCTTGTGCTAGTGTGCTCTGTCAAATAAATGAATAAATAAAATATTTTTTAAAATACTACTTCCAGAAAGAGAAAGAAAACTAATTACAAATGGAGGCCACTGCAGTGGTCAAGAAAGAGGCAAAACTGATCTGAATCATCTTAAAGGGGTTTTACCAGAAAGGGCAATCTGAGGAGACAATGGGACTTCAACAGAAAGTCTGAATGAACATAGATCACAAGGAATAGAGGCTAAATTGGGAGTCATAAATGGCACTCATAACAAGAGACTAAATACCATAGATGAGAAATTTGCAGTTCTGTGGAATAAAAATCTCATTTCACCAAAGAACCCAGTAAGCAACTATCAGAAGAATTGTGTCATGGCCAATGGAAATTCACCGTCAGAACTTAATAGCCAAGTGAGTCCTTCCCTCTCTCCCTGCAATCCTTTACTCCTTCTTCCAACTCCAAACTGTATTCAGAAGAGTCAGAAGCCATGGCATGTAAGTGGACAGGTGGGAGAAGAAGCTACTTGGCCCATTTTAAAACTAAAACTCCCATGTCCCAGGAACCACTTGACACCCCATTCCAGACATATTGGGATGGTTGGTCACCTTAGAGAACACCTGAGAGAACAGAAAAGAAACCAAACATGTTCCTGTTTCTTACTTAAAGTTTCTTTCCATCAGTTTACATAAGCTTGGAGAGAAGAGGCTTTAACTTTGAATGCTATCAGATGCTATCATCCCCACCATTATAAGACTATGTGGAAAGAGAGAGAGGTAATATAACATATATATGACTAAAGAGATTTTATTCTTCTCCCAAAAAGTAACCAGTAATATTATAGCATTTAGACAAGCTGTTAAGATAACAAGGAAAAAAGATCCTATGAAGTATATTTGTAGGGATAACTTTAAGGAAAAATAAAATTACTGAGAGTATTCTCCGACTTATGTTCTTTCAACGTACCAGTTGCAGAAAGTATAATTCTTTACATTTTAAATTTATGCGCTTGGAATGGATATTTATATATTACATGAAATAAAACATTTTTTCAATTACATGTGTCCATTTGTTGAATAATTTATTCTTTCTCCATATTATGACTTCATTTCTGTCATTTAACAACTTTCCATGTATATCGAAGTCTATTAAGTGACTATTCTATGGTACTAATTTCATCCTAACATAATTACTATAGCTCTGTGACATTATCATCTTCTAAGCTAAGTCTCCCCTTTGTTCTTCAAAATTGACTATTTGGGTTTCTTTCATCCAAATAGGTTTTAAAATCAATTTGTTTTACACAAAAACACTTTTGGTATTGTTACTGACATTTCAACAAAAATAACATTAAATGGGGGATAACGAACATCTGTAGGACAATAAATAGTATAGCTCTAACATTTCAGGAAAGATTATCTTCTCTATACAAGCTTCACACACCTTTGATTTAAACCTGGGTATCTTATAATTTTACTCACTAATGTAAATAATATATTTTAATATATATATACATTTTTTAAGATTTTATTTCTAATTAATCTCTACACCCAACATCCGGCTCAAACTCACAACTCTGAATTCAAGAGTCACATGCTTTACTGAATGAGCCAGCCTATTTTAATATGTTTTTAAATATTTGCTACTGGTTTCAGGAATTTTTCTTATATTAATACGAAAACAGCATTCTGATGGAGATTTTAAAATTGGGTAGACTTAATATTTGGTAATTTAATATTCGGTAGGTTCTCTTGAGTTTTCTTTGTAAGCAGTATTTTCCCCATGTTTCTACTGTTCTAATCGTATACTTTTTACATCTTTTTCTTGTGCTCATGAGCTAAGACCTCCAAAAACGAATGGAAGCAGTGATAGCAGGCACAGCAGCTTCATTTCTGCTCTGAAAAAAATGATTCTATCATTTCATTGTTAATTATGTGTTTTGGCGTAGTTTTGGTAGATAACCTTGATAATCTTTATCATGTTAAGTTTCCCTTCTATTGTAGTATAATATTAGGATTTGTTATTATTGTTTAATCTGTTTTTAAGCATCAATAAGTGTTAAATTTTATTAAATGCTTGTATGAAGATGACCACATTTATTTTTTTAAAGATTTTCTTTATTTGACATGAAATTTATATTTATTTCCTCTTTAGTCAGTTTGATATGCATTATTTTGCTAGGTAATGCCCATTTTGTAAAATGTTCAACAAATTGTTTCCCTTTTTTTCTTTTTTACTGAAGATATATATTTAAGACTCATAACTTTTAAAAATATACTTTGCTTTTATACTAATGCATGTTCAATTAAAAGCATCTTGACATCCATTCCTAAAAACATAAGTACATTACTCTGCATTTCTTATATGCCTAACAGCCTTATTACAATAACAAATTTATAATTTTACATATTCCATTTTTGGTACTAATTGTTACACTGTAAAATACAGATAGAATAGTGCATAAATTATGTGTATAGCTCAGTGAACTTCTCAAAATGGACACATATATATATATAACCAGTACCTACATCAAGATACAGTATTACCAGTACCCAAGAGAAACTCCCACTTGTTCTTCCCTATCACTAAACTCACAAATGGAAACCACTACTACACTGACTTTTCACACCATATATTACTCTGTTTTTGAACTTTATACAATATGTATTCATCACACTATACATAATCATTTTTATCTAGCTTCTTTTATTCAACATTATGTTAGGGAGATTTAACTATGTTGCCATGGGTAGGAATAGTTTATTTTAATTACCTGAACACTGAAGAGATACAGAATATACCACATGAAGAGTTTGTCTTTTTCCTTTACTTCCCTTATCTGCCTAAAAGCAGAGCCTCATTAAAGAATTGAACTGTCATAAATCCCCTCCCTAAAAGTCACAATCAGGAAAGATAGAATTCTATCACCAGAGATAACTCCAGATAGGAAATTACCCAAGTAGACATTGTCACAAAACTATTATATACCTCATCTATTCTCTAAAAGGCTTATTTATCTTTCTTAAAAGGCTTTTGTTTTCTTATAAGCACTCCTCCCCCTCTACTTCCACTATTAAGATAATATATAAGCCTCCAATCTAACCACCTCTTTCACATTTTTTTGTGAACTCCCAGTGACATACATAAATAAAAAGCTGTCTTTTCTCTTGCTAATCTGTCTTTTGTCAGTTTAATTCACAAACCTCCAAACACTGAACCTAAAAGGGTAAGAAAAGTTTTTCCTTCCTGACAATGCTGTAGCACATTTATCCACTGTATTTTAATGACTAAAGCTGTTCTGAATGTTCCTGTGTCTGCTCATGCTTCTATGTATGCATTTTTGTTGACTATATCCTAGAAATATAATTTCTGGATCAGAGAATATATATATATATATATAGGGTTAGTAACTATAGCCATACAGTGTTCCATAGTAATCATGCTAATAATGCATACCGCCAATAAATCTGTCATGCAAAAAGTCCAGCTATTTCATAGCCTCACCATTATCAATCATTTTTAATTTCAACTATTCTGGTGAGCATATGCTGACATTTCATTGTTGGTTTAACTTATATATTCCTGTTGATACAAAACACATTTCTATATTCTCATTGGATATTCGGGCACAATTTGGGGGAAAAAAATTCAAGACTTTTGTCCATTTTTTTTTATTTTTTATTGTTATGTTAATCACCATACATTACATCATTAGTTTTTGATATAGTGCTCCATGATTCATTGTTTGTGCATAACACCCAGTGCTCCATGCAGAACGTACCCTCTTTAATACCCATCACCAGGCTAACCCTTCCCCCCCTCCCATCAAGAACCCTCAGTTTGTTTTTCAGAGTGCATCATTTCTCATGGTTCATCTCCCCCTCCAATCTACCCCCTATTCTTCCCCTCCTGCAATTATCTTCTTTTTTTTTCTTAACATATATTGCATTACTTGTTTCGGAGGTACAGATCTGTGATTCAACAATCTTGCACAATTCACAGTGCTCACCATAGCACATACCCTCCCCAATGTCTATCACCCCAGCCACCCCATCCCTCCCATCCCCCATCACTCCAGCAACCCTCAGTTTATTTCCTGAGATTAAGAATTCCTCATGTCAGGGGCACCTGGGTGGGTCAGTTGGTTGAGCAACTGCCTTCGACTCAGGACATGATCCTGGAGTCCAGGGACCGAGTCCCGCATCAGGCTCCCTGCTGTCAGTGGGGAGTCTGCTTCTCCCTCTGACCCTCCGCCCTCTCATGCTCTCTCTCCATCTCATTCTCTCTCTCAAATAAATAAAATCTTTAAAAAATAATAAAAAAAATTAAAAAAAAGAATTCCTCATATCAGTGAGGTCATACGATACATGTCTTTCTCTGACTGACTTATTTCACTCAGCATAACACCCTCCAGTTCTATTCATGTCGTTGCAAATGGCAAGATATCATTCATTTTGATGGCTGCATAATATTCCACTGTGTGTATATACCACCTCTTCTTAATCCATTCATCTGTCGATGGACATCTTGGCTCTTTCCACAGTTTGGCTATTGTGGACATTGCTGCTATAAACATTGGGGTGCACCTCTTCGGATACCTACATTTGTATCTTTGTGGTAAATACCCAGTAGTGCAATTGCAGGATCGTATGATACCTCTATTTTCAACTGTTTGAGGAACCTCCATACTGTTTTCCAGAGTGGCTGCACCAGCTTGCATTCCCACCAACAGTGTAGGAGGGTTCCCCTTTCTCCACATCCCCGCCAACATCTGTCATTTCCTGACTTGTTAATTTTAGCCATTCTGACGGGTGTGAGGTGGTATCTCATTGAGGTTTTGATTTGGATTTCCCTGATGCTGAGCGATGTTGAGCACTTTTTCATGTGTCTGTTGGCCATTTGGATGTCTTCTTTGGAAAAATGTCTGTTCATGTCTTCTGCCCATTTCTTGATTAGATCATTTGTTCTTTGGGTGTTGAATTTGATAAGTTCTTTATGGATTTTGGGTACTATCCCTTTATTTGATATGTCATTTGCAAATATTTTCTCCCATTCTGTTGGTTGTCTTTTGGTTTTGTGGACTGTTTCTTTTGCTGTGCAAAAGCTTTTTATCTTGATGAAGTCCCAATAGTTCATTTTTGTCCTTGCTTCCCTTGCCTTTGGTGATGTTTCTAGGAAGAAGTTGCTGTGGCTGAGGTCGAAGAGGTTGCTGCCTGTGTTCTCCTTTAGGATTTTGATGGACTCCTGTCTCACGTTTAGGTCTTTCAACTATTTGGAGTCTATTTTTGTGTGTGGTGTAAGGAAATGGTCCAGTTTCTTTCTTCTGCATGTGGCTGTCCAATTTTCCCAACACCATTTGTTGAAGAGACTGTCTTTTTGCCACTGGACATTATTTCCTGCTTTGTCAAAGATGAGTTGACCATAGGGTCCATTTGATGAGGGTCCAAGATGGGGGGTCCATTTCTGGGTCCAAGATGAGGGTCCATTTCTGGGCTCTCGATTCTGTTCCATTGATCTATGTGTCTGTTTTTGTGCCAGAACCATACTGTCTTGAGGATGACAGCTTTGTAATAGAGCTGGAAGTCTGGAATTGTGATGCTGCCAGCTTTGCTTTTCTTTTTCAACATTCCTCTGGCTATTCGGGGTCTCTTCTGGTTCCATACAAATTTTAGGATTATTTGTTCCATTTCTTTGAAAAAAGTGGATGGTATTTTGATAGGGATTGCATCAAATGTGTAGATTGCTCTAGGTAGCATTGACATCTTCACAATGTTTGTTCTTCCAATCCATGAGCATGGAATGTTTTTCCATTTCTTTGTGTCTTCCTCAATTTCTTTCATGAGTATTTTACAGTTTTCTGAGTACAGATCCTTTGCCTCTTTGGTTAGATTTATTCCTAGGTATCTTATGGTTTTGGGTGCAATTTTAAGTGGGATTGACTCCTTAATTTCTCTCTCTTCTGTCTTGTTGTTGATGTATAGGAATGCCACTGATTTCTGTGCATTGATTTTATATCCTGCCACTACTGAATTCCTGTATGAGTTCTAGCAGTTTTGGGGTGGGGTCTTTTGGGTTTTCCACATACAGTATCATATCATCTGCAAAGAGTGAGAGTTTGACTTCCTCTTTGCCGATTTGGATGCCTTTGATTTCTTTTTGTTGTCTGGTTGCTGTGGCTAGGACTTCTAATACTATGTTGAATAGCAGTGGTGATAGTGGACATCACTGCCGCGTTCCTGACCTTGGGGGGAAAGCTCTCAGCTTTTCCCCATTGAGAATGATATTCGCTGTAGGTTTTTCATAGATGGCTTTTTTGATATTGAGGTATGTACCCTCTATCCCTATACTCTGAAGTTTTGATCAAGAAAGGATGTTGTACTTCATCAAATGCTTTTTCTGCATCTATTGAGAGGATATGATTATTGTTCTTTCTTTTGTTAATATATTGTATCACGTTGATTGATTTGTGGATGTTGAACCATCCTTGCAGTCCAGGGATAAATCCCACTTGGTCGTGGTGAATAATCCTTTTAATGTACTTTTGGATCCTATTGGCTAGTATTTTGGTGAGAATTTTTGCATCCATGTTGATCAAGGATATTGGTCTGTAATTCTCTTTTTTGATGGGGTCTTTGTCTGGTTTTGGGATCAAGGTAATGGTGGCCTCATAAAATGAGTTTGGAAGTTTTCCTTCCATTTCTATTTTTTGGAACAGTTTCAGGAGAATAGGTATTAATTCTTCTTGAAATGTTTGGTAGAATTCCCCTGGACCTTTTCAATCTTAATGATGTCTTCTGATAAACAGAAGCTCCTCCTCTGTATGTTTAATGTATCCTTGTTTGCTCACATGATTAGTAGTGTATGTAAAGGTACGTTTGCTATCTTTTTATATAACATTTTTTTATCAGAGGGATTTTTCAATTATCTGTCATATTGTCAGGGACAGAAGCCATTTGCTTCCTTTTCTAAGAACATAAAGTCAATTTTTCTGGAGACTAAGTATCAATATATAGGTCATAGGTCACCTGCTTTCTCTTTTCTTACATGCCATGGCTAAAGAATTATGATTGGATTTCTTTTTAAGATTTTATTTATTTTAGAGAGGAGAGTGAGAAAACAAGTGGGAGGGGCAGAGGGAGAGAGAGAAATAAAACTCTCAAGCAGACTCCATACTGAGCATAGAGCCCGATGTAGGGCTCAAACCCAGGACCCTGAGATCATGACCTGAGGTGTAACCAAGAGTTAAATGCTTAACCAGATATGCCACCAAGTCATCTCCAGAATTTTCTTAGTTAGGTAGGATCCATGCCCAGCATGGAGCTCAATGCAGGGCTTAAATTCATGACCATGAGATTGAGACCCTGAGCTGAGATCCAGAGTCAGACACTTGACTGACCCAGCCAGCCAGGCATCTCCAGAATTTTTTTTTTTTTTAATGTATCTCAGGTAAATAGGTTCTAGTTGGGGTTCTATCATAACTAGAGAGAAGGTCCCTGGATCAGATTCTTCTGTGCCCCTAAGATTCTCCTGCATCACTCGTCTTGGCCACATATTTTACTCTAGGCATTGCCAAGGCAACAAACTCTGCATGAGCTCCACACAGCTACCAACCTCACAGAAGCACGAAGTTGCTAGTCTCTTTGCCACAGGATTCTGGCTTCCTGCCCCAGGGTTTCTCTGTTGCTGGTGAAGTATGCAGCCTGGCAATACAAGAGGATTGACACCCTTCAGACAAAATTTTAGCCACTTAGAGGTAAAAGCCAAAGGCAAATTTCATCTCTTCTACCCCTAGGCAGACTGTTTTGAGAAACATTTGTTTATATGTTCTCTCAGAATATGGTCCTGCAAAATCAAGCCATCAGTTTAACTTGGTACCAAGAGATGGCTATCTGGGTGACCCAGTCCTTCCTTCTTTGGTAATCTCCCACATTTGGCTTCCCTGAGATTGTACTCCCCAATAAATTAGCATCACGTAAACATTTGCCCCAGGCTCAGTGCTTTCTGGGAAAGTTGGAAAAACAATCACTCTACAAGTCAGATTCTTATATTAAAGACGACCATTGAAATACATGATCTCAGTTTCCTTTTCCTTCTAATGTTCAATAATTATTTCTCTTGGAAAATAACAGCAACAACAACAACAGCAACAACAACAACAAAACTTTGTAATACTACCCGTTTGTGTTATGCCCAGCTGGCACTGAAAAATCACTGAAATGGAAAACCATGGAAAAGAAAATATCACCCTTAGGGGTTGGGGGTAATAATTGCAGATGAAGTGGTTCAAATTGGCAATGTTTGTGACCAATTAATCTCTTTAATTACCTATACTTCTCAAACAATCCCTCTGATGTCAACTATTTTGTTCTATGAACAAGACTAAAAAATGATTGTTTTGATGTATGAGGACGAGTTATGCTAATTCAACTTGTCATTACCAGATTTTTTTTTTTAAAAGAAGCATGTCCAGGGGCACCTGGCTGGCTCAGTTACAAGAGCATCTGACTCTTGATCTCAGGGTTTTTAAGTTCAAGCCCCAAGTTGGGTGTAGAGATTACTTAAAAAAAAAATGGGACACCTGGGTGGCACAGTCAATTAAGCATCTAACTCTTCCTTTTGGCTCAGGTCATGATCTCAGGGTCATGAGATGGAGCCCCACATGGGCTCCATGGTCAGCATGGAGTCTCCTTCAGATTCCCTCTCCGACTCCTGCTCCCTGCCCCTCCCGCTTGTGCTCTTTCCTCTCTCAAATAATCTTTAAAAATAAAAGCATCCACATTTTAAAATTGTCCTTTCTATGCTTCCTGTATTCCCTATTTTTTTTTATTTTTTTATTGTTATGTTAATCACCATACATTACATCATTAGTTCTTGATGTAGTGTTCCATGATTCATTGTTTGTGCATAATACCCAGTGCTCCATGCAGAACGTGCCCTACTTAATAACCATCACCAGGCTAACCCACCCCCCACGCCCCCCTCCCCACTAGAACCCTCAGTTTGTTTTTCAGAGTCCATCGTCTCTCATGGTTTGTCTCCCCCTCCGACTTACGCCCCTTCATTCTTCCCCTCCTGCTATCTTCTTTTTCTTTTTTCTTAACATATCTTGCATTATTTGTTTGAGAAGTACAGATCTGTGATTCAACAGTCTTGCACAACTCACAGCACTCACCATAGCACATACCCTACCCAATGTCTATCACCCAGACACCCCATCCCTCCCAACCACCACCAATCAGCAACACTCAGTTTGTTTCCTGAGATTAAGAATTCCTCATATCAGTGAGGTCATAGGATACATGTCTTTCTCTGATTGACTTATTTCACTCAGCATAACACCCTCCAGTTCCATCCACGTCGTTGCAAATGGCAAGATCTCATTCCTTTTGATGGCTGCATAATATTCCATTGTGTATATATACCACCTCTTCTTTATCCATTCATCTGTCGACAGACATCTTGGCTCTTTCCACAGTTTGGCTATTGTGGACATTGCTGCTATAAACATTGGGATGCACGTACCCCTTCGGATCCCTACATTTGTATCTTTGTGGTAAATACCCAGTAGTGCAATTGCTGGATCATATGGTAGCTCTATTTTCAACTGTTTGAGGAACCTCCATACTGTTTTCCAGAGTGGCTGCACCAGCTTGCATTCCCACCAACAGTGTAGGAGGGTTCCCCTTTCTCCACATCCCCGCCAACATCTGTCGTTTCCTGACTTGTTAATTTTAGCCATTCTGACTGGTGTGTGGTGGTATCTCATTGAGGTTTTGATTTGGATTTCCCTGATGGCGAGCAATGTTGAGCACTTTTTCATGTGTCTGTTGGCCATTTGGATGTCTTCTTTGGAAAAATGTCTGTTCATGTCTTCTGCCCATTTCTTGAATGGATTATTTGTTCTTTGGGTGTTGAGTTTGATAAGTTCTTTATAGATTTTGGATACTAGCCCTTTATCTGATATGTCATTTGCAAATATTTTCTCCCATTCTGTCGGTTGTCTTTTGGTTTTGTGGACTGTTTCTTTTGCTGTGCAAAAGCTTTTTATCTTGATGAAGTCCCAATAGTTCATTTTTGCCCTTGCTTCCCTTGCCTTTGGTGATGTTTCTAGGAAGAAGTTGCTGCGGCTGAGGTCGAAGAGGTTGCTGCCTGTGTTCTCCTTTAGGATTTTGATGGACTCCTGTCTCACATTGAGGTCTTTCAACCATTTGGGGTCTATTCTTGTGTGGTGTAAGGAAATGGTTCAGTTTCATTCTTCTGCATGTGGCTGTCCAATTTTCCCAACACCGTTTGTTGAAGAGACTGTCTTTTTGCCATTGGACATTCTTTCCTGCTTTGTCAAAGATAAGTTGACCATAGAGCTGAGGGTCCATTTTGGGCTCCCGATTCTGTTCCATTGATCTATGTGTCTGTTTTTGTGCCAGTACCGTACTGTCTTGAGGATGACAGCTTTGTAATAGAGCTGGAAGTCCAGAATTATGATGCCGCCAGCTTTGCTTTTCTTTTTCAATATTCCTCTGGCTATTCGGGGTCTCTTCTGGTTCCATACAAATTTTAGGATTATTTGTTCCATTTCTTTGAAAAAAGTGGATGGTATTTTGATGGGGATTGCATTGAATGTGTAGATTGCTCTAGGTAGCATTGACATCTTCACAATGTTGGTTCTCCCAATCCATGAGCATAGAACATTTTTCCATTTCTTTGTGTCTTCCTCAATTTCTTTCATGAGTATTTTATAGTTTTCTGAGTACAGATCCTTTGCCTCTTTGGTTAAATTTACTCCTAGGTATCTTATGGTTTTGGGTGCAATTGTAAATGGGATCGACTCCTTGATTTGTCTCTCTTCTGTCTTGTTCAGTACCAAAAATTTGGGATTATTCCCTGCATATTTTCAGACCACAATGCTTTGAAACTAGAACTCAATTACAAGAGGAAAGTCGGAAAGAACTCAAATACATGGAGGCTAAAGAGCATCCTACTAAAGAATGAATGGGTCAACCAGGAAATTAAAGAAGAATTAAATAAATTCATGGAAACCAATGAAAATGAAAACACAACTGTTCAAAATCTTTGGGATACAGCAAAGGCAGTCCTGAGAGGAAAGTATATAGCAATACAAGCCTTTCTCAAGAAACAAGAAAGGTCTCAAATACACAACCTAACCCTACACCTAAAGGAGCTGGAGAAAGAACAGCAAATAAAGCCTAAACCCAGCAGGAGAAGAGAAATAATAAAGATCAGAGCAGAAATCAATGAAATAGAAACCAAAAGAACAGTAGAACAGATCAACGAAACTAGGAGCTGGTTCTTTGAAAGAATTAACAAGATTGATAAACCCCTGGCCAGACTGATCAAAAAGGAAAGAGAAATGACCCAAATCAACAAAATCATGAATGAAAGAGGAGAGATCACAACCAACACCAAAGACATACAAACAATTATAAGAACATATTATGAGCAACTCTATGCCAGCAAATTAGATAACCTGGAAGAAATGGGTGCATTCCTAGAGATGTATCAACTACCAAAATTGAACCAGGAAGAAATAGAAAACCTGAACAGACCTATAGCCACTAAGGAAATTGAAGCAGTCATCAAAAATCTCCCAAGAAACAAAAGCCCAGGGCCAGATGGCTTCCCAGGGGAATTCTATCAGACATTTAAAGAAGAATTAATACCTATTCTCCCGAAACTGTTCCAAAAAAATAGAAATGGAAGGAAAACTTCCAAACTCATTTTATGAGGCCACCATTACCTTGATCCCAAAACCAGACAAAGACCCCATCAAAAAAGAGAATTACAGACCAATATCCTTGATCAACATGGATGCAAAAATTCTCACCAAAATACTAGCCAATAGGATCCAACAGTACATTTAAAGGATTATTCACCACGACCAAGTGGGATTTATCCCTGGGCTGCAAGGCTGGTTCAACATCCACAAATCAATCAACGTGATACAATGCATTAACAAAAGAAAGAACAAGAATCATATGATCCTCTCAATAGATGCAGAAAAAGCAATTGACAAAGTACAGCATCCTTTCTTGATCAAAACTCTTCAGAGTATAGGGATAGAGGGTACATACCTCAATATCAAAAAAGCCATCTATGAAAAACCTACAGCGAATATCATTCTCAATGGGGAAAAGCTGAGAGCTTTCCCCCTAAGGTCAGGAACACGGCAGGGATGTCCACTCTCACCACTGCTATTCAACATAGTATCAGAAGTCCTAGCCACAGCAATCAGACAACAAAAAGAAATCAAAGGCATCCAAATCGGCAAAGAGGAAGTCAAACTCACTCTTTGCAAATGATATGATACTGTATGTGGAAAACCCAAAAGACTCCACCCCAAAACTGCCAGAACTCATACAGGAATTCAGTAAAGTAGCAGGATATAAAATCAATGCACAGAAATCAGTGGCATTCCTATACACCAACAACAAGACAGAAGAGAGACAAATCAAGGAGTCGATCCCTGTATTCCCTATCTTTTAACCTCAAAAATTTTGACTCTCTGCCAGCTTTAAGTTAGAAAATCACCACCAAACATATTATATTGCAATTTCTTTCTTCTAGTAGACATAACTTTAACCAGTTACCATCTTGCCATAGAAATGAATAACTGCATAAGTAATTTAATTATCATTCTCTATATTCACAGTGCAGTTCCTAGAACAGCCACAAGGATCACTTGGGGGTACTTAATATTCTCATACATTTGTCCACATCTACTAGATCAGAATCTTTGGTGTTGGGCCTTAAATATACTCATTTATCAACATCCACAAGTGAGTACTTTTGAGGAGATTCAGAACCCAAGACCCCCAAACATGATACCTTGGCAAATTGAGTATTATAAACTAAAGTGATTTGAGAAAATGGCAGGTTCAAGAAGGATTCTTTGACCTTTTCCAGAAGGAGGTCATAAGATTCTCATGTGAAAGATGTCCCCCTTATACCCAAAGAAAAGGAATATCCTAGTCTCCAAGACAAAGGGACAGGAAGAAGAATATGAATGACTGGATCTTGCTAAGTTTCTCCAAGTTTACTACACTTGTCTTATACTCTTTCCCCTATCATATTTCTCCGAAACTGTCCACTGTTAATCAAATCTATCATTGAAATACTCATATTTAACCATTTTTTTCATTTATTGATAAAGGCTCCCATGTTATATAAAACTTACAGTAAATACTTTTCTATGCTTTTTTCCTGTTTATCTTTGTCAACTTAATTTTCAGACCCAGCAGTGACCCTAGTAAGATCAAGGAAAACTTTTTACCTCCCTTATACTCTTATAAAGTTTGAGGGGTACCAGTTTATTCCACCGAGCACACAGGTTCTTATAATCTTCCATCAGGCACAAATATTAAAAAAAAAGCTCTTTCTCTTATCAGATAAACATCTTCCTAAATTGGTATTTTGGACATGGTATGAAAAGGTATTTGTTTGACTGACAACAGTTACAGTGGACCCCCAAAAGGCTTGGAACCTTGCATCAAAAGAAACTAAGACAGGGCATTTTTGGATTCACTTCAGAGGATTTTTTTTCTAAACCAAAAGAAAATCACAATGCATTGTATTTTGTAAAGTAGGTGCACTGTGCTGGAAGAATTAGTATTTTCCGAGAAAACAGGTCTTCTGTTAGTCATATTAATTCATAAACTGGTTCCTTAAGATTTTTCTTACAAAATAAACTTTTGCTGTCCTGTCACATGTTTTCTATTTAAAATTTAATTAAATCACAAAGATTTCTAATCACATAAAGAGAGAGAAGCACATACACACAAAATATAAAATGATAGAAGAAAATTTCAAAGGTCATTTTTTTCCCTGATTAAAACTCATAATAAAATTACAACAGCTATGTTTTTCATCAAGGAAGTATTTAAGCAGCTAATTTTTATATAAATATATTCCATGCTAGTTCAATAAATTAGAAAAAGGAGCATAATCTTGTTAAGATGCAATTCAGAGGGAACAGTGGGTGGATAACTACTAACATGTGAAAGCAATGAATGAATGTACTGAATAAATAAACCTTATAAATTACTCAGAGCCAACGAACAGAATTTACATGGCCTTTTTTCCTAATTAGGTGAGATCTAAAAATATTTTTTAACATGCTGTGCAAATTTCCTTTTGCCCATGCCAGCGGCAGTTGTATTCCACAGCAGGTTGGGAATAAGGGCCAAGATCACACAAATATCAGGAACCTGTGACAAGGTCCTGTTGTTATGCCAGGACTTGATGTTCTGAGAAGCTTGTTAGTGGCTCCTTCAGAAACACTGCACAAAGGATAACAGGTTCCTATCAAGCATTCAAGGACAAATTTGATGGCAGATGTTTTTTTTCTCCTGATTTTATTATACTGTTTTTCCCCCTCAAAACCTAGTTAATTCAGTTTTTTGTGAGTTATAAAATACTTAACTGTGCCATTAAAAAAAAAAAGTCTTGCAAACTTGACGTTGCTGCCCTTTCCGCTTTGGTATCTGCCACCAGCATTAAGGGCAAAAGGATCCCTGCGTCTTTCATTTCTCAGCTGGAAGGCTGGTCCTGAGAACTTGGCCAAACAAAGGTAGTTACATAATTTGATCTTTCATATGTAACATCAGGGCCTTATTAAGTTGAGCCTAAATGGATAAAATTACAACTGAGGAAAGGAAGCAGTGCTTATTGTAAAAGGAAACATCTCTAGAGATATTCTGGGTTTCACCCTTTTTCATGCTCAATTCTTTAATGACCGCTTATCACTCTCAAGTAGGAAGCACTGGTCCTGCTCTTATTAAATGGCAGCCGATGGTGGAATATTAGCATGACACTAAAGAAGGAAACCAATGTACAGTACAATTTTTTTAAAAGTTTTGTTTAGCATTTTCTGAATGCTTATTTATAAGACACGTGGATGAGAGGAAGAAAGGATGAAAAGGGGGAATTTTCTCACTTTGGGAAGATAAACTGAGCAAATTAATTGCTGCTAGTCATAGAAATGTTTTATTAAGTGATCTTGATATCATGGACAAAAGTAATTCTTAGGCAAACTGTGAGAAATGGAAAAATTAGAAATTTTTCGGCAAAGAGTTTGAAAATCTGACAGATGCTGTTTCATACATGTTGTTGCTAGGGAATCATAGTAATTTGGAGCTTGTTTCAGATGAAACTGCCTAAAAGGCAGATTTTGCTTTGTCTTGTTTCTTTTATCATCTTAAAAAAGATTAGCAGAGCTAACATGTATAGTAGCTAAAAACCAATGACATCATTTAAAGTGACTATGAATTCCATAGAATCTTGATGCTTTATAAGTGGCCCATAGAAAGAGGGTGTTATGCTGAGTGAAATAAGTCAATCAGAGAAAGACATGTATCATATCACCTCACTGATATGAGGAATTCTTAATCTTAGGAAACAAACTGAGTGTTGCTGGAGTGGTGGGGGGTGGGAAGGATGGGGTGGCTGGGTGATAGATATTGGGGAGGGTATGTGCTATGGTGAGCGCTGTGAATTGTGCAAGACTGTTGAATCACAGATCTGTACTTCTGAAACAAATAATGCAAGATATGTTAAGAAAAAAGAAAAGAAGATAGCAGGAGGGGAAGAATGAAGGGGAGTAAGTAGGAGGGGGAGACGAACCATGAGAGATGATGGACTCTGAAAAACAAACTGAGGGTTCTAGAGGGGAGGGGGGTGTGGCAACCTTAAAGTAGTAAGGTAAAGTAAACCAGTAAAGCTGTAGCAACCTTAAAGTAAATAGCAATAAAAGTAACTAAGACTTTGGTTATGCTAAGAATGTTTGACTGTCATATATCTTACCAGATGCTTGAGTTTAATTCATAATGTTAAAAGAAATCATCTATGTGTAATATGTCTTAGTCCTCTAAATACTGTTAAATTGATTTCCCTTTCTTCTTACAGAAAAAACTATTATTTATACATAAACTGAAATGGAAAAAATTTTTATAGCAAAATACAATTGCTTATATGCTATTGTCCTTTACTCCCACACTGCTGTCTGAAGCTATATTGGAAATGCCTGTCCTGGAGAATTCAAAGGCCCTCCTACACTTTCCTATTAAAATAATTCATTCATGCAGGGCACCTGGGTGACTCAGTTGGTTAAGCAACAGCCTTTGGCTCAGGTCATGATCCTGGAGTCCCAGGATCGAGTTCTGCATCGGTCTCCCTGCTCAGCGGGGAGTCTGCTTCTCCCTCTGACCTTCCCCCCTCTTGAGGTCTGTCTCTCTCATTCTCAGATGACTAAATAAAATCTTTTTAAAAAAAAATTCATTCATTCAAAAACAAAATTGACTCAGCATCTATTTATATGCCAGGACAGTGCTAGCCATTGAAGGTAACAGTGTGAATAAGACAAACACAATCCCTGACTTCAGGGAGGCTACAGTCACCAGGGAAGGTAGGCATCATTTAAATAAACATATTATTAGGACAGTTCTCCCAGATGGTGGGATTCTGGTCCATTCCTGCCACATAGTCAGCACTGGAATCTCTACTTAGAAGTCTCCCTGGAGCCACAGAAATAACAAGTACCCTTTCAAGTGGAAGAGATATAACATGAAAACCTAACTTTGGGTATATAAGGTGCTTGCCAATTCCCACCTCTAATGACCATTTCTCCTTTTTTTTTTTAATTTTTTATTGTTATGTTAATCACCATACATTACATCATTAGTTCTTGATGTAGTGTTCCATGATTCATTGTTTGTGCATAACACCCGGTTCTCCATGCAGAATGTGCCCTCCTTAATACCCATCACCAGGCTAACCCATCCCCCCCACCCCCCTCCCCTCTAGAACCCTCAGTTTGTTTTTCAGAGTCCATCATCTCTCATGGTTCGTCTCCCCCTCCGACTTACTCCCCTTCATTCTTCCCCTCCTGCTATCTTCTTTTCTTTTTTCTTAACATATCTTGCATTATTTGTTTCAGAAGTACAGATCTGTGATTCAACAGTCTTGCACAATTCACAGCGCTCACCATAGCACATACCCTCCCCAATGTCTATCACCCAGCCACCCCATCCTTCCCACCCCCCACCACTCCAGCAACACTCAGTTTCCTGAGATTAAGAATTCCTCATATCAGTGAGGTGATATGATACATGTCTTTCTCTGATTGACTTATTTCACTCAGCGTAACACCCTCCAGTTCCATCCACGTCATTGCAAATGGCAAGATCTCATTCCTTTTGATGGCTGCATAATATTCCATTGTGTATATATACCACCTCTTCTTTATCCATTCATCTGTCAACGGACATCTTGGCTCTTTCCACAGTTTGGCTATTGTGGACATTGCTGCTATAAACATTGGGGTGCATGTACCCCTTCGGATCCCTACATTTGTATCTTTGTAGTAAATACCCAGTAGTGCGATTGCTGGATCGTATTGTAGCTCTATTTTCAACTGTTTGAGGAACCTCCATACTGTTTTCCAGAGTGGTTGCACCAGTTTGCATTCCCACCAACAGTGTAGGAGAGTTCCCCTTTCTCCACATCCCTGCCAACATCTGTCGTTTCCTGACTTGTTAATTTTAGCCATTCTGAAGGGTGTGAGGTGGTATCTCATTGAGGTTTTGATTTGGATTTCCCTGATGCCGAGCGATGTCGAGCACTTTTTCATGTGTCTGTTGGCCATTTGGACCCTCAACTCTATGGTCAACTCATCTTTGACAAAGCAGGAAAGAATGTCCAATGGAAAAAGACAGTCTCTTCAACAAATGGTGTTGGGAAAATTGGACAGCGACATGCAGAAGAAAGAAACTGGACCATTTCCTTACACCACACACAAAAATAGACTCCAAATAGTTGAAAGACCTAAACGTAAGACAGGAGTCCATCAAAATCCTAAAGGAGAACACAGGCAGCAACCTCTTCCACCTCAGCTGCAGCAACTTCTTCCTAGAAACATCACCAAAGGCAAGGGAAGCCAGGGCAAAAATGATCTATTGGGATTTCATCGAGATAAAAAGCTTTTGCACAGCAAAAGAAACAGTCCACAAAACCAAAAGACAACCGACAGAATGAGAGAAAATATTTGTAAATGACATATCAGATAAAGGGCTAGTACCCAAAATCTATAAAGAACTTATCAAACTCAACATCCAAATAATCCAATCAAGAAATGAGCAGAAGACATGAACAGACATTTTTCCAAAGAAGACATCCAAATGACCATTTCTTCTTAAAGGTTGTCAGGTTGGACTGAGATTCTCTACTTCCAAAAAGTCTTATTCAGCTCAGACCCCAAGAAAAGTACAGAGACACTGTAATTTTTTTCCTTATATGAGAAATACAAGAGGGGAGGGTGTTAAATCTATTCTGAAGAAACATTTAATATCATTTATCTTCCTGAGAATGAGATCAGTAAGTTCAAGTGACAGCAGTGAGGCATTAGGACATGGCAAATTTGAGATTGAAAAGTGACAAGAATTGCAATCCTCTCTTCCCACCCCAGTTTGCTATCTACAAAAAAGCAGAAGAAAACAGGACATTGGGAAGGAGTTTTATCTGATGAGTAGCAACAGAATTTAAGGAATAAAAAATTAACTCTATCCAAAAGAATTGAAATTGGAATCTCCCTAAGATACCTGTACTCCCATGTTCAGTGCAGCATTAATTACAATAGCCAAGATGGCAAAAACCTAAGAATTCCTCAACAAATGAATGGATACATAAAATGTGGTATATACATACAATGGAATATTATCAACCTCAAAAAAGAAAAATCCTATTTGTGACAACATGGATGGGCCTGAAGGACATCATACCAAGTGAAATAAGTCAGTCACAGAAGGACAAATACTGCATGATTCCATTTATATAAGGTATCTATAAGAGTCAAACTTGGAGCGCCTGGGTGGCTCAGTTGGTTAAGCAACCAACTCTTGATTTCAGCTCCAGTCATGATCTCAGGGTGGTAAGATCAGGGCTCTGTGCTCAATGGGGAGTTGGGGACTGCTTGAGATTTTCTCCCTCTCCTTCTGCCCCTCCCCCTGCTTATGTGCTCTAATAAATAAATTTTTAAAAAATAAAAGTAAAAGAGTCAAACTTTTAGAAACAGAAGAGAAGGGTGGTCTCCTAGGGCTGGGGAGGGAGAAATGGGGAGTTGCTATATAGTATGCAACTATATTCCTATACAGTATGGGCATATAGTTTTAGTTATGCAGGATGAATAGGTTCTAGATATTTGTTATGCAATATTGTGCCTACAATTAACAATACTGATTTACACACTTAAAATTTCCTGGAAGGGCAGATATCATGTTAGATTTTCTTACCAGAATAAAGAAAGAAAATTAAATGGAATTAATGGATAAAAGAATGAAGAAAATAAAACCTACTTTGAAAAAAAGAACAGATTAACCAGAATCACTAGTCTTACCTCACTACTTCCACTTCCTGTACCAAAAACTAGAGCTAAAGTTGAGGGCAGACCAGTAGACAGCTAAATCTGAATTTCTCTTCCTTTTCTTTGTCAAAGCTAAAAGCTTTCAACCTTTTATCTAGCAGTCAAGCCAAACTACTACACAAAATGCCTGTGTTTCAGGATCTCACCTGAGTGTTTATCTTGTCCTGGTAGGTCTAGCAAAGATAAGTCAGAGTGGCTAGTCTGGGACACACCATCCATAACTTCACAAGGTATTCTAAATTTCCTTCCTGGATCAAGTAGATGACCAGAAATTTATAAGCTATATCCAGATAGCTGTATCTCACAAAGGTAGTTTAAAAATTCTTTCTTTCAATTATGGTTTAATGTCTTCATTTTTGTTTCTTATCTTATCAAATGTTGCTTTCAGAATTAACCATCCAAATAATGAACATTTTGTGATTTCTACAAAATCACTGTTGGAAAACATCGTCCATTGTACTGACTGGTGTTTCTAGTACAGGTTACACACAAAGACACACTGAGTAATATACTGTTCCCAAGAGAAGTACTAGTCATGATGCTCTTGGCTTTCCCTAAAGTCTCAGACATGGCACTACAACTGACCCAAGCACAATGTTGACCATGTGGAACCATCCTTCCCCAGGCCTCGATAGTTAAAAGATGAGGAAATACAATAGGACAGAGTTTGGCTCATGCTCAGAGGCTACTTCTCTTTGCCTTTCTATTCTTCTTGAATAACACATCAACTATCCTTTGAAGTGTTCAGAAACACAGAGGGCATAGATCTTTGTTCAAGGTTCATCTAGTATTGCTAAAACACACAAAAGTGTTTGATAAACAAGTAATTGTAC
The DNA here is from genome assembly GCF_037043125.1 of Eumetopias jubatus. Classification (NCBI taxonomy): domain Eukaryota; kingdom Metazoa; phylum Chordata; class Mammalia; order Carnivora; family Otariidae; genus Eumetopias; species Eumetopias jubatus. The sequence continues at coordinate 75,449,271 of NW_028274811.1, read as the reverse complement.
CCGTTGGGAGTATCCATTAAGGTACTCAGGACTTAATCCTTCAGAATTAAGACTGAATGGATATCAACCACCCTTCACTTATAAATAGCCTGCTTTGTATGCTTGTCACCATGATCTCTGCCAGTACAGAATGGGGAGCCTCAAAGGGGTGTATGAGAATGCTGAAATGGTAGCACCACAGGTATTTGCCCACAGACTGGTTTACTTCCTTGTTTTTCAAAGAAATTCTCTTAAAATTGACAAAAAAAAGTTTTCCTCAATATATGGATAAGGAGCAAGTGGAACATGAGGAGGAGAAAAGCAGCAGCATAAACAGAAGAAAGGAATGAAGAAATCTGCAAGTAAATTGAAAAGATGATAGAATTCAGAAGCTCTCAATCAGGTATAGAACAATGTACAATAGCCATTGTAATTATAAAAGTAGAGTACAACTTTTTTAAGTTAAATCCAAGAATAATACATACCTGAGTAACACAACAATGGCAATAGAAAATAGAGGTGTCAGAATGACAAGATACTTGGGAATTTTTTCCTTTTACAAGACAAGTGTTAATATATATTAGTTTTTACGCAATTCAGAGTCAGACACTAAGCGAATTAGTAATACAGAGTGTATCAATTTAAGATCAGATTTTGCTGAGTGACAGAAAACCAAAGATATCTACATGGTAAACAAGATGGGAAATTTATTTCTATCTCATCAAAATCTAGGAAGTCCAGGGCTAGATAAGCAAGTCCAAAATCATAGTGAACTCCAGGCTCTTTCTGTCCTGTTGTTTCTATCTTGTGGTCCAGGATGATTGACCTACTTTAGTCATCATGTCCAAATTCCACTCAATAATAGAAAAAGGACAGAGAGAAGGGTGCCCTATCCCATTAAGACACTTTCTGCAAGATTCTTATTTCCCATTGGCCAAACTTTAGTTAAATGGACCCACTAAGTTATAGGGGAGATTAGCCATCTGTCTTCAGGGTGGCCATGTGACCAGCTAACAATGAGGGTGGGATAGCTCTATCTCATGGAGAGAAGAAAACAGACAGTGCACAGTCTTTGCCACAAAGGAATTGTTTTTATCTTCAGAAAGCAGTGTAAGTACATCGAAGCAAAAGTTTTCTATAAAGGAATGCAGGTTTGGACAAATAAAAATAGAAACGTTTTGAAAAGATCACATTTGTAATAATTTACCTCTTAGAGAAGACATTCTAGCAACTTGGGTAACTTAGGGGCAGCTAAGAAGAGGAGAGGAAGCTGGAAATGAGCAGAGATCTGCTGCCCAGGTCTCACTAGGGCGGGTTTGAGTGCCTTTATTCGACCAGCAAAGAAGTTGCTTGCTATGAAAAGGAAAACTGGTGGGGTCTGCCACAGAACTAATGGATGTGACAAAATTATGCCTCATTCAGGTGATTGCTGTGAGGAGGTCCAACTTAGCAGCTGGAGCACAGTAGTAACCAGTAGAACATAATGGTAGAGACACTTGGAAGACAAAATGGTAATAGAAAGTCATTCAAAGGACAAGGCTTAACAGAATCCTATCCCTAGAAAAGTGGGATGATGACTGGATGGGGAACCAGAGAAAATTTAATCCAGGGGAAGTGGGCACACTACATAAAGTGCTGGTTAAATACACATAATTAGTCATTAGTACCAGCAGAAAAATGGTCACTTGGAGTCAATCTACCATTCTACCCTCAGGCTTGATTTCTTCTTTCCTCAATTGTTAAATGGTCTAATTCTGCAAGATATCATTTGAGAAGTCTCAGTATCACTTTCACCACCTTTATGAAACCTTATGTCTTTTCTAAGACTTGCCATTTTACTGGGCAATCAATTTGCCCTACATTCACATCATATTGACATATAGCAAGAATTGATGACCTGGTGCTAGCTAGTGCTAGATATTAGCTAGTGTTCTATGGAGAGAGATAGTTAAGTTTTCAAGTGCTTGGTTTATTAGGTATTATTTTTGTGAAGGGACATCAATCAATATTATGGCTGCAGCAATGTAGAGAATAAATAATTGGATAACTTAGGTATGAGTAGAATATCACATTAAATAAAGACCAAGGCAGAGTCTCCTACCTATAGCTAACCCAGGAGATAGAAAGTTTCCCTATTCTGTTGGCATTGAGGGAGACTCTATCACTGTCTTAAATAATTACAAACCCACCAGCTGATTGCCTCACAGTTTCCTTAGGTGAGAAGTCTAGGCCCAATGTGCCTCTGCTTAGGGTCTCACAAGGCAAGAATTTGGCCAGCCTTGGCTTTTATCTGGAAGCTTTGGGGTAGAATAAGCTTCCAGATTTATTCAGGTTATTGGCAGAATTCAATTCAATTCCATGCAATTTTATGACAGATATCCATGCTTCCTTGTTAGCATGTCCACTAAGACTTGTTCTTAGCTTCTAAAGTCTGCCTCATTCTTCAACTTGTGGCCCCTCCATCTTCAAAGCCAGCAGCAACACATAGGGTCCTTCTCACGCTTTGAATCTGCCTTCCTCTTCTACTTCTAATGAATGTGGAATTTAAAACATTTTAAAGGATCTTAGATCCAGATGGATAGTCCAGGATTAATGTCCTTATTTTAAGGTCAGCTGATTCATAATCTCTATTTTATATCTTCAAAGCCCCTTTTGCCATGTAACATAATATAACCACATGAGTAACACTATGAGATGAAAAACCTCTGCTTTACAGGAACCAAAATTCTGCTTACTAGAGAGACCTGGGGTTTGGGATGAGAACCTCAGAAATACATCAGCTGTGGCTTGGACACAGATTCCAAAACCCAGTGCATGGTGGTGTTGAAGAATCAGTGTCCTTCAAAATTGAAACACTAGCTGGAAGAATAGGAGAAATATGGAAGGGTATCAATGGACTCCATGTAAGAAGATTAGAAAAGCAAAAGAAAGTAAAAAATCATCTTTATCACATTCATGCTGATTTACTATCAACTAAATTAGGTTCTAGGACAGAAAATTGGACAATTTTTGACTCCCATTATAACTGGAAAGTAATAAATTAAAAATACAAATTCATACTCATTACATATTTTTAGTTTGAAAATATTTTGTCATCTGTTTTTTAATTTCATTTTGTTTTTTCACTGTTGCTCAGTGTTTTTACATAACTTTTTTAATAACCATTTTACTGATGCATATTATAAGTAGATTCTTTAAAATTTACTTACTTCTATATAATTGAATGATTAAATTGTTTTTGATTTTCCTCAAATAAATTAATGCTAAAATAAACATCTTCTTGCTGAAACTTTTCCCATATTTTCTTTTTTTTTTAAGATTTTATTTATTTATTTGACAGAGAGAGACACAGTGAGAGAGGGAACACAAGCAGAAGGAGTGGGAGAGGGAGAAGCAGGCTTCCCGCTGAGCAGGGAGTGTGATGCGGGGCTCGATCCCAGGACCCTAGGATCATGACATGAGCCAAAGGCAGACACTTAACGACTGAGCCACCCAGGCGCCCCACTTTTCCCATATTTTCTATTTATTCCTCAGCAAGGGTACTCACAGAGAGACTAATGAATAAAGTGTCTGGATGTTTTTGTTCTTGACCCCTACTGTGCATGAGAACACTAGTTTCACTGTGTCCTTAACAGCACAGAGTATATTTTATTATTTATTTGTTCCTGATTTGAGATATAATTTGTGCATAAATTTTTGTTTCTTTGACTATTAGTGAAATTGCATACTTTCCCACTGATGTATTTACTAGAAGTCTGAAATACCTGATCAGACCATTTGCATATTTATTAATGAGATCTGTGTATCTCAGCCTTAGCACTAGCACCAATTTCTCAGAGAAGAAGCCCTGCTACTGGTTTAACTGGCCAAACACTCCTCAACACTTTCTTTGGTCACATTGTTTTATTTCTTTCATTCCAGTTATCTCTTTATGAAGTTACCTTGGTCATTTAACAATTTTTATCTGTGTCCCCCTCCCACAACCACAATGTCAGATGCATGAGAAGACCTTAACTGTCTTTTCTCCTAGATAGGTAATAGTGCCTGGCAAATTATAGATATTCAATAACAATTTTTATTAAATGAATAAGACTTGTCATCTATGTAACTTTTTTGAGAAAAATTTACTTGTAATTACTAAGACTATTTTAATGATATTCTTTCATTTATACTGTACATCTCTCCAGAAGAATATTCCTAAGCTTTTGTTTTGTTTCCCTGCATTCTTTCTGATAATACTACTCACCTGTATCAGTTCCGGGGGACTTTATAAAAAGGTAACATACTGCTAAGATCTGAATGTTTGTGCCCTCATGAGTGAGATTAGTGCTCTTTATAAAAGCAATCCCAGTTGAGTACCTTACATGAACCAGGAAGCAGGTCTTCTTCACCAGACACTGAATATGTTGGCACTTAGATCTTAGACTTTCCAGCCTCCAGAACTGTGAGAAATAAATTTCCGTTGTTTATAAAACCATCCAGTCTATGGTATTTTGTTAGAGAGGGCCAAATAGACTAAAACCAGTGAAGATGGGGGAGAGTATTTTCAATGAGTCAACTATAGCATTTATAAATATATCTTTAGGTTTTGAGTGTGTGAAAGATCTATGACTACAGGTTCATTTTTTGACTAGATGTTTTTATATTTCTAAAAGCAATTACTATTGATAAAAAGTTTTATTTTTAATTTGAATGATAGCCTAATTTTAATGAAATACATTTTACAAATAAAATTTAAGTATATCCCTACATTAAAAGTCTCCAAGGGCTAAAGCTATTTTGTGAAATTTTTAGGTGGCTTTACCACTGAGTCATTTGAAATGTGTATTTTTTTTTCTTATAGGGCTCTTTCTCATTGGACCTAAAGTATTACATGTTTATTTGAATAAAATAAATGCAGTGTTTCATGGCTATGATTCAATCTTAGATTTCTACCCAGTGTAAAAACATTATATATAAATCAATTTACTATGGGTTATTTATTATGACGAAATGCTTCGGCACCATAGTTATTATATCTCTAATACACCCTGATGTTTTTCAAAGTTATGAAATGAGACCATGTAATGCCCAAAATATACATTTCAATGTCAGTTTGACAAATGACAATTTACGGGATGCCAATGATTTGCCTCTCTCCCTCAATTCTCTGTGTGCACACATACACATACACACACACATGCACACACACACACAAGTTACATATAGTTACCCATATATACCAGTGTCTAGATAGTCCTAGACTTAGAAAGGATGCTTGCTGGCTCCCTTATAAAAAGAAATCCACTACCACATAAAGAGCGGTAGCTAGAGTTTCTAGTTCAAGCTGTTGTCCGCTGAGATTACTTATTCTAACCCCAAAGGATATGGGTTTGATTTCATTCAGAAGGTACAGACATCCTTATATATAATAACAGAAGTGGGATACATATTCAGGGAAGAATCTTGCCAGGTACTCCAAGTTAAAGGTAATTAAAACCAATTATACAACCAGAATATTTAATTGGCTATATTTATTTCTCTTGTTATTCCTAGACCTTTGGTGAACTCCTATTTAAATGTTCCAGCTACTCTGCCTACATAAAGACTTTCCCACTGTGGTAAACAATGGGACTCACTAGCATCCATTCTGCTGACTCAAAGATGAGCAGTTTTAAATCAATTTGGGCCAATGGCATGCATGAACAGGATTTTACAGACCTTTTGGGAAAGAGATGCTACTCTTTCTCTTGCTGGACACTAATGAGGAAGCATCTAGACTCAATGGCCAATGGTAGCAATCTTGCAACCAAAAGGCAGAGTGCCCATCCTAATAAGAAGTTGACCCTGAGGTGACAAAGTAAAGAAAAAGGATTAACCTCGATACTTGAAATGACTTATTTTAACTACTAATCACATCATGTGTGGAGCCTTCCCAATTTCTGGACACTCCATTAAATGGAAAAAAGAAGTCCTTATTTTTAACCACTTTGAAATTTGCAGTTTTTACTTACTTTCAACCTCAAACATGTTAATGATATACAAACCACAGAGGATATAAGGAGCAGCAATGGTTCTCTTATAGGCTATGCAAAGATCTAGTGCTGTCTCCCCTCAATCACCTAAGTCACAGTGTAAGCAATGATGTCCACAGTGACACAAAGAACAAATCCTGAAGTAATCAAGAAAAAAACAATTTTTTGCAGAATGTAATTTCACTGGATTCTATTTTTTAACCCATAGGTCCAACAACTTTAATTTTTAAACAAGGGTGTATTTGATATTGAAAGAAAACAATGTTTGATTTTATAAGCACATGTTTAGCTCTGATGGTACCAGTGGGTTAGAGATCCCCAGGGGCAAGAAGCTAGTTTCATCCAAGAGGGCCAGGCTGCTGATTCATTCTTTTGCTCCTAGCTAAAATATCAAAGGGTAAACAACAGAGAGAGATTTTTAATCACGTGTGAGTGCACACGTGTGCATGCGTGGTGTGTGTCTGTGTTTTAGTATCAGTACACAGATGGAGAGAGAAGGTGGGAAACAGGAAGCCTAACTGTCTCTGATGTTCATATATTGTTGTTCTTTCTCTTACTTAGGGAAGTGTCAGTGCTGAGAAGCAAATATTCAACTCAGCAACACAGTGACCCTTCACAAGTAGCTGGAATGAACACAAAGAAAAAAAGATTCCAAAAGACTTTTTTTTGGCCCTTGATGCCAAAAAAAGTTTAGGTAAAGTTCAAATTTATAACCTCACTCAATAAGTTCCTTAAAAAGAAATCGTGTGATGAATATGTACCCTAAAGTAGAACTGATGGTAACAATTTTGAATGCTTCAACTATTTTTATGGTTCCACTTGTAGGAATGTTGATTGCACCTGAAATCAGACTAAAGAACCTGCTTCTAATTGGGAGAATATTTTCAACAGAATTCAATAGGTCTTAGAGGTCCAGGCAAATAACTTGATACTCTTTTTGTTGGGATATCTAATAGAGTCTTAAAGGGGGACTTTACTGCAAAAAATAAAGCCTACCAAATAAAGTTCTAAGTAAGAATTCAAAATACTGCTTAAAATGAATCCTTTTATTTGGACCACACATACTCCTTTTCCTTCTTTTGAAGCAGCTTTACTCATGTATGTCATTCAGGATAGGCAAGAGAAAGCAAGAAGAGCAATGCTGGTGTCTAGGTCAGCCAAGGGGGGCGGCTCATCAAGGCACACTGCATGTATAACTTAACCCTGATCCCGAGTATCAACAGCTCCATTTTCAGCTTGCTCCTACAGTCAATGCTTTTTTTTCAACTATGTATGTTAGGGAAAACATTGTCTACAGCTAGTTCTAGAGACTGTAATATGAAATGTAATGTTTTTCTATCAAGTAATTAGCAAAAAAAAACAAAAAAAGAATAACCAAATAATATAGACAAACACACTGACAAAAATTTGAAGGGAGATCACAAAACCTGAAATACCTGCAAATGTTTCCATTTTGGCAGAGCCCAAAAGAGAGAAAGAAATAAAGAAAATGCTGATGTTCTGAGAAGTCATTGGCTTCCCTCTAATCCCCAAGATTTAGTTAAAATAAACTCACACTATAGTAAATAGCCTGACACCCCTGCATGCAATTTTAAGAGTCTGATCTTATTTTAGTTCATGCATTTATCATTCTTTGTCTACCTACTATTACAAAGTTTCCTAATGGTCTAGCTGCCTCCCATCTCCCATTTTCCAAGTCCATACACTATAATGCTCAGAAAATCTAAAACGCTTATTACTCACTTTCTTTAAAAACTGAAATGACTAATCACTGAGAAAACAAACCCAAGCCCTTTACAGGCAGGAACATGTTAATATCTTCCCTTCCCTAACTTCTCCAGCTTCATTTCCTACCACTCCTTTGTTGTACTTAATATTTTGTAACTTCCCAACTAACTGCAGATCTCCACGTTTGACCATCTTTCATGTCTCTTAACATTGCTGGCCATGCCCAACCAATAATTGGCCCTAATATTCCTGATCAAGTACTCTTGGATACTTCTATAGGTGCTTCAAAACCCATAAATGTGTCATCATTTCTCTGATACACTCTTTAGCAAATCCTGGAAGATTTAAGCATCTCTCAGACAGAAAATTGAAACAACTAATATTTACGACATTTATAACCTATAAAACTTATTATATGTGTTAAACACTAGGTTACATATAACATTTACATGTTAAACATAAAAGTCATATTTCAATGTAAAAAGAAGTCTATTATCATTAGGCTATCATTAGAGTTAATTATATACACTATTAAGATGACTGAAATAAAGCTATTAATTTTTATGGTTTTACTCTACCTTGTCCAGTTCATCATCATATAAAGACACTTGCTTGAATCCTAACACACTGTATACAGTGATAAACCTATCAATTATTTATATCAGAGTAACAGAATATCAGATTCTTGAGATCTTCAAGATCTCATGATCCTATGATCCCTTCTTGCACTGAGGTCCAAAATATGATACAAAATACTCAAGATACGATGGTTAATAAAGACAAAGCCAGCAATGGATTTCTTATTTTCCAAATCCTATTATGTCTCACTCATCTGGGGTCTGGGATATACCTCAACATACAACCCTCCTCCAAATGCCATCTTAGACCATATTATCTAGCTCCTTATTCCTAAACTTTTCTTAAATCCTCCTTAGCTTTGTTTCAGTGAGGAAAGTCTAGCTTACAACTTTGTCTTAAGTGAATGCAATAGTACTTATTACAAGTGTTTCAGCATATGTAAGAATGTATAAAGATTTTCTCCAGTATATTCTCTGTTTTTCTTTTTGATGAAAGATTATCTCCACAGCATTTTGGCAACTTCATAGTCATCTTAAACTCAAGACTCATCTGTCACAAACAGAACTAGAATCATACATAAGAGTTTTGAGAAATGAATGCACTGAGTTTTTCTGTTTCTGGCAATGTGCATGTGGGGTGTGGGTTTGTGTGTATGCTCAGTCTTTGAATTAGAAATACTTACAAATCACATTTTTTAAGGTGTAAAATGAGATACTTCTTCTGACCCCCAGTCTACTCAGCTCCCATTCTCAGAAGCAACTACATATTTAAGGATATTCTTCCAGAGATCTCATGCATATTTACACATGCATACACATAAACACAACGGTTTCACTATCATAGTGTTTATATAATACAGTGCCATTCTTCACTTTGCTATTTTTACTCAATATATCTTGGTGGTCTTTCAATAATAGTACATCAAGAGTCATTTTATTCATTTTTTATTACTGCACAGTATTCCATACAATATGGCAATACCATAACTTACTTAAAGCAGTCCATAACTTATGAACAATTAGGTCATTTATAATCTTTCATTATCCCAATGAATAAACTTGTTTAATTTCATGCCATGTATGTATAAGTAGGTCTATAAATTTTCAGACACTGAATAACTAAGTTAAAGGGTATAAGCACTAGTAATTTTGATAATGCCAAACTTCCATCTGTGGGAGTCACACAGTCTTGTATTATCATACAAGTGAAAATGCTTGGTTCTTCACAAGCCCTTAACACATTTTGTTATCAAACTTCCATGATTTTGCCTATTTTATATATGAACATATGTTAATTTAGTCTTCTTAGATGGCCTTTATCTTTATTAAGAATAAAGTTGAAATTTTTTTCAGATTTTAAAGAAGTTTTTTTCTATGAACTATCATTCTGCTGTTGGGTGGTTGTTTTCTTATTTTTATTTCTGCTGAGTTGTTGATGTTAAGGAAATTAATACTCTTTCTGCTGGTATGACTTGCAAATGATTTCTTATTTTTGTTATGTGTATTTTGTTTTGTTTTGTTTTATTATGTTATGTTAATCACCATACATTACATCATTAGTTTTTGATGTAGTGTTCCATGATTCATTGTTTGCGTATAACACCCAGTATTACGTGTATTTTGAATTCGCAGTTCTGCCAGACAAAAATTTTTATTTGTATATAATAGAATTTATCAGTATTTTTTTTTGTTTTCTGAATTTTGTATTTCTAGAGAAGATTTTCCTAAATCAAATATATTTACTCCATGGTTTCTTCTGGTATTTTTATGGTGTCATATTTTAAAGTAAATATTTGATCCATTTATAATTTATTCTGATGTAAGGTATGGGACAATTTTTTTTTTTCCCAGATGGCCACTGACCCATCCTAACATGCCTACTTTTCCATACTGATGTGACTATTCTTGTGAGAGATATAAGAATGGAAATAGGTATTATTTCCAATATTTGCCAATCTGTGGATTATTTTACTTGCAAGGATTTGTCTTTTCCAGTTCTCTCAGGCTAGAAAATCAACTGAGAGACTACTTAATAGAAATGCAGGGAAAATGTTGTTTATGTGGATGCACTGTCCATTAGATCTCAGCAGCCATATCCAGGTCTACATCCAGTGTTGGGAGCACTAGTGTACTTTATAGTTATAAAAACAAGGAAATCAACAAAGTAAACCAAAAACATCCCACAACATCAGTTTTGTGTTAGTATTGTCAGTTAAATTTTGTTTTTTTCTCAAAGGCATGGTCTAAATATTTACATAAACACAAACTTAAAAAAAAAAACTGTCCAATTATCATTCTGTTTAAAACCTGTAACTGCCAAAACCACCATAATAGTGAATTAAAAAACTAATCTTGAAGCAATAAGTCTTTTGGAAAGCATAGGATTTACATTACACTGAAACAAAACCAACAAGAAAAATTCAATGTTTGTACACAACTACAACTAAAATAATTGAAAGGTTAATAGAATAACAATGAAAGGCGCTTCTTGATTAGAAGACATTTTCATTCCCTGCAATAAATAAGGGTAAAAATACAATGTTTAAGTTGTGCAAGTTAGCTATTTTAACAGCAAGTGAGGGAATGCTAAATGCTTCCTGTTTTTAGAATCTTTCAATATGGAATTCACAAACCCAAAATCACGGAGCTGGAAAGGCTTTTGTAGATTTTTTAACTCCTTTGAATCATTTCAAGATTCAGGCAGCCTGATCTGGCGACCAGGGATAGAAATGTGCAATTAGCAAAGAGTAGTCTACCATCATAATGAATAAAATGGCAAAGAACAGAAATTTTAGAAGTTAATAGGTTACTGCTAAAGTAAGCTCTGTTTAAGAAAATGTGTATATCATCATATTATTCATGGTCTCTTGGTATGCTGCCATTTGAAATCATTAAGTATTTCTTCTTTTAACTAAAGAGAAAGGATAATAAAGCAGAATTTCTGTAACTGCTTTCTTACTACAGAGATCACTTTGGAAATTGATTTCTAGCAGAAACACAAATTTATATATTCCTGAAACAGTCTAAGTGAAGACAAGTGGTTTTCCTCTTCTGATGGCTACTTCATGTTCATAGAATCAGAAGAACTAGAAAGGTGATTTTTCATCTTGCAGCATTTCAGATTAAACAAGTAAATCAGTACCTTTGTGCTGTTGATTTTCTGATGGACTCAAATGCATCTTGAATCTGTACCACATTGATTTTTAAAATAGTAAAAATATTTTTACCAGGACTATCCAAAGCTTGCACTTTAAGGTTTACATACAAGAAAAGAACATCTGCAGGAGATGGAGAAAAACACTTAGTCTCCAGAGACTAAGTCTGTGACTGACAGCAGAGCGCTACCAAAACACAGAATCTACTTAGCTTTTTTGTGAGGCTTTAAGAGAGCTCAGATGTAAATGAGTTTGGAGGTCTGTGTGTAGAAGTAATGAAGCATGGCTTTATCTTGTTTGGTATTCTTCCTTTAAAAAAAGATTAGTCAGCTGGGAAATATCAGATACTGTTTTCTATATTAATAATATACTCTCCATATTTTACTTAATATGTGAGTATCTTCATTTGGCAACACTAAGTAAAATGTCTGGCACATAATAACCCCTAAATGTTCAAAAGTCAAGAAAATACTTTACTATAAGATTTAATTTTATGGATTTTATTTATTTTCATTCATTTTAAATATGGTCCTCATACATGTCAGGTTTTTCAAGCAAAGTCTTAATGGCTTAAATATGGTACAATCACATACTTCCAATCACTGAAGAGAACCAAAGAATTAGAATTCTCTAGAGACCACTTATAGTCTGGTCCTTTTTTGTAGAGGATCATAAAAGAAATCAAGATGCTAAAATTCTTAAGACTGTGAAGCCTACACATAATGGCAATCATGCAATAACATGACTAAATAAAGATCCATATAAAAAAATAATTTATCTACCTGCCACTGAATTTGCCTTTTGGATGCTGGCAGCTTGGATGGAGATTATAGAAGAAAAAGGCAGTCAGAGGGAAGAAAGTTTGGCAAATTAGGGGACTCAGCCACACTGATTTTCAGATGAAGAAACAGAACAAGTGCTAGAATAAGTCAACAGGATATTGGCCAAAAAAACTTCGACACAAACAAAGCACGGGAGTAAAGACAAATGACAGAGCAGTAACTGTTCAGGAAAGAAGACCAGTTAGACAGAAAGCCCCTCCTCTTGGACTTATGCCAGCTGGCATGGACAGTGTTTTCTTGTTATATGCGTATGTATGTGACATACATATGGGCAAGCTGAAAGGCTGTGACCAAGAGATGGTATGCTAAGTGGAGGCAGCAAGAAGAGTTGTTCAGTAAAGGTCTACGAACACATCTAAAAACCAGGTGATATGAAAGTGACTTGGGTCTCTTCAGTATCATTAGGTAACCCTTCTGGGAAGCAGGTGGAATTCACAGTCTGCAACTATTTTCCATTGCGCTTAAGCTGCATAACCATGTGTATCCCTTTCCTCAAAGATAAAATATACACAGTTAAGAGAAAATGAAACACCTAAAAAAATCCTTTGATCAGAGTCTCATTGTTGGGAGATTGTAACAACTTGCTTTCTATGTTTCCATGAGATAATAATACCCTGCCACTTAGGCTCCAACTGAGGCAAGAAGATAATGATTTCATGTCACATGAAATCAGATTCATTGAACTTCATGATGTCACCACAGCCGCACAAATTCAGAAGTTCTAAACAAGTGGTTCTAACATGGTACCCCCAAAAGCAGTTGCCTCAAGGCTTTGCAGTGGGCCATAGAAAACCCTTTTATCTACCCATAAAAATCAAATGAACCATGCAAGAACCTTCCAAGGAATTTCACTTTGACAGAGTTGAAAGAAAGCATCATGCATAATATCCAAATTGTGCTTAACAGTGCTTTGGATTGGGAATACAACAAAATTAGACCTACACAGGAGAACAAAGAAATTCTTAATTTTGGAAGGCCCTAAATCAACAGTTCTCCACTGTGGAAGGCACTGGAAAGAAGTTTCAAAGGTCACATGCTGATGATCCCTCCCCGTTTGCCTTCTTTTTCACATTCACTTTCATAGCCATTATCCAACACCATTATAATAAGAGAAGAAGAAAACATCCAGGAAAAAAAAAAAGTCATTTTTAAAATCCTGGTCAGTGAACAGTAGATTTACAACATGGATTTCAATTGTGAGAAATACTCCTTAAGATACATTCTTTGAGCAGGGATTCAAATTCCCTCCCAACATTTAAAAGCATGTAATGTTTTCTGTTGGTGAGCAGTGCTGGAAAAGAGCCTGACAAGTTAATGATTACTGAGTAATGGATGCAGGCACATATCCACACCGTCTGCATCTTCTCTCCAGACCACAAGGTAAAAGGTCCTTCCCAGCCCAAGACTCAGCCTTTCTCAGCTGATCTGATACTTTGTTCTTCCTTTTTCCTTTCCTAATCTTTTCAATTTTGCTACTGGCTTTCTCTATAGATTAGAATTATTTCCAAATCTTTTACATCCTTAAAAAACAAACAAAAATCCCTGTTACTATGTGTCACCGTAGCTCCTTAAATTTTCCTCTTCTTTCCTTCACTTGTAAGTCTCCTGAGACTTCTACCCTCTATCTGCTCTTTTTTGCCTCTCCTTTATTGTTCAAACTATTATAATTAGGTTTCTATCCCTAAAACCCTGTTTAAGAATACAACAAATATCTCCCTAATGTCAGTACCAACAAACTCACTGACTCTCCTTATTTGACCCCTCTGCTATATCTAATATTATCTCCCACTTATTTTTCATAAATTTCTATTCTATTATCTTCTCCTGAAAGGTCCTACCAGTGACTCCCTACAGACTGAGTTTATAAAATACCTACTACAAAATACAAGAGTGAGATTAAAAACACAAATTTCATCCCTGACCCTCAACCTGTGGTCATGCTAAAGAATGGACAGGTCAAAATACGGCAAAACATCCAAATATGCCAACCCATTTTATACCTGTACTTGAAATACCCTTTCTCACTTGTCAGCTGCACAGGTTTGGGAAGGTAAATATATGACCTCCCTCATTCCCATCTGAATTGGGAAATCATTTGAGAAACAGATATAATAGCCAGGCAGATGAACAAATATATTTATTCCTGATGATGTTCATTCTAGACAAGTGGTTTAGTTTGACAGCAATGGCAGGCTTTCTCCCCCTGTATTAGTTATATTACTGGTACAGGAGAGTCATCTGAGCCCACAGTCTCAGAAGAAGCACCTGACCTCTAAACTTCCATCATAGGGAAGAAGTATTTATAGCTCCTGGCACACTGTGTATTCAGTTATTTATTGAATTAATGAATATATTAATTTTAAATGGTCTATCATTCCCTTTATGGTAGAGTACACAGATTAAAGATATCATTTTCTTCAAAGGATTGATAAATTTGCTTTATGTCTTTAAAAAGTCCTTCATTTACACCAAATTTGTAAATTGTGATTGCTCTTATGGAAATTAAGTTCTGCTAATAAAGCATTTAACAAGAGAATAAAATTTTAAAACAAAATCACAGTAAGATGTATCTATCATTCAAGTTGCAATGACAACTAGATGGCACAATCAAATTAGTATCACTCAAGGAGAGTTTACTTACAAAAGGACTTTTCACTAAGGGAACAGAGGATAAACCTGGGGCTACCAGCAGCCAAGCTGTTAACCACCTCTAGGCCTAAATGGATGACTTGAAGGGAGAGAGGTTTCCAGGACCAGGCAGGATAGTCACATAGAACATTTGGAGAATGTTCTCCAATTGTTCCAAATTTGGAACACATTTGGAGAAAAGTGATAACCTGCAGATACATGACACAGAGGGCCTCCAAGAAGAAGCCAAGGGAATAAATACCCCAACCTCACTCTTCAACCTCACTTTGGTCGCCTGCCACCCCATGAACCAAATCCAACCAAAGCTAAAAGCCTTGTTGATGTCTTCCCTTCAGTTCAGCCTCGCAGAGCAGTGAGTAAGATGAAGGGTGGAAAGTCCATCTAGCAGAGCAAAAACGATATCCAGCATAGCACAATGTAAAAAATTCCCAGGAAAAATTATAAAAACAACAGTTAACTTTGTTTTTCCATATAAATATGCTATAACAAATAAGTAATTCATAACTCATCCAGAGTAATGTCACCCATTTTCAACTATTTCTTGAGCAAAAAAAAAAAAAAAACACTGTCAGTGATAGAAAAATGAATGAGATGGGATCCCTCCTTCCAAGTAACTTACTAACAAAAGACCAATATGGTACAATTTAGCAAATGTTATAACAAATTAGTGGATAAGTCATTCCATGCCCAAATTTTTAAGTCCACTTGAATTTATTATGTTACCTGCCTAAACTAATTCATATACTTCCAATTTATAGCACCCATTCCTGTACACCAGAATACTCTGACTTAATTCTGAAAATATTTGGTCATATTTAAATAATATACAATATTTCATAAGTAACAAAACTAATTACCCATCAACAACTGGCAAAACTAGAGAAAAAGGGCCAATAAAAAAAATCACAAACTTAATTTACTAGTAGGAAGATAAAAAGAAACATTAAAATTTGTTTTGTATTTCCATAAACATCACTTATACATGAAATAAATATAAAATTTAAACATTTTAATGTCTGTTAGCTTATAAACAAAACAGCAAGAAAACAAAAATCATTTAAAATGTTTAATGTACTCATGTACATATTCCATTATATCTAGTAATAAAATACTTACCAAAAATGTAAATAAAACAGAACATTAAATAAAGCTCTATATAAAGACATAAAGCATATTGTCTGAGTATTTCATGTTAAAATAATATAATTAATAACCTGTTACATTTTCTCAAAATGCAATTAATTTGAGGAAGCCACTGTCTGGTTCTCAGAAATAGCCTGTAAATTATATCCAGTCCTGCTAATGTCAAGGAAGTTGCCTTATGTAAGTATTTGTTTCAACTTTGCTTTCAGAAAAAAGTAATAAAGCAAACAAAATAGAATTCCAGTGACAAAAATGAGTTATAAAGTAAGTTAAACTACAGAGGATCAAGGAAAATTATCTGGACAGAGAAGTATGAACAAAATTCTCAATATTGCTATTGATCTCCTGTCTTTCATAATCCCTTAAGCTAAGTGCGTTTAAGATTCTAAGATCAGAACAATGAAGGGCAGACATTCATGGAAACTTGAGTTCTATATTAATGTTATAAATTGCTAATTCAGAGTATACTCTCCCTCAAAAAATATGTTAGTATGTGTTAGTCTAGTACTATTGTGGTGCTTGACCTTTCTATAACTGACAGCTTTCACCGTAACAACCCACTTCAGATCCTTGCTGTCCTCTTGAATGAAACCAACTCTTGAGAATTAAATGCACTTGAGAGGAAATGTGGGACAAACATACCATTTTTAGAATAATTTATATGTTGTTTATGATGATATTTGAAATTCCTTATTCTTCTGGACATTAAAATTCTTTCAAAAATACATAATAGCCATAGTTACAATAATCTAATAAATGACTTGTCAAGTAACAATGCTTACTGAAGATTGAAATGGTGAAGTAGAGAGAGGTCCATTAGTACACGATCTTGAATAATAGAAATTTTATTTGATTCAGAAATTGAAGATATTATGCATAAATATAAAGAGTCATAGCAAATATTTAAAGACTTGTAATGTGTGCATGCTTGTTTGTATGTACACATACATGTAGGTATAAGGTAATACTAATATGAACAAGAACTCACTTAACAATCATTTAATGGAGCCCCCTTTTCATACTACACACTATGCTAGACAGGTACTAGCAAACTGAACAGTAAATTCAACAGTCAAGGGTCTCGACTTCTTGGACTTCTCACTCCAGTAGGGAATACTGATGAATAAAAAGTAATTATGTCAGCATTACCTGCTAAGTGCTATGATGCAGTATGTTTGGCTCCTATAGCAGCAACAATTGGGAGAGTCACCAAAACTGGGCTTGGGATGCCCAAGTAAAACTTCTTGGCAAAGTGCAGTGGAGCTCATCCCTAAAACTCACATAGGAATTAGGTAAAAAGCAAAGCAAGACGTTTTTTGAGGCTGAGGGAACAGAACATGCCAAGGTCCTAGGACATAAGAATATGGTATTTGCTTGGATTTCAAAGCATTTTAGCCTGAATATAGCTTCAACTTTGCAGAGTGTGTAGTAGGAAAATGAGAGTAGAAGGTTATGCAGGTAAGCAGGGCCAGGTCCAGTCGGCCCTGTGTCTGTTGAGGCTCCATATATAGTAAGGAAAGGAGAGTGGAGAAAGCTTGCAACAGAGATAGTGGTAAGATACATGAGAAAGCCATGTCCTCTGGAGCTTCAGCACTTCACCTATAAGCAGATAGTGGGAGTTTGAGTCAATGATGTCTAGGAACATTATCTGCTCTGACACTGAATCCATGAACCAGTAAAATCTGGCAATAAAACCAATCTGTGAGGCAAAGAAATATCCCTATAAGAACAAGAATCTGATTATGAATGAGCTCTTCACAGATATGTCAAATCAAATTTTCAAACATAGCAAACAACATCCTTTTGCCACATGAGGTCCTCCTCCTAAACAAATTCACCAAGAACAGAAATCCAAGGGGATATCTTTTAGCCCCATAAATATTACAGTACACTTGAACAAACACAAGCTCCAGGCAATCACTGCAGCCTTAGGGACTGAGGTAAAGAAATAAAGAGCTTAGATGACTGTATTTTTATCGTTGTTTTTGTAACATTGCCTTATAAATTACTTCCAGGGTTAAACTGAACACTAAGACTTTTCAACAAATGGTTGAGGGAATGGCTTTAAGTTGAGAAAAAACAATCAGGTGAGGTGTAAAATTATACTGGCAAATTTAATCCCTTTGCTATTACACGGCTTGGGTATTTATGAAGCATACAGAATAAATGGATAAAATGGCTTTTATGGCAAATGCATTCAGATACCATGTTGCAAATATGTTTCTGTTACAATGGTAGAGGTCCCAAAACTCCATGTGGAAAAACTGGTGGTTTGAGAATCAGGAAATACTAGTTCTAGCTATATTTTTGCAGCATGCCAGATGTGTGGCACTGGACAAGTCACTTGGCCTGAGGATTAGTCTCTTCAGCTATAAAAGAATGAAAATACATATAGCACTGGCATCAACTTCTTCATAGCCATGTTAATGAGCTTCCCCTAGGACCATGGATGCTAAAGCAGTTTGTAAAGCCTTAAGTACTTTAGAAATCCAATAGATTATCGTAGACACTCTACACTTACATCTGAACAACACAGAAGGTGTTTCCATTTCTGGTTGAACCATAGCTTAAGAATGGCATGTGCTATCACAGGGAATATATAGAAGAAAACACTAAAACTGGGTATAGTCCTCATAGTTCTTAGAATACTCAGAGCAAAATGGTTTCCCTTTTATACACTTGAGCATGGTCCACACACCTAATTCCAAATAGTAACTCTGAAATGTACAACTGACCCTATGGGGATGCTTTGAGCTCACGTCCCCATTTTCTACTATCACAGGCATCTCTCAGCTAATAGCCCTGGGTACACTAATCAGCACCCAATACCAAGAAGCCCTTGAAAATTGTAAATTGTATAAAGGGAATTTTTGACCACATGCACTTGAAAAAATATCAAGTCATTTCAAGACTCAGGAATGTCTAAATATTTTAAGCCAAAGCTATTGTGCAGGTAGCAACATAGATTTTATATCTCTGAATAACCCCTGAAAAATATAATAAAAATAGGTAACAAGATATCAAAACCAAAAACTCATGGATAAATTTATACTTGGTAACAAAGTATCTCTATCACCAAAATAGAAGCAAGTAACCAACTGCTAACAGCCACAAGACCTATCTGGTACCATTGACATAGGAGGGGAAAAAAAGTCAAATCAAAGAACCTGGAAATGACCTGAAAACAGGAGGACACCATAATGTACACCATATTGGTATTTGCTGGAAAGCTCAGTGGCTAAT
The DNA here is from genome assembly GCF_037043125.1 of Eumetopias jubatus. Lineage (NCBI taxonomy): Eukaryota > Metazoa > Chordata > Mammalia > Carnivora > Otariidae > Eumetopias > Eumetopias jubatus. The sequence goes on along the minus strand of NW_028274811.1, from coordinate 75,429,940 downwards.
GTGAGAACAGCTGACCATGGGGATGATTAGGTCTAAACCAGTAACTGATAGACACAGAGGCAAAGCTCAGTCTAAAAATGGCTCAAGCAGTATGAGCACTTCTGAACTCTCACCACTAACCATCCAAGAGCTCTCTTCCAAACAGGATCATGCAGGAGAGACAATTGGGAGTAGATTCAGAAATTAACTGGATAGGGACAACAGAGACATAAAAGTAGAAAAGGCAAACAGCCAGGAAATGTCAGAAAGCTAACCACCATATTTTAAAACATGCCACAAAAACAGGAGATGGAGACCCAGTAAAATTTTAAAAACTATATTGAACTACATATATTTCCTTCTTAAAGTTCATTGAAATCAGTTTTGCATAAATATGATTGATAGAAAAAGATCATGGTGAAATCCTGTAAAAAGTAATTAAAAGGACAAAGATTAAGTAACCACCTTCAGAAAGAAAAGTCCACAAAACAAAACTATTTCAAAACAAGCTACAAGTATCAAGTAAATGATACAAGACATAAAAAAACAAATTACAATTAGAAACACTATAGTAAATTGACAGAATTTAGAATATACTGATTCAAAAGAAAAATAATTTAAGAAACCTAGATTAAACTAGAAAGACAAAAACAAAAACAATGTCTTAAGATAAAAGCTAAAAAGAAAATTTTTCAATAAAAGAAGTAAAAGAGTTAAAGGATATGAAACAAGTGACAAATATTGAAGATAGACAAAAAGTATGCAATATATAAATGATAAGAGTTTCTGAAAAGGAAAACTAAAGTAAAACAGGAAAGAATACTAAAAATTGAAATTCAGGAAAAAATTCCTAAAAGTATCAATGATCTAAAATTACATATTGAATAAGTACACCAAATAATTGACCAGCAAGATCAACACCAAAATGTATTCTAGTAAAACTGTTCAACTTTAAATACAAAGAAAAAGTCTGTAGACAATCTAGACAAAAAGAACAAGTAATTTATAAGGGAAAGAAAAATAATCAACATTTTTCAACATCTTTGTTTCTATGCCCTAAGAAAAGAGGGTAACATATTTAAGATAAACAAGGAAAGAGATTATATGACAAAGATTTTATAACCAGAAAAATTGGATTTCAATTACAAAGGGCACAGAAAAAATCTTACCAACTCACATACAAGGCAAGGACTCACATACTATTGTTCTCGTGAACTTCTTCTGAGGACTCTTTTACAGAATAAAACTGTCAGCCAAAATAACTAAATAGCTTTTAAAATAAATTCTCAAGGTCAACTGTAGAACTAATGCTAAATGGGGATTAAGAGGAAGGGACTATAATAAAAATGACTGTGCTCTGACAATGTAGATATGGTACACTTATTTTTATAAAGAGGGAAGGATATGGGGAGAATAATGCAAAAATAAAATTGATTCAATGTATTGTTGTTATTCTGAATCTGTTTTATGTATAATAAGTGATAAAGCAAATGAGTTTTTTAGAGATATTCTTTCTTCTTGTCCTCGAAAACCAGTATTCTCACTGGAAAAAAGAAAATACAGAAGCAACAGAAAAATTGAAGTACAAACACTATAATCCTGAATTTAAATTGAAAGTATTTGATATTAACTTTCTCAATTATTTTATCTTTAAATAGAAAACTAGATACCAGTCTCTTCATTAAAAAGGCATAGAATAATGTCCAATACAGCAGTAATAAGCATTCCTAGTGCCCAGAATATAGCCTTGAATTATAGTTTTTCCAGGTCTTGAACAGGAAAACTGTGAGATAATCCTAGAACATCTTGTTCAATCCTACAGCAAGAAAATGGTCAAAAACATGTTCAAAGACCTCAACAAGAGACTCCCATTGCACAAAACTTGAGTTTCTGGAAGGATAAGAATGAAACTAATAAAACATATTTAAATTCATAATGACACTCTTAATAAGCTAATTATCACTTTCAAAGAATGAGAGGAAACTAACGTTTTTAAAAGTAACTATCTTAATAAAAAAATTTTTTTTAAAGTAACTATCTTAAAAACTGATAGAGCGAACCAAAAAAAAAAAGTGCATTATCCTGCCTTTTTTAAGGAACCAAATAGATGAAGCTGTTTTACTTCATATTAAGGTGTTCCAAATACTCAGTTTAAAAGAAATGATAAAATTGGACTATCAGCATTTTTCAACAACAATAAATTATTAGATCTAGGCATTGAGCATCAATGGCCACTACAATCACAAAAAGAGAGACAACCAATCAATTTGTGCCTCTTAAATTAAAACAAAACCAAAAACAATACCTCACCACCAGTTATCTTGCCAAAGGGACCCAACTTGTACCTAATCAAACTTGAGGATCCAGCTACCATGTGGAAATACAGAGAACAGAAAGAAAAAAAAAAAAACACAGAGTAACAATCTGAACTACACCATAAGTATGGAATCACAAGTATTTATCATGTGCAATAAAATCTACAAATCAAATAGACCAGGCTTTTCTAAGAAATTGGAAGAAAAAAGGATGAAGAATAATCTTTTGATTACCAGAGACTTAAAGGATATATTGAGTTTTTATTGTTTTTTGTTTTGTTTCTGTTTGGTTGTTTTGCTGAGCAAGACTAAGGGAGAGGGCCTAATGATACACCCATTGGTACTAAAAAAACTAAATAAATGCAAGGGAGTGATTACTGTAAAAGTCAGAATATTGGTTTTGACGGGAAAGTGGCAGGCATAAATAGGATGAGGCAAAGGAAGACTTATGGGGTGTCTGAATAAGAACTGATTTCTTAATGTGAATTGTGATTACTGGACCACTTTTAAATAATTCACTAACCTATATGTTAGTTTTATATGATTTTATCTATTACAATTTAAAAAGAATTTCAGAAATTCAACCCAGTCTTTTATAACTTCATGATTAATGGTACACTGGTAAGTTTTTTATGGAGAAAAAACACTTTAAGGTATTTCAATTACTTAATAAATGCAAGATAAGTAGCCATCTGAGAAAAACACACATTCATATGTCACTAGAAAGTAACTTATTTAAAATAAAAACTGTCCACTTCTATTTTCCCTCACTGAGTACAATATTTTGCAAATGTGAAAAGAAAATCATGTGATTTTTAGCGAAGTTCAAAATTCAACTAAGGAAAAATTATACTTCTGGTTTCAAGCTTCCAGGCCTTGTAGTTGTTTGAAAACCTTCAACAAATTGCTTAATTCCTTTATGGAGCTACCCTGTCCTTCAGAGTTAGTAAGCTCAGTAAGTGACAAAGCATCCCTTAATTCAATTATTGTTTAAGTGTTTGAAAAATTCTATTGGTATTTTACACTCAAACTAGATTTTGATTCACAATCACAGTAAGAAGATATTATCACATATGCTCTCGTGAGGATTTAATTTAAAAAAAAAAAAACCTGTTGTGCTTTTCATCAGGTAGTAAGTTCACAACCTTATTTTCTTGTCTCAAAATACTTCCAAGAAATACAATGATACATCTAAATGGCCTAAAGTTTTCAAACATTCTTGTGTGTGGTATATCAAAACCCAATAATGCAGAAGATAATTTCTTGCAAAACTAACCTTACTCTTCATATGATCCAGCAACCATGCTCCTTGGTATTTACCTGAAGGAGTTGAAAAATTAAATCCACACAAAAACCTGCTCATGGGTGTTTATAGCAGCATTATTCACAATTGCCAAAACTTGGGAGCAATCAACATGTCTTTCAGTAAGTAAATGTATAAACTCTAGTACATCTAGGAAATAGAAGATTATTCATCACTAAAAAGAAATGAGCTATCAAGCCATGAAGACATTGAAGAAACTTAAATGCATATTACTAAGTGAAAAAAGCCAACCTGAAAAGGCTATATACTATATTATTCCAATTCTATGACATTTTGGAAAAGGCAAAACTATGAAGACAATAAAAAGATTAGTCATTGCCAGTGGTTGGGGGTGTAGGGAGGAAAATAAATAGGGAGAACATGGAGTATTTTTAGGGTAGTAAAAATTCCCTGTATGATATTATAAGGATGAATTGAAGTCATTACACATTTGTCCAAACCAAATAAAAACATATAACACCAACAGTGAACCATAATGTAAACTAGGGAGTTTGGGTGGTGGTTATGACATGTCAGTGTGTAAGTCCATCCATTGTAACAGATCTGTAACACTACTAGGGATTGGCGATTATGGGGGAGGCTATGTTATGTTTGGGGACAGGGGATAAAGGAAAATAACTGTAACTTCCTCTCAATTTTGCTGTGACCTTTAAAAATTTTTTTTTAAAAATTGAATAATGTGACTTAACAAAAATTTAGATTACAGGATTTGAGTCACAGGATCTCAACTAAATTCTGGTTCTTTCCATTTGTATAACCTGGACCTGTTTCCTTATATGTAAAATAGGGATGATTTCATTTATTTCATGATCATAATACAGATTAAAGGAAAAAATGAAGTATAAAGCATGTATCACAGTGAATAATATGTAAACATTCAAGTATTTTGAAAGCATTAATAAAGGCAGACATCATATTTTAGAGGATGGGAATGAGTTGTAACAAAAAATTGGAAGACAAGTCTGGGTCCTTTTCAGTGTAGAAAAACACCTAAGTAAGGTTAATGATCAGACATTTTAATCATATGATTAAGTTTACTAAAATAAAAATATTCAAAATGCTTTCATTAGTAAATATTGGGGCTTTTTTTCAATTCACTATTTTTATCATTAAAAAAGTCCTCTTTATAAAGATTTCATATCTTATTTGCAGTGACTCTGAAAAATTATGGTAAATTTTGACATTAGGAAGCACAGAGATATCAAGGCAAACATTAAATGTACAGTAACCAAATTCTATATCCTTTAGATACAAATATTTATAGATATGTTAAATATATTTAACCTCACATTTTTTAAAAAAAATGAACTGGGTAAAGAACTATAGGCTTTACAACATTGCTATTAAGGTCTACTTCTAAAAATAATATTATACTATATGTCAGCTAATTAGAATTTAAATAAAAACTTGAAACAAAAAATAGTAATAAAAACAAAGATTTATCAACATTCAAAAAAAAGAATGTTTGAATAGGTCTGTGCATTATAGGGGTTCAGTAATCTAAAGGTAACATTGTATTAAAAATGTTATCTTTCAAAAGTAGCCTGAATAAATCACTCATGTAATTCTAGGCACATATCTAACTTCACAGTATGTTGCACATGGAGCAATTCATTCTAAAGGCCTGAATGAACAAAGAATGCTATGAAAATTCTAGATGTATTTTGTTAATTTTCTCAGTTGTTTGTTTTTTATTTGATTGATTTATGCCTTATCTTTATTTTCTTCTACTCACTTTGGGTTTCAATTGCTTTCTTTCTCCAGTTTCTTAAGGTAGAGATTTACACCATTGCTTTTAAACCTTTCTTATTTGAATACAAGCTTTTAAAGCTAGACCTTTTCTTTTAATCACTGTTGTAGTAGCATTCTACAAATTTTGGTATTTTGTCCCTTAATTAGAATTTAGTTTACTTAAGTTTCCTTTGTGATTTCTTCTTGACCCATGTGTTGATTAGTTTTATTTAGAAAAGCCCCAATGTTTTGTTAATTAAATTTTATTACTTTTTCTCTAAGTTAATTTTGTTATAGTCAAAGAACATTCCACATGATTTCAATCTTTTCAAATGTATTGAGGCTGATTTTATGATCCAGTTCATGGCCTATATTGTTAAATACTCAGTGAGTTTGTAAGAAGAATATGTCTTCTATAGTTGTTGAGGGTCATGTTCTGTAAATTAGAAGAAGGTTAAGGTAGTTCACAGTGTTATTCAAATATTTCATAGATTTCTAATGTATTTGTTCAATTAATTTTTAAGAGAGTCTCCAACTATTAAAGTCTCCAACTTTTTTTTTTTTTAAGTAGGCTCCATGCCTAGTATGGAACCCAATGTGGGGTTTCATCTCACCACCCTGAGATTAAGACCTGAGCTGAGAGTCAGATGCTTCAACAGTTGAGCCACCCAGGTGCCCCAAGTCTCCAACTACTTTTATTTCTCCTGTCAGGTTGATTATTTTTTTTTTTAGCTCATTACTTTTGAAACTCTGTTAAGTACACCTGTATGTACAGTTAGGTCTTCCTGATTATTTTTTATTTTTATTCAATGTCCTTTATTTGTCCCTTAAATTATTTCAATAATTTTAAAACAAATCTATTATGATGTACCTCCCTCTATCTCAGGCAGTACACCTGCCTTAAGTCCACTGTCTGATTTAATCGAACCACACAAGTACCTTTGCTTACTATTTACACAGCACGTATTTTCCATTCTTTTACTTTTCATTTGACTGAATCTTTGTATTTAAAAAAGACAGATAACATAACCCTTTTTATCCATTCTGATAACCTGATTTTAATTGTGGTGTTTACTTCATTTACATTTGATGTATTTGTTAGAAAGCAAATAGGAAGATGCCTATTTGTCCACTGTGTTCTTTAGTCCTTTGTTGTTCCTCTTTTACTGTCTTTTTAGATTAAAATGGAAGACTAAAATTTTTTGCTTACAGTTTCAATTGGGTTTTTAGCTATACTTCGTTTTGGGAGAGGGGAGATTTTTCTCTTTATATTTGGTTTTTTGCAGTTTGCTACCATGTGCTTAGGTATGATTTTACTTGTACTGATCATGCTTACATAGTTTCCAACTTGTGGCTTCTTTCTCAGTTAGGAGAATAAAGAATAGCACACTAAATCTTCTTCAGAGAGTGTAACTTTTAGCCAGCTCCTTAGTGCCTGTCTGAAATAAATGAGATAACTGACCATACTTAACACCTCGAGGGAACACATGAATTCAGTTGTGTATCATCCATACACTCTCAGGTTTAAGCTAAGATGGGTTGAGTGAAATGTCAGGTAATATAAATAAGCTGTATGATTTTACTTTTGAACTTTGCTTGCATCTTTCCATGCCCCAATGGGGAAGAGGAGGCCCCAGATGAAAAATCTGTCCTGGAATTTACTATGAAGAAACACCTTAGTCTCTCTTGGATAACTGTTTTATTAGCCACTAATAGGGAAGCCTGGAAAGTTAATCCTCAAAGCTAGACTATGTGTGTTATCACATAGTCCTGCCTTGGTAACAATTTTATTTTCACTTTTATTTTTCTTTAAAGACTTTGAGAGAAAGAGGGAGAGAAGGAGAGAAAGAGAGAGAGAGAAAGAGAGAGATGACAGACAAGTTTCAGGAAATACCATCCATCCCAATATGTGCTATTCTTCCTAAGGTAGTGACTCTCAACCAGGAGTGAGTTTGCTCCCTGGGGAACACTTGGCAATGTTTGGAGACATTTTTCATTGTCACATATCTTCCAGGGATGCTGCTTAATATCCTACAATGCACAGGATAGCCAAACAACAGTTATCCATCCCAAAGTATCAAGAGCGCCACTGTTGAGAAACGCTGTTTTAGGCCATTTCCATTATCTACGTGTCAAGATATTTTGTTTTCATAACTGCAGACATAAATAGAATATCACCAGTCAGTACACAAATTGATAGCCAAAGAAATTAAGAGGCTGACTACTCTCCATTTTGGAAGCCAGGCCTATGTTTAAAATAATCAAATGTGTATAGTTGCTGCTTTTTATTCTCTAAATAAGGGACCCAACTTTTTGTCTTTGTTCTTTGTGTTTTTGTTTTTGTTTTTGTTTTGTTTCACCAGCCTAGTAAAGAAGCTGAAATCAGTTTATGTGTGTTGAATGGTATTATTGGACTGACTTGGAATAGTGCCACTCCAAAACACAATGGATAATTAATTGAAGAAAAAATTGACAAGGTATGAATTATGGCTAAAAATATCTAGGTACAACTGACTTCCAAGTATATATATTTGCATTCCTCTGATTGATCTTAATGGTAGAATGTAAACATCTCATGCAAGTACAACAGGTGTTAATTTCCTTTACTGCTAACTCATTTGTGAGGGTATGAGTACTTCTGGTTCAGAAGTAAGAAATATTATCCATCTTACCAAAAGTAAACTGCAATCATTTAGGATTTTTTATCATTTGCATTGTTTGTTGTTATTATTTCCTTTAAAAAAAAGACTATTGACTTCTAACCTCTTTATTTTTTTTTAAAGATTTTATTTATTTACCTGAAGAGACAGAGAGCACAAATAAGCAGAGAGGCAGGCAGAGGGAGAGGGAGAAGCAGGCTCTCCGCTGAGCAGGGAGCCCGACGCAGGGCTCCATTCCAGGACCCTGGGTTCATGACCTGAGCCAAAGGCAGATGCTTAACCCACTGAGCCACCCAGGCGCCCCCTAACCTCTTTAATTAGCACATTCTTAAAAGGACATAGAGTCAGGTTTTGAGTACTCCAGTGAGTTCAAGTTTAAGTGAATAACTAAAGAATATATTTGCTCACAGTATGTTTGGTCCTCTAGATAAATACACCTTATGAAAAATGTGTTTAATTTCATCTGTTACTGCCAGAAGACTTGGCTAACATCCTTATATAGCTGCAGTGGAAATAGGGTCCTGCTGAGAAATCATTCTCAAAGACAGAATGTGCTACTTCAGAATACTGGCTTGAAAACACCACAGATTTTTCAATTAAGTTCTTAGAACAACATTTTATGTAAGTGTTTCAGCACATTTTCTCCCCAAATGGTAAAATAAACTGATTAGTGTTCTAATCACATGGTGCTAACGAGTGATAAGATGATGTTATTCGATTTAACTTAATGCGAGTCACAGAACCACAATGAAATCTCACTAATTAGGTAGTCTTGAACCTGTGAAATCCATAGATTGACTTGAATAAGTAACAAAGGTTTAATCAACACTACACTCCTCAGACATTAGGTTAAAGAGAATTGACAGCTAGAAAATGTTGACATTCTGATGGGCTTCAAATCTGAAAAGGTGCTAAGTTTTAACTTTAAACTTTCAAAGATTTCTCTTTGAGTTTAAATTTATACTGCACACCTAAACAGACATTCAGCAATTTTAAGGTTGAACTATGTTCAATGTTCCCAGAAAAATATTGTACTTGTAGTTCAAGTAAATTTGCTTCAAATTCTGCATCAAAAAGGTATTTTGTTTTTAAAAGAAGAACAAGTTGCTTGACAATTCTACCATAAGGCTTCTTATGGAGCTTCTAGGTTGAAAATGATAGCATGGTTTTAATGTATCAGAATTATACTCACCAACAGACCAGAACAATTAACATTTTTTTTTGCTTCAATAATTCAAAGAAATGTAAATATGGGTCTTTGTCAATCACCTACTCATTAACACTTTGTGGGACATAATGATTCTATCTCTGTCTGCAATATTGTTAATACTAAAATACCCAAATGTAAGCATGGTAACTTGAATACTTGAATAAAGAAAGGCCATAGAACACCTGCTACAAGAATATGATGAAAGCTTATAAAACATTTGTGGTTCCCTTTTAGCTGGGGATATGTGGAAAGAGAAATGAGTATATATGTATGCGTGTGCTTGTAGGATTTTATTCTTAATGAATAAAACAAAACATATGGTTCTTTAAGCAAAATATAACAGCTATCCCCATCACCATAGCATGAAGTGATCTATTTTCCAAACACCTATTCTACTTAAAGGTAAATAAGTAATCCTATACCATCCTATATGGTTGTCTTGGAATTGCTACTAAAACCTCGTACAATATTGTTAATTTAATGTGGATTTTTTTCCTACTACCTCGTATGTTCTTTGATATTAAGCCTTATTTCTCTCCTATAAATTATGCCACACTCACAGTATACATCCAATACGTATATGATGACTGGTTCAATAAAAGAAGAAAACCGGCTAACAGACAATTTTAAAAAGAGGTCCACATCTCAAAATGCTTTCATGACTTTTTTCACTTTCCAATAGCTGTTGCACAGCTTTCTGTGAAAAACTAGGGTGCTCACAGCATCTAAGCTCTGATAACTATCTGGTTTATTCTACTTCTCAAATCATGTGACTTTGTACCACCACATCACTCAGGGTAATTGCTCCATTCCAAGGATTATGCCATTTCACTGGTTATGAGTAAGGATTTCAGTGTTTCTAATGGAGTTTAGCAATTATAGATTGGTTTGAGACTTGGACATACTGCCTTTTAAAATCAATAAAGAGGATTTGATTAATCAGAAATGGCCTTTATTTGGACTTCTATTGTTCATGGGTTGGGTAATCTCCAATCGCTTATTTTATGGCAGACAACGTTTTGATAGATATTGGATATTAGTTAAGATATGTTAGCTTGTTTAGTATTGATTATAACCCAGGGCACCTGGGTGGCTCAGTTGGTTAAGCATCTGCCTTTGGCTCAGATCATGATCCCAGGGTCCTGGGATGGAGCCCCAAGTCTGGCTCTTTGCTCAGCGGGGAGCCTGCTTCCCCACTCCCTCTGCCTGCTGCTCCCCCTGCTTGCTGTGCTCTCTAGCTCGTGCTTGCTCACTCTCTTTGTCAAGTAAATAAAATCTTTAAAAATATATATTGATCATAACCCTATGGGGAAAGCATTGTTATTGTAAACATATCACAAATGAGTTAACTGAGATGTAAAGAGGTATTCAGGTCACACAATTAGAAAGGGGTCAAAGCCAGTGAACTTTGGTTTTATTTAACTCTGAGATGTGGGTTACCTTCCTCTGAAAGTAAACTATACATATTGCCATCACGGAAGAAAGTAAGTAATGCCTGCCAAATACCCACAAGAAGTATCTCCCTATCCCAAAAGTTTTATTTGTTTACTGTTTAATATATTTACAGTATTTTAGCGGGGCAACGGACCTTCCAGTTTAGAACTATGGCCCAGTTTGTCCGTAACCTCGCGGAGAAGGCCCTGGCGCTGGTGAACGCTGCTGTGACTTACTCAAAGCCTCGACTGGCCACATTTTGGCACTATGCCAAGGTTGAGCTGGTTCCTCCAACCCCTGCTGAGATCCATACAGCTATTCAGAGCCTGAAAAAAATAGTCAAGAGTGCTCAAACTGGTAGCTTCAAACAGCTCACAGTTAAGGAAGCTCTGCTGAATGGTTTGGTGGCCACCAAGGTGTGGATGTGGTTTTATGTCGGCGAGATCATAGGCAAGCGTGGCCTCATTGGCTATAATGTTTGAAGACCAATCTTTAACATCTGTTTATATGTGGCTTATTATTTGAGTGTTCTTGGACCATGTGTGATCAGACTGGTATTTGAATAAAAGAAGATAATGTATCAAAAAAATATATATATATATATTTACAGTATTTTAAAAATCCTACTGACCCCAGTGAGTTATCGAAGGAAATCACTAAAACTAAACATATCTGTTACGAGGGAGTTAACAAGAGAGTTCTGATCACCTCTTCCCATTCTCAGTCACCCACCTGTGCCTTCAGATTTTGGCTATAGATAGTAGACAAACCTTTCTAGGTCCACACCCTCAAATAAAGTGAGCCCTGCAATACTGGGCAATATTATACAATATGTAATATACGTCACAGTGTTTTACATTCTTTTCACACTAGAGCTACTCATAGGATGATGGTTAACAGTTCACTATGAATTGCAGAAACTGAGAATGAGCATTTGGAAGTTTTAGAGCAAATTTTAAGTAATTTTTTCTGTTTAATCTGGTGGGTTTTTGTTGGTTTGTTTTTTAGAATTAAGACCAGTATATATCTTTTTTTTTAGTAATTCATTGTTTTGTTTTACAAAAATATCAGTTACAGACTGGCAATTTTTAAAAAAGAGATCACTTTGGGTAAAAAGCATTTCTTTCTGTATATTGATTCCTGTAATTCTTACAATAACTCTATAAAATGGCTATTAGCCACATATTCAGATAAAGATCCTAAGGCACAAAGAGGTCAAGCAGCGCTTGGCAGTTAGTAGGTTGACAGAGCAGAAATTCAATCCCAAGCATTGTGGTATCAAGATATGCCTTTAACCACTATGATACACTGCCTTTTCTAAGCCCATCTTTGGCATACGTCTGATAGACAGTGGTAGAAAATCTGACTAATAGTCTTAGAGAGAGCACAAAAGCATCAATAGAATGATCCTTTGACTTAGTTTATTTCCAGCCATTCCCATCCCATCACCAGTTCAAAGCAGTGCTAAGGTTTACCCATCCCAGAGCAGAGTACCATCCTCGACATGATTTTTGCTCTACCACTGGAGCTCTTGTGAACCTTCCATTTATTTGTTTATTTGTTTCTTCCTGTTGACAGGTTCTTCAAGACTTAGCCTCTCTCTGGCTATCGTGTTTAGAATCTGAGGTTCTAGTATTCAGTTATGTCACGAGCCACTCATTGCAGATAAAATTTTGTGATATAAGTCACTTGCAATCATGGAACGAATGTATTCAATGCTCACTCTGTAAAATTTCCTGCATTTTTTAATGTATATATTGTACCTAATTTTTACTGTCCTACATTTTAAATATATTTGAGTTAGGTTAAAACTCTTATACTTTAACTGACATACTTGGATATTGGTTTAGAATTTTAATTAATGTTTCCCTTAAATCAACAAAAAGATTTGTTGAGTCTCTGTTTTTGTTTCTAATGTGGTTACCATTCTCCTCCTTGCCAGACAAAGAAGTGCAGTGGAAACAGCATGGAATTTGAAGCAAAAGTTTGAGATCTGTTACTTCCATTTATCCAACAAATAATGAGAATCTATTATGGATGAAGGCACTGTTAAAATTGCTAAAGACACAGCAGTGATTAAGATGACAATCTCCCTATTCTCGTGGGGCTTACATTTGAGGAATCAGATATTAAATACACTAGCGAGTAAGGAAGTAGTAGTAAGTGCTAGGAAGAAAATAAAACAGTATTGAGATAAAGTGACTGATAGGGAGGTTTTAGATTGTGTATCAAGGAGAGGCTCTCTGAATAACCAACAGTAGAACTGAGATCTGAATGCCAAGCAGGAAGTAGATATTTACCAACTTCAGGAAAGAATTCCAGGGGAAAGATCTTTTATCCTATCAGAAAAAGAAAAAAATTAAACAAAACCTAGTTTAAAAAAAAAAGGGGTAGATGTTAGCTGAGAGAAGCAGAGGTCAAAGATGAGTATAGTTCATGGCTGTCTATTTGCTGTAGCTCTGTGATATTCTCAACTTGATCTTCATCTATGGGACTACCTCAACTCTAAGCTTGAGGCAAGAGAACTACTAAAATCCTAGGTTTTGCATGGAATATCCAACAAAGATTGTCTCTTAACATTGCTCTATTTTAAGAGCAAGAAAACATTTCTGAGAAACCTCTGGCAAGCTTTTCCCTTGTGCGACTGGCCTGAATAAAGTCTCTTGCCCATTCCTGACTCCGTCCCTATGACTGAGGAAATTTTTTGCACTGCCTGGCATGAGCGTGGGCACCTAGTTCAATGTGTAACAAAAAATTGACAACATCATCATTGGCTTTGACTACTCAGAATTACTCCTACAGCAGGAGTTAATCCCAGAAACTATGTGGCTACGATGTAACCAGGCAGAAGTAGACACTTGAACAAAAACAGGAAGTTATCTTGGAAAGGCTAAAAATGAATGGAAACTACACAGGAGGTCAACAACATCCAGTATGAACAATTCGTGCAAAACTCTGGATCCATTAGAGGACAGATAGGTGGTTCAAAGTGTCTAGGGTGCTACTAGGGAAGGGAGAGTGATAGGAAGTGGGGTCCTAGCGTAGACAAAATCAGTTCCTGTAGGTACTCAAAGATCATGGAGAGGACTTTAGATTTTATTTAAAGTGCGGTGGACAGCCATCAGGATGTTGTTTTTTTTTTTTTTTAAGATTTTATTTATTTATTTGAGAGAGAGAATGAGATAGAGAGAGAGAGCATGAGACGGGGGAGGGTCAGAGGGAGAAGCAGACTCCCTGCTGAGCAGGGAGCCCGATGTGGGACTTGATCCTGGGACTCCAGGATCATGACCTGAGCCGAAGGCAGTCGCTTAACCAACTGAGCCACCCAGGCGCCCCGCCATCAGGATGTTTTAACCACAGTAGAAGGATGGAGCTGCAATGTGATAGAAGTCATGCTGGCTTTGGGAGCAGAGCTAAGTGGTACATCACTGGGTCATTTAAGTACAAATTTAGTTCCTCTTTCTAAATTCCAGTTACCTTGTCTTAAAGCTACGGTTCAACTACTTATTACAAAGCATGTTTTAAATTGTAAATGAAAAATGTATACAAGTACTTTTGAATTCTTTGTTAAACAAATGATAACAAATATACCACCATTCCTTCAGAGTCCCAGTCAGATGTCTTCTCAGAGCCTTACCTGTTCAGACCAACCCTACACTGACCGCTCTTTCCCCAGGGACTCCTGTGGTGTTTCATGGCCATAAAAAATCAATTTACTTTTAAAATTTATAATTTTATCAGACTAGTATATGCATGTTTACTAGGTTACAATTTAAAAGCATTAGCGTAGATCTTCAACCAGATCTTAAGTGCAAGGCATACATGAAAGTTTCTAGCATAGTGTCTGGCACAAAGTAAATAATTATTAAATATGTTTTCTTTCCTTAGGGTCCAGCCCTCTGCTTATACTTGCATTGTGCCTCTTCCCTTCCCTAAAAACTTTCCCTAGTAGGGAAAACAAGAAATGGGCACTTAGTCATTATTCAAAGAGTTATACGCCTATTTAAATGATAGAAACTGGACAATTAATGTGAAAGGGGGAAAAAGTAAATGACAAAGAAACTGTAAGTAAAAATAAAATTTTCAGTTGTGTAATCATCTTGAAATCACTAGATTAATGAATTCTTAACTATCACTTTGATTCTTTCCTGCAAGTTCCTAGTAGAAAAGCTGAAAAAGAGCTAGTATATTGCCCAAAGTTTTTAGCATGAAGACAAAATAATCCACAGAAAAGAGCCACTATTTTAACTAATTATTCAGAAATGCAATGCAATTCAAAAAAAAAAAAAAAAAAAAAGGAGGACAGAACAAAGCACATGTGCTAAGGAATGAATCACCCAAATACATATACTGCACCTACTGTACATGGTCAGGGAGTTTAACATCTGACTTTCTCATACACTCCAGCGGAGACATCAGTAACCTAAACATCCTAGATTAAACAGTTCAGACCCTGAATCACTTTAAGCCATGTAAAGCAATAAACCTTCAGGATAAAAGACAAAATAGCAGAGTTCACTGAAAAGCCATGTGCAGACCATGTTTATCTTTGATTTACTGAACAAAGGGTAAATGCTAAAAGCCCCTTTTGTTACCCTTCTTTGGAAATATTAACACAGAGTTAGTAAGATCATATACTGCATGGTGTTAAGAAATAAACATTATCAATTTTCCTGACATTGCTGAATGCAGCCTAAACTCAACTTAGGACAAATTTCAGAAAAAGCTAACAATCACTACAGAAATTAAAAAAAAAATCCATCAGAATGTAATACAAATATGGCTTTATTACTTTACAAGTTCAGGCAAGATTGAATACTCACAATTATGTAATATTTAATGCTTGATTTTATTTTCTGGGGTACCTCTACAAGCCATCAGTCATGAAAAATATTAAACAGCACACATTTCAATACCACACAATTAAAATAAATGTGGGTTGCTATATTTTGCCTACTTTGCATTTGTGATTTATACATTTTCCTGAATACATAGTTAAGGAAATATATGCTCAGTAGAAGAAATAATATCACCACTGCATGCTCAACAAATCATCTACAAAAGTGTTGCATGCACTATCATTTACTTAGAGCAAATGGTTGTTTTTCTATAAACACTATTTATGAGAGCATCAGATGCAATCTGCATACTAATGTACCCGTGTATTTCACAGAATTATCCACACGGCTTAGTGATTTTCTCTCTCTCCACAGTAACAACCTCCCTCCACCCCCAATTAGTTCCATCCCCACATAGATCTCCACCATGCAATATCTGTCTTAGGTATATCAAAAATAGTTGACAAACAGCCATGGAGAAATAATTCAAATCACAAAAACATTCTAGGTCCTAAAAATTCCTTTCTTTATTCAATCATTTAATTTCTACAAATAAATAGATCCATCACCACCCAAACAATCTTAAAGGCCTCCAGTAGAGATCTCTATAAAGTAAGAAATTAAAACAGATGATACAAAGTAGGCTGACAAACTTACACAATCAAGTGCAAAATAGTGAAAACCTAAGTGCAAGGATCCAGACTTTGTTATCTCAGAAAAACCAAGATTCTGTTATTTATATTTGCCACTATTTATATGAATTTTATACAATCATGTTTAGGTTTTATCTTCACCTGAAGACATTTAACTCCCTTTTTCTTAAAAATATATTAACCTCCTTAGACTTGTCCTTAAGAATGGCTATGCAGTACACAGGTTGGCATGGTCACAAGTCAATAGCTTTGTACCACAATCTCTGCATCTGCCTAGCTACCTCCCCTTATTACAAAGAGCCCAACAATGTAATGGTGGTTTGAGGAGAGCAAGACCTAACAAAAATTTACATAAAATAAATGACTTTATAAAGGGCAAATATCATTTGCTTAATATATTATGCTGAAATCCATTAAAGATTTTCATAAACCAATGAAAATGCAAATGCAATGTAACTTGGATTCTGATTACTAGAAAGCCTTTCATTGTCTGACAGTTCTGTGGATTTTATGTACAGTCATCTTTGTGTTTTATTCTGTCAAAACTCATTCTCCAATATACTCATACATAAATATACTAAACTTTATTTCCATAATTTTTAGTGATTACTCAGAATTGAGACCCTTAAGCAGTTTATTATCCAAGCCAAATTAACTGCAATAAATCATCAATTTCTCATGGTTTGCATACTTCCATGAGACCTGCTATGAACTGAATTGTGTGCTCCCAAAATTCTTATGTTAAAGCCTTAACCTTTAAGATGACAGTATTGGGATATTAGCCTTTGGAAGATACTCAGGTTTAGTTAAGGTCATGAGGGTGGGGTCCTCATAATGCGATTAGTGCCCTCACAGAAGAGATACTAGAGAGCATGTGGTTTCTCTCTCTCCAATACGTGAGGACACATTGAGAGGGCTATGTGTAAAACCCAGGAGGAGAGCTCTCACTAGAAACCAAACATGCTGGCACCCTAACCTTGCACTTCAAATCTCCAGAACTGTCCTTTAAGCCCTGCAGCTTGTGTGTGGTATTTTTGTTATAGCAGAACAAAAAGACTAATTCAAGATCCTTATGGAACATAACTTCTCTAGAATATATAGGATTATCATCAGAAACATTACTGGCTTCTCCTCATGTTCATTTTCACCCCCTCAACACTTAACATTTTTTAGATGATTATCATTTATACATTATACTTCCATAAGATTTGATATGAGAAACATTTTTTCATAATTCTATTTCTAGACTAATGAAACATTTTAAACTATTATAAATCAAATATTAAACACTGTTAATCTTTAGCATCAAGATTTATTTGAGCCTAAATAAATCTCTCTTTCCTTGGAAAATTTTGTGATTACAAATTTTTCCAAGGAAAGGGGTAATTTTTAAAATCGATTTTAAAGACTAAAGCAGAAATGTCAATTTGATTATACCTAAGGATATGGACATTTTAAAAGTACTTTAAAGAAACCACCCAACCAGACAGAATAACCATCCTGGTTTACCTAGAACCCTCCTGGTTTTAGCATTTTAAATCCCTCATCCTGGAATACACTTCAGTCCAAGACAAACCAGGACAGGTTGTCAACCTAACAGTACATTACCTTGTCATTTTTACCATAAGTCATTACGTATCTGTGATTTTCATCTCCTAAGAACCCAGAGTAAATAGAAACTTTCATAGTGTGTATATATATCTGCATCAGACTACAGTTAACCTTTCTTCTGTTTAAATTTTACAACCTTACAACTAAAAAGGGACATTAGAAATTATTTCCCCTAGTACTTAAGTTACAAGTAAGCCAAAAATAGTTTGCAGAGATCAAAGTTTGTGAATCAGCTATAACAAGAATGGTCTTCTCATTTTAGTCCTCAAGGAACTTCCTAAAGACAGTCTAATAGAAACATAACCCTTCAAAATTCCTGACAGCTAAAAGGTGATGAGAAAATTAAAAGGCATCACACTATCATGTAAAAATTCAGTGTGATTATGAGTAGAATCTGACCAGGAATTATCTTTAACTTAGATAAACCTTAAAATTCATACAGGGTAAATGCCCAACAATTGCTAAGACAAACACAAAAAAAGAATAAAGAATGAATTGTAAGATACATATCATAGAGTAACAATAGTCAATTCAATAGGTCACAATTGCTTTAGGAAGAAATAGTTTAGTGGATTATCAATTTATGACCTTGGAAAAAATGGAAGGACATACCCAAGGTCATTAACATGACTAAAGTGGACATATGTTGCAGAGGTTGTAGGAAATGTAAAAGAGGAGGAAGAAAGTGTCTATTGATAAAAACTTGATGTAGGATATGATTCCATTTATAAAAGAGATTCCATTTATGAGACAGAGAGAGAGAGATGCCTCAAAGAATATGATCACCAAAATTATAATGGTATTTATCTCAGGATGAAGAGGTTATATGTGATCTTTATTTTCCCTCATACAATATTTTAAAGACACACATACACAGAGGATGTATTCTATACCCATTAATTTCTACACTTCAGAAAATTAAGAACTAGTGGATAAATTTTGTCTTCTTTTACTCTTAGGAAGAAGTTAAAGGCACTAAAACATCCAGATTGGCTTTCATTAAAAATTTCCAGTTTGACAATTGGTTTATAAATTGGCATATTTGAAATAGAATTAATGTCAGTAATATTTTTAAACCCAATCCTGGACATAGCAAGATATAAAAAATATAATTTTTTTCTGAATTTGAAAGTAACACACTATAATATTCTCATAAAATAATTAAAGAGGGGCGCCTGGGTAGCTCAGACAGTTAAGCATCCACCTCTTGATTTCAGCTCAGGGCATGATCTCAGTGTGTCCTGGGATCAAGACCCACATAGGACTCTGTGCTCAGCCCATCTGCTTAGGATTCTCTCTCTCCCTTTCCCTCCGCCCCTCCACCTCTCTTCTTATACAGCAAACACTACAACAATCTTTTTGGAGTGCCAGCTTTTTATAGGAGTTGACTGAGAAAAGCATGCTGCCCACCACCTAGAGACCATGTCTTCAGGTACAGCCTATACCGATAAAGGAAAGGAAACCACCAGGACTGTGGGATTCTAAGTTTAGGTGTAGCCTCTGCTGGGCGCCCACTGTCCAAACTACCCAAAGTGGGTTCACAGGTCATTGCTTAAGAATTCCACTTGTCCTATTACAATTTCCCATATTTAAATGTAAAAGAAAATTAGCAAGTTTTCCTGCTATAATTTCCACATATTCTGAAATAGAGGTGAGCTCATGTGAACGTTTAAAACACACTGATGGAACAGCATTTAATAGGAATACTTTTTTTCTATCGTAATAAAATTTATTGTTTTTTCTTTAAATTTTTTATTGTTATGTTAATCACCATACATCATTAGTTTTTGATGTAGTGTTCCATGATTCATTGTTTGTGCATAACACCCAGTGCTCCACGCAGAACGTGCCCTCTTTAATACCCATCACCAGGCTAACCCATCCCCGCACCCCCCTCCCCTCTAGAACCTTCAGTTTGTTTTTCAGAGTCCATCATCTCTCATGGTTAGTCTCCCCCTCCGATTTACCCCCCTCATTCTTCCCCTCCAGCTATCTTTTTTTTTTCTTAACATACATTGCATTGTTTGTTTCAGAGGTACAGATCTGTGATTCAACAGTCTTGCACAATTCACAGCACTCACCATAGCACAAACCCTACCCAATGTCTATCACCCAGCTACCCCTTCCCTCCCACCCCACCCCGATTCCAGCATCCCTCAGTTTGTTTCCTGAGATTAAGAATTCCTCATATCAGTGAGGTCATATGATACATGTCTTTCTCTGATTGACTTATTTCACTCAGCATAACGCCCCTCCAGTTCCATCCACGTCGTTGCAAATGGCAAGGTCTCATTCCTTTTAATGGCTGCATAATATTCCATTGTGTATATATACCACCTCTTCTTTATCCATTCATCTGTCGACAGACATCTTGGCTCTTTCCACAGTTTGGCTATTGTGGATATTGCTGTTATAAACATTGGGGTGCACGTACCCCTTCGGATGCCTACATTTGTATCTTTGTGGTAAATACCCAGTAGTGCAATTGCTGGATCGTAGGGTAGCTCTATTTTCAACTTTTTGAGGAACCTCCATACTGTTTTCCAGAGTGGTTGCACCAACTTGCATTCCACCAACAGTGTAAGAGGGTTCCCCTTTCTCCGCATCCCCGCCAACATCTGTCATTTCCTGACTTGTTAATTTTAGCCATTCTGACTGGTGTGAGGTGGTATCTCATTGAGGTTTTGATTTGGATTTTCCTGATGCCAATAGAGAGCCCAGAAATGGACCCTCAACTCTATGGTCAACTCATCTTTGACAAAGCAGGAAAGAATGTCCAATGGAAAAAAGACAGTCTCTTCAACAAATGGTGTTGGGAAAATTGGACAGCCACATGCAGAAGAATGAAACTGGACCATTTCCTTACACCACACACAAAAATAGACTCCAAATGAAAAAAAAAAAAAATAGATTCCAAATGGTTGAAAGACCTAAATGTGAGACAGGAGTCCATCAAAATCCTAAAGGAGAACACAGGCAGCAACCTCTTCGACCTCAGCCACAGCAACTTCTTCCTAGAAACATCGCCAAAGGCAAGGGAAGCAAGGGCAAAAATGAACTATTGGGATTTCATCAAGATAAAAAGCTTTTGCACAGCAAAAGAAACAGTCCACAAAACCTCAAAAGACAACCGACAGAATGGGAGAAAATATTTGCAAATGACATATCAGATAAAGGGCTAGTATCCAAAATCTATAAAGAACTTCTCAAATTCAACACCCAAAGAACAAATGATCCAATCAAGAAATGGGCAGAAGACATGAACAGACATTTTTTCCAAAGAAGACATCCAAATGGCCAACAGACACATGAAAAAGTGCTCAGCATCGCTTGGCAATAGGAATACTTCTTTAACAACTACAGAAAGGAAAGGTAATGCCTTCTTTTCCACTGTAATTTCTGAATTTTTTACAAGGAATTGTATATATGTGGAGATTACTTAATAGCAACGAATTGGTAGATTCAATTGAGCTCCAACTCAATCAGATGACAACTAACTGGGGGAAAGGAAACCAAGTTTAAAACAGAAACATTGAACCTTTATGACAATCTAATCCTGCAATGGGAAGAGAAAAAGTGGGCACTTCTTCAAATAAATAAAGTTCTAATATGTACTCTAACAGGTGTTTCAAAAACAATATATCTAATACTAGAAGAGATATCTCCCATTAGCGAATGGTGGACACTCACTGAGGAACAGTGAAGTCTCATTATTACTGTCCCGTGGAAATACATTTTTATAGTATAATAACCTCTTCAATTAATTCTATGGTCATTTGTCACAGTGTAACAGCTGCCAAAGCACGGTAACAGTTCAGTAAAATGTAGTCCTCATTCTCTTTCACACAACAGTGAACTGTTTAGGCTGTTACATAATCACAGTAATGCCATTCATACATCCTGTCAATTCCATCCATTCAATTATGAAAATCAGAAAACCACAGAGCAGGGTGGCCCAGAAATAACAGTTCCACAGAGAGGAAATTAAAAGCAACTTCCAATGCCATTCTACCACCTCTTATTTTCAGTTTTTATTTTCCTCATTTTTCTCCTTTTCCTTTCATTGTCAGACAGTTTCCTTCATTTTCTTTCACTTTTTCTTCTCCCTCTTCCCTATTCATTTTATCTGTCAAGGACTCCAGAAGCACTGCTTGTGTAACATGGTGAATTAATAAGAAAAAGTGGATGGTGTCAACATTCCTTTTGCTACAAGAAAGAAAGCCTATACAAGGGAACATGGAATATTCACCAGAAGGGAGGATACAGTAAAATCTCAGAGTGGTAGAAGACAACCATGGGTCCATGGGTCAGCTCCTCCACTTCTACCAAGACTCTCCAATCTACCAGCAGAGCTAAGCAGAGTGAAAAAAGCCAGGAAAAATGACCAGGGCTAAAGATGCATAAAACAGCCCCAGTCCTCTTACATATCAAGCAAATATTATGTAAACATTTTTAGCAGTCTTTCCTTACTTAAACAAATAAAACCAGGGCCCACAAGTGCTCTGTGGCTCAACTTACCTCTGCTCTGGGGACTGGGTAGTGCTTCAGAGAGAAGAGGGGCACAGCATATAGGACTTTTGAACATTCTGGGTATGTAGACAAAAATCCCAAAACATAACAAATATTTACTTTCATATTAAGTCCCTCTTAAAATAGGGACTTAATATCTGAGTTCATTTGATTTAACAACATGAATATAATAATTCTTAAAGAATTGTGAGTGAAATTCATATTCTTCAATCCAAAGATAATCATTTGTACCAAAGTTGTTAAATGCTTCCTGGTGTGGCAAGAATTATGTACTCAATGATCTCTGTACTGAGATTTAATTCAAGACTATTAAAAAGTTTCATATGGTTTCTAACCACAAATTTACTAGTCACACCAAAGGATAAATAAAACTAACAGCCTACACAATGCATACAAGAGCATTTGATGGCATACAAGTGTTGACAGATTATTTGAACAATCTTAATTCAGTGAAATCCAACTATGGAATAATTTTATTGTCTTCGGTAACCACCCTTTTGAATCTCCCTTTACCACCTCTGAAAATAACCTGAGCCAGAATCTATAAGGTTCCAATCCTACTCAAATTTAAGACCTCTATTTCATATCCAATACACTCCCCTCTCCTAACTCAGGCTCTTTGTACTTCTTCCTGCCTCCCCTTTCTGGTTCTAGATTTTTCTTTGTTAAAACAGAAGGTGGAGCTTAAAGAAAAATGCCAAAAACATTGTTACCTTGTGCAGTTCTACTCCTCCCTCAGCAGAAAACACTCTCCCAGCAGCCATTGTTGGGACCCTCCTTTTATTAAAGAGAGCACAGGTGAATTCTATTGGGTGTCTATTGAGGATACCTCCCCACTGCAGAGCCTTCTGATGTGAAACATCTACTCTGTTCAGCGCTTCCAATCCTGCCTTAAATGCCAGCAGCAGTGATCAAGCACACGTGGTTCCTTTGCGTCAGTAGCTTTGAGTAAAATCCCACCACCTGGTGCCCTATACAATACAAGTACGAGCTCCTCACCTGCTGCTCCCTGTCTCCTGGTAGTTGTTCTGTTTGCCCCACAACTGTTTGCGTAATTGTGGAGTAGGTCTGCAAGGCTGCCATAGGAACAGACATCTAATTTAAGATTGAGATAACAAAGTCCTCCTTTTCCAGGCACCATTGAGGTATTCTCTTTGACCCCATTTTTCCTAGTTTGTGAAGAGTTTTCTTAGTTTCTTGGCTATGAGGAGAGAAAAGCCACAGCACTCCTTGCTAGGTCAAGAACTCAAAACCAAAATGAATATCCTTGAAGCCTATAACTTTCGTGGATATCTACTGGGGATGATTGGAGTAGCAGGGCCAATTCAGTTGTCTCTTTTCACGTGATTTTTTAAATTGAGGTATAATTGACATATAACAAATTAGTTTCAGGTGTACAACATGATTTGCTACTTGTATATATTGTGAAATGATCACCACAATAAGTCTAGTTATTGTCCATTACCACGGTTAAAAAATATTTTTTCTTGTAATGAGAATTTTAAGATCAACTCTTAGCAATTTTCAAATATGCAATACAGTATTATTTAACTATAGTCACCATGCTGTATATTACATCTCCATGACTTATTTTAGAACTGGAAGTTTGTACCTTTTGAACACCCTCATCCATTTTGTGTGATTTCATGTACACTTAACCCTTGAACAATGAGGGTTTAGGGGCACTGACCCCTCCACAGCCGAAAATACACATATAGCTTTTGACTCCTCCAAAACTTAACTACTAATAGCCTGACATTTACCAGAAGCCTTACCAATAACATACATAGTCGATTAACACGTTTTGTAAGTTATATTTACTACATACTATATTCTTGCAATAAAGTGAGACAGAGAAAAGAAAATCTTTTTATTTTTTAAAGATTTCATTTATTTTTTGACAGAAAGAGACACAGCGAGACAGGGAACACAAGCAGGGGGAGTAGGAGAGGGAGAAGCAGGCTTCCCGCGGAGCAGGGAGCCCGATGCGGGGCTCAATCCCAGGACCCTGGGATCCTGACCTGAGCTGAAGGCAGATGCTTAATGACTGAGCCACCCAGGCGCCCCTGATCTTAAGAAAATCTTAAGGAAAATACACTTGCAGTATTATATACAGTACAGTATACTTATTGAAAAAATTCCATCAATAAGTGGAGTTGCACATTTCAAATCTGTGTTGTTCAAGGGACAACTGCATATGTTTACAACTTGTATTTTGTCACTGGGTATTGTATGATAACTTCTCATGCCTTTAATGATTCTTACCCAACATTGTTTGGCAAGGCTGCATAGTACTACATGGAATGACTAATAAGGTAATTTATTTTACTGTAATCCAACTTGTATGTAATGTAATCTTCCCACTTCTTTACTATTATGAATATCATAGTAGTAAATATCTTGATAGCTATCTGAACACATCTCTGGTTATTTTATGTGACCAAATAATTTTTGCTACTTTGATTTTATCTAAAAGGTATGAATTTGGGGGAGCTCTTAAGTATATTACGGCAAATTATGTCCAAGGGTTATAGACTCAAAAATACTAGGAATTATCAGTTTTTTTAAATATCTTGGGCAACTCATAATTCTGTCAAATTATTCTCATAGGTAAAAATACTTTTATTAAAAAATAACATGTGTAAAAAAAAAAAGAAATAACATGTGTGGGATGCCTGGGTGGCTCAGTTGGTTAAGTGACTGACTTTTGCTGTCAGTTCAGGTCACGATCTCATGGTTGTGAAGAGGGAGCACCATGCGGGTCTCCAAGCTCAATTCAGAGTCGACTTGAGATTCCCTCTGCCCCTCCCCCACCCGTGCTTGTGCACTCTCACTCTCTCTCTCTTTCAAATAAATATATAAATAAAATCTTTTTTAAAAAATGTGTGTGATATACTACCCATATAAGATCACCTTTAGTTATCTTTTCAGTATTTGTATAGAAAGAAAGATATCTGAAAAAGTATTTATCACATTTTGATGACAGTTATTTCTAGGTAGACATTCAAGTGATATTTTACTTTCCTATTTATCCTTTTCTTATTGCCCTTCTAAATTATTTATTAAGAACACGGAGCAGGTTTTTTTGACAATGACTGTTAGTATCTTACGCACTTTTGCATATTACCAGTTTTTAAAATAGTTCATTGAAAATACCCCACCATACGAAACCAGAGATTAAACTATATTAACAATAGTTATAGCAATCATAGTAGTAACAGGAGGAGGTACCCTGGGATTATTAAATAACATTCACCTCAAAGCATCAACTCATTTTATTGTGAGTTAAATCAAGTTGTCAGTTTCTAAGTACAGATTTCTCTTAAGTACAAAATTTATCCACATATAAAAACCTGGTCCAACTGCATTCAACAAGACAAACTAAAAACAGTTGAGTTAATTGAAACAACCATTTAATGAGGAAAGGAATGTTTATATAAGTGAAACAAATCTCTCTTGGCCCTTTATCCTTTGAATAACCTAGCCAATTTCAATTGGCCCCCTTGCCATTTGGCATTTATATTTAGATTACTGTCAAAACATGACGCGTTCTGAAATGGGGCTACATATCGGTGCCATCTGTCAAGTAGCATGGTCATAGCAAATGTTTGATTTCCAACTTCTCCTTGACTCATCCTTCTCTCTCCATAACGTATATATCAAAAAGATAACCTGGTGGTTAGATGATACCAACCTAATCAACAGCTCTTCTTTTTAACTAATGAATCAATTAAAGTTTCTGTTTGCCAGCAACAGAACTTAATTCTAGTTTAATTAAGCAAAAACCATGTTATTACACTAAAGCAAAAAGTATGTTATTACAAGCATTTGGTGGATAGGGCCACTTCACTGATCAATAAGATACACAATGAGGCCCAAGTCTGGAAGACCATTCATGATTGGCCAGAACCCAGGGAGCCACAAGAAGCAGGAAAATGGGACATTGGAATAGCCTGGTCCAGGATGATGTGGACATTGCTGTTGAGATCAGTCATTTCTGACCATTTCCTCAGTTTCTCTCCCAACACTTAACGTCCCTAGAGAGAAGAGTCTTGTGGGCCAAGCTAAGTCATCTGACTGCCCCTTGGCTATCAGGATGAGAGTCTGGCACCTAGAAATAACTGCTCACCACAAACAGCCACAGTGGAAGAGGGCCCTCTTTCTCCAAAAGAAAATGAGGGCACAATTAAAAATAGGAATAACTGCTGGGAGACAAACAAGAGCAAATGTTCATTGCACCTGACTGAATTTAGTGCCTACCATGCCTTCTTCCCTTGCTTCATACCATAACTCTGAGACTAGCTTTTTTCGAACTGAAGATTGCAACATATTAGTGAGTCATTAAATCAGTTTAGTAGATCATATCCATATATTTAAAAGCAAAATTGGATGGAGCAGGAAATATCAGAAGGAATTGCATATGGGAAGTTCATGAAACTTCTCTTTTATGTCTATGGAGTATATGTTTGTTTTTGTGCATTTGTGTGAAGGTAAACCGTGGTCAAAAACATTTGAAAAAAACTTTGTCGTAGTCCTTACCAGCATTCTGTGGAGCCTACAATTATATGTGCCCCCTAACCTGGACTATTATAGTCCGAAAAGGGCAAATCTAATCACATGTAACTGGTACTATGAAGCCTCCATGATGAGTCATTGTACAACAAACAGCTTAATGTTATAAAGTGAAGTCATCATTTATATCACCACATGTGGTTATTAAATTTTATTTAGTTAGGACAATCTGTGCAACCATTTATTTGATCACAAGTATTTACCATCTTGTCTGAAATTTTACTAGTGTCACAAATAAGAAAATTCCCAAAGTGGTAATTTTTCATCATGAATATTTTTATATCATTGTAATTTTATTAGTTCATGTTGAGTCAATCAACTCTCGCTTCTTCCATGAGATTTTCTCCAATTACTATAATCCACCCTAGTCGCTCTCCTTTTACTGAACTCCTTTGTCACTTAACTTCTGATAGTTCATCACATAACTATAACACCTCACCCAAATGAAACACAGCTCAAAACTAGATAGGGAAAAAAGACATCTGAGGAGACCAAAGAGAAATCACAAATCCCATACAGTAAGCTCAGTGCATTGTATTCATAAGAAAATTCTCTAGGATCTTGTCTGAAGCTCATTTTTTCTGCTTTCTATATAATCCTAATAAGCACAATAGCTAGCACCTGGGAGACAATAAATAATTGTCAAATAGTAAATGGATGGAAAAAAAAGAGAGCAAGGGAGGAAAGGAGAAAGAAAGAAAAGAAAGAAGAAAAGGAAGAGAAGAAAGAAAAATTTCCAAGTCCAAAGCAAATTAGAAGAGGCAAAATGCAAGAGTGGGAAATAAGAGTGAGGCAAGTAGGGAGATGGCACCATTGCAAAGTGGATATCAATAACAAGGTCACACACACACACACACACACACACACACACACACACGAATTTATGAACACAAAATTCACAATAGTTTGGAGTTATTTAAGTATAATCAAACAGAAAAAAACATTTCAGTAGAACCTCCGTGTATTATCCAAAGAGCAAATTCTTATAATGAAGACTTTGAATCTTCCAAAAGACGTGTTCAGTATATTCTATTCACAGCATGAAATGGTGAGATTTTAGAATATTTAATATCCAAGAGGTTAAAAGTGAAATATTTTGTTAGATTTGTCTATCTAAAAAATGGTGTTCCAAAACACTCTTTCCCCATTCTTTGTACCTGAATTTTACTGCTAACATTTAATCAAATACAACTCCATCTCTGTGGCTTGACTATAAACAGTTCGAGGGCAATAAACACCTTATACTTGTTACCTGAGATGCTTCAAAAATTATTAGGTTAAAACAACTTCAAGGGGTGCCTGGGTGGCTCAGTTGGTTAAGGGTCTGCGTTTGGCTCAGGTCATGATCCATCCCAGCGTCCTGGGATCCAGCCCTGCATCCGGCTCCCTGCTCAGCAGAGAGCCTGCTTCTCCCTCTCCCTCTGCTGCTCCCCCTGCTTGTGCTCTCATGCTCTCTCTCTCTCTCTCACAAGTAAATAAATAAAATCTTATAAAAAATAAAACAATGTCAAAAGGATGTGAGCTTCATGCATCAGAAATGTATAAATGAATAAACGTTTCCTATGAAGACTGGATAAAATTTAAACACTATCCTTCATTTGATAAACTTATTTAAATTAAAATATCAAAAGTAAGGACAATTCAATGAACCATGAGAGACGATGGACTCTGAAAAACAAACTGAGGGTTCTAGAGGGGAGGAGGGTGGGAGGATCGGTTAGCCTGGTGATGGGTATTAAAGAGGGCATGTTCTGCGTGGAGCACTGGGTGTTATATGCAAATAATGAATCATGGAACACTACATCAAAACTAATGATGTAATGTATGGTGATTAACATAACATAATAAAAAAAGTAAGGACAATTCAGTGAATGACAGAGAATTTATGACATTTTACAAGAAATAACAAGTCATTTTACTGAGCCAAGGTCTCTGCTGGAAATACATACTCATGTAAAGTGTGGACTCAGAGCTAAATCCTGGATATATGTTAACTAACAAAATTTAAATTAAAAAAATAGGAAAAAAAAGAACTAAATCCTGGAACTTTAAGAGATTCAGATGCAAATGTTCATCCTGCCTATCAAGAACCCATCTTGCTTATTAACCACATTTTAACAAAGAACAAAATTCTATTCCACAAATTGTTTACATGACACCTACAGCTAATTTTCATGAAAAATGTGTGCAAAGTGTTTGACTCATATGACTAACATGCATCCACTTTGGACTAAGATCCTTACAAAGACCACTCAATGTAAGTTTCAAATTGACAATAAGAAATATATATGTGAACAGAAGAGAAGAAAAAAACTTTTCCTCTGGGTTTCTGTGTATATATATCTCTCACACAACTTTGTTCTTTAAAAAATACGGTTTTATCAAAGTCTGTTCCATCTTAAAGTGACTATTTGGTTTTACACTAAGATTTATTTAGCTAAAATTTGAAACATTATATTCAGAAATATTTGTGGACTCTTTGAGTTCCTCAAATAGTGAAGATTTTAAGTCTTCTTCAAACTGTATAGAAACTATATTCTAACTTGATACATATCAATTATATATACCTAAGAACAGGATTAAAATACTTGGTATTTGCTTTTTTATAACAAATTGTATACATATTCCTAAAATGAATACATATCAATACATGCTTTTTAAAACTGTAGCAATCAGGTCAAAGAACACTGGGTCTGTAAAAATCAAAGAAACTTTTCCCTCATATCACAATCTTTTTATTTTTTTTGGCTCAGTTGGTTAGGCGACTGCCTTCCGCTCAGGTCATGATCCCAGAGTCCCAGGATCGAATCCTGCATCAGGCTCCCTGCTCAGCGGGGAGTCTGCTCCTCCCTCTGACCCTACCCCCTCTTGTGCTCTCTCTCTCACTCTCTCTCTCAAATAAATAAAATAAAATCTTAAAAAAAAATATTTAGTAAAAAAAAACAATCTTTTTAAATTAACTAACAATGATTATTTCTAGGGCTTTACTGGAAGTATGAATTCTGATAGCTCTTTTTGCATACTGTCAAGCTCTCCTAGAAATAGTACTTTGTAGACAAATGGATTTAAATCAACAGAATATTGAAAAATGATACTAAACAGAGCAACATATTTTTTCAATACTCAAGAAGTATACTTTCTTTTTTTTATTACATTCAGTTAAGTCAACATACAGTACATCATTAGTTTTTGATGTAGTGTTCAACGATTCATTAGTTGCATATAACCCCCAATGCTCATCACAACATGTGCCCTCCTTTATGCCCATCATCCGGTTACCCCACCCTCCCAACCCCCTCCCTTCTGTAAACCTCAGTTTGTGTCCAAAATCGGAGAGGCAGACAAACCATGAGAAGTATACTTTCTTCTTAGATGCCCTCAAAAAAAAAAAAAAAAAAGGTTCTCATAGGTGTGAGCACATGGAACTGATAAAATTGACAAAAATATAAAATATATAATTTATAAAAATATATAAAATTGCTTTTGATATTATTTCATTTATAAAAGCCATGTGCATGTTTTCCACAAGATTCTTTCACTAAGCATGAAATCATATAAAATTTAAAATATATAAATATAATATATATATTTTATATATATATATAATATATATATATAAAATATATAATATATAATATATATATAATATATAATTTTATATGATTCATACAAAATATAAAATATATAATTTATAAAAATATATAAAATTGCTTTTGATATTATTTCATTTATAAAAGCCATGTGCATGTTTTCCACAAGATTCTTTCACTAAGCATGAAATCATATAAAATTTAAAATATATAAATATAATATATATATTTTATATATATATATAATATATATATATATAAAATATATAATATATAATATATATATAATATATAATTTTATATGATTCATACAAAATATAAAATATATAATTTATAAAAATATATAAAATTGCTTTTGATATTATTTCATTTATAAAAGCCATGTGCATGTTTTCCACAAGATTCTTTCACTAAGCATGAAATCATACAAATTGTTCTGCCACAAAAATGAAGAAATGTTAATCTAGTGACAGCAACAATCCCCAAGGGGACAGGTAGCCAAAATTACGCCTCTAGGTGACACTGGAAAAGAACCAGAAATGGCACATTTGACAGCAAGAAGACAACCTTTATTAAACTTATTCTGCTTTACCTCAATAATAAAATCAGAAGGCAATATTAATTAACAGTTGAATTATTATAAACTGAACACATCAGTGCATTGCTACCCAGTGCTGCTCAATTTTTGTCACAGATGGCACATGTAGAAAACAATGCTATTTGTACAGCACAGGGAGACATCCCAGTGAGATAACTGACTCCATAACCCCTATCACTGTAGGCTGCCCAGGGCTGAGGGAAACAAGTACCTTGGTCTATCCATAAAGAATTCTCAAACAGAGATTAGAAATTTCTGTGCTAACTTAATGAAAATGGAACTGTGTTCTTTAACAGTATCCCAAGTTGACACACATGAGCTTCCATGTGCCAAACAAAATTAATAAATATTTGTTGAATGTCTAGTATGTGCAAGTCTCTATGTTTAATGATTAAACCAAATTTTATCTCAATAAACCTAAAAAAGAATATTGAATCAGCAGGCAGATTTGAATACCAGGCTAGGCATGAACATTCTTCTATAGGAGCAAAGTGCAGAAACTTCCAAGACAATTTTGGAAGATGATATTAGGAAAGTGGTTCAGTCTAAATTCGTTTTTTCTTTGCATGGGGGAAGGAGCAAGTTGACCTGAAGAATTTACTGAGTAAGTCCTGTAATTGTTCACTAAAGGGTAAAAGAAAGAACAGAAAATCAGTTGATTGTCATGCTTCAAGGAGTTTAATTTGGCAGTGAAATATCCAGAATTTTGGGAAGGAGAGAAAGTGAAGCCAAGGGAAAAAGGTTGTGGTGGGTGTGAGGAAGTAAGGGCTTCAAAAACAGTAACGAAAAGGAGTGAAAATGCAAGATATAACAAGGGACAGAACAATACAACTTTATGACTAATTAGGTTTAGTTATGGACAGATATACAAAGCAAAAAGAAAAATTTAAGATGTGTATAGTTTTCTGATCAAGGGCTTAGAAAATATGTGACAAATTAAAGTGAATTTGAAAAATAAATGACAAATTCGATTTTAGACATTCTGAGTTTAGGTGGCAGGATATTCAAGAGTTAGTCAAATATGTTGTTCTAAAATTTGAGAGAGAGGTGATATTTGCATTTGTAAATATGAATGAGAGTTCTAAGAGAAACGATGTTTAGAGAGTCAAATTATACAAAGTCCTAAGGAAAACATATTAAAATGGAAAAGTGTAGGGGCACCTGGGTGGCTCAGTCAGTTAAGCATCTGCCTTCGGCTCAGGTCATGATCTCCGCGTCCTGGGATCCAGCGCCTGTCAGGCTCTCTGCTCAGTGGGGAGTTCTGAATCTGCTTCTTACTCTCCCTATACCCTTCACCCCCCTCCCACCCACCCACCCACCCTGTTCTCTCTGTCTCTTTGTCACTTTCCCTCTGTCTCTCTCTCTCTCTCAAGTAAGTAAATAAAATCTTTAAAAAAATAAAATACAATAAATAAAATGGAAAACTATATACAGGTTCAACAACATGCCAGATAAAAATGTTTATCCCACATATCTCTTCCAACTGACCACAGATTATATAATAAAACAACATTTAGCAAATATTTAAATGCCTACTGTGGCAGGATTGGGACATACTGTAGAAAACAAGTTTAGCATGGTTCAGGGCCCCATGGAGATTACAACATACTGGGAAAAACTGTCATAAACAAAATCATAGGCAAATAAATAAATAATTGCTAACTGGGAATAAATACTGTAAATTCAAATTTAAAATGTGAAATATTGTCAGGTAAGTCATAAACCTGCCTTTACTAAATTCATGTTCTTAAAATATTCATGCAGCCATATTACATATTTAATATTCAATGTTGACCTTAAAGAGTTAATTTACATTCAAAATTTTAATTGCACAACTATTTCATACTAAGAAATTTATAATTCACATGAACAGATAAGCAAGGCTGGATTCAGTGTCCCTTTCTAGAGTATCATAACTGTCTTACCTCCCATTCTTTTTTTTTTTTTAAGATTTTATTTATTTGACAGAGAGAGACACAGCGAGAGAGGGAACACAAGCAGGGGGAGTGGGAGAGGGAGAAGCAGGCGTCTCGCAGAGCAGGGAGCCCGATGCAGGGCTGGATCCCAAAACCCCAGGATCATGACCTGAGCCAAAGGCAGACGCTTAATGACTGAGCCACCCAGGCGCCCCATTACCTCCCATTCTTAAAGCCTGTCTGTTCCATCATGTACCCTAGTGTCCTCCCAAAACATTCCTTTAAAAAATAAAAACCAATTCCATATATATAATATGTAGATCCTCACAAATACCTAAAATTCTCATATTTCATTTTTATCAAGATGAGTCACGAATGGGTTACCTCCCTTTCAAAATTTGTGTTATTTATTGATTAAGGAAAAGAAGGAAAAAAGGCCTCTCGAGCCTTACAGAACTGACATAAGTCTTTCAGAAACAAATAATAGATTAGATACAGTGGATAAGATCTTGGAGTTTAATAAAACCAAATTTCTAAATTCATTAAAATTTTAATATAACAATCTAGGAAATCATATACCTAAAACAGATTTTTTTAATAAATTGGGGCATCCCTCATCAATATTAGCCTCAATTAAAAATGGGGACATGACACCATAGTGCCATGTTTGACTTTTATATTAGGTTACCATTTCCATAACACCCTAATTAAATGGTAGCATAAAGCAACCATTGTTGATGAACACAATTCACTGTAGATACTGAGAGGATAATTCTACCTTCTCAAGTTACTTTTCTGAAGTCTTAGATGTACCAATTTTGACATAGACTACATGTGTTAAAGTCATAAGGGAAGGTGACATAGAGTTGGAAACTCATTGGAGGATAGGCAAGTCTATTAAAATCATTCCTTTTTGACTATTCTAACTAAGATAGCCATGTGTTTTATTTAATTCAGTGGACTGTCAAGTTTCTATTTCAGGGTGAAAATACATGTTACTCTATTTAATGAGTAATACAGAGACCTCTCCATTATTCAGTAGTTTCTATTTTTCTCATTGATTTTAAGTACTATGTTTTGTTTTAAGTTTTCTAAATGTGAGTTTTCACTCTGCTAAAGTTTTCAGGGTTCAGTATTTGAGGGGTGAAATTCTTTCTTCCCCTACAGATTTTTTTTTTTTTTTTTTGTGCTTGGCTAACATCATCAGTGATAGCCTTTAACATGTGTGCCTTTCTAAAAGTACACTGACACCGCCATTGCTTGGTTAGTTCTGATGATGGACTTACGATTGATAACATCTCTTGCTGAAAATAACCCATTGGA
Source organism: Eumetopias jubatus (assembly GCF_037043125.1). Classification (NCBI taxonomy): domain Eukaryota; kingdom Metazoa; phylum Chordata; class Mammalia; order Carnivora; family Otariidae; genus Eumetopias; species Eumetopias jubatus. Next base: position 75,395,656 of record NW_028274811.1, on the reverse strand, counting down.
GACATAAGCCAAAAAAGTTAAAACATTTAGGCAATTTCACTGCTTAACGTAAAAGATTAAAAAAAATTCAGCTAACAATACACTCACATGCTGAATAACAGAGGTATTAGGTTTGCAGTAGTGGAAACTTTAAATCTCCTTGTGTATCACTTTCCCTCAAAATTTAATACTAACTATATAAAGAATTTAGTGCAATATATTTGAGTTTACTTTATCTTAAGATAAAAGGGAAATGGGAAAGTTTTATTTGTTGAACAAATAAATAAAAATGTTTTGATATCATCACTTCTCACAAAAGTAGTGTGCAAATGAATGAAAATTCAAAGCACCCTCTTGTTATCCCATAGCTAACTGGTTTGCATTAAAATGATTCACAAATAAAAGATCTATAATTACTATGATAATTTATAGTCTGGAGTGTTAAGCTCATTATGAAAATTAAAACTATCTTAAATAAAATCATTTTATATCTCATCTTTCTAATCATCAAAGGAACAGTCTTTTAATCAGAACAGCATAAAAATCCCAATTCATCATCTTCCTCCAAACACAAAGTGTTTTTCTTTACGTCTGAAAATAAAGTCAATTTGCATTCACATCTCATAAATCATTTTCACACAATATATACTGTCATTTATTCATCTTTAACACAAATAACAGTTAAAATACTAGCTGGACAAAGTAACCATTTTTCTGGGGGAAAAAAGCCCAAATTCAGTCTATGGTTGAAGTTATATTAATCTTGAATCAGAACTTAGCCTCTCTGGCCCCTTGAAATTCAAATTTAAGAAGTTAAGATAAAAAATATCATCACTGACTTCAAAAATATAAAACCATTGCAATCATTCATTTTTATCCTCTTGAGCAAATGCACCACCTCAGATCTAATTTTCTGCAAATTTGTGAGAAGGAACTAAATATGGTATTATCTGTCCTGGGACTATTTATCTATCTACCAAGCTTTTTTCATTAGAGGTAAGGCCGAGGTAGCATTTCTCCAATGCAATGGTAATTCTATTTATGGGGAATGCCCATTCTGGTCTGTCAGGGAAAAAATAATATGGGAGACTTACAAATGTAAACGAACAACTCCTTGTTTTCTCTTCCCAGTTCATCTTCACAGGTAGCAAAGGTGAAGATCATGTGTTCTCTTTCTTCTTTACCCTCAAATTCCTTGAAATTGCTCTGGTTTTTCTGAATAAATCTGTGCCTTTGACCAGAAGCCAGACTCTTCTCTGCAGGTTAAAAGGAAGCTTCATCTGAAGACACACATAGGTGCCAGTGTGTTCAAACATAAAGGATTCAAAATTCCAATGAACAGGAAAGGAGAAAAATCTCATCTCCTGTCCAGCCCACACCCTCCTCAGAAATCCTAAGGTTACTCCATCTACCAAATAAAGAGGAATCAAATACCAAAAGGGCCTTAATGTTAGACAGGAAGACCAACTGTTTCATGTTACTGAAGAATATTTAAGCTCAAAAGTGTAAAGCGATGTGTCCGAGGTCGCCGAAGTTCCTGTCCAGTGTTATCTTCACTCACTGACATGACACTGGGACCCTTAACCAATAAATTCTTTCTGGGGCAGTGTTCTCCCCATGCCCAGCTAGAAGCTGCAAACTGTCTCGTTCTTTTTCACTTTGGGCCTTAGTGCCTGCCATGCCTTTTCCTGCTGTGGGTTCTTCCTAAGGCTCCTTTTCAGTTCCATTATTTCCAGGTCCTTGCGAGACCACCCTCACTAAAGCCACTCACCTCTCTCCCTCCTGGCATACAGTTATCACAATAGAGAATTATCTTATTCACTTATTTGCTCAGTTATTGTCTCTCTTCTCCACTAGAATATGAGTTCTATGAGCCAGAAACCATAATTATTTTCTTTACTGCACTATATGGTATAGAGTCCAGCACAGCAAAAACAAAGACAAATGAGCCAAATTTCTACCCACCATGAACCCATGATCTAATGGTAGAAACAACTACTTGAGTAAATAAGCCCTTAAAAAGGCAGAATTGAATAAAAATGAGTATATATATATATATATATGTATATATGTATATACATATATATACATATATATATATTATGTGAAGGAAGGGATAAAGTAAATAATTATAAAGCCAAAGTTTCCTTTGAGGAGGTGGAATTTTTTTAGCTGGGGTAGGGCTTGGCTTTAACAAAGTTTCCAAAAAAAGAAAACTTTCCAGGAAAGGGAATATCTTGACCAAAACTTTGGAAAAGTCAGGTGTTACATTTGGGAAATAGATGGCTGGAGCATGGAAAATGGAGAGAATCAAGGGTTAAGTGCAGAATAAGATAAGGACATTTCAAATCTCTTGACTATGTTCTTTTTTCCAGGTCATTCTACCATGCCCTTCAGTTTCACTTCCTTATCAGCACAGATATCAAGACATCACTTCAAGCCCTCTCTCTCAAAGAATCTCACATTCAGTTTTCAAATTTTGCCTGCCCTTTGAAACCAAAATTTTAGTCCAACCATATGTTTACTCTTTTTATACCTGAGGTGGCAAAAATCAGTCCCCAAGCAGATCTGTGCCCCTGCCTAAGTATTCCATGCTTTCTGGTATGCTTTCTCATATCCTTTAAGATATTTACCTAGAACATTTCTACATCCAAGCTAGCCACTGTTTGTGCAATCCAGACATCCTTCAGCTTATGTCTGGTTCTTTGCGTCCCTGCAGATGCCTCTGCTGCCCTCTTAGCTCACTCTTGCACAGCACTCATCACAGTGTTGTACTCAGTGGATTACTGGGGTGCTTCACTAGACTATGTGCTCTTTAAGGACTAGAACCATGTCTCCCATTCACTAATTTTTTATCCCTAGCACAATTTAGGATATATTCTGGATGCTTGATATCCATTTTCTGATTTAATGAATAAATAAATGAATATAGTATAATACATGAGAACAGAATAGGACTGAAACTGATATTTTTCAGGGGCACCTGGGTGACTGACTCAGTCACTTAAGCATTTACCTTCAGCTCAGGTCATGATCCCAGGGTCATGTGGCAGGTAAATCAGTTAGGAGGCCACAACAAGCGTCCAGATGATGATGATACTGACTGAATTAAGACAACAATAGAAGGAAACAGTAAAGAAGTTCATCTGAGTGGTGATGATGTAGTTTTTGAATATTGGTAAGGTTTGGTGGGATCTGAAGCCGACAACAAAAAAAGAATTCTTGAGGTGTCTTTGGTGCAAAATGGTGGTTTTATTAAAGCATGGGGACAGGACCTGTGGGCAGAAAGAGCTGATGCCTCCTCTGCTCCCTGCTGCCCCCCCCCCCCCCCCCCCCGCCCCCTGCTCCTGGAGGATTATGAGGGGCCATTGATTATATACCTTGGGGTTGGGGGAAGTAAGAATAAGGGAAGTTTCAAAAAGATTTTCATATGCTAAAGAAGACACAAGGTACTGGAGGCCCTGCTATTGTCAAACTAAGGTTGTTTTTCCCTCTAGCAAGGCATTACCATTAAGACAGTTAGGAGCTTCCTGAAGGAGCATTATATTCTGCCTGCCTCAAGCATTTGTCAATGGGCTGCAGGTTATAAGGACATTTAATTTTATCTATGTTTCCTTCTGCCTTTGTTTCCCACGTCAGTGAAAGATAGATTCAGTTTAAATATGAGGTATAAAAGCCTCAATGGGCCATTGGGAATATGGGTCTGGATATCAGAAGATATACAAATTCACAGAATTTTTACAATTAGAAATTGTCTAGTACCGCTTCCTCACCATTTTAGCTTTTTGAAACTGATATGAAGGCAAATATTTCAGTCCAACACAACTGGTTCCAATTTCAGTATCATCTGTTTCTGTTGATGTCATGGGAAGGATGACATTTCTAGGGAAGAGGCTATACAATGAAATTTTGTGAGGTGTTCTGGGTTCAATTCTTCCATTTATTTCAATAATCTTTTTATAGCACCTACTCAATGCTAGGGACCATGCTGGACTCAGAGGTGACAAAGACTAATGATAGTACTGTCAGTATTCACACATTTACTATTAGCCAGGAACTCATATAAGCATCCTATACATATTAATCCATATAGTTCTCCCAACCACACTTTGAGGTTGAGAGACAGAGTAGTTAAGTAATTTGTCTAAGGTCACCAAGCAAGGTAGCAGTAGATGAGAATCTGAACCCAAGCAATCTGCCTCTGACTGGCTCTCGACTACTGTGTTATACGGTTGCCTATTCAGACTTGGTTCCTGTTCTAAGAAAGTTTAGAGTCCAGGATATGGAAGTACATGCATTAATTTAAATAAAATTAAGTCACTGAGGAAATAAAAGCTTGGAGTACAAATGAGGAATGAGGAGGGGAGAGAGATCAAATCCTTTGAAATTCTCAAGTTTTTGTCTCATTATTATGATTTTCCTTACAACACTGACACTCTGGTTGTGGAAGTAGTTCAAGGAATTCACTGAGTTTTCTGAATCCACACCTCCCAATGCCTTTCTATAGTACTCAATCATGGTGCCAAGATTCATCTCATAGTCAGTGAGAAGTCAATGCAGAGCCCACCACCAGAATCTAAAATATAGCACTGGGTGTTATACACAAACAATGAATCATGGAACACTACATCAAAAACTAACGATGTAATGTATGGTAATTAACATAACATAATAAAAATATATATTAAAAATGATAAAATAAAATATTTACATATAAAAGCAAAGAGAAAAATTTCCAAGAGAGAGACAGAAAATGGATCTGAGATAAAGAGATAAGAAGAGAATGCCAAAGCCAAAAATTAAATTTCCCTAGCTTTTCATTAAGCAACTTTTTTTTTCATTAGGCAACTTTTAACACAATATCCAATTACTCACTTTGCAGTCTCTTCCAAAGGTTATTAGGTATTGAGCGCTTCATTATATATTGTATTATATACATTATATATTATATATATACACATTATATATTAATATATATTTATATATACATTATATATTAATATATATTTTATATATTATATATATATTGGCTGAACTTTGCTATGACATTACTAAATAAATTTAGTTGTATTCAGTCTTTATTCTAAAAAGTAAGGAGTAAGAGATAAGGTGGGATTTTTCTATAAAAAAAGATATGACCAAAAAATAGGCTATTCAAAGGAATTTTCTCCTTTGGGTTTGCAAGTAAGGGACTGCAGGGCCTTCACATTGCTCTGTCATCTCTTCTCTGCTAGCCCAATCTAAAGGAAATGTCCTTGCATTATATTCTGAGAGAAAGAAACCAAGCATGATTTAATGCTTTGGGTTTGACAACAATATTCGATGAAGCAATTTGTGTGATTTAAAGAGATAGGATTTCCTCTCACAGAAATTGCATATGCTTAAAAATAATTTTATGATATATTATAGTTGTATAAAAACTGGCATAGATATCATGCTTAAACAAATCATCATTGCTTCCAGAAAGGAAAGGAGTAGTTTAAGCATCATAAATATTAAAAGAATAAAATGATTTTTTTTTTAAATCAGGGAAAAATTTACTGAGGCTTGAGTATGAATAAAAAACCATCTGCATTTTCAATAAGATTATAAAAATCTATCCAATTTTGGGTTTAAATATTTGAAATAATCACTATGCATATAACACATGCTAACACAATTCAATCCAGTTATGACATTATAAATCCAATATATATTCATAACATTTAAATTATATATACAAATATTTTGAATAAGAATCAGGTTTACCCAAATAATATCCTTCAAATGCCTAGAATTCTGTGAGCAACCCTGTTACAGGCATCACTGCAAACAAGTGTATATCTTGAATATATGCCATCCATGGTTCTTGCTATTTTTTCTTTAATAAAAATCAATCTATCCAATTTAGGGTTTAAATATTTGAAATAATCATAAAATCACTATGTGATTTGTAGGTTAATATAATTCCATATTAATCAATCTAAAATACTGTATGATATGGGGCCCCTGGGTGGTATAGTCAGTTGGGCATCCAACTCTTGGTTTCCAATCAGGTCAAGGTCTCAGGGTCCTGGCATTGAGCCCTGCGTTGGGCTCCACACTCAGCACAAAGTCTGCTTGGTTTTTTTCTCTCCCTCTGTACCTACCCATTCATGTGCTTGTGCACTCTCTCTCCCTCTCTCTCTGTTTCAAATAAAATAAATGAATCTTTCAAAGTAAATAAATAAATAAAATACTGTGTAATATGAAACACTAAAATAATTTCAAAGATTCACCAGAAAAAGAAAAGAAACTACATGTCATTATTTTTTTTTTAATTTGGCAGTTCAAAATTGTTCATTGATTCTTAGAGAGAAGGCGACTTTGAGGCTTACATATGTCTCTGTGTCTAAACAGCTATACTTTTCTGAAAATCTTAATTATTTTAGAAAGTATTTACAGGGAGGACATGTTAATAGCCCCGTTTACAGAGGTGAAATGAAGCTACAGATTTTCATTCACAGGAAGTAGCAAATAGGAAAATACAAAAACCGATCATTTCACTATCATGTTATTCCACATACTAAATAAAAAATCAAGAGCACAACATCGGTAAACAATGAGTTACTGAAAATGGCACATATGTCTGTTAATTTATATACCAATCAATGAATTATACCAACCATTTCACACACCACCAGAGAAAAGACCTTGCTCCAAAAAGGAGGGGAGGGGGCACAAGCTGTTTTAGCCTATGGTCTACAGTGACCTACAAACAAAAAGGGTGTTTATGATAGGCGAAAACATCTCAGGTACTCCCAGACATAGCACCTTCCTGCATTTATAACACTTTCTTACTTTTAATACTATATTACTTTAAGAATTATTGTATCTAATGTTCTTAAATGTACTATAAGTTTCCAGTCTACCTGGCACATGGCAAAGCACCTCATCTGGTTTGAGGTAAAAAGAGAAAACACCATCTCGTACCATCACAATGGTGATTCCTCAACCATCTTCAAGAAAATTCTCCTCCAGCACCTCAAACTTTACTCTCTTGGAGGCTGGAGAAATGTGATCACTAAAAACAGGGGGGAAAAATCATAATCTTTAATGTATCCAGAATAGGTAGTCTAGCAATTCAATTTGAGTTATTTAAGTATTTGGCAGTTCTTGTTTTGCTCTTGAAATCTGTAACCTCAGCAAAATACTGAGACAGGAAGACTTTTATTTTAACCTGTATCATGTTTACATGCTTATTAAGTCTGGGTGTAAATGCACAAAAAGTAAGATATAAGAAGTTCCAGGATGAGAAATCAACATTTCAGGCTCAAATGGTAAGAGAAAATAGACAAGGTAAAAGGAACAGGAGGGATTCATTCCATGAAAATCAAGAGTGGACAGAGATTTGGGGGAAAAGCATCTAGAGTGTTTTGATCCCAAATGGAATCCTGGGAAGATTTGATATAAGATTATTCCTTGGAGAAGTAGGAGACCAGGTCATCTTTGAGAGTTAAGGTGATGGGCTACACACTAGACAGGATCAATTGTTGATGCATTTATAGTAGCATTTCATGGTTCACGTACTCAGCCCTTGGTCTTACATTCCCTCTGTGCTTTTCTTCCTTCCTTCCTTCCTTCCTTCCTTCCTTCCTTCCTTCCTTCCTTCCTTCCTTCCTTCCTTTCTTTCTTTCTTTCTTTCTTTCTTTCTTTCTTTCTTTCTTTCTTTCTTTCTTTCTTTCTTTCTTTCTTTCTTTCTTTCTTTCTTTCTTTCTTTCTTTCTTTCTTTCTTTCTTTCTTTCCTTTCTTTCAAGATTTAATTTATTTGACAGAGAGAGACACAGTGAAAGAGGGAACACAAGCAGAGGGAGTGGGAGAAGGAGAAGCAGGCTTCCCACTGAGCAGGGAGCCCGATGCAAGGCTTGATCCCAGGACCCTGGGATCATGACCTGAGCTAAAGGCAGACTCTTAACGACTGAGCCACCCAGGCGCCCCTGCGCTTTTCTTTCTGACCTAGGTGATTTTCATCTATTGACAAATTTCCATTTCCAACCCATATATCCCATCTCAGAAGCAAACTCAAAAACTAAGCTTTGATCTTCCCTTCAGAACTGCTTCCTTTCCAGCCTTCCCATGGCAGTAACTGGTATCTCCATAATTCGAGGTGCTTATGCCAGAAACCCAGAGTGATCCTCAAATACTGCCCTTCCATCACTCCCCATGGCCAATCAGTTATCAATGCCTATGGATTCTACCTCCAAGGGGCAACTCACGTCCACCCATCTCTCCATCCCACTGCTGTCACTCTTTCTCTAACTTACCCTGAACTACTTACCACATGATCCACTTCCTGCCTGGGCTCTCTTCAGTCCCTTTTCTACACTACAGTCAGATGATATTTTAAAGTATTGAATTTAAAATCATTACTCTGCATCAAACTCTTTAATAACTCCTCACTGCACTTCGAATAAAATCCAAATGCTTTAATAAAGCTTATGAACCCTGCAAGATTTGACTCCTGCCTACCTTTTCAGCTACATTCCCTTTGATTTTTCCTTTATTCTAGCAAAAGTGGACTTCTCAGTTCCTTTGAAAATACAAGGTCTCTCCTGTCTCAGCACCTTCCCACTTGCCCTTTACCTTGCCTGGGTGTTCCTCTCCCCTCTTCAACTAACTTTAATTTACCACTCAGGATTAATCACCGCTTCTTCAAAAGAGCTGGCTCTGCCCCAACACTTTTCAATGTAAATTCCCCCAGTAATAATCTCTACTGATATGTTTTAATTTTCCTTTATAGAACTTACCATGATTCATCTCTGTGCATTAATTTGGATAGTCATGTGTTTTATAACTAACTTGCATACTAGGTTGTAAATTCTTTAAGGTCAGGGAGTACATTATTCTATTCAATGCTTTATCCCCAGTGCCTGAGACACTACCTGAGACATGGCATTAAAAGGAACTCACTAATTGTTTTATTGTCTAAGGTTGAATTAAGTAAATAAACTTTAAAAATAAAATGAAAACCTTAACAGAAGCTTTTAACTCAAGTTAAACAGTAGCATTTGTCACGAGAGCCTACTGGGATGATTATCTAGTGAAGAGCTTCATAGCGGCACAGCCTCAGGGCATGGAATTAGTTTAAATAGTCTCCATAAGCCTCTCTTACCACCACCTTCTCTTGAATCTAAAGAGACCAGTTTTAAACACCCTGCAATAAATTCTCTCACATTGAGAAGTTGCCTTCTAAGAAGGTATTAGTTCTTAGCAATTATTACAATCTCTATTTGTAGCTATAATTAGAGTGGATCCCAGAAAACTTAAGAAAAATCTGATCTAGGAGAAGGTTGCATATATTCCAAAAGATTTGCAAGATTTTTCTAGCATATTTGGGTAGAAAACCAAAGAATATGTTTTAATATGGATTATAAATGTTTTAGACTAAGGTGAATAGAATATAACATTATATTAAATTTGAGTTTCTTATATATTTAACCATGCAGTGAACATCTAACCTAGCAATTCCACATCTAAAGGTATTTAGTCAAAAGAAATAAAAACATGTGTCTAGGAATACTTGTAAATGAATGTTTACAACATTATTCAGAAAATCCAAAAGCTAGAAATAATTCAAATGTCCACCAACTAGTGAATGGCTACACCAGCTCTGGTATATTCACGCAGTGGAACATTACTCAGCAATAAGAAGGAAGGAACAATTTAAAAACATAAAATTATGCTGAGTGAGAGAAGTCTAACCAAAAAACAAAACAAGACAAAACAAAAACAAAAAATATATCATATGATCCCATTTAGATCAAATCTGAGGGGCTCCTGGGTGGCTCAGTCATTAAGCGTCTGCCTTTGTCTCAGGTCATAATACCAGGGTCCTGGGATCAAGCCCCGCATCGGGCTTCCTGCCTGGTGGGAAGCCTGCTTCTCCCTCTCCCACTCCCTCTGCTTGTGTTCCCTCTTTCACTGTGTCTCTCTATATCAAATAAATAAAATCTTTAAAAATAAATAAATAAATAAATAAATCAAATCTGAGAACAGGAAAAACTAACCTGTGATAATGATAGAAATCCTATCAGTAGTTGTCTAGGGCAGGAAGTTGGGGAAATTAACTACAAAATGCACAAGGGAAATTTCCTGATTGGGCTGGCTGCATAGTCACAGACATTTGTCAGAAGTCACTTATTTGTAGATTAAAACAAGTGAATTTTGTTGTTTGTAAATTGTAACTCAAAAAAGTTGTTTTTTAAAAAATTGGATTGGTTCAATTTATTGATATGGATCCACTTACCAGAGAGTCTGGATTCTAATGTGTTAGCTCAAACAGCTGAGAAATGGACTTTCTTGGTTGGTTGATGAAAATAATTGAAAATTAATCATGGCCTACAATCAATTAAGTCAAGATGCCAGATATTCCTAACATAATATCACTTGTTTCTCAGTTTCTGAATATATCACTGAAATATGCATACTCATCAACTGGCTGAAATCACCCTTCACATGGAAACTAGAGATAGTTATTATGGTAGAAAAAGCAAAATGGAAGTTCCTAGAACTTCCTCCCCCCATCAGGTTTGAAAACTAAACACAATACCCCAACCCTGAGTAAGCTGATTATATTAGTACCCGTCAAAGACTTGAAAAATGCAAAGTGGTGACTTTTATTACATCCACACTTAACTTGCTATTTTGTCGTGCAGATGGTGGACAGATCTTGGAGATTAAAACTTGTTGGGTGTTGACTCCAGCTGCAGCTATAAGATACTATTGGAATTTCTTACTAGAGCAAATCAACACAAACCTGGCACCTGGTACACAGCTATTGATTTGACAATTCTTTTTCCTCTCCCAATTTTAGAGTATGATTAGACACAGTTAATTCTCCCCCAAAATGGGCAAAAATATAACTGCATTGAAACAGACCCACAAATACAGAGAACAAACTGATGGTTGCCAAAGAGGTAGGGATGGGGACATGGGCAAAATGGATGAAGGAGAGTGGGAGGTACAAGCTTCCAGTTATGGAATGAATTAAGTCACAGGGATTAAAGGCATACCACAGGGAATATAGTCAATGGTATTGTAACAGCGTTGCATGGTAACTACTTGTGAGCATAGCATAAGGTATAGACTTGTTGAATCACTGTGTTTTACACCTGAAATGAATGTGAACACTATGTGTCAACTATACTTCAGTTAAAAAAAGTTTTTAAATACACCTGTATTGTCTCATCTCAGAGCTATCTCAATTCTCATGCTCTCTAAACTAATTTAATCTTCAGAGATCTTAATCATATTGGCATCTCACCGAAAATCTGGTCCATTACACTGATGACATTATGCTGATTGGAACAGAAAAGCACAAAGTAGCAAGTGTCATTGTAAGACACAAACATGCCACAAGATGGGAAATAAGCCCATGAAAACTCAGAGAGTGTCACCATGAAGTTTCTAGGGGTCTACTGGTCTGAAGCATGCTTGGATTGTTGCATCTTGCACTGACTATTGCTATAAAAGAGTCAACCAGAATCTACAGTACTTTTTTTATTTTAGAATCATGTAACATATTAGAGTGTGCTGCTCCAATCCATGGGCCAAGTAACCCATAAGACTGCCAAATTTTGGCAAGGCTCAGAAAAGGGAAGATTCTATAGCAGGTCCAGGGCCCTGTATAAGATGCTCTGCCACTTGGGCTTTATGACTCAGAAGATTTAGTGGTACTCGGAGTGGCAAAAAAAGATACTGTATAGAAATTCTATTTTTTTAATTTAATTTTTAAAAAAATTTTTTAAAGATTTTATTTATTTATTTGAGAGACAGAGAGAGAGCACAAGCAGGCGGAGCATGAGAGGGAGAAGCAGGCTCCCCACTGAGCTGGGAGTTCGATGCGGGCTGGATCCCAGGACCCTGGAATCATGACCTGAGCCCAAGGCAGAAGCTTAACCGACTGAGCCACCCAGGCACTCCTGTATAGAAATTCTGACAAGACTGAAAAATGCAAGATTTTTAGAGCAAAGCCATATCCTCTTCTGTAGTGAGTCCTCCTCTTTTGAGATGGATTTTATGACTGTTGTCTTGAGATGGATCATGTGATCAGTAGGAATCTGTAGCCCCCTTTCTGAAAACACCCAGAGACTCTTACCCTCTTACTGCAATTTGTGTACTACGTTTTCCAGATTATTTTGTCAGCAGGCTTCCCATTAAGTTATCTCAATAGGAAACTATAGGGGGAAAATACAGAGTCTGAAGTTCAAACATTTATATGATATCATTTAGGATGGGAAAATATTTAGGAATGCAATTTTAATTCAAAGTTTGGGTTCACAAAATTTACTCCTTCATCAATGGCCCCAAGAGCATACATTGGGAGACAAGTTATAATATTTTATAATGAGAAGGTATTAAATTAAATTTAATTTAATATTAAATATTTTAAATCCAGATATGTCATGCTTTCATGCTGAGCATAAATGTTTGCTCAAGAAATAAACCAGTGTCACTGGCTTTGCATACTTTAGATGTAAACATTATTTGTCTCCCTGACACAAACCTTCAAAAGATTTGTCATAATTCAGGTCAGCCCACATTCTGTTAAAGAGCTACCAGCTTCCAGAGACAACTAAAATATGTGCCATAGATAAACACATACACACAGTGTTTCATAACTGAATTTAAAAGCATAAGCTTGCATTATTATATCACCCAAGTTATTAACGTTTCTGTGAGAGCGTCAAAATTAGCAAATCACTGTAACATTCCTTTTGAGACTGATTACATAGCCTCACAAAATTCATCACACTAGCGTTTGAGAGAATCTGTAGAGTCGGTTTGTAGGACCTTTGTTCTGGCTCTAGAGTGAAGTTTGGTGTTTGCCTTGTGGCATGCAGGTGTCTCTACAATTTACTAGGTTTGGTCCCAAGGGCACTCCCATGAAAAAAACAAAGGTTAGGAAAAGATATGGTAAACACTGAGTAATAAAAGGAAGTTAATTACACCAGGTGAAAGGCCACAGAATTCTATTTTAGCACCTGCAAAAGAATGCCAATATTTATACAACATTCTCCTGGGATTTATGGGAGATGTCAGTTTTTAAGACACTCTACCTTTCCCTTATTTTTTACTTTCAGCCATCTGTGGGCAATATATATAGAAAGGGGATGATCTGGCAAAGTATGAAACACAACAAACTGTAAGACTTTGAGCCTTGTATAACAAAATATAAAAACAAAGATCAAAGCCACAAGGCACATTGGATGATTGTTTGGTTTTTTAAAAAGAACAGCCCAAAGCAAGGAAAAAAGTTCCCCAACTTCTAAACAACCAGAGTATCAGCAAAACATAAACAAGAGCTTGTTTATCTTATACCTACCACAGAATCTCCTTGAGTCTCTTTCCTGTTTAAGCCTTTAGCCAGCTGGACACACAGTAAGCTGGGCAGCCTGCTTTAATTTACTCAGAATGAGAGATTATTTTTGAAGATCTGGTGGTACTTTTTATGAAGTCAAATCCAAGAAAACAAACTCACATGTGTAAATGTGTAAATCTAGAAAAATTAGATATACAATATGATGAAAATTAATTCCTTGGGACAGCAAAAAACAAATTTTTCCAAGCAATATAGATCCTAATGCTGATAAATGACCTTTTATCTTTGAAGAGAAAAACTTCACTGTTTAAAGATAATTTTATGTAGTTGCTGGGCTTTTTCTTCCAGAAGAAACCAGAAACCCCTGGTTTCTGGCACACACAAAATGTATACCAGAGATGATACATATATTGTGACTGAGTAGCAAGGTAGGATCCTCACTTGTAGCCAGATGTGAAAACACCTAATTTTCCAGTTTTACTGCACTATCTTCTAAAAGTAAAAGAAGGTAATATTTTTTCCTATATTCTTAAATAAAATGTATAAATCTAGCTTGAAGAAGCCTCTTTCCTTCAATTCTATAACAGGAACTTTGAAAGGTTGCTTGGTATCCCCAGAAGCCCAAAGTGAGTAACATAGTATCTTTATCATACTAACCATAGTGCTCAATACTGCTTCATACTGATTAATAAAAAGAAAATTTGAACAGAAATCATACAATATGTGACTTAAGGACAGAAAAGTAAACTGAATTTAATATATTGCTTTTAAATTCTATGATCATTGGTTTTTGTTGCTGGCCATGAATAAAGATACTTTTGAAGCCCAAGTTCATCTTTAAATAAATCTAAGATTGATAGTTAAATGCATCCTAAAAAAAGTGCCTTTTAGGTTCTTTTCCTTTCCATTTTAACAGCTATAATCTAACCTAAGCTTATATCATTACACAAATCTGTTGATTTTATTAGGTTTGCTGCTAACATTTGTGAAGCCTGAAGCAAGAATACAAATAGAAGCCCATATACTATCTATGTAAGTATTTAATAATCATACATCAAGCTAACAGACTATTAAATAAAATATGTACTTTCCTGCTACCTTGAAAAATATATTTCATAATGCTCAGATAAGCAAAGCTTGAATTTAGAAATTTTGGATTCCTCAAAGTTCTGCACCTGAACTTTATAGCACAGGAAGAGCTTGCTCCTAACCCCTGGTTTCTGGCACACAGAAACCTGCCTCATCCTGCAGCCTCCCACCAGCAGCTCCAACCTTCACCATTAGGTGCTCTGTGTAGACACGTTAACCTATATATCCTAGTTCTGTCCCTTCATGCCTACAGCAAATAGCTATCCATTGGTCACCCTTTAGGCATAAGTATGTGAATAAAGCAACATGGTCCACCCTTGGAAGAAAAAAGACATGAGTTAAAAGGCTGTTACAGGGTGCCTGGGTGGCTCAGTTAGTTAAGCGACTGCCTTCGGCTCAGGTCATGATCCTGGGGTCCCGGGATCGAGTCCCGCATCGGGCTCCCTGCTCAGCGGGGAGTCTGCTTCTCCCTCTGACCTTCCTCCATCTCATGCTCTCTCTCTACCATTCTCTCTCTCAATAAATAAATAAAAATCTTTAAAAAAATAAATAAATAAAGGCTGTTACAGACCTTAAAATGTGCTTGGGGCCATCTGAACAGAGAATTTGGGGTTCTAGGCATGCAAAGCCAAGGGATTTAGGCTGTAGATGGATCCAACCCTTCGTCCAATGGAGGGATCACAGATGGAGGACAGTCTAAGGGGGACCCCAGAAGCACAGGACCCAGGGCCAGGGAACCCCTTTGCCCTGGTCTATTAGTGATATTAGATTTCCCTGCCCACTGTCACCTTTAAATCACTCTACCTGTTAAATGTCATATTCAAAATTGCATTCATTACCAGTTCATGATTACATTTTCACTTTCTTTTGAATTGCCTAACATGGCAATAAAAGTATTACAATACACATATTTGTTTAAACTAGAAAACTTAGGGTTATTTTAAACTCTTCTTTCAGCACTTTATTCCAGTCCTCTATTTTTTAGCTAAAACATCTCTAACATCCATAAGCTCCTTTCCACTGAAATTGCCATTGTGCCAGATTAAAACATCATTATTTTTCTGCATTATAGCAATAGCCTCTTAAATGGTTTTCCTGCCCATGTCATGTCTTAGCCCAGTTCATTCCCTGCTCTTTTTAAAGCACAATTGTGGTCGTCATGGTAATCTTTAAAAACTTTCATGCCCGCCCACTGCCAAAAGAATAAAACTAACATAAGAGTTTAGTCAGCATCTTTCAGTATGTTTTTTCATTATGACTTTTTTCAGTATGGCCCCAGCCTCATCAGCAGTCATCCTTTGGCGGGCCCAGCCTTCCTTTCTCTTTGGTCCCACTGGGCTGCTCATCATTCTCAGAATATCACATGCCTCTTCACTTCTTACTCTTTTCTCACGCTATTTCTTGTTATCTGGGATGCCTTTCTCCAGTTCTGATGCTTATGAACTCTTTCTCATTCTCCAAACAATTCAAATGTCCCCACAGATATTATAGACCTTTTTGAGCCTCAGGCAAATTTAATAATTAATTTTACCTTCATCTGTGTCCTGATTAAATTTTATGTCTAACTTTCTTACAGCATTTATCAAATTAGCATAATGCATATTGAGCTTAGCTGAATGGCAGAAGTGACTGTTCAATTTACATTAATTTGCTCTTGGTTTGGATTTCCTCAGAAGCACACCCCGAGACAAGGGTTTGTGTGCAAAATAGCTCATTTGACAAGTGCAGAAATCACCGATACACAGTAGAGAAATGAAACAGGAAAAGAAAAAGAAAACAGCAAAAAGTTCACATCATGGAGCCGGATAAAGCTGGAGGAACTAGAACTTAGGACATGAGTCCCCCCAAACCATGGGGCAGCTATAGTACCCCAGCTCTCATTGGCAATACCTAAAGGCTCCACCCAGAAGAGTTAATTCCCCCTGTGTTTTGGCCAGCTTTAGAGGTATAGCAGCTTTCCCTTTTTGAGGAAAATTCTCAGGCAAAGAAACACAGACACAAGCAGTTGGAAGTTGTGGTCCTTGTCAAATGCTCAGAAAGCCCAAATCTACAATCCTATTGTCTCTGTGGCATGGTATGCAATAAACAGGGAATGATGGTTTATGGTCCTTCCATTATTACCAATCCGTTCATAATCTCCAGCTACACTAACATTGCCTGAAGGCCACCAACACGTTAATCACTTGTAAAAGTTCTACTTTATGTAATCTTCACAGCACTAAGAGGAAGCTTTTTTTAGAACCATTTTACAGGAGACACTAATGCTCAGAGAATTTAATTCATAGAATTTCAGTCAGAGAATTTGGACCATAGAGTTAAGGAGATCCAGAAAAGGCATTTGAATACAAGTATTTTTCAAACAATATTCAAATACTTAATAAAAAGATCTAGAAGAACTAAACTGACTTTTCCAGCTTTTGTATGACATCTGTTTAGATTTAATTTTAGAGTCTAAATGTTGAATAACATGGCAATATTTTATTATTTCCGTGCCTTATTTTAAAAAAGATATTTGACATTTAATCCAAATTTGTGAAATCTAAATAATAGCTTTATATATAAATTACTATGAGAATAATTAGCAAAAACAATGTATTGCTTATTGTTTTTAAAAATCAACAATAAGGGCACCTGGGTGGCTCAGTCGGTTAAGTGTCTGCCTTTGGCTCAGGTCATGATCTCAGGGTCCTGGAATCAAGCCCAGCATTGGGCTCCCTGCTCCCTGGGGTGTCTGCTTCTCCCTCTCCCTCTTCCTGCCGCTCCCCCTGCTTGTGCTCTCTCAATCTCTCTCTCTTTCTCTCTTACTTTCTCTGTCAAATAAATAAATAAAATCTCAAAAAAATAAAAATAAAAATCAATGATAAAAGCATTATAGTGCCATACTAAAGCAAAAATACTAAATTTTATTATGAAATACTACAAAAGTTCTAAATGTCTAAATATGTCATTATTAGAAATATTAATGGATCTTTAACTCTAAAAATTTTAACTTAACAAATTCTTTTAAAAAAATTAAACATAAATAAATAAATACATGCCTTTGTGGAGTTTATCCATGAAAACTATCTAAAAGTTTGAAACAAATTTGTTTTTCAGTTGTAATAAAAATCCTGGCCACTGTATATTTGAGTGACATTTTTCATTCCTCCAAATTTTACAATTTACTTCCAACCTTTTTGAAATCAGGTAGAATACAAAATCTTAAAATAAGGATTTCAAGGTCTATAGTACAAACACAGCTAGCATTTCCATATTATACTATGATCATTAGGTCTGCCCAGCTTATCAATCCCCCCAAAAAGGAAAGGAATTCTTTAAAGTATTTGATACAGGGGCGCCTGGGTGGCTCAGTTGGTTAAGCGACTGCCTTTGGCTCAGGTCATGATCCTGGAGTCCCAGGATCGAGTCCCGCATCGGGCTCCCTGCTCAGCGGGGAGTCTGCTTCTCCCTCTGACCCTCTTCCCTCTCGTGCTATCTCTCATTCTCTCTCTCTCAAATAAATAAATAAAATCTTTAAAAAAAATAAAAATAAAGTATTTGGATACAGTACTTTGTCTTATTAAGCAAAATGTTCTATAAAGATTATTAAGAGCTGATATGCATTGGAACAAATGGGAAATCATCCTGATGATCTAAAAAAAATCAACTATTTTGCTAAAAAGCTCAGTAGAAAATTAGTGCCAATTCAGTTTTGATCTCAAATAATGCATAGTAAGTTATTGTGGTTCTTAAATATTCCTGGACAAAAGCTTACATTAAATGATTTTTTAATATTTTAAAGAAAAATGTAAGATATAACCAGAAATTATCTTAGTTCAACATTTACTCATAGGGATGGGCTTAGAATTTATATTGAGTGACTTTTTCCTTACCAACCTCAGTAGGTATCTCAGCCCTGATTTCTCTAAAACAAAACAAAATAAAATCAAAACCAAAACCAAAACCAAAAACAAGAACAAACAAAAAAAACCTGACTTCGTCACCTAGCAAAGATCACCAAACAGAATATTAAACCAAAAGCTCCATATGTTTAGAAATATCTGGAAAAGGTTAATTTGTGTTATCTTCCAATAGAAGAAAAAATGTAATTACTCATGATATTATTTGAAGCCTGGGAATTATCCATCAGATTTTGGGCATGTTTAATAATATTTCTTGGAGGCACCGAGGTGCCATGGTTGGCTAAACTTGATAGACTCTTGGTTTCAGCTCAGGTCGTGATCTCATGAGATTGAGCCCCACATCGGGCTCCACGCTGAGCCCAGAGTCTGCTAAGACTCTCTCTCCCTCTCCCTCTGCCCCTTCCCCCAATCTCTCTTTCTCTCTCTCTCTTTCTAAAAATATATAAATAAATCTTTTTAAAAATTAAAAAAATAATATATCTTGGAAAGAATAATTTAAAAAAAGAAAAAAGGAAAGAAAGAGGGGGAAATGAAAGTTAAATCATATATTTGCAACTAAATTATATTTTAAAGGCTTTCCCACTGTATAGCTATATAAGCTGTGCAACATTCTAAAACATCCATAAAATGACTTCTATCTCATTTGTATTCTGCATTTGTAAATTCCTTCTCAAGTAAAATAAGCAATTGGGTGCAACATTTGCAAAGTTTTATAAATACTGTTTTAATTACTCTGCACTCCTGAATCCTTCTGTTTGGATTCAAGGCAGTGATGTCAAACATAATGAGAGTGTTTATTACTTTGGAGTGGGATGGGACACTTACATGGTACATCTGTGTATTTTAGAAGACTGCACAATATAATCCAAATACACACACACAAGATTATAGGTAATTTCATTTTTAGACTAGATTAATACAAAATGATTATTGGTTTCAGTAAGTCTAACCCTTCACAGCATTTCAGCTTAATTAAAAAATATTTTACAATTCCAAATGGCCTCTGAACTCACTGTATGTCCAACCATGATAACAAACAGAAAAGAAATATTAGCAATTAAAATTCAATCCTTTACAAGGAAGAATTCTTAGAATATCATGAATTGATATTAATTGGTTTTAGTTCTAGCCTTTTTTGCTCTCTAATTTGTTCATTTATTCAACAAATGTTTATTAAATTTCTTTAATTGGCAGCCCTTGGTCTAGACACTCATAACACAAAATGTAATTGTAAAGAAGTACCTCCTCTCAAGGAATGCCAGATGGTGAATTTATCCCCTTTCCTTTATATATTTGATCTATTTATTTATTTTAAGTACGCTTCCACATGAAGTCTAATGCTGGGCTTCAACTCACTATGCTGAGATCAAGACCTGAGCTGAGATCAAGAGGTAGACGCTTAACCAACTGAGCCATCCAGGCACGCTATCCTCCTTTCCTTTAAAAGAGGTACCCTAGCTAACTTGAAATACAAAAGAGTTAATATATAGCACAAAGTCTTGTAAGTAAATCCTCTTTAACTTTCATGGGACTCTTCCTATCAGACATTAAAGTTCATGCCAATTTACCAATTTTGACTTTATTCCATTTCAGTAGACCTCACTCATATTACCACAACCAAAACAGTTCCATTTCTGGAATCATAAACATAACTTTTTCTGGTCCAAATATCTCATTATTTCATTCTCTCACTACCTTTCTTTCATTACAAGTGTCATTTCACATCCTCAAAGTCCTCCAGTCCTTTAATCTCTCTAATTTTTTACACTATTATTGTTTTTTTAATTTCCTTCCCTGATGAGCCTAGAGCCCATGATCCATCATTTCCCTTTACTACTTCCACTCCACCCTAACCTGAATGAATTCAAAGGTTTGTATTTTCTATTCCATATAGCTAGGGTCCTGGGTACTGCATGACAAAATTCACACTACTGTATTGATTTGTTTCATGAGAAGTCAGGGTCTCCAAAGTCATCAACCAGAGATAATAAATTTTGTAACTATCCCAGGTCAGACACCTCTGTCATTTTCCTCAGATTAAGATATTTATAAATGTATTTACATCCCATAATGCAAGGTCCTTATCACTTACCACCTTACCATTTAAAAAAAAATTTAATCCATTCAGCAAGTGTCCTTCACTTGGAATTCCTTGCCTTTATCTATATTTCAGCCCATCTTCCTTACTCAAGATGAAGTAAATCTTCAACCTCCTCTTTACAGATTGTGCTTCACTAATTTCATACTCTCTTCACCATCCTTTACTTTTCTATTCTTTACCTCATATCAAATCCCATTTTACAAAACTTTTCCTTGACGTACAGCTGACTCTTTTCCTCTTACTTTCTGTAGTCAAGATTCTCAGATCACTCTACTAGTAGTTTTCTCAATTGCTTCCATTCTCAACCCATGACCACCTGCTTCTAAACCATTTCCAATGCCTCTAATTACTAATGGCCTTCTAGTTCCCAAATTAAAGTGAGATGTTCTGTCAGTACACAATTTGATATTTCTGTCATGCCTGACATTAGTAACCGCTGCTTGAAATTCTCTTCTTCCCTGATTTTTATGAACCCAACTATTTTCTGATTTTTCATCCTTACTTTTAGGCCACTCTTCAACAGAGTCTTTCTAGGGTCTATCTCCTTCACCCACATCACTGTAAGTTTGTGCTTCCTTTGGCTCTTTCCATTCTTCCTATGTTAGATATTCCATGTGATTGATTTCAATCACATCCTTGGTTTCACCTGGAACATAAATACTCAACCCCCAAACCATATAACCATCTTAGATCCCCATCTCCCTCTTAAGCAGCAGACTTACATATGTTACTAAGCTTCAAATAGTAAATACCATCTATTAAGTACTCATCATGCAATTATTGCTTAGTATAGGCACTGTTCTAAATGTTTAAATATATGAATTCATTTATTCTTCACAATAATTCTACGCAAGTACCATCATTATCTCTGCTTTATAAATGAGTAAACTGAGACTAAGCATGTTCACCCAAGGACATATAGCTTATAAATGAGAAAGCAATCTTAACTACTATACTAAATTGTCTCTAGAGGTCCTACAAATACTCAAAGCTGAAAAATATTTAAACTTTAGGAAGACTTCCTTACCAATCTCTACCTGTTTGGATGCCGTTTCTGTGTTTCCATGGCTCCCTACTTAGTATACTTCTGTAATTGTTTTTGTTTTTTCCTTTTCTATCCATCTTACCAGATTATTAGCTGCTTAAGGCCTAGATTATGCCTTTTATTCCTGAACACATAAAACCTAGCACAGTGCTTCACCTATAATATAATTTTATTAGTTGAAAAAATTAGTTAAAAATATTGACCATAGGGGCGCCTGGGTGGCTCAGTCATTAAGTGTATGCCTTGTGTTCCTTCTCTCGCTGTGTCTCTCTCCATCAAATAAATAAATAAAATCTTTAAAAAATATATTTAGCATAATATTTTTTCATTGTTTGTTTCACCAACCTCTATAAGATATTCTCTTTTTTTAAAAAAGGTTTTATTTATTTCTTTGAGAGAGAGAGAGCACGAGCAGGGGGAGGGCAGAGGGAGAGGAAGAAGCAGACTCCCTGCTGAGCAGGGAGCCTAACGTGGGGCTTAATTCCAGGACCCTGGGATCATGACCTCAGTTGAAGGCAGACACTTAACTGACTGAGCTACGCAGGTGCCCCAGAAATTTTCTTATTATACTATGAAATAGAACCAAAATAGTTTTTCATTTTCTTCCTTAAGACAAACTCTTAGAAAATAATACAGGTTTTGTTTGTTTTGGCCATAGACTGAAATCTAGCTTTCAGTTTAATTGATTTAAAACTTTTGATATGCCAAATTTCAAAATAGTATTTCCAATACCACCATAGTTTAGTTTAAAAAATTGTGTGAGTGTAAGGACACATATATTACATATGCAGGAGAGAAAGATGAATGGCAATCATCTAATTGGCAATGGTAATGATTTCTGGGGAGTAGAACTGGAAGAAGTTTATTTCCTACATTATAAATATTTATACCGTTTGTATTTTCCACAAGGCACATATATTCCTCCTATTTTAAATTTATGAATATTTTTATATTAAAAAAGAAATTTTAATGAAAAGCAGAATTTGTAAAGAGCAAAAGTATTCCATAGTGGAATCTCATCATAACATTAAGAGTAAAATGAGATTCTCCTCTTAATAAGCAATTAAACTTGCTTAGAGAGGTCCAAGATGAATCTACTATATATCAAATTCTATGAAAATGCCATAGGCTTCAAATGCATTTATTAAATTTCTTAAAAGTTTACTTCTTTTGACCCATTGCTCAAACACACTAACACTCAAACAATAACTGAAACTAATGTTATAATTCTTTTTTGGTTGGGGGGAGGTCATTTAAAAATTGTTAGTGAAAAGCCTCCTGAGAGAGTTTTCTTCCCAGCAATTTCCAGAGAACTTATTTTTAAATCCAAACAGTAGTTTAGGATTTCAAATCAGTAACAATGTGTGTTTAGATTGAAAAATTAAAATATATTTCAAACCAAATATTTCAAAATCAATTTTGCGTTTAATCATCAATTCTTCAGTTTTAAGCTCTATGTTTTCCCTGAAACAGTTGACAGTTTTGCTTTTGGCATTAAATACCGTAGGATTAGTCTGCCTAAGGGACCATCTGTTTTCCTATGCCCTGTCATGACAATTCTGAGGCCTTCAGAACTTCCACCTGTGGTTAAGGGGAAAAGAAGGGCATTCTCTATCAGGAGCCCATACCTCAAAAATGTTGTCCATTCCAAATGAATCTACACATGGCTCTGACATAGGTCAAACAAGATAGGAATGTTTTGTTTCACTATCTGTGAACATTACTTGATGTTTTAGCTGTTGGGGATGTAAGGTTTTTTCCTTTGTTTACTTGCTTTTATTTCATTAGGCTGTGTTTTACAATATAGATACATCATTAAATGCCTCAAGGGGTTTTCTCCATTTTATTTTATGAGTTGCTTCTGATATTCCTGATCAAGCTACAAGTAAAAACAAAGTCCAGTTTATCATATGTTAACTAATTTTAAGCAATCAGCAATATTTATATCCTTTTAGAGTCACAAAAGAGAAAAGCTATCTTCCATCTCAACTTCAAAAGTCCCTCAACAGAGTCTCAAAAAGCTCACAATAATATAAGTACATGCAATGAGGTTGTTACAAATAAGGGTACACAAATTCATGCTGATTTAGTAAGGGAAGGTTAAAGAAACCTTTCCAACAGTCATGAGTGTTCTACTAAATTGCAAAATAACTTTGTGACATGTATGGCAGAAAGGAATGTGTTGGAAGCAATTCCTGGGTCTACCCCAGAATTCTTTCTCTTTTCAGAAAAATCATATATAGTTAGTTTAAATAACAGCACATCCTTTGTTTTATACTTACTTTTATCTATATGTAATTATTTCCTTGCTTCAAAATATAAACCAACTAGTAGTATTTTATTGATCAGACTCTTAGGTATCCACGGTATATAAGACACAACTCATAGGTCATAGGCCATGGGGGTATGGAAAGAGAACCATGGTCTAAAACTTCACAGAGGGTACAACCAAGAATCAGGGATCACCTTCTGAGATACAAAAGAAGACCCGATATGAAAGATAAATATAGTCATCTCCAAAAGTGGCAAGCTTTAAAGATTTCCTGTAAACATGTTTACAAATAAGACCATAGTGACTCTAGACCTCGAGGGAGAAGCCCAGGCTATCTCCAGGATTCAGTCCCCTTAACAAATATGCCTTTCAATTTTAACTTAAGTCAACTGATTAAGGCAAAGAGGGAAATAAGCAGCTACCAATATTACTATAATGTGTCTGAGATCATTGTTGTTGTGTTAAAATAGAAAAGCTTCAGAATCTAGAAAAAAAATGAGCAAAGAAAAAAACATTTGTGTCTATCATGGTCCATATATCCAAGAGATACAGACTTTGCTTTCCCCAGAAAAACTGTTAAGGTAATAAATAGCTATATTCGATACCATAAATCACTTCTTTCAAGCTCTCCCCTAGGGTGAATGAAACATCTCCCTAAACCGTCACAGACCTTTTGCTCCTATTTTTTAGAGCATCTTTCTGATTACTAATTTTGTTTTCCAATTTCCTTCACATTTAGAAGGTGATGTCCCAGTTATAGGATATAAATATATCTCCATAACAAATTAATGTTAGCCCTGCAACTTATAAAACCTTACTCTGATGAGTTCAGGTAGTATGAATTGACTGATTCAATCAATGAATTGATTGATTCAATCATGCCCATGGAAAAAATACTATTTTCTGATTTTCTGAACTTAAAATCTTACATCATGAAAGGTAACCCAAAAGGCCCTGCCTCCACCCCAGGATCTGCGTTTTTATATTATCTCTTGATGCCATTGTGCATCCAAAAGTCACCAAGGCAGAGGTCACCTCTCAGGGAGTTCAAACCCTATTAGAGGACTTAAACGTGTATCGTTATTTGTACTGTAACAGAATGATTAGCTTATCATGGATATATAAGCACTATGAAAACATCAATGAGGAAAAGATACATTTTACTGAAGGAATAAGAGATGCTTAATAAAGGATTCATCTAGTCAGTCAAAGAATTTATTTCAGGTAATATGGCATTGAACTGGGATTTGAATTTTGACACAGTGGAAGGAAAAAAAATGCCAAGCTAAAATAGAAAGAATACCATGAGTGAACTGTTGCCCGTGCTTAAGTAATTCAGAGATTCAAACTTAACTGATTTTATGATACAAAACAGGAGAAGAGGCTATAAAGATAAGTTGGGTTTGAATCTTAGTCCAGACCTGGCTTTCTTTGTATACCAAGCTGTGGACTCTATTTTGTAAGTACCTGGAAGAGGATTCTGTTTGAGCAGAGATACTACATTCTGGGTCTTCTCTATGCAAAGATCACGCTAGCAGTCAGTAGGAAGAACAGATTTTGTACAGACAAGACAGAAAGCAGTACATTCAGTGGTGAAGCTATTGTAATAATTGAGATGAAAGTTAATAAGGACCCAGACTAGCAGAATGGCAATCCAAAGAAAGAAGACAAGAGATAGGTCATTATTAAATCTAGTTAATAACTCAATTATTTTACTTTGATGTGCCTCGTGTACTCAAATCTTGATATTAACTACAGCATTGAAGACTGGTCACAAAGAACTAGAAGATAATATCAATCTAAAATAATTTGTCAATGTGTGTATATTTTGTAAAATCCATTTATTATGAACCTCAGAAATAGAAGAAAAACCTGCCATTGTGGGTTCAATTATGTAGCAGATCAGTAATATCACCTGGTTTATAGAGATGTAACTTCAATAACATTGATTTGATTCCATCTCTTGATTGAGAAAGTGACACAATTAAATTTCTAGTCATCTGGAACTGAGGAACAGGAAGAACTAAATGTGGTCAATATAAAGATGGTACTACTGTTTCATTATCATCCAGGAAACCTTCTCAGGGTTGTTGAAGAACCTTTCTTTAACAAAGAGGTGAAATGAAAGCACTACATCTTCCTAGGAAGATCCATTCATTCACTTACTTATTCACTCACCTGGCCAACATTTAGTGAGCATTCACTACATGCCAGATAGAATATTAGGTTTTGGGTAAACAGAGATAAAGGAGATAAAGTTGCTGCCTTCAAGGGAGCCCATAATCTAGATAATAGCCCATATATTAGTAAGGGCAGTGGCCAAGAGAGGTTAAAGCAACTGGGTAATGTGTTACAACAGAATATAGGGCACATTGAGGCAGTAGACCTGGATGTCAGAAAAGGGAGGAGGGGATGGGGTGGTCATAAATTTGGCCAGAAAAAGGAATATCTAAGTCTTAATGAACGAGAAGTGATAATTAAAGAATAATAAAATGTACTCACATTTAAATATTAAGGCATATTTATATTTCTTACACTAATAGCTTAAGCTGTTTTCTCTAAAAGTTTAATATAGGTATATAGTTAAAGATATTTTAATTTTTCTTTTAATGTTATAGTAAGAAATATGTCTAGTTATTATTTCTAAATTTCTAAATTTACTGTTTAATTAAAATTTGGTAAAACTAAACACTACTGTAACATTGCATTCTTAAGGGATAAAGATGAAAACATCAGCCTTTTCTAGAATACACTGGTAAATTAAAAGAAAAGATTACCATACAGAGAGCCACATACTCCCTAGCCCTCTCCTCTTGGCTCCTAAAATTCATCATGGGCTGTTGTTTTCCGGATCGTTATTTAGGAGCAAACATGTATTTAATTGAGACTGTTGATATGGAAATTTTCCATAATTCAAAATTCTAGTGTTGAAATACTTTTATAGACCATGTAACCCAACCTCCCATTTTTGGCATCTGAAGGTAAATTGAGGCTCAGAGCATTTAAGTGGCCTACAAGTTTATGCATTAAGCTTCTTCAAGAACTAGAAATAAAATCCAAATCTCCTTGAAATACAATTTTCTTTCCACTTTTGTAATTTGCTGATATAATTAGTTGTTATTTCATGGTACAACTGTTGACCAAAATTTGTCATAGTTCAACTATTGCCTGTGCCTCTTTCTGTAGATCCCATATTGAAGGAAATTATCACCTACCTTGCCAAATACCTGTCATTCCAGGATCCTCTGTCCTACAAATCCAATCTGTCATCATGTCCTGTTAGTTCTACTTTTAAATAAGTTTCAGATATGTTCCCTCCTCATTATCCTTCCTGCTGTTGATCTAATTAGAGCAGTTACCACGTCCAACTCTTATTACTTTAAAAATTTTCCTACCTTCAGTCTCTCCTCCAATCTAAACTGCTACTTGCACTAGAATAAACTTTTAAGATGGTAGTTCTGATCATTGTCTGCCATTTAAAGTCCTCCAATGGTGGGGACTGCTGCCATAGGACAAAGTCCAAGAGTACCAGATACAACATGATCCAGCCCCCAGCCATATCTCCCACCATAACCACACTGGCACCCTGTAAGTAGTTTCCTGAAGGTGAAATGCTGTGTCTTGCCTCTATGCATGTTGTGTCTCTCCTTAGAATACCCTCCTCCTCCTTACCATGTAGCTAACGTATTCTTACCTTTCAAGATACCCTCAAGTGCAATTATCTCTGGGGGGTCTTTACTGGCATTTCTCCAACACCTGGAGGTGTTAGATAACTCATTTTTAAGTTCTCAAAACATTTTAGGCATAAATCAGTCATAGCATTACCCATCTGCAGTATTAACTGTAAATTTACATGTCTGTCTCTTCCACTAACCTTGAACTTCTTAAAGGTAGGGACCCACTTTCATCTCTGCACCACTAGAACCTAGCACAATAATTAAAACATAATTTGTACACAATAAATACTTGTTGAATAAAAGAAGAAATGATTAAAACTGAATAAATGAAATAATGAATAAGTGAATGAACATCTATAATGCAAATAAAACAGAATCCATATTTTAAAATATAATTATAGAGATAGGGACTAGATAAATGATTTTGTTACACAAGTCTAATAGATAAAAGAAATATGCAATTTTTGAGTCTATGGATTACATACTGAAAATAGCAGTATATTTATGGATTAGAAATTTTTTGTGGGAATGTTTTGTAGTAAAACTTCACCTGCATTTTAACTGCTTTGATTTTTAAGCTAAAAGGTCTTTTGAGGGTGCTCAAGTCTTCTGTACAAAATGGTTGAGTTATTAAACTCCTGGTCATGAGATCTTTTTTCTGACTTTTTGATCAACTAATGAGTTACTCACTAGCACTAGACATCTCATGAATAGACAACATGGTGGACTAACTTCAGTGATTGCTTTACTGCAAGTGCTGCAAAACTTGGGTGCAGTGGTATGAACTATTCTAAATAATATCTAACTCTAAAAAAATCTAAAAATAATATGAACTAATTCAAAAACTAATTCTAAATAATACAAATGCAATGGACAAGAGTATGTATCAAAAGAAAAATGTATGTCCCTCAATATTTCAAACTCTGGTTAAATGCCACAGCAAGTCTTCCTTTGATCTTTTCTGTGACCTTTTAAAGCACTAATTATTTTTTTAATGATCTATGAATTCAAATACATGTTTGTCATTGCTCTTCCTATGATGCATTACAGGGTATTAGCAAAGCAAAATAAATCTGATATTGAAAGTTTAATTGCACAGCTTTTGCATACACTTTAATAGGCAATGCAAAGCCTTCTCAGCAGGTGCACTATGAGATGAAGTGATTTTTCATGAAAAATTCATTATTTTTTTAAAGCACTTCTGCTAAGATACAATTTGCAGTAATGTTTTTCAAGAGAGATCAGTGAAAATCTAAAGCTGTCATTGCCAATTTGTTTTAGTTCAGATTCAAAAGGTCACCCACTTGACACAATGGAAACTAGAAATGCCCTTTTGTTTTTTTTTTATGTCAACATGGTACACTTCATATTTTCTATCTAAAATATTTTTGAGACCTGAAACATAAGGAATTTTATACTACCCAACAAAAATTACTTAGAAAAAATAAAATTTTATAAAAATTCCCAATAAATTAATTTCAGTAGAATTCTCTAATAAGGTGGAGATCATCTAAGGATCCCCTGCTGTAAAATATCTGGGAGAATTTATGTAAAAATGCCATCTTACTCTACCATGAAAGTCTGTGACTCAAATCATGGCCCTAAACAGACTGTCATTAAAAATGTCATTTTTTTTTCCTCAAAAAGAGATGAAAGCCTCCTATAATACTATTTTATACCTAAGATTATTGTATATGGTATATGGAAGACAGGGAGATAATAACCTCATTTTTAAGATGAAAAACTGATAGCAGGAAAGATTAAAAGTCATAAAACTAAGCTAAGAGATAAGACCAAGATTCAGGAATAAAACACCTTTATTAAGTGCTATTATTGCCCAGGACA
This sequence comes from Eumetopias jubatus, assembly GCF_037043125.1. NCBI lineage: Eukaryota > Metazoa > Chordata > Mammalia > Carnivora > Otariidae > Eumetopias > Eumetopias jubatus. The sequence goes on along the minus strand of NW_028274811.1, from coordinate 75,366,407 downwards.
ATAAAAATGCTATTCCCATGGGCATTTTTTCTTCATACAAAGCACTTTTGCATTATAGGCAGTAGATATCATGCTATATGTTATATGCAATAAGGAATATAGCCTACTTTAGAGTTAAGGGACAAAATAAAGCAGAATATAAGACATGTTATGAATACATATATTCTGAGTTATTTATCCCCCAAAATAAAATTTGGAATATATTCCTTATTGCATATAGCATATATCATGGGATGGGTTACCTATAATTCAAATATGCTTTGTATGAAGAAAACACCTTAAAAAATAAAAATTTGGATAGACTATATTCTTTATAAATATTATACTATATTTCTTATCTAACATAAGAATATTTTTCTTAAAAATACCTTATATCAGTACCTTTTATCTCTACCATTACTTAAAAACATTTAAGAAATTATCTAAGCCCTAATGGTTTTTGGCTCAGCATAGCATTTCAGTATAGGTCACAGATCCAAAAAGGTGAAGAGCTCTTTCTAGGTTTTCAAGAGAGAAAGAATGGACCTTTGTTTTTGACAGAATTAAAAAAAAAAAAAAAGAATAAGTAAACTGTTAGAACAGGTTCAGAAATAATGTTCACTGCAACTTTGATTGATTGGCTTCATTAAGGCAAGAAATCCCTATGATGTGGAAAAGTTCTCAGAAGCTCTGCTGTTCTAGGGGTTGGGAGGTTGAAGTGGTTGCTGACACTGATACTGGTGGAAGCAGCAGGGACTGAAACCAGATGTTTTAACCGAAGTTCTAAATTAATTTCCTGTCATCAGCAACCTCAGATCATGGTGGTTATCTATGTCCTCCAGGAAGCATTTCCTCCTCAGCTACCTCTGTCACTAGCTAGACCCCAAGACCTGACCTTTACTGCCCACCTGCTTGTACTCACTAATCTTTGTCTTATATTTTTCCTTACACTCTTCTTTCTGGTTTACTTCCTAATTCAGACAAGTGACACCTGAAACCATCCCTCAGGTGAAAATGAACGCCCTGACAAGACCTCCCCCTGGCACTGACCACCCAGACCGTTTGAGCTAAACCCCCCACTCATGTCTGTGCAGATGGACCATGGAGTGACCCCTGGAATGACGAGCAATTACCTTTACCTCATTCTAATACTAATCTCTGCCCAAGGAGAAGACTCAGCCTCATTTACATAGCATGCATTATACATCAAGGCCTGTTTCCTTAAGGTACATGTGTGACCTTATGCCTGCCTCTACATACCATGACAAGGCTTCCTTATCCAAAAATTTATCTTTACCCTAAACAAAAGGTACCCATTCATCCTCCCTCAGGGAGTCACTGTGTTGGAAGCTATTCCCAGTGATCACCTTATTTGCTGGAAATATCGTTGACTTTGTGGGATTACTCCACCTGGTGTATCTGACTCACCAAGGAGCAAACTCATGTTGGTTCCCTTACCCCTTCAGTATCAGGTTCTCTATTTGATTACTTTGCTTTATCATTCACTTCTCTTACAGCCTCAGAAAGAGAGGGTGCTTTTCCAACACTGACTCCCAACCTCTCTGTCCCAATCTTGGGGCACATGAAAGGTGCCAAAAATAAACTATGATTTGGACGCAGGATCTAGAGCAGGCCCCATCCCTTGTTTTCTAACATCTATTATGCACCAGGGTACTTTCTCCTATGTTTGGTTCTTAAGATACATACAAGCAAACAAAACCAACCACTCAAAAATATATTTGTTAGATCCTCAACTTCTTGTTCATTTACTTCTCTTTTTACCCTTCCTATATTCAGGCTCCTTGTTAAGAAATCTTTAAGACTGAGCAAGAGACATAAAACTCAACAATAAGAAAACAAAGGACCCAATTAAAAAATAGGCAAAAGATCTAACCAGAGAAAATATACACATGGCAGATAGGCATATGAAAAGATGCTCAACCATGGTCAATGGTCAATGCTCAAAGTCCAGGATCTCATCATTAAAATCAGGTCTATATGTGGATGGACCCCTCAGATGCGGTAACTTTTTTTCCTTTTTGAGAATTAAAGATGCTTAATTTCCAAATCTAAAAGTTGAAAATAAATTATTAACTTCAAGGTAAAAACCTCCTTTCTTTCTGTCATTAGCAAATCTCACATCATCTATCATATATATATATTTATATATCATATATATATAAATATATATACACACACACACATATATACATGTATATATGTATGTATTATATATATGTTTAAGCAAGTGTGTAAGAAGTGCTAAAGAGAAGGAGACATTTCAGGATAGCTTAATTGACAATTACCAGGTTCACTGATTAAATTTGGCAAATGTCTTTATTAAATGTTTATTTGAATCCAAAAGACTGACCAAAAAATCAGTTTAGCTGGTAGATTAGAACCAGATGCTTGATTAATATAACTCTTCTCCATCCTATTTTTGTGTATAAAGGTGATATTTATGGCAATTTTCAACTAATATTAAGGAATTTAAAAACAGATATTTTATCATGCTCCCTAAAGTAGTTGAAACTCTTTAATTCACAAATGATAGAAGCTCACTTCACACTAGTATAAGTACAAATGCAACAAGGCATTTATTTGTCCATGTAACTGGGAACTGTAAGAGTGGATCTGGATTCGGATCAAATGGGATGTCAAATTAACACTATCAGACCCTCCAGCTATCCTCTCTCTCTGAGCCTCAGAACCACTTCTCTGAGAGTGTTAGTAAACTCTTTTATCTAGGTACATACCAATCCATCAAATGATCACAAGCAAGGAGAGATTTCTGCCCTTTGAAAGTCAAAATATAAAATTCCAGAGAAGGCCTCTGGACCATCTTGGTCACTACCTGTTGCTGGGCAGATCCTTGAGCCAGAGGCAGTATACTGTCATCACAGAATGGGAATGGAAGAGGGCCAATCTCCTAAAGGAAAGCAGGTGTTACCATGTTACAAGAGAAGGAAGGAAAGAGCTTTGGGACAGACTGAAAAAATAGTTTCAATATAATGTCTAATTTTACATCTAAATCAATTATTATATAAATTATCTAGCCATTCCTAAAAGTTACAAAGAAATCAGTATCTGAATTCAGGCCACTATTCCACTCTTGAAAATTAATAATCCTGATAGTCATTCATATTCATTATATGTATAAATTTCAATACCTTGGTATTCAATGATTCAAACTTGACTAGAAGAAGATATGTATTTGTTTTTTGTCTGAACCGAGATGTACATTATATTTGTCTGAGTACATTGGTGTTGTACATTAATGTTAAAATAGTTTTTAGGTACAATTCAAATTTAAAAGTTCTTCAATATAACTTTTCCAATAAAAACACAGTATATGCAAACATAGCATGTTTAAAAAAGTAATCTTTCTCCAATAAGAAGTTGATACTACTGACATGTTGTTAACATGTTTTTTTTATTTTGAATTGTATTTTTTTAAACTTTTTAAATTTAAATTCAATTAATTAACAAATAATATCTTAGTAGTTTCAGAGGTACAGGTCTGTGATTCATCTGTCTTATATAATACCCAGTGCTCATTACATCATGTGCCCTCCTTAATGTCCATCACCCAGTTACCCCATCCCTCCACCCCTCTCCCCTCCAGCAACCCTCAGTTTTTTTCTTATGATTAAGAGTCTTTTGTGGTTTGTCTCCCTCTCTGGTTTCATCTTGTTTTATTTTTTCCTCTTTTCCCCCATGATCCTTTGTTTTGTTTCTTAAATTCCACAGATCATATGATAATTGTCTTTCTCTGATTGACTTATTTCACTTAGCATAATACCTTCTAGTTCCATCCACAACATTTTTTGTTTTCAAATTATACACCTATATGAGAAAAGAGAAAAAATGAGTAACATTTAAGATGAACTCACTTACACCTACCACCCAGATCATAAAGTAGAATTTTGCAAGCCACCCAGAAGCCCCTCCATGTAACCCATCACCATAATGAGTCCCTCTTGCCTAAGCCTGTAAATGCCTCACAGTTATGAAATTGAAACCTAAGGACAGCCAATCATAACCAACTAGGCTTTAAGCTATAGCCATTCAATAATTTTCTTACTTTGCTTCCACCTTTTCTCCTAACCACTTCCAATTAGGCACTGTCCAGTTAGAACAGATTTTTGATCAAATAAACTCTTAAAATTTTTAATATGCCTCAATTTATCTTTTAACAGTATGTATCCCTAGACACCATAGTTTAATCTTAGCCCCCTTTTAAAATTTTGCTGTGTCTTTTAAGTATTTGTTAATCTATAGGTTCCTCCTTCACCCCTTTCTGCCCTTAATAATTTATCTATTAAAAAACCTGGGGCATTTGACCTGTAGAATATCCCAACAGGTCACCTTAGCAGTTTACTTCTTTCACATCTATTTCTTCAGCTCCCTCAGTGATCCTGTGAGGTCCCTAACAATCCTGAATAAATCCTTTTCTGTTTAACTGGCTAGAATGAGTCCAAATGCCTGTAGCTAAGAACCCTAATTACAATGAGAATAACATTTTTATTACAAAGTTAATTTCACATATATAATTTTATACATATGTAAAGTCAAATGTAGGATGAAGATAAAAGTTATCTGTGAGAGAATGCTTATTGAAATTTTTATTACCGTAGGCAAAAAACAAACCCATATCACGAGGAATAGTGTTGCAGCTTAGTTTCTTAAAGCCATGTAGACATTAAGATGGCAAATATTTCTAAAGGCATTTATCACTTCTTAGAACTTCATATGGACATCTCAATGGGATTAAAATCAGTAAAGATATGTGTTAATGTGAATGAAAACTTCCAGGCAGAGAAACATGTCATGAGAGACTTGTGGCAAAATTTAGGTATATTTCCAACAAAACCCAAATTAGCTATATCATTTGAAAATAAAATAAGATTTAATCTTTAATAAGTATAAACAATGTATATGATACTCCCCAAAACTAAAGGGAATCATTTATCTTTATATTCAGGTTGAAATTCTTATATAATTTAAATAAAACCAAAAACAAAAGACTCTATTTTCAATTTTTTGAGGAACCTCCATACTGTTTTCCAGAGTGGTTGCACCAGCTTGCATTCCCACCAACAGTGTAGGAGGGTTTCCCTTTCTCCACATCCCGGATGTAATGTATGGTGATTAACATAACAATAAAAATTTTAAAGAAAAAAATAAAAATAAAAAGACTCAAAACATGGACAACATCCTTAACAAACAGTGAAGTCTGTAAGTATGAAGTGACTTTAAGAGTAACCATTAGATGTAAGGTAGGAAAGACCAGTCAAGCTGCAGAATTAGGACTTGAAGGGAGCCAGGAAACTTGTAAGATTACTTACAAACATTCACTGTCATCATTATAACCCAATACCTTTACTGACTACCTTATTCCGTAAATACATAAGAAAAAACCTGAGGAATAAAAGCTGGATAATAATTTAATAAACTTACCACATATTTTATATGTTTTCCATTTTACCAGGCGAAGGTCCAGAAGCGTAATTACTGTTTTAGTGAAATGTATCTTTGGCCTCACTCAGAGTGGATGAAAGCTCTCCAGTAACAGTGCCTAATAAAAAGATAAGAAAATAGTGCCAAGATATATAATAAGAATGTATAGGTCATAATACGTGATGACAAAGACATTAGCAGAGATAATGCTAAAAATCTATACCTTAAATACATGATAAATTAATATAAAGAGTGACCTATTCCAAAATACCTAGCTTAGAACAAATCACTGTTTTATTCCAAGCATTTCTTTTTTTTTTTTTAATCATTATTTGGAGACCTTATTTTTTTAAAGATATTTTTTATTTATTTACCAAACATTTCTTATTCAGTTATGTTTTACTTAATACCAAAATTCATTTACACTCCAACATATGTCTACAGAGCACTAAAAGACAACAGCCTACAACAGGAATGGCAAGTGAGTAGCAGGCATGGTGGTATTTGTACCAGTCCTACATTTATATCAGATATTTCTAACTGATCATAGTTCACTCTTATGTGAGTCCTGGGCAAATATTCAGTCTTTCTTAACTCAGTGTTCTAGGTAACTACTATTAATTGAACAAACACAGGTAATCCTTGAGATAAAATCTATTTGCCCTCCCTGGCCTAGAGTAAATAGGCAAGAAAATAAGCTTGTATTATTCAGCAAAAGATGAGTCAAAAAACGGCCAGTAATAAACAATAACAATATGCATCATTGATAATTTCTAAGAACAATGCTTTATAATGGAAAAGTTATTAACTTAGATTTGAAAAGTCATTTCGTCAAATGGTTTCAATGTTTTTCAAACCATATTGTCTAATCTTCTATACTACAGAGTGCTTATATCCATTCTTAAAAAAGTAATATTCCATAAAAAGTAATATACTGTGAATACCCTTTACAATGCATGTTTCTGAAGAAAGCACATGTGTAAAATATACTCACCATGTTGCATCAAATTTTGATATGTAAATGTATGCTTCTTTGGAAATATAAATTCAACTTAAAAAAATTATTGAGTTTCTACTATTGGCAACAGCACTGTAGAGATTACTGTGTGTGATTCAAAATATGTGCTCTGGAATCATAATGCTTGGAGTGAAATCCTGGCCCCACCACTCGCTAGCTGTGTGGTCTTGGAGCAAGTAACTTCTCTAAGTCTGAGTTTCCCCATCTATAAAATGTGATAAAAATAATACCTATGTCATTGTAAGTTGTATAGACTAAAGAGATATGATACTGCAACACAAACTATAGCGTCTACCTCTAGGAAACATTCAACAATTTCAGGTATCATTGTTATTGTTGTTCTTATTATTATAAAAGTTACTATTATTATTATTATACAAAGACCAATAAGATTCATTTATTATTTTCAACTCTTGCTTCAAGAGTCTGGAAGCATGGAGTAGGAGAATAGGTGGAAATTGAGAGATGGGAGGAAGAAATAGAATATGTATCAGAATAATACTGCTATAATATATAACAGAATATTTGAATATTGATATAAAAATTGCTATATCAATTCAACCTGGACTGTAAGAATTCAAGAATATAGGTGAAAGGATTAAGTCCTCACTGAGAAGATAAAATTTGAGAAAGACCTGGAAAGATGCACATGATTTCAGCAGACAGAGGATCAACATGAGTAGAGCCAGAAAGAAAGCAAAGGACATATTTGGAGAGTAATGAGCCAAGATAATAGTAGCGAGTAGGGAAAAATGTAAAAATATAATTTAAAAGGCACACTGAACCATATTTTGAAGGGCCAAGAATGTTATGCTGGATTGAATTTTTTAATTGAAATATAGTTAACATACAATGTTTCTTCAGCTTCAGGCATAAAACATACTGATTCAACAATTCTATACATTACTGTAATGTTACTACAATATTATTGACTCTATTCCCCACTCTGGACTTTTAATCTCCATGGAAATTAAGTTAGAGACTCGGCATGTAATCTGGACCTAGAAGTCTGTTATAATACTAAGCCCATAATCAAGCGCCTTTGTGAGGCAATGATGACCCCAGCCCCAAAACTTAAGAGGCCAGCCAAGTGTACTTTATTTCTTTACTTCAAATTATAAAAAATACTATTTTAATTAACATTTTAGAATTACAGAGAAAGTCTCATAAAATCTAATTTATTTCAGAATTTTCACAATGATACTCAAACCTGTCTAATCCCTCTCTAATAATAACCAGTAAGTAGAGACTATGTAGAAAAGCTTTGCAAAACTGATATTTTAAACATATAAAAATACCTGGATAATAAACCACATTAATAGAAACATCTTAAATATCAAAAAACAATCTCTAAATACTTATTATAAAAGTAATTATTGAGTTCTAAATTCTATATTCAGCTAAAAAGCAGTGGATTTGGTTTTAGAATGACTACAAAATGGGTGGAAAACTCTTCAAATAAGGTTACCTATTTAAAGAAATAAGATACACGTGTTTAGAAAAAATTAAATACCATGTTAAATGGCAAAACAAAAACAAAAGTAAAGGAAGCTAAATTTTTTGAGAGCTGCATAATATACATCTTGTATCTCATTGAATCCACCCACAAGCCCTGGTTTTGTAAGAAGTCACCAATAAAACTTGTTCTTGCTAGCACAGAAGGCTAAGGCTGGGCTATGGAGCTAGAAGTTCAAATGTTAGTGCTGCCCTTTAGAGGCTTTGTGATCTTGGGCAGATGATTAAACCTCTAAGTCTCTGGTTCTTCATTTGTTAAACTGGAAAAGCAATAGCATTTAATGTGCAGACATGGTGTGAAGGGCAACTAAGGAAATATGTGTGAAATAATAATGCCCTATGAGAGCATTTATACAGAGTGCTCTCTAAGGAATCCTAGTCCTAGAAAATTATGACCAGAAAAGGTTCTATAGTCTTATGGACTAATGCTTGAAAAATCCTATGTAGAACTTCTACATAAACTGTTCTATTGTTTGATAAATAGATAATCTCCCAAAACTCACAAGTAGAAAGAAATAGAAGTACAATATTTAATAAAACTGGGTGATATCTTCAAACCCAAAATACAATATAAGAAGGAAATAAACAGACCTGTAATGCATTTAGCAAAATGGTCGCTGTTATAACTCAGAGACTTCCAAAGATAATAATTGGAAGAAAGTTTGTTCCACAGATCCATGATGATGTTCATAGTTGAACACTCAGAGGTGACAGAATTAAACAAGTTGAGGAGGGGTGAATGAAAACAGGAAGATTGGTGGAAAGTCTAAAAAGGAAATTAAATATTGAGGCCCCTACCATAACCTCCTATATCTCTAAGTGAAAAACTGTAACCACCACCACTGACCATCCTGAGAAATCAACCTTTTCTGTACTAATTGAACCAGAGAGGCAAGAGATTCACAGACACTAGGCACCATGGTGGATAGCAGGGCAGGGAAGCAGGATGGCGGATGGGGAGGAAGAAAGAAATATGGGAGGTATGGGGTTGCCTGAAAAAGAAAAACTGAAATCGCATATTCAAGTTTAAATAAATATCTCAAAATCATAAATTGAGGATAGTATGAGTACATAATTTAAAAATATGGAGGTAAATATTTAAAAATAGCTAAGAGTTGAGAGTGGTACCAACAGGGAATGCTGTTTTGATGATTAAAAGAGATACAGCAGGAGACTGCATTTTTAGTTGTAATCCTTTTAACACTATTAGACTTTATTAAGTATTCTTCCATGTATTTTTTTTAATTTAGAAAGTATTTGAAGATAGGGGCAGATCACAAGAATCCCTAACCATGTCCTTATTCTGTAGCCTTCAGATATTAAAAATTTGGTAAAGTGCACTTCCATTTTCTTTCTTTTTTTTTAATTGAAGTATAATTGACATACAACATTCTATTACTTTCAGGTGTACAGCATAATCATTTGATATCTGTATATATTGTGAAATGATCACCACAATAAGTCTAGTTAACATCCATCACCATACAGAGTTACAAAAAAAATTGGGGAGTATGTGATAAGGACTTCTAAAAATCTGCTCTCTTAGCAACTTTCAAATATACAATATAGTATTATTAACTCTAGTCACCACGTTGTACATTATATCCTCATGACTTATTTTTTTTAAACTGGAATTTCATAATTTTTGACCTCCTTTATGTATTTCACTCACCCTCCACCCACCCTCCTACCTCTGGCAGCCACCAATCTCTTCTCTGTACCTATGAGCTTGGTTCTTGTACTTGTTGGTTTGTTTAAATCCCACATATAGCACTTTTATTTTCTTAAGTAGCCCATGAGCACATTAAGGGACTTCAAATTTAAAATCAGAAAGATACAAACTATTTTAAATATCATAGAACTCCTTTTTGATGGCTAGCATTTGAATACCCATATGCTCCACATTATACATACCCACTGTCCCAAGTTTCTCTACCCCTGCCCAGATAACAGACATCCAGGGTGCTTCCAGCTCACCTCCATGAACATTTCTACAAAGAAAATCCCCATGTATGTCCCCTTAATTCCTCTTACATATATACTCAGAAGTAGAATGACACTTACACTTCTTCTAAATAAGTCATGCTACATTGTTCTCCATTAACACCAGGAATGCAATAGAGTTTTTATACCTTCATGTCTCAGTTGCCTATCTATCTTTCTAATGTCTGCTAGTCTAGTGATTTAAAGTCATAGCTAAATGTTGCTTTAATGAGCATTTCTTATATTATGCATTATTTTGAGCATCTTATCACAGGCCTCTTAATTTTCTCAGTTTATTCATCTTTAAATTTTGTGTTAATCTATTTTTACCTTTTTCCTGGGGTGTATTTTTCTAGTTGATTTGCAAGAGTCACTTGTATATTTTAAATATTAAACCCCAGTTATTATTGGATTTTGCAAGTAGCTTTCTTCCAGTTAGTGACTGTTGTCCAAGGAGTCCCTAATTGAACAGAATATTTAATTTCAGGTAATGTTATCATTCATGGTTTTTAAGTTTAAGCAATCCTTCTGAGTTCTTGACATAGATTATGGAATTTTATGCAGCAGTTAGAGGCTACATTAGATGTACAAGTAACAACATGAACAATGTCAAAAAGGAGGACTCAGTTTTAAAATAAATAAAATGAAAAATATAATACTACTTCTATTAATTAAGAATATATTAATATAAAACAATATGCTTTTGGAGGAACATATTCAAATTTAAATACATAGATTAAAAATATTTAGTTTTCAAAGAGGGGAAAATGAAAGTGAGGTATGAGAGAAAAAAGAGAAAGAAGGAAAGAAAGGAAGCTTTGTATGGACCAATGAGAAAAATAAGTCATGGACTGAAAAATGCGGTTAAGTTCAATTAACTGCCACCTAAATCTCAAAACAAAGTTGATCCATATAAATGAAATCCAGAAGTCTGATCAAAAGCTACATCAGGGGGTGCCTGGGTGGCTCAGTCGGTTAGCTGCCCTCAGCTCAGGTCATGATCCCGGGGTCTTGGGATGGAGCCCACTGGGCTCCCCACTCAGTCGGGAGTCTGCTTCTCCCTCTGACCCCCGCCCCGTGCAATTTCTCTCACTCTCTCTCTCTCAAATAAATAAAATCTAAAAATTAATTAATTAATTAATTAATTAAAAGCTGCATCACTACAGAGGACCAACTCTACCTTAGGATACTTACAGATAAAAACAAGGATCCATAATTACTAGAATCAGAATTGAACATTTATTTTCAAAACAGATTAAGTTTTTATCACTACATGAACACAGATTTCCTATGAGCTTTTTAGAATTTTTTTCCTTTGCTTAGGATTTTGAAGAACTACATAATAATTGAACAAGTAGTTCTTAATCCTCTAAGTTTGAAGGACTGGTGAAATTCCAAAATTAAATATTTATAGGTCTGACCAAGTGTTGCAGACATTTTATTTGGCCAAATAACTATATCTTATAAATCAATGCCAACCACCATCTATTATTACCATAATTTCTAAATAACAGGACTATGGAAATTCATAACAATAAGAGCATAATCTCAAAGTAAAGGATAATTCTTAAATCAAACACATTGTTTTATGCAAAATATACATTATCCTCATTTTTCTCACTGTAATATGAACTACTGAAAATGTATTGTGGTAGAATGACATTTAAGAAATACTGAACTAGAAATTATCAATAAAATCAAACACTCCAGGAATGCAGTTCTACATTATAGTCACAGAAAGAAGGAAGATGTAGTTTGTTTCTGTACTAAGGATTATGCAAAATACAAAGTGTATGCCAAAAATAAATATTATATGTATCACTAATAATTAAGCAAACTAATTGTTAACTTTAATATGTTAGAAAGCAATATAAAATAATTTTCAACTAATATCTTAACATTTGATCTTCAAAAAATTCTTCTGAAATGAAACTTGTCAATATTCCGGTATTCTGAATTTTTCTTTAAAAATACCAGCACAATCTCTAGAAAATGAGGCTCTGGGTGTGGGACCACAGTGCCAGGAATGTCCGGGGCCCAACCAGATGAGATGCACACTCTGCTGCACCAGGCTCGGCTGGTGTCTGCCCTGCCTGAGGTTTACTGCGTTCCGAAATGTCTGGGCAGTTGGACCAGACCGTCAAGTACTACACCCTGGAAAAGATCCGGAAGCACAACCACAGCAAAAGCACTTGGCTGATCCTGTACCACAAGGTATATGATGTGACCACAATTTTGGAGGAGCATCCTGGTAGGGAAGAAGTCTTAAGAGAACAAACTGGATGCTACTGAAAACTTTGAGGATGCTGGGCACTTTACAGATGCTTGAGAAATGTCCAAAACATACGTCACTCATCCAGATGACAGATCAAAGATAACCAAGACTCAGAAACTCTCATTACTACTTATTTCTAATTCCAGGTGGTGGACCACCTGGGTGATCCCAGCCATCTCAGCACTGGTGGTAGCCTGAATGTATCACCTCTACACTAAACACATTCTCAGAAGCCAATGAAAGAAAAGACCGCTTTGGGACCTGGGAGAAAGAGGCCAATGTTAGCTGCTTCAGCTGACAGAAACCATCCCCTGAAAAATAATTTTATTTATTTTTTTTAAATTGCATAATATTTTTTACTATTTAATTCTTTAAAAATTACTTTTGTTGTTCAAGTGAACTGCTGGGAAAATGCAGTTGTATCACTTACAAAAAAAGTTCATCAGATGGTACTTAGATGGCAATAAGAATTTATAGTCTTTAACCCATAGTTATTGACTCACTGGCACAGCCAAAGGCAAGGTTTACCAGCTGTCAGGCCTTTATGAAATGTGTTGATTAATTCCTGTTTAGTTTCCATGATTGTGTATAGTTAAAAAAATAACCCAGGTATATAACCTTAGTTTTTTAGGACACAAACAGGTGTATGACTATACATATATAACAGGTCAAACTTTGATGTTTATATTTATGTACCTTTACTAGATGAATGCCACACAAAGTAAATTAAGTTTATAAAATCATAAAGGGTAGAAACCAACTTAAAGATATTGCCATAAACAATTATTTCTTATATATAATGGAGAGAGTTAGAAGATTGATTTTACTAATTTTTTGGACTTCAATTTTTATTTAAATTCTAGTAGTTAATATGTACTGTAATACTGGTTTCAGGAGTAAAATTTAGTGATGCATTACTTTCGTATAGCACACAGTGCTCAACACAAATGCCCTCCTTAATACCCATCACCCATTTAGCCCATCCCCCAGCCCACCTCCCCTCTAGCAACCCTCAGTTTGTTCTCTATAGTTAAAGGTCTCATGGTTTGCTTCCCTCTCTATTTTTTTCCTTTCCCCTATGTTCATCTGTTTTTGTTTCTTAAATTCCACGTATGAGTGAAATCATATGGTATTTGTCTTCCTCTGACTTACGAAAATAATTTTAATACACCTATTTCCCTTTTTTCCTATATTAAAACCAAACCAAAAAGAACTCTTCTGTTCTTTCTACTCCTGAACTCTTAGAATGTGCCTTTTTGTTCAACTTTTTTTTCGATGTTCTATCACTACATAATTTACTTATTGTAGGCATGATCTTTTAAAAATATATCTGGCTTTTAAAATGTATTTTTAAAAATCTCTAGAAAATGGAAAGATCATAAGGCTATTCATCTTTTAAAATCTGAGTAGTCAATGATAGCTTGACAATATTAAAATATGCTAACTGGCTTATTCTTAGACCAAATTGACCACTACTTTGTTCTTTAATCTATTGAAGATGATAAATCTCACTGAGAAATTAATCTACTTAACTTCCATTTTGTCCTAAATAAAGAGAGCTAGATATTTCCCCATTCAAATCAAAAAGGAAAAAAGTCATTTAAATGGTACTCATAGGTTTTCTGTTTTAAAAAAAAAGTAAAAAAATTGTTAAAGTAAGTTACAAAAAATTAAAAACAACTTTTAAAATGTAAATATATTGCTGAAATCTTATTTCTTCCCAGCATAATTATTAAATAATCATTAAGGACAAACTTTATGACAATTTTTTAAAATAGATGGCATATAGATAAATAGATGATGACAGAGAGAGAGAAAGAAAGAAATAGATACACCTGAGGTATATGCATGAATAACTGAATTTTGTGCTGATATAAATATTGAATTTTGGCAATTTAAAAAATAGGTTAATGCTTAAACTCACATTCAGAACTTATTTGAAAAAACTATTAAAGATTTGAGACACTGACAAACTTTCCATTTCAATTTTAAATGTTCAAAAATTCCATGTAAAAGTGAAGCTGTCAGAAAAATTATGCAATTCAGTGAGATTGTCAACACAGAATGGAATTTTACTTTGTATTTCAGAAGTCTTCTTAGGAAGTTAAATTTCATAGGTGACCTACATTCTGCAGTCACCCCAGTCTGACTTGTCACAATATGGAATAAAAGTGTTATTCTCATATTTGAGCACTTTATAGTCAACATTTATAAGATGAAAGAAATAAACTGCCTAGTATATCTGGCTCGAAAGGAGTGTCAACTCAAAGAAAGCCTTTTATAAAAATCATGGTATTACATCACTTTGAGTTCCATTTTAACAGGAACTAGTTACTGGGGCACAAGGAATTCTGAATATACTCTGATCCATATCACAACATGTCTCACCTGCAATTGCTTCCCATTTAGCCTTTATTCATAAATATTTGCCTTCTGTCTACATTCAACATACATCCACAGTAACCAGAACGAGATTTGTGAAATGCAAACCAGATGTGTTTCCTCAGCTTAGAAGTTTTCAGTGATTTCCCATTACCCTTAGTTAAGATAAATCTAAAATTATCCACATGGCCTGTAAGACCATGTGATCTTGCCCCATCTCTTTCTCAAGCTTCATCCCAAGCTGCACACCTTCTCATTTCCACACTCCATCCATATTGGCCTTCCTTAACTCCTCATCCATGCTCCTTCTCACTCCAGTGTCTTGCACATCTGTTCCTCCTGCCTGTAGTGCTCTCCTATCTCCTCCTCTTTCATTTAGCTAACTCCTAGCCATGCTCATCTCAAGCTGCATTACCTCAGGATGATTTTCCCAATCCATGTAAGTCCCCTATTGTAAACTTCCAGATTTTTCTGCAATTCTCCCTCATGGTACCTACCATCCTTGCAATTTCTTTTCTGATTTCCACCTGCTCAACAAAATTATGAATGCAAAAGGGCAAAGATTATGTCTATCTTGTTCACTGTTGCTTATCCTAGTACCTTCCATGGAGTAGCCAGATGTTTGATGAATATCTGAAGAATCAATTTAAAAAATGGAAGGAATTGGTATTTCAAAGCATAGCTAAGAATTTATATAGTAAATGAAAGGGTAGGAGAAAGTAGTAGTTAGTTTTAATGGATTTTACTTTAAATGTAAACAAAAGGAAGAAATAACAAAGATAAAAGCAGAAATAAGTAAAATATAAAAAGATAGAGAAAATCAAGAACACCAAAGTTTTTTCTTTAATAAATTGATAATGTCCTAGTAAGACCAATTAAGTATATTACCAACATCAAAAAATGAAACAAGACATCATTACAGATAATACAGACTTTAAAAGGATAATAAGAAGATGCTATGAAAAATTTTATGCCAATGAATTTGACAAAAATGAAATGGGCACATCTGGAGAATGGATAAATAAATTTTGCTATGTTGACATTATGGATATATTACATGATATGTAGCAATATAAAGAGAATTTTCTATTGATACTTACAACATTATATTGAATGACAGAAGACTGTCACAAAAGCAACTGCATTGTATATTTCCATTTATATGAAGTCTATAAACAGGTAAAAAATAGTTAATGGAGATAAATAAAAGAATTATGGTTGTCATTAGGACTGGTATTGACTGGAAAAGGAAATGGGGAAACTTTCTAGGACAGTCTTTCTCAACTGAGTGCTGTGAAAGAATTAAGTCTTACAGAAATGATCTGAGTGACTATTGTTCTAATTCTCCTAATATTAGGAGATGCACAATACCAACCTAGATGCATAAGAAGTAAGTTAATTCATTAGAAATGGTATATGCCATCAGCTTTAGGGTTAAATTCTCTCCTACAGTCCCAGTTGAGAACTATCTAAGGCCCTACTGTCCCATACTGTAACCACTAGTACATATGGTAATACGAATTAAATTTAAAATACTTAAAATTAAATTAAATTAAAAATTCAGTTCCTGAGTCAGACTAGCCACATCTCAAATGCTCAAAAATCACATGTGAGTAGTGGCTACTACATTGGCAACAGAGATATAGGACATTATCACCATCCACAGAAAGTTCTATTGGACAGTGCTGGTCTATGGTTGGGTGATGGTTATTTGGGTTCTTACAATTGTCAAAGTTTATTGAACTATAAAGTTAATATCCATGCATTTAACTATATGCCGACTTTAACTCCAATTAAAAAAATTTTAAAACTAGTAAATATAGTTTTAAATCATATAAGAATAAGGTTTAAAGTTCAATGATAGTAATGTGTTATGCCTCATGAAACATGGAAAACAAAAATCCATTTTCTTATTTTCTTTTATCAGTTTTCATAATATAGCAAATCAAATGAACTATAGCATTTCATATGATTACCAATCTTGAGTAATCACTTTCCATGAAAAGGGCAATTTGGAAATGTGTATCTGAGCTTGAGTTCATTGTGTAATATAATTAATATCCCCAGGGCTGGTCAGATTTGTACTACATTCATTTCACCCAATTTGTCTGTAAAGGATCACAGGACCAGGGTATTATTGCTGCAATACATGGACTAAGTACTTAATATTCAAGATAGGATTTAACACAGCACAGTTGCTGAAAAGCATCACTATCACTACATATAATAAAACACCTTCTATTAAGTTAAATATATCAGCATTTTTCATAAAGTCAAGCAACCAGACTTCATATTATAAAACCGCAAGACACTACTAATTGGACTCTAAAATGAACTTGCTAAACAAGTATTTCAATGGATTAAAATTAAAGAGAATATACAGATTTCAAGGGCATTGGTTTAGACCAAAATGTCTTAGAAGAAAAATCAAAGTCACCAAAGGTTGTTCTCAGTCAGTAAGTATCCAACTTAAAGTAAAATGTGATATTTATTCCAAATAAACAAAGAAGCAAAAAAAGAAAATGAAAAAAAATGGCTCTGTCTCCTGGATTAGCCTATAGTAAATTTCCTATCAAGACCACATTCACCTTAAAAAAAATCCCAGTCAAACAAAATGTAATAGTTGAATTACTGTCCATGGTCTAAGCATATACAGACATACAGTTTAGTGCCCATATGTCTAAGTCTGCCTTAAGACTCAGGAGGTCCCCTTAATACTGTAAAGATTAGTTCTAATTTACATAGCTCCGACACAGTGAGCTCAAATTGGCTCATACTGTGTCACAAGAGCCTACTACCACATCTCTCCCCATCTCATCTATCAAGAAATTCAGTAGATGCTACTTTCAAGATATATCCAGAACTCAACTACTTGGCACACTGTCACTGTTAATGCCCTGGACCAAGCCACTAACAGCTCTCCCTGGCTCTTCCCTGTTCTTAATTCTTGACTAGAATGGCATTCTAGCCCCCTGCTGTCTACTCTCAGAACAGCAGCTCCAGGGACACACACTCCTGTCACTCCTTTGCTCAAAACCTTGTCATGGTCCCTGATCTCTCATGCCCAGGAAAAGCCAAAGTCCCTGTAGTGGCCCATTCATCTGTTTCCACTCTGAACACGATTTTAGTAACTTCTCCTCTCACTTGCTCTACTCCAGCCACACTGGCTTCTTGGATATGCCAGAACTCCCACTTCAGTGCCTTTGCTTGAACTGTCTCAGTGGTTAGAATGTTCTGCCCCTTATCTGAACAGCTACCTCTTTCACTTCCTTCAAGGCTTTGCTCAAATGTAATAAGCCCAGTTCTGATCACGCTATTCCAAACTGCAGTGCCCTCTTTATCCATCATCCTTCCCCCCATCTCAGCATTTCCACTCCCCTTTAACCTGCTCTACTTTGTCTTTCTTCACAAAGCACTTAACAACTTCTAACATATTTTAGTACTTGCCTATTTTGTGTAAATAAAGGTATATGATGCCTAAACCCTTTATAAAGGAAAGGGCTTTTGTCTACTTTGTTCACTCATGTATCCCAAGCCTCTGGAATAATGCTTGACACATTATAGATGCTCAAGAAATGTTTGTTAATGGATAAACATTTAATGGCCAATCCAAACTCTAGAGAATGTCGAATGGCTTCATCATTTCTTCCTTGATTTTAAAATATTTGACAACATAACTGGCTCTGAAAGCCACCCAATAGGTTGTGGGTCTGAGAACGTTTGAAATTGTTTAATCATATCTGCAATTCCATTCTGTAAACTAAAGTCTGTCAGAAATCTAATGCCAGAATCGTTATGGGAATTTTCTTTCTCACTGCATCACTTCCAAGAGCAGTTTGAATCATTTCCTGAGTCCCTAAAGTCTGTAAATATACAATCTACTTTTTAACTGGTAAAGAGACCCTAGGTTTGTGAAAAGGTTTTAAGCAGATTTTAGGCACACAAGGGCTAAACCTTTAGCGCTAAAGCTAACCTTTGGTTTACAGAAGCAAAGAAACAAATAATTGAAGCACCCAGTGAGATTTTATGCTTGCCTGCTACATTATTTTATACCTACACATAAACTACTTTCCATTTCCTCTACTGGATACTAACAAAGTGTAAATAACAATTCAAAATTTAGAAGTGTAAAATTTTTATTCCAAAGAACCGGTAGAATTAGTGTACTTTGTATTGATTAATGGTGTAGGTGGGGATGAGAAAAATTATGTCATTATATTTGAATATTACAATTACAAAATTTTATGAAATGGTTAAAAATTATATGGAAATGATCATATGCAGTTTGAAGCAAATTTCTACAATGGCCTCCAGACATAATTTCTCCACAGACATGAAGAGATATAAAGTAAGAAATAGCCTACCTCTGTTTAAAAAATGGTGTTGCAATACTATGTATACTTAACATATGCTCAAAAAGCTTACAATTCATTGCTATCAATGACAACCACTACTCACAGCTTTAGCACAAGTTAAAGGAATAGAAAAGAATTTTTACACTATCATGAGTGCCTAAATGGGAAGAGGTAAAAGAAGAACAAAATATAAGGGGATACTAACTTCTCCATACCTCTGGAGGGTAAGGAGGTTGTTTGTTTGTTCGTTGCCATCATTTAGAAAGAAGAGTGATGATGCTTGAACCACATTTTTATCTGCCAACTTTTGGCAGAAATATCTAAAGTAAGTGGTGCAAAGAAGAGTTTTGGCTCCTGCTATCATGGCTGATAACCACAGCTATCAGCATTGTACCGTGACACAAGAAATAGAATAACTGTAGCAAAATGTTCATCATCTCTACCCGGTCCATCCATATGTAACTCAATGGGCACTGTTCTCAGAGACAAGATAAGCAGCCTTGGAGTATAGGTGACCACAAGATATAATGGGACCACAGACTTTAAAGCGAATCTTTACTGGTTTGAAAGTTCAAGCTGGAAGCAAGTCAGCTAAAGAGGAAGTATCATAAACCAATAATGCATATAAATAGCATTGTTCTATTGTTAATTAAGTCCTTAGGTATTTATTAAAATTTCTTCTTGCTCTATATCTTAGCTAGGAAAAACTTAGACTTCTCTTGCCTCTAGAATTCTTGTTTCACTGTGAACAAAATATTTAGATACAACATACGGAAATTTTCCAGTTTTGCTATATCTTTCGATTGAGTAACAGATATTCAGCGACTGCCTACACTTTGCTAGACACATGTTGGGAATACAACAATAAATAAGACAGGTAGTGCCTGAGATATGTAACAGAGCATAAACACATGGCCCTCAATTAGAACCAGACAGGTCAATGTATACGTTCATGGCTTTCTAGACAAAAAAAAGAAAAGAAACAAACAAAAAAAAACATAAGTATATTTAAAGCCAGCTACTACTATGAAAGCAGAGCTCTGGAAAGTAAACACCCTAAGTTTTTGCCATAAAAGATAGCAAAAGGTGAGGGAAAGGCAGGCAAAAATACCCGCTGCATGTTACACTCAGTGCCTCAGGATGATATTTTCCACAATAAATTTCAATTAAATCTCATTTTCTGTGCTTTATACTCTTCCATCAAAACATCAAATAATCTAACTTAGGAATTCATTGTTCAAACATACTTGTACATGTGTGCAAATGTGTAAATACAAAGGTGTTTATTAAAATATTATTTGTAATTTTTAAAATAACAGAAATAACCTAAATACCTAAAAATGTGGGACTTAGTAAATAATTATTTGTATAATGGGGATATTAGATAGCTATTAAAAAGAATGTGTCTAATTCACATATACAGGCATAGAACAATGCCTTGAAGTTTTGGAGTTTGTCTTTTTGTTTTTTAGTATTTTATTTATTTATTTGAGAGAGAGAGTGAGCGTACAGGAGGAGAGGGAGAAGCAGACTCCCTGCTTAGCAGAAAGCCATATGCATGTGGATCCCAGGACCCTGAGATCATGACCTTAGCAGAAGGCAGACATTTAACTGACTGAGCCACCCATGCATCCCAGTGCCTTGAACTTGTGTTAAGTGAAAAAACACAAGAAGCAAATGATATTCATGGTTACATTGCATTTATGTTTTTTAAGTATATGCATATAAACATTTATATATAAATAAATAAAGTCTAGAAGGATAGTATCCAAGCTGTGAACAGTGCAACAATTCCAAATTTGTACACTTGGTGTACTATTTAAAACATTTAAGTGGGGGCGCCTGGGTGGCTCAGTTGTTAAGTGTCTATCTTCAGCTCAGGTCATGATCCCAGGGTCCTGGGATCAGCCCAGCATCAGGCTCCCTGCTCAGTGGGAAGCTTGCTTCTCCCTCTCCCACTCCCCCTGCTTGTGTTCCCTCTCTTGCTATGTCTCTTTCTGTCAAATAAATAAATAAAATCTTTATAAATAAATAAAACATTTAAATGAACAATATTGCTTTTCTAATAAAAGATAATTTTTCATTAGGTAGGTCTCCCTATTCTTTGCCAACCACCTAATTATGAAGAAATGGCTTGTGATCCTACTAAAATGAACTTAGAAAAACACCAATTATAGAATAAAACCAAACAGGAAAGACAGAAAGAATATCTTCCTTGACACAAATCTGCACTCATAGGCCTGTGCCCTATATGTCACACAGATACATATTTGTAAAGCACACACACACACACACCAGCATGGCATTGCCAGTCTGCATGCACAGGTTGGCCTACCATCCCAATAAACAGAGAAACTGATTCCCAACTTATAAGAACTAATCAGGAAGTGCCTTTAGCAGAAAATTTTTGTCATCTCCCACTATTAGACTGACAGAATCATGATGGTACCACAAAATCTAGGCATTCACTGTAGCCTGAAGTCTAGTCAAGAACTTGACATCCTTTACCTCTTGTAACTTCCTTGCCAGTGACTATGAGGGCCAAGGTGGGGTGGGAGGGGAGTCTTTCAGTTCTGTGGAAATTATTAAAATTGTCCTCATAAAGAAACTGGTTGGAATCACCAGTTCAAAAACTAAATCTGTATGTGACCTCACCAAGGAGGAATCAGTCTCCCATTTTGCTTCATTGGGTCAAATACCTAACCTATACCACGATAATAGTACAGAGACAAGAGAGAATGACTGAGTAGGCCAGTTCACAGGGTTATAACTTGGAGTCTACCTTTGGCCAGTCTGAAGAATATATGTATGTGGGTCACCTTTTTAGGTGACAAATGGTTGAGAGTTTTATTTTTGCTTTCAGCACAACTATAAAAAAAAAAAAGTCAACCTATATTATCTGGTAAGGGGGAAATAAGTCAAATACCAAGACCAGGACTTAATCCCTAAGCAGTCAGTCTGGTGTCAATAAGGGAGGTCTATGCTTCTCAATATGAGATCTCAAATAGATATGGATTCAGCTTTCAATTCTGCATGAAAAACATCAAAATTGTTTTCATAAATCTGTAACGTTCTCATTTATTTGGCTGTTATTTATTTAACAAATATTTATTGAGCAACTATTCTGTGCCGAGAATATTCTAGACAGACAAGAAACCCCTCTGTCACTTCAGTGGGAGTGTTAAGCCAGCAATATGTAAACAAACAGCTCCGAAGGGGATCCTGTCACCTCCCTACAAACACATAGATTTTCTTCTCCTTAAGATTGGCGTACCCCACAATGTAGTACTTGGATCTATTTTCTTTTCTATCCACACTCACTTCCAGTTTTGTGACTCCAACATTTATACCTCAGGCCTAGAGTTCTTTCTGAACTTGAGATCAATATACCTAATTATTAACATTTTTACTTGATAGGAAGTAGACATCCCCGATTTGACAAATATCTAATCTTCCCTCTCAAACCTGAAACTCCATGTATCCATCCAAAAACCTGGGCATCCTTGATGTTCCCGCCACTCTCTGTCATTTAGCTACCCAGCCGACATCCCGCATCCATTTTGTTAGAATATCCTGCTTTCTCTACCTATAAGACAAACCCAGAATTAAACTGCTTCTTAACCCCTCCACCACCACCTGCTTATTTCAAGCTGTCCCCTCTCAACCTATTCCCCTTTCACTAGTCTCTTTGCTTCTACCATTCCTCCCCTCTGCCTCACGGCAGAGACAAGTTAACACCTAAGTCAGATAATACCACTCCTTTGCTCAAAACCCTCCTCCTCTCCCCCATTAGGCAAATCAGTGTTCCTCAAATATGGCAGTTCTGTCTTCCCCTTAGATCGTTGGCGCTCTATTGCCTCTACCTGGAATGTTCCTTCCCCAAATAACAGCATGACTAATTCTCATCTCTTTCAAATATTTGCTCAAATGACTGCTTCTTCATGAGGTCTATCCTGATAGCCTTTTAAAAACTGCCACATATGCCCTATTCCCTCACTCTACCCTTTTTTTAACCTTTTTTTCTATAGCAGTTATCACCTTTTAACTTGCTAGACACAACTATGTTGATTGCCTGTCTTGCACTACTAGAAAATAAGCTCCATGCAGGCAGATATTTTTATGTCTTTTGTTTATCCAAGTATCTACAGTAGCACCTGACACATAATAAACACCCAAAATTTGTTGAATGAATGCATTAGGTAATAAATTATCCTCTCATCTCCTATAAAACCAATTTCTTTACTGGATTATTTTATCTACATCACTTCTTGGCCTTTTGGCTAAGATCAAGTGTGGATTATTTTATCGACAAACTAAAATGGCAAGGGGTTTGAATTTTTGTTCTAAATGTGATGGAAAATCACTGAAGTATTTTAAATATGGGCATGCCATGAGCTTATCTAAGTTATAAATAGATTACTCCTCCTTCTTTATAGACAGGAGATTATAAGATGCCTAGAATAGGAACAGGAAGATGAAGTTCAGTAGCCATTATTAAATAAGCAGCAGAATTACATGCATAAAATCCAAAAATCATTTAGCAAATATACTGACAAAAGATATGGCATAACAAATGTGACTAGTTGCTTTATTGGTATTTAATATCATACCATGTCTTTAACCATGCTTAGCAATAATGATACCAAAACATTAACACTTCCATTTGGCCATTGCTCACTGTAAATGAACATATGACCTCAGGTACACCACTCTGCATATTTCTCACCAGAAAGCAAATGAATTCCAGACAGATACAACTAAAAACAGGGCACATATTATTCTCATAATTACTGGTAACAAAATGTTTTCTCATATTTGTGGTTGGCATGTTCCATGTTTATATGCCATATTCCATTTAAGCAGGGGAAAAAAATCCCCATTTAATGAAATGATCATCTAAAATTTCCAAGCTTTTTTAAAAAGATTTTATTTATTGATTTGAGAGAGAGAGCACGAGCTGGGAGTTGGGGGAGAGGAGGAGGAGAGGGAGAGAGAGAAAGAAGCAGACTCCCCACAGAACAGGGAGCCAGATGTGGGGCTTGATCACAAGACCCTGAGATCAGGACCTGAGCCAAAGGCAGATGCTTAACAGATGGAGCCACTTAGATGCCCCTAAAATTTCCAAGTTTTCAAAATATTGAAAATATGGGAAATGGACAAAGCACATTACATTTTATTTCATAATAATTCATGAATCTACTCCCTCAAAAGGAATGAGTAAATACTTTATACATTTACCCTAGAGCTGCTTTACAAGTCAGTCTTAATACTTACTTTATTTAAAAATAAAATTCCAGGGGCACCTGGGTGGCTCAGTCATTAAACGTCTGCCTTCAGCTCAGGTCATGATCCCAGGGTCCTGGGATCAAGCCCCAGCATCGGGCTCCCTGCTGGGCGGGAAGCCTGCTTCTCCCTCTCCCACTCCCCCTGCTCGTGTTCCTGCTCTCACTATCTCTCTCTCTCTGTCAAATAAATAAATAAAATCTTTTTAAAAATAAATACATAAATAATAAAATAAAATAAAATAAAATAAAATTCCAGGGCGCCTGGGTGGCTCAGTCGGTTAAGTGTCAGCCTTTTGCTCAGGTCATGATCCCAGGGTTGTTGTGGGTTTCCTGCTCAGCGGGGAGACTGCTTCTCCCTCTGCCCCTCCCCCCTCTCATGCGTGCTCTCTCTCTCTCTCTTTCTCTCTCGCTCTCTCAAAATACATAAATAAAATCTTAAAAAATAATAAATAAAAATCCAATATGGAGAAGTTATTTTAAAAATTAAATTCTACTTTTTCCAAAACTTATCTTTTAAAAAAGTCTTTAATGTTGCTATACCTGGTGTTTGACAAATTACTGCCTGTGCTCTCTTCTAGGATTTTGATGGTTTCAGGTCTCAAGGTCTTTAGTCTGTTTTGATTTTATTTTGTGTCCAGTGTAAGAAAGAGGTCCCGTTTCATTCTTTTGCATGTAGTTGTCCAGTTTTCCAAATGCCATTTGTTGAAGAGAATTTTTTCCATTGCATATTCTTGCCTCTTTTGTCAAAGATTAATTGACCATGTAATCATGGGTCTGTTTCTGGGCTTTCTATTCTATTCTATTGATCTATGTGTCTCTTTTTGTGGCAGTGCCCTACTGTTTTGATTACTACAGCTTTGTAGTATAACTTGAAATGTATCATGATACCTCCAGATTTGTTTCTCTTTTTCAAGATTGCTTTGGCTGTTCAGGGTCTTTTGTGGTTCTATACAAATTTTAGGATTATTTGTTCTAATTCTGTGAAAAATGCTGTTGTTATTTTGATATGCATTGCATTAAATCTGTAGATTGCTTTGAGTAGTATGAACATTTTAACAATATTTGTTCTCCCAATTCATGAGCATGGAGTATCTTTCCATTTGTGTCATCTTCAATTTCTTTTGTCAATGTTTTATAGTTTACTGAGTACAGATCTTTCACTTCTTTGGTTAGGTTTATTCCTAGGTATCTTACTGTTTTTCATCCAATTGTAAACGGGACTGCTTTCTTAATTTCTCTTTCTGCTGCTCCATTATTAGTGTATAGAAATGCAACAGATTTCTGTATATTGACTTTGTATCCTGCAACCTTACTGAATTTACTTATCAGTTCTAGTAGTTTTTTGGTGAAGTCTTCAGTGTTTTCTATATAAAGTATCATGTCATCTGTAAACGGTGAAAGTTTTACTTTTTTCCTCTATGAATTTTATTCCTTTCTCTTGTCCAATTGCTCTGACTAGGACTATGTACTATGTTGAATAAAAGTGGTAAGAGTTGACGTCCTTGTCTTGTTCCTGATGTTAGGGGGAAAGCTCTCAATTTTTTGCCATTGAGTATGATGTTGGCTCTGTATTTTTCCTCAGTGGCCTTTTTTATGTTGTGGTATGTTTCCTCTAAACCTACTTTGTTGAGGGTTTTTATCATGAATGGATTTATACTTTGTTGAATGCTTTTTCTGCATCTACTGAAATGATCGTATGGTTTTTATCCTTCTCTTATTGATGTGATTTATCACATTGATTGATTTCCACTATTGGGTATCTATCCAAATGAAATATTTTGATACTGAAATAGTAGAATAATTCAAATTCTCTGTGTACATATTACTCCTTGCCATCATTTTATAATTAGCAATTGTGAAAGAAATGATATTGATCATTTTGTGCCAGAATCATTAAAAATGTTAAAATACCTATTCAAGTCTGCAATCTAAATAAAAGTTAAAATAAGGAAGAAACTAAAAAAATGCATTGATTTTTTACTTTTGTTTCTGCATTTAAGACTTTTTAAAATATGTATTTTTATTTATTTATTTATAAAGTATTTTTTATTTTAATTCCAGTATAGTTAACATACAGTGTTATATTAGTTTCAGGTGTACAATATAGTGAAATTCCCAACACCTATTTCATCCAACCGCCCATCCATCTCCCCTCTGGTAACCAACAGTTCTCTTTAATTAAGAGTTTGCTTTGGGGCACCTGGGTGGCTCAGTCATTAAGCGTCTGCCTTCGGCTCAGGTCATGATCCGAGGGTCTGGGAATCAAGCCCTGCATCAGGCTCCCTGCTCCACAGGAAGCCTGCTTTTCCCTCTCCCACTCCCCCTGCTTGTGTTCCCTTTCTCGCTGTGTCTCTCTCTGTCAAATAAATAAATAAAATCTTAAAAAAAAAAAAGAGTTTGCTTCATGGTTTGTCTCTCTCTCTCTTTTTTTTTTACCCTTTGTTTTGTTTCCTAAATTCCACAGGAGTGAAATCATGTTATTTGGTCTTCCTCTGACTGACTTATGTCACTTAGCATTGTACTCTCTAGCCCCATCCACGTTGTTGCCAATGGCAAGAGTTCTTTCTTTTTTATGGCTGAATAATATTCCTGTGTGTGTGTGTGTGTGTGTGTGTGTGTGTGTGTGTCACTTTTCTTTATCTGTTCATCTGTCAATAGACACTTGGACTGCTTCCATAATTTAGCCATTGTAAATAATGCTGCAATAAACATAGGGGTGTATATTTCCTTTTGAATTAGTGTTTTTTATTCTTTGGGATAGATACCAATAGTGGAATTACTGGATCATAGGGTAGTTATATTTTTAATTTTTTGAGGAACGTGCATACTGTACGAGTTTTCATTCTCACCAACAATGCACAAGGACTCCTTTTTCTCCACATCCTTGCCAACATTTGTTGTTTCTTGTGTTTTTTTATTTTAGCTAACCTGACAGGTGTGAGGTGATATCTCACTGTAGTTTTGATTTGCATTTTCCTATCAGTGATGCTGGTATCTGTTGGCCATCTGTATGTCTTTTTTTGAGAAATGTCTGTTCATGTCTTCTGCCCATTTTTAAATTGAATTATTAGTTTTTTGGGTGTTGAGTTGTATAAATTCTTTATATATTTTGGACCCTAACCCTTTATCAGGTATTTGATTTGCAAATATCTTCTCCCATTCCATAGGTTGTCTTTTAGTTTTGTTGATTGTTTCCTTGCTGTGCAGAAACTTTTTATTTTGACATACTCCCAATAGTTTACTTTTGCTTTTCTTTCCCTTGCCTCAGAAGACATATGAAGTTGAATCAGTAATCAAAAAACTCTTAACAAACAAAATCCCAGAGCTAGATGGCTTCACAGGTAAATTCTACCAAACATTTATCTTTTTAAATTATTTATTTATAAAGATTTTATTTACTTATTTGAGAGAGAGAGAGCAAAAGTTGGGGCAGAGGGAGAGGGAGAGGGACAAGTAGATGTCCCACTTAGCATGGAGCCCAACACAGAGCTCAACATGGAGCTCAATGTGGGGCTCAATTCCAGGACCTTGAGATCATGACCTGAGCCAAAGTTGGATGCTTAACTGACGGAGCCACCCAGGTGCCCCTCTACCAAACATTTAAAGAATGTCTCTTGCCTAGATGTTACAAAGCCACCTTATTGATCCCCCTGACTTTGATCTTCTATCCTTCCAATTCATATTTCATAGTATCCTTCTATACCAGTTTACTCATAATAATCAAAAAGTATTAAAATTCTGCCCCCCCCAAAATGCCAAATTTCACTGAGCCTCATTCTGAATGACACTGGAATTGGATTGCCTTGAAAATACTGGGGGAAAATGAGTATATCATCACAGCCATGAGATTAGCAGCAAATGAACACATGAAAAGAAAATGAAAAGCCCTATAGGATTATTAACAAATGTATATTTAAAAGAAAAATATAAATTAAAATAAATTTTCTTTCTAGGTCATCAACTATAATTCATACATATTCCACAAAATACATGATGTGTAGCCCTGAAGTAAAGTATCAATATCAAGCATTCCCAGAGCTAATCAAACTTTACTAAGCTTACCACCAATTAAAAGGAAACTGTTAGAGAAAGGTTGCATTATCCAAAATCTTTGTTGGTATGTGTTTTCCGTCCCCCTAGGGAAATGTTTCATCTTCAAATAGCTTAGTAGTAATCCCTATCAATATTATCAAGATAGCTTAATAAAATTGTTGCTGCATAAATATATAATTCTACCCATTTTTATAATGTATTCCTACACAGTGTATTTTCTATCTGATGATTTGCTTACCAAGTGTAATATGATGTCTATCAGCCAATTTATACCTACACTTCACCCAGTAACTACCTCAACATTTATTTTCATTCAGGAAGCAGGACTAAATAAAAAATGCATCTTAACTGTGCTTCTAAATGAAATGAAACAATTTAATGTGGATCTTTCCTTCTCTCTAGATCACAAAGTCATTTCAAAGATACTGTTATGAAAAATAAAAAATAGTCTATGCAGTTCAACAGAAACTTCAATTTGTTAATCTTGTTAAAATTAATTCCCTTATAGTGATACTGGGGTGTTTTTATACATCTTTTAGCCATCAAGCTAAGTAGAAATTATTCCACCCAAAAAGCAGATGATCATTTTTAAATGATCTGGTTCTTTCTAAATAATGCCCGATTCCAATCATTTCACTCCAAAATCTACAAAGATAGTGTGATTCATATGTTTCTTCTATCTTATCCATTTACTCCATTTACCCACACCCACATTCAGTACTTCTCAGTTGAGATATATTATAAGCCTTAACTCTCTTTATGAAATCTCGCTCCTTTCTAATACACGTCACCCTGAGGTTTAATTAAATATCAAGAATGTTTTGCATTGAATAGATCTGCTACTGACTATGTCCTCCTCCCCAAATTCATATGTTAAAACCTAATCCCCAATGTGATGGTAGTTAGAGGTAGGGCCTTTGGGGAGGATTAGGTCAAGAGGGTGTAACCCCCATCAATGGGACTGGTGCCCTTATAATGTCAGCCCAGATAGCTCCATGGTCCCAGCCTCCATTTGAGGACACAGTAAGAAGGTGGCCAGCTATGAAACAGCAAGGGGGTTCTCACCAGACACCAAATCTGCTGGCACCCAGATTTTGGACTTCCAATCTCCAGAACTGTGAGAGAGAAATTTCTGTTGTTTAAAAACCATCCAGTCAAAGCTATTCTGCTATGGCAACCAAACAGACTTGGACAATATTATTCCCATGTTCAAATCAACTTCTATGTTCCTCAGTATCTTTAAAACAAAAGTCTAAATTTTGTATCAAGGCATAAAATCCCACGGAAATTTACTCCAACTTAGTTTCCAGCCATATTCCTCTCACTAAATCTCTGAACTCCAATCAGGCCAGGTAGATCATTTCCCAAACACATCTTTGCCTATTTCTGTCTCAGCATTTTTTTTTTAAGATCTTATTTATTTATTTGACAGATAGATAGAGAGCACAAGTAGGCAGAGAAGCAGGCAGAGGGAGAGGGAGAAGCAGGCTCCCTGCAGAGCAGGGAGCCCGACGCGGGGCTCGAACCCAGGACCCTGGGGTCATGACCTGAGCTGAAGGCAGCCGCTTAACCAACTGAGCCACCCAGGTGCCCCTATCTCAGCATTTTTGTACAGTGCTTTCATTTGTATAATGTGCCTGACTGTTTTTATCTGTAATGCCCTATACTCTAGCCCATTTAAGCCTTTGGAGAACCCAACCATCTTCCATAGTGAAACTAAAATGCCACCTTTCCTAAGAAGGATAACCCAATCTGGATTAGTCTTTCCTTCTATGTTACCAACCCATTTTGTTTATCACATTCTGCTTCTCCAAATCCATACCTTATTCAAAGTTTGTTTTGCAATAAAAACAACTAATTATCTTTCAAAAATAGATTCTCAACACGTTTTTGAATTAATTATGTATATTGGCAATGGTTCATAGAGTCTAAAAGAAAAAGTGTCCAACCAAAATTTTGGTAAAACAAAGCCTGATGATTCTAATAAAAATATAACTTTCACTTCTCATTTTTTGACATTCTATAGCAAAAGCCTAGCAGAAAATTAAGTCGATTCTATTTCAAGTTTAACTTAAAAATTGGTTTTAAGTAAGCACAAAAATATATACACATGTAATTATGCCCATGTATTAAAAATGCACAAGTGGTAATAAAAATGTAGTCTATCTTTTTTTTCTATTGGTCCTTTACTTTTAAAAATATTTTCTTAAAATTTTCAAACACATATAAAGCAGAGAGAGAAGTATAATGAACACCCATATACTCACCACCCATATTCAGTGGTTATCAAGATTTTGCCAGGCTTGCTTTAGCTATTCCTTTTTCTTCCCTTTCAAAATGTATTCAGTGGAAGTAATATTGCCTGTCCCCAGATGAAACTATAGCAGACCCTTGGAGTCTTCAGCGCATTCTTATGCAATGGACAGTTCTGCAGTTGCAAATAATCTCAGTGGGTCTCAATTCAGTAAATAGAAGGTCAGTTCAAGGTTTTAATCAAGATCTCCCCTTCCCTGGCTCTGTTCTGTTTCAGAGCCAGAAGTACAGAAGGGGATGGTCCTTTCCTTTTTTTTTTTTTCCCCTAGTCTTAATTCCCAGCTGGACAATACTTTTGCAATCCCTCTCTGGTAGCAAGTGGAAGGAAGAACTAATACCACCTTAGACTGGCTTTGCACTCCCCAAAACTGGAGGACATTAACCTTTCTGTGTCATGTGGTGCTTTCAGAAGCTTGCCTGAAGTGTCTTGCAGGACCCCTCTTTCTTATGTAACCTGCAACCAGGCAGATGCACCTCTATGCCAGGTGGTCATGTACTACTCCTTCCTCAGTCTCTACACAGTCACATCCCAGCTTTTTCTGGCCACAGGAGTCCTTCTACCACTCCAGGAGACCTGGATAAGAACCCAGATGACTATATACCTGCTCTCCTGCAAGACCCATGTCAGCTCTATAGGAGCATTCCTGTACGTCTTGACTGGACAAACTCTCAAAGTAGGGGCTGATCCCAACAAGCAGCACTCTCCAGGCTTAACTCTCAAAGCAGTTTGTCATCCCAACCTCATCTTTTCAGGTTTCCAGCAGAGTCAAACCCCAGCACACTGGTTATCAGAGAGACATCTTCAGCTCACCATTTACGCTTTTAGAAAGATAGTCTTCTAAAAGGTAGGAGTTAGAGGGGTGCCTGGGTGGCTCAGTTGTTAAGTGTCTGCCTTCAGCTCAGGTCATGATCCCAGGGTCCCGGGATGGAGCCCCACATCAGGCTAGCAGCTCAGCTCAGCGGGAAGCCTGTTTCTCCCTCTCTCACTCCCCCCTCCCCACACTCCCTCTCTTGCTGTGTCTCTCTCTGTCAAATAAATAAATAAAACCTTAAAAAAAATAAAAAATAAAAGTTAGGAGTTAGAATTCGTCTCATTCTCCAGGGACTTTAAACAAGGCATCAGCTATCTATTAAAAAATCCATTCTTTCTCCTCCACTCACTCACAAATTATTTCATCTCACTTCTTTCCACATCTATTGTATCTTGATACTTAATTGAAACTTTCATTTTAATTTCTTCAATTTAAATATCTTGTCAAACACACACACACATACACACAAACACAGGATTAACTGTGAATGGGGTGGGTCATCCTTAGTTTACATCATCCAGAGAAGACTACAACTCATTTTATTGAAGGAAAACTATTGGAAAATATTGAATTTTTGTACAATGTAGATATTGATAGAAAGTTCCTTGGAGGATATAGAATTCCACGATAAACTGAAATGAATTCCAGTCATATTTAGTAATTATTAATGTTCCTACATAATCTGTTTTGCCTAGTTAAGAACATTTAATGAATAACATTTATATCGGCTGAGTACCATCAGTATATTAGGTTTTATAGTGAACATACAGAAGACTGAGTTCCATTCTTGTGTCTATTTAATAAATATTGACTTCTTGTTTAGGAATCTGACAAGATTTATTGACATGGCAATTCCATATTTTCTGAGAAAGATTAAAATTTTTATTAGGCCCCAAAACTAGAAGGTAATGTCAATACTGGTCTTGGTTACATGCATTTATCATGACATTAATTCAAACACAGATTGAGGTTTTCATAGAACTGTTAGCCCTGTTTCTTTTTTCACATAATTAGGAGAGACAAAGCCATTCAAACATCCCTTTTCAAACCAGGAATGAAGAAAAGACCCCCAAGTCTAGATGCAATGCTGAATCCAATAACAGTGCCCCTGAAACTAGCCAAGCCTCTCAAAAGAGCAAGAGTGAGAAGAGGAAGGCACATCAGTAGTACAGTCACTGTATGGCCAAGTGAGAAGAGGAACCATCACTGTCTGGCCCACTGTTACATTATAGAGGAGGAAAACATTAAATTGATTTGCATATATAAAGATGCTCTGTGGACTTGCATGTGATTCTCATCTAAGGAATAATAAAGGACACTATTAAGGAATTTTGTTTGTTTGTCTTTAATTTCCCACTTAACATAGAACAAAAGGAAAAAATCTAAAAAAGCCTTGAAATACAATGTCAAACAATAACCAACAACTGATTGCCAAGAGAAAATAAGGGTCCAAAGATGATGTACCTAAAAATAATGGAGTCACCCTGGGCTTTTGCTTATTTGTTTGAGATGATATAGGCAGTTTTTACATGGTGCCCAGCATATATTAAGTATTTAATAAATCACAACAGTTATTATTATCACTTATATTGTCATAACTGATTTCTAGCAAAGGGATATTTGCAAAGCAAATACCTTGATGAAGGCATTACAAGCAAGAATGCTCAGAGAAGAAATGACTTTTCCTCATTTAAACAGTTTTTATAGTGTTCTTTTATTGAAAGGTAAGGGGAAAATGGGGACAAATAGTATGACTAGAATAATACATTATATATATAATATAAACTGGGATTAAGTTAGAAATAATCTGATAATTTATTATTTAATAATTATAGGCTTCACCAAGGCAATTACCAGATACTAAGTAATATATGCATGATTTATATATAAAATACAATGCATATTACATATAAATTTCATACATTACATATATAAAAGTTTGATTTTGTATGCTCCAGATTTCTATATCATTCAACCTAGAAACTAAAAATATAAATAATTATTATGTAGTCAGCAATTCCATCATGCCCTTATCAGAAAGATAAAGTCTTACAGACATCTTGAAAGCAAGTAGTTTGATCCTCCTAAATTACCAAAGCAACAGGTACTTTTATGTACTCTAACAAAATAATGACTTACCCAGCACAGAGTAACTGCTCAGTAAATATTTGTTAAAATATTGAATAAGCCACAGGAATAACATAATTGCATTTTGACAATGATCAGTAAATACATTCTTTTTTGAAAGGAATAATTATGTTCAAACATAAAAGCTGTAAAGCCAGTCAATGAGAAGATCCTAATATAGTTTCTAGAAGACACTAACCTTGAGAAATCAGATGGCATTTTGCTCTGGTTTGTTTTGTGATATGAGCAGAAGAATTAAAACAACTTTACGGAACTCTCCATGAGAACACCTTTGGCTCATTTCCTTCTCACCAAATCAAGTCAATTCATGCTGTCACTTTTTGTATTGTGGAAACTTTTAGAGAAATGCTTCCAAGAAAGGTGACATGGTTAAATGGTTAACCCTGAAAACTACTCAAATAAGACAACACCCTAGGAAAACATAGCTAGTAAAAAAGATTGCTTTCATTCAGTTCACAATCTGTGTGTGAGCCCTAGGAAAACACAGGCAGATTTTAGGTGTTTGGGGGAAAATGCTATTTGCTTACAAAGGTATTTTTCAGATGATAAGGCAGATGTTAAAATTTTTATTCCAAACTGTCATTTACTCACTTGAAAAATTCATTTGAAATCTAGGTTGCCATTTTCTACAAATAAAATAAAGTTAATATTTGCCTATGTCAGTGTGACTTATCAAAACTTAGCAATCCTCAGAATATGACAATATAAGTATATATAATTTAACTGCAAGAATACATTAGCAAGTAATTGAGAGCAATTTAAAATCTAAATGGAGGTTTTAGGTTTAGATAAATGAAAAGAATCAAGCTTATTTTTTCTTCAAAAATATCTTTAATGGCTTTAGTCAGGTCAAATCCATTTCATATAGATAATCTATCATTCAAGTTATAGAGTGATAATTTTGGCCTGAAAAAAAATTGAAATTTGAATTTAAAGAGCATATCCCTTTTCTGGAACAACTACTTCTATGTCTATTCCAAGAGAACGACAAATATACAAAGATCAGAAACAAAATCTAAAGGTCATTACAAAACAACACACATCCCAAGATTATTTTCTCCTACTAAAAAGAGAGTTAGAAACTAAATCATAAGAATAAAATTCCTTATTTCACCTAGGAGAAAATATATCAGAATCTCCAGAAAAGGAAAAGGGGGGTTATTTTGGAAAATATTCTCTAGGTGATGCTGATAAATTCTCCAACCAATCAGCTGATAAATCCAACCAACTAATCTCATAATCTTATATGGTCACAGCACAATAATGATAATAATAGTCTTTTCATATTTCATTTGGGTACCAGGTATATCCACCTCAATGCTTTGTCATGGTCTTAAAATGTACATATTAAACTATTTTCTTCTTTTCCATAGTTAGTCTATTCCTCCTCATATAATCTTTACCAGACCAGCAGTCTTCCTCTAAAGACACCTTTTCCCCCAAACCTTTCATGAACTGGCATATCCTTTCAATTCTAACTCTAAAATTCCTCTCAAAACTAATTGACCTTCTGGAGTCCATATTTACTTAAAATTGCTTTATCATCTCTCAGTGAGACTGATTCAATAGTCTCCTAACTGCTGTTCCTGTCCACACCTGCTTCCACTCTGCTCCCAAATACTCCCAGAATTCCCTTTATTAGAAAGGTTTTATTATGGGCTCCTGGGTGGCTCAGTCATTAAGCGTCTGCCTTAGGCTCAGGTCATGGTCCCAGGGTCCTGGGATCAAGCCCTGCATCGGGCTCCCTGCTCAGCGGGAAGCCTGCATCTCCCTCCCCCTCTCCCCCCACTTGTGTTCTCTTACTCTTGCTGTGTCTCCCTCTGTCAAATAAATAAATAAAATCTTTAAAAAAAAGGATTTATTATATAATCATGACTCTTCTTTTAAAAACTTGTTCATATCACTATTTATTATCTTTAAGAAAATGTTTCAAAATCTTTAGCATGTCACATATTATTCTTCAAAATTTGGCCACACACATCAACTCCTACTTCACCAAATCCTTATACTTAGTAACGCTATTGACTTTCTCACTGATCCACCTACAAATTCTTTAATACTTGAGTCATTATACATGCTATTTTCTCCGATGGAAGAGTGTTTTCTGGAAAATTTCTACACCTTCTTCAAATCCAATTCAATTTTTATTTCCTCTGAGAAATTTTTTCCAATTCCTTCAGCATGGGACAGTTTGCAGAGTTTCCACTGAAACAAGGAAGTTCACTATGAAAAAAGACATGGGATTGTAGAGACAGGGGATTTAAATTCAAGAGAAGCAAAAGGAATTCCCAGGAAAATGATGAAAAGAATTTCCTGGGAGACATTTATGCAGCAAGTTGGGAGAACAACCAACAACCTAGTAAACAGAAAAATGAACATTGTCAGAAGGCAAAGGAAAAGGCATGATAAATTTCCAGGTGTTTTGGCCTATTGAGGAGAATTTTACAGTTTTTTTAGAGAATTTGCAAGAGATAGTGATCAGTGATAAACACCTAGAATTTCCCCCCAAAAGTGAGGCTATTGTTGCCTCTAAGATAAATTAAAACCTGTATAAGAATGATAATGTGATCATTTTCTATGTGACTAAGCTCTAAACAATAATTACTAATGAAAGTAACATAATCACTAAATATTGAATAAGTCAAATTTTGTGATATATTTAAATAGGGCAAATTTTTTATGAGTTTAATCCTCATCTTCCATAAGGATATTAGATAATAATTAAATCTGAAAAATCAAAAAATAGATGCATAAACTTATTCTTTATATATATATGGAGGCAAAGTCCAGAAGAAATTGCAAAAGTGTTGAAATTGCTTTCTCCTAGGATCAATGAAGGTCTGTGTTCCTCAACTACTGGGGCATCATTCACATCGTGTTCCTTGTGAGTGATGCCCAAGTCCTGACAGAAAAAACAAATAGGGACTGGACTCCCAGTGTTCAAACCAACTGGAGGTAATTATGACCAAAGTGGAGTGTATGGATCCAGATATTAGAGATACCATAAGGCAAAAACAATAAATAAAATTAGAAGAAACAAAAAGATGGAAACAGCTACTTTTTAAAATTTTGTTTGTATGAATAGCCAGAAAGTAGGATGAAAATAATCTGATAGCTTCCAAACAAAAAATAGAAATTATAAATTAGATTTGCTATAAAATCAATCAAAATGTTTATGATATACAGAGGACAGAGTTAATGTGCCAAAATAAGTTATCCCTCTCTAATGTTCATTTTATTTAGATATTTTAATACAATGAGAAGTTTAAAGTCAGAAATTTAATTTTGTTTTAACAAAATATGGCATAATTTAAGAAATTTTCATAGCAATGAAAAGGTTTTTTTAAAAATCTACTACAGTATTATCTAATTCTAAAAGTGTTTATACATATGAATATTTTAAGTTATAATATATGTGTAAATATATATAACTATATATGAGGAAATCTCTAATAAATACTAAATACTTAAATTTTAATAAATAATTTTCAAAAGCTGGTTTTCTTTACATATTTCCATTTTCTCCATATAAAGTTAAAGAAAATCAATGGGTAAAGTGTTATAGCTATAAAGCAAGTTCATGCAAGTTGGCACAAAAGTCACTATATTATTATTATCATTATTATTATTATATTATAAAGCACAAATAGTCCATTAGAAAATGTAATATTAGTTTATTTAATACATTTTGAGAGCACATTATGTATCAGGTCCTATTCTAGGTACTAGAATACAGCACTGACTAGAAGAGAGAAAAATACCTACTTCTCGAAGCTTACACTATAGTTAAAAAACAGAAATAATACTAATAATAGGAAAAAGAAAATGTCTAATTCACTATAGCAACAAAAACTATTAAGTATCTAGCAATAGCCAAAAAAAAACTGTAATGGAGAAAATTCTATGGAGAAAATTATAAAACATAATTGAAAAACATAACTCCTAAATAAATGGGGAAATATACCATGTTCATGGATTAAAACAGTCTCATAAAGGAGTCAATTGCTCTGTAAATAATATAAATTAAATACAACTTCAACTAAAATTAAAATACAATAATTCTTCAGGAAAAAGCCTTTTAAAATCCATGTGGAACATCTGAAATGGCCAAAAAGTAAAACTATTTTAAAAACAAGGGAGGTGGGCCAATAGAAATCAAGTTTCTAGTCACAAAAACATAAAGGGTTTAATTGGTCAGGGATAGAAAAGTAAATCAATAGAGTAGAATAGAAAGCTGAGAGATAAAGTGTGCTCTCAAAATGTATATATATATATATATATATATATATATATATATATATATATATATGTCAAATTTTTATGAACTCGGTGTATGAAAAGATTTCTTATACAAGATACTAATTAAGTACAGACAATAAAATGCTTGATACTCTTAACTTCATTAAAATTTCAAATTTCTGCATAACAGACATTATAAAAAGGTAAGAAAAAAAAACGAAGTCTACCTGTTGAGAAAAATAATTTATAATGTACACAATCTTTGAATCCTTAGCATGCAGGAAACTTGAAGTACTTGAAATGCTCCCACAAATCAACATAACAGACAATCCTGTGAGAAAATGAGCAGATGTAAAGAGATCATTCTCAGAAGAAGAAATATAAATGGTCAATAAAAAAAAGAAAAAAACGTTCATATTCACTAGTAGTCAGGGGAATACAAAAAAAAATAATTCATCAGATTGGCAACAACAAAAAATTTTAAGTATCTCAATACTGAGTGTTGGTAAGGATATGAAGCAACAGAAACTTTCAGTCTGCCAGTACAAGTACAAATTTTTTAAATTACTTTGGAGAGAAATTTGGTATTATCTAGTAATGCTAAAAATGTTCATCAACTACAACTCATAAATTCTAATTCTAGGTTTAGAAACTAGGAAAACTATCACAGAGGGTTTAAGGAAACATGTATAAGAATACTCTTAGCATTATTCATTTGAATTGCTTTTATAAGCTTAGTTCACTTGAAAATTTTAAATCTAGATATCCCAATCTGACAAGTGGATGAAATTCACTAAGATAAAATATTCAAACTTCAAAATCGGTATGCCATGCCATTTGAGACATAGTAAGAGACTTTTGTTAAAAAATATAGAAGGTAAAAAATAAAATCTAGGTACTTCAAGTTAAGATTAGTGAGATTTTAAATTTAGCAGCAGCTACTTTTGTCTTAGACAGTGTTTGAGTCCTCTAATAATAAATTCTTACAAGCTTTATGTAATTAAATTGTCAATTGAGTGAATTTGAGTAATTTGAGTAAATTGAGTCAATTTACTCAAAAAAATTGAGTAAAGATGCTAAATTCTCCACCTAATTTTTTAGAAAGAAATTTTTTTTTACTATTTTATTATGTTATGTTAGTCACCATAGAATACATCATTAGTTTTTGATGTAGTGATCCATGATTCATCCTTTTCGTATAACACCCAGTGCTCCATGCAGTACATGCCCTTCTTAATACCCATCACTGGGGTAACCCACCCCCCTACCCCCTTCCCCTCTAAAACCCTCAGTTTGTTTTTCAGAGTCCATAGTCTCTCAGGTTTTGTCTCTCCCTCCGATTTCCCCCCCTTCCTTTTTCCCTTCCTTCGCCTAATGTCCTCCATGCTATTCCTTATGTTCCACAAATAAGTGAAACCATATGATAATTGACTTTCTCTGCTTGACTTATTTCACTTAGCATCATCTCCTCAGTCCCATCCATGTGGATGTAAAAGTTGGGTATTCATCCTTTTTGATGGCTGAGTAATATTCCATGGTCTATATGGACCTCATCTTCTTTATCCATTCATCTG
Source organism: Eumetopias jubatus (assembly GCF_037043125.1). Taxonomy (NCBI): domain Eukaryota; kingdom Metazoa; phylum Chordata; class Mammalia; order Carnivora; family Otariidae; genus Eumetopias; species Eumetopias jubatus. The sequence goes on along the minus strand of NW_028274811.1, from coordinate 75,327,016 downwards.
TTGAAGGGCATCTCAGCTCTTTCCACAGTTTGGCTATTGCAGACATTGCTGCTATGAACATTGGGTGCATATGGCCCTTCTTTCCACTACATCTGTGCCTTTGGGGTTAATACCCAATAGTTCAAATGCTGGGTCATAGGGTAGCTCTATTTTTAATTTTTTGAGGAAATTCCACACTGTTTTCCAAAGTGGCTGTACCAACTTGCATTCCCACCAACAGTGTAAGAGGGTTCCCCTTTCTCCACAACCTCTCCAACATTTGTTGTTTCTTGCCTTGTCAATTTTTGCCATTCTAACTGGTATAAGGTAGTATCTCAATGTGGTATTGATTTGAATTTTCCTGATGGCTAATGATGATGAACATTTCTTCATGTGTCTGTTAGCCATTTGTAGGTTGTCTTTTGAGAAGTGTCTGTTCATGTCTTCTGCCCATTTTTTGACTTGATTATTTGTTATTTGGGTTTTCAGTTTGAGAAGTTCTTTATAGATCTTGGATATCAGCCCTTTGTCTGTAGTGTCATTTGCAAATATCTTCTCCCATTCTGTGGGTTGCCTCTTTGTTTTGTTGACTGTTTCCTTTGCTTTGCAGAAACTTTTTATCTTGATGAAGTCCCAAAAGTTAATTTTTTTGGCGACATACCTTGAAAGAAGTTGCTGTGGCTGATGTCGAAGAGGTTACTGCATTTTGATGGATTCCTGTCTCACATTGAGGTCGTTCATCCATCTTGAGTTTATGGTGTTAGAGAATGATCGAGTTTCATTCTTCTGTATATAGCTGTCCAATTTTCCCAGCACCATTTATTGAAGAGACTGTCTTTTTTCCATTGCATATTTTTTCCTACTTTGTTGAAGATTAGTTGACCATAGAGTTGAGGGTCCATATCTGGGCTCTCTGTTCTGTTCCATTGGTCTATATGTCTGTTTTTGTGCCAGTACCATGCTGTCTTGGTGATCACTGCTTTGTAGTATAGCTTGAAATTGGGCAACGTGATGCCCCCAGCTTTGTTTTTCTTTTTCAACATTTCCTTGGTGATTCAGGGTCTTTTCTGATTTCATACAAATTTTTGGATTGTTTGTTCCAGCTCTGTGAAAAATGTCAATGATATTTTGATAGGGATTGCATTGAATGTGTAGATTGCTCTGGGCAGCATAGACATTTTCACAATATTTATTCATCCAATTTGTGAGCATAGAATGTTTTTCTGTCTCTTTGTGTCTTCCTCAATTTCTTTCATAAGTGTTCTATAGGTTCTAGAGTATAGATCCTTTACCTCTTTGGTTAGGTTTATTCTGAGGTATCTTATGGGGTTTGGTGCATTGTAAATGGAATCGATTCTCTAATTTCTCTTCCTACAGTTGCATTGTTAGTGTATAAGAAAGCAACTGATTTCTTTGCATTGATTTTGTATCCTGCCACGTTACTGAATTGCTGTATGAGTTCTAGTAATTTGGGGGTGGAGTCTTTTGGGTTTTCCACATAAAGTATCATGTCATCTGCAAAGAAAGTTTGACTTCTTCTTTGCCAATGTGAATACATTTTATTTCTTTTTGTTGTCTGATTGCTGAGGCTAGGTCTTCTAGTACTATGTTGAACAATAGTGGCGAGAGTGGGCATCCTTGACATGCTCCTGATCTTATGGGAAATGCTCTCATCTTTTCCCTATTGAGGATGATATTTGCTGTGGGTTTTTCATAGATGGATTTTATGAACTTGAGGAATGTTCCCTCTATCCCTATACTCTGAAGAGTTTGAATCAGGAAAGGATGTTGTATTTTGTCAAATACTTTTTCTGCATCAATTGAGAGGACCATATGGTTCTTCTCTCTCCTCTTATTAATGTGTTCTATCACACTGGTTTATTTGCGAATGTTGAACCACCCTTGCATCCTGGGGATAAATCCCACTTGGTTGTGGTAGATGACCTTTTAATGTATTTTTGGACCCTATTAGCTAGGATTTTGTTGAGAATTTTGGAATCCATATTCATCAGGGATATCAGTCTGAAATTCTCCTTTTGGATGGGGTCTTTGCCTGGTTTGGGGATTAAGGTAATGCAAGCCTCATAGAATGAGTCTGGAAGCTTTCCCTCTGTTTCTATTTTCTGAAATAGCTTCAGGAGAATAGGTATTATTTCTTCCTTGAATGTTTGGTAGAATTCCCCAGGGAATCCATCAGACCCTGGACTCGTTTTTTGGAAAGTTTTTGATCACTGCTTCAATCTCGTTACTGGTTATTGGCCTATTCATGTTATTGGCCTGTTTCAGTCTTGGCAGTTTATAGGTTTCCAGGAAGGCATCAATTTCTTCCAGGTTGCTTAATTTATTAGCATATAGTTGTTGGTAATAATTTCTAATAATTGTTTCTATTTCCTTGGTGTTAGTCGTGATCTCTCCCCATTCATTCATAATTTTATTAATTTGGGTCCTTTCTCTTTTCTTTTGGATAAGTCTGGCCAGTTATTTATCGATCTTATTAATTCTTTCAAAGAACCAGCTTCTAGTTTTGTTGATCTACTTGATCTACTGTTTCTGGTTTCTAATTCATTGATCTCTGCTCTAATCTCAATTATTTCTCTTCTAATGCATGGCTTAGGCATCATTTGTTGCTTTTTCTCTAGTTCTTTAAGGTGTAAAGTTAGTTGGTGAATTCGGGATTTTTCTATTTTTTTGAGTGAGGCTTGGATGGCTATGTATTTCCCCCTTAGGACTGCCTTTGCAGTATCCCACAGGTTTTGGACCGATGTGTTTTCATTCTCATTGGTTTCCATGAATTGTTTAAGTTCTTCTTTGATTTCTTGGTTGACCCAAACATTCTTGAGCAGAGTGGTCTTTAGCTTCCAAGTGTTTGAATTTCTTTCAAATGTTTTCTTGTGATTGAGTTCGTTTTAAAGCATTATAGTCTGAGAATATGCAGGGAATAATCTCAATCTTTTGTTATCAGTTGTTATCAGTTGAGACCTGATTTGGGACCCAGCATGTGATCTATTCTGCAGAAAGTTTCATGTGCACTCGAGAAGAATGAGTATTCTGTTTTAGGGTGGAATGTTCTGTATGTATCTATAAGGTCCATCTGGTTCAGTGTGTCATTCAAAGCTCTTGTTTCTTTGTTGATTTTCCGCTTAGATGATCTTTCTATTGCTGAGAGTGGAGTATTGAGGTCTCCAAAATTAACGTATTGTTAACAATATGACTCTTTATTTTGGCTAACAATTGGCTTATGTAGATGCCTCCTCCCTTGTTGGGGGCATAGATATTTACAATTGTTAGATCTTCTTGTTGGATAGACCATTTAAGAATGATATAGTGTCCTTCTGTGTCTCTAACTACAGTCTTTAGCTTAAAATCTAATTTGTCTGATATAAGAATTGCTACTCCAGCTTTCTTTTGAGGTCCATTGGCATGGAAGATGGATCTTCATCCCTTCACTTTCAGCCTGGATGTATCTTTAGGTTCAAAATGAGTCTCTTGTAGACAGCATATGGATGGGTCCTGTCTTTTTATCCAATCTGCAACCCTGTGCCATTTTATGGGAGGGTTTAGGCCGTTCACATTGAGAGTGATTATTGAAAGATATGAATTTATTGTCAGCATGTTGCCTGTGAAAACCTTGTTTCTATAGATTGTCCCTGTAAATTTCTGTTGTATATCACTCTTGGGGTCTTTCTCCTTTCATAGAACCTGCCCTTAATATTTCTTGCAGGGCCAGCTTAGTGGTCACATATTCTTTCAGTTTCTGCTGCTCTTGGAAGCTCTGCATCTCTCCATCCATTCTAAATGATATCCTTGCTGGATAAAGTATTCTTGGCTGCATGTTCTTCTCTTTTAGTACCCTGAATATGTCTTGCCAGCCTTTCTAGCTTGTCAGGTCTCTGGGGATAGGTCTGACGTTATTCTGATGTTCCTCCTTCTGTACGTAAGGAATCTATTCCCCCTAACTGCCCTTAAGATGGTTTCCTTGGTTCTAAGATTTGTGAGTTTTACTATTATATGCCGGAACATTGGCCTATTTTCCTTGATCTTGGGAGGGGTCCTCTCTGCCTCTGGGACATGAATGTTTGTTTCATTCCCAGATTAGGGAAGTTCTTAGCATGATTTGCTCAAATATATCTTCAAGTCCTCTCTCTCTCTCCACCCCTTCAGGGATCCCAATAATTCTGACATTGGAACGTTTCATGGTGTCACTTATTTCTCTGATTCTGTTTTCATGGTTTCTGAGTTGTTTTTCCCCAGCCTCTTTTCCCTTATTTTCTATCAATTGGTCTTCTAGATCACTAATTCATTCTTCTGCCTCACTTACCCTAGCTGTCAGATTATCTAGATTAGATTGGATCTCATTGATAGCTTTTTTAAATTCTGCCAGTTCAGCTTTCATTTCTGCCCTTAGAGAATCTCTGTTGCCATTAATTGATTTCTCCATTCTAGCTATTGTCTTCACAATTGCTACCCTGAATTCCATTTCCAACATCTTGGTTCTATCTGTATCCATTTGTAAATCCGTGGCAGAAGTCACAGTCTCTGAGTCTTTCCTATTTTGGGGGTTACTCCTCCTAGTCATTCTGTTGAGGGGTGGTTGAGGGAATGTACAGAGTCCAAATTACTGACCACAACCCAAGCAAGATGCACCTGTTTTATGGGGACCTTAGGGTTGTCAGCCTCTTGTTCTCCCAGCCTTTCTTCTGGGAGAGGGGCCTGCTGTGCTGTTACTCAGGCAACCCTGTTTGGGCAGAGTTGCCCTGCCCCCTGTGGGGGGGGGATGGGCTCAGTGAGAACCGGTTTTGGAGGCCTTTTTTTCTCTGGCAGCTTTCCGGGTCTCTTCTGAGAGTCCAAGCAGAAGAGATAGTTTCCAACCCTCTGCCTCAGAACAGAGAAATTGCAGTCTGTTCTTCAGTGAGCTTCCAGGCCACGCTATCTCTGTTTCTGTCTATGCTGCTAAAAACTGCAGCTTCCTGGGTTGTGCACCCCTTAGCAGTACTCCCAGTTCTTGCCTCCAGGTCAGGGCACATTTTTGCCCTTTGGGCTTCTAAAACTGCCAGCCACCCCCAATTCCCATGCACGGACCCACGGCTCCAGGTTTCAGTCCGGGGGGCTGCCCTAAAGTCCTTTACCTGCTGTACCCGTCTGTGAGTCTGTGCCCTGTCCCCAGCACAGGAGGCTATCGTTCCCCAGCAGTACAGGGTACCGATGGCTCATCTTTCTCCCCCTTCCTTTTATCTTTGGATATGTGCCCACAGAATCACGGCTCCCTACTTCATATCTCAAAACCAACTGCCTGCGATATTCTCTTTGTAAAGATCAAGATATATCCTCTTATATCTCAGGCTGACTTTGTGGATATTCAGAGTGGTCTGGTAGATATCCAGCTCAATTCTGGGGACTGGTTGGAATAGGGTCCCTTACTCCTTCGCCATCTTTTCCTCTGATTGAAAGAAATCTTAACTGTATAAAATATATATATATATATGTATCTTATTTTAAGTTCACTGGAGACAAGGCCTTTGTTTTAATTGTCAGTGACATATGAATTTCACATAAATATAAATGCTATTATTGAAAACAATAAATCCTATAACTTCATAATATTCACATCCATATTTCCAGAAAAAGGAAGCTTTTTAAGCTTAGCAATAAAAAAAAATAAACTGTTTTTTAGCTTAGAGCAATATATGACTGAAAACATGCCATGAAAAATATGCCATGAAAGCAGAAAAATGTGATGCATACTGATAATAATACACATAATGATAATATATAAGACAAGGTTTAAGATGTAGTGTTTAATACATTTTTAGAGCTAGACTGAGAAAGGACTTGACTTTACATCAGATTAACATGATGCTTTTCCTTCAGAGTTTATTCTATAAAATTATATTTGGCTCCCAGATAAATATGCTCTTATTAAAAGGAAACAAGCAAAAGAGATGATATTACTAGTTCTAGCACACTTGAATAATGTTTTCATCCATTTCCCAAGTCAAAATATTATGTGGAATATTTTTTGCTCACAATATTAAAATTGAAAATTCATAAATTATTTAAAACCAAAACGATATATTAGCTACTTTCAGCAATTTGATTCAATTCAACTCTCAAACTACATGGAAAGAAAATATTCTAATATTTAAAAACCCCAAATTCAAAAAAGTTCCCTAAAGTGTGGTTCCAAGAATGTAATATGAGCTACTTGATGCCAATAGTGATAATATGTTCAGAAAAATATAAACAAGAATAAGGGGTACCTAGGTGGCTCAGTCAGTTAAACATCTGCCTTCAGCTCAGGTCATGATCCCAGTGTCCTGGGATGGAGCCTAGAGTCAGGCTCCCTGCTCACCTGGGAGTTGGCCTCTCCCTCTCCCTCTGACCCCCCCCCACTCCTCCTCTCTCTTGATCTCTCTCAAATCTTTTTTAAAAAAGAAAAATATAAACAGGTATAATAAAGATTTTTAACATAGTTTTGATAATTAAATCTTAATTTTAAATTAAATAAAGTTCTCAAAATAAAATTGATCAGAACTTTAATCTCTGTAGCCACCAAGTGGAAAAAGCTTCAAATTACACCATAAATTGTCAAAATTATTTACTCCAGTACACAAATATTGTAAATAGACATGACTAAATGATGTATAACTCTTGAAAAGGAAATAATTAAAAGAAGATTTGAAAGAGACAAAAACTCATATCCCAATTAAGTAACATGCCATTTCCTTCCACCATTCAAAATATTTTTCTATTTCACCTTCTTAATCCACAAACTAGTTCAGGGCTCTCTCAATTTTAGATTAGTGAGGTTAGTCTGCCTATGGAACATGAATTATAGCTGCTAATACCTCCTTATCATCTCAGCTATTCCAAAAGAGAACTGATAAACCATTCAAGATACCATTTTCTTCTTAGCTATCCACCAACTATCTAGAGGGCCTTTTCGCCTCTCCTTTGAATTAACTTTTTTAAAAAAAGATTAGGTATTTATCTGAGAGAGAGCGTGCACACAAGTAGAGGCACAGAGGGAGAGGAAGAGAGATTCACAAGCTGACTCACGTTGAGCATGGATCCTGACAACGTGAGGCTGATTCCCCAACTCTGAGATCATGAGCTAAGCTAAACCAAGAGTCTGATGCTTAACCTACTGCGCCCCCAGGCACCCTTCCTTGGAATTAACTTTTTAAAATGAATGTTCCTAAGTCTGTTCCAACTTTGTTCCTAACAACTTTAGTGTGGGTCTCTCACTTTGAATAGTCAATAGGCATTTACCAGCTAATTCTTTTAAGGCGACAAGACATTTAAACTTTCTCTCACTTTAAAATCATCAAGCAAACTAAATTTTCAGTTTAAAAAAATTAAAAGGGTTTCTAATTTCATCATGCACGCATTTCTGTTAAGTTAAGCTTTAACCAAAGAGTCAAACAATCTTAATGAGATAAGTCTCAAAGTCTGGATTAGGAGATTGTATAAAAATGTAGTATCTCTACAGTTTTACAATGACTTTTTTCACATTTTAACAATTCAAAATTAGGATGAGAATTTCAAACTAGGGTATGTTATGGTTTATTCGGTAATGCTTTTTTTACTTAAAAGTGTGTAAATTAATAGTGAAATTTATAATCCATAGCATCTTAGATTTAATCAAATATAGTAGCTTTAAGCATCTTTATATTTCCCTATTCTTTTTACAAGAAAAGTTTATTTCAAAAATAAAACCCGAGCCTCACAATCTCAGTAGAGAAAATAAGTACCTGACAGTTTCTTTGCAGTTTACTTTGTAGGCCCTAGTACATTTCAACACTTTATTACTTCAGATCAGGCAACAGGAATTTCACAAGTTGGGTTTTTCTAGCCAATTAAGAATTTCTTTTTGTAAAATAGGTGGAAAGAGATTCCATTAACAGCATAATGTATACATCAGAGGTTAAGCTATTAACTACAAAACAATGTTTTCCAAGCAATTCAATTAGAAAGAGAATAAATTTCAAGATGATAAAGACTTTGTTTTGGCTTAGATAAAACTTGGCTTTTAAGTTCCTTTCTCAACGTTTCCAGAAACAACAAAACATTGATGACAAACCTATGTTAAGTAAAAACTATGTATTTGAGGTGGCTTAAATTAAGTGAAGTCACTTGAGTTAAAAATTAAATAAGAATAATTTAACATGTTTTAGAAATAGAAGCTTACAAGACCTTACTAAACAATTTTCTAAGACTGGTTGTACAAAATTTACATCTTTAACAAGCATGTATACATAGCTCTGCTCTAAAACGTTCTTCAAGTAAAAAAGCTTTCAAAACCACATCTCTCTGAAAAGTGGAGTCCATCTGGGGCTAGGGAAATGAGGTGGAATTTTATCTCCACCTAGGTACAATTACAGTTATAATTCTGCACTGAAAAGTGGAATAATAGAAATAGTTACTTTAAAAACCAAAATACTGCAGGGGCACCAGTGTGGCTCAGTCCATTGAGCATCCAACTTTTGATTTCGGCTCAGGTCATGCTTTCAAGGCAGTGAGATTAAGCCCAGCGTCGGGCTCCCGGCTCAGTGGGGAGTATACTTGAGATTCTTTCTCCCTCTCCCTCTCTGCACCTCCCCCCCTCTAAAATAAGTAAATAAATCTTTTTTAAAAATTTAAAAAACAAGATAATGTTGAAGAGATTATGATCCTATGAATAGAAAAGACTGCCCAGATTCTCACATCTCATCTATTTCTTAACATTCTTTTATCAAGGGCGCCTGGGTGGCTCAGTTGGTTAAGCGACTGCCTTCGGCTCAGGTCATGATCCTGGAGTCCTGGGATCGAGTCCCGCATCGGGCTCCCTGCTCAGCAGGGAGTCTGCTTCTCCCTCTGACCCTCCCCCCATCTCATGTGCTTTCTCTCTCATTCTCTCTGTCTCTCAAATAAATAAATAAAATCTTAAAAAAAAAAAAAAAAAAAACATTCTTTTATCAAGAAAGATACCCCATAAAGTGTCATGAAGTATAAATGCAGCCTTCTTTTTAAAGTATTAATAATAAACCCATTTGGTTTCATGGCTGCATTCCTTTAAAGAGTTTTGGGATCAACGTAAAATAAGTAGGTAGAGGTATTTTTAAACTTACAAAATGACATCATCTTTTCCAAAATTTCTATTTTTTATAAGGAAATCTCAAGCAATTCATAATATAGGCACCTATTTTCTTAAAAACTTTTGCATTGGATTTTCCAGTTCAACTTAAAATGTAGAAAAATAAATTAGAAAACCAACCTAATATTATTGCAGCTAATTCACTCTACACACATAGCTAATGCCATGTGTGCAGAATCTGGGTCTGACAAATACATTTCATTTCCATTAATGTAGAAAGAGCCAGCATCTCTTAAAGTATACAGAATTTGGAAGAAACTAAAAGAATAAAAGTTCTCAACCCTCCCCTGAATTTACCATTTTAATGCAGTCCCACTGAAACCCAGAGATGATTTAGGGTGGCAGAAACTATAAATATTTTGGAACAAAGGATTTTCAAACATGTAAATACCCTCTTAATGAAGAAAAATTATATGCGGTAAAATAAACAAATGAATTTTCTTCTGGTCAGTATTAAAGCAAGAATTTGGCTATTGTGGTAATAAAGTATGCAAAAACAAGATGAAGCATTTAGCAATTAGAAGGAGTGAGTACTCCATGTAAAATAAAGTCATTATTCTAATCTGTCCAGTACTGACTAGAACTCCACTTTTCAGAGGAAAGCAAGTTGGAGAATGCTCTGACATAGGGATAAGAAAGATCAAATGGTTCAAGACCTAAGAAAATAGGATAAAAGAACTGTTTCTGTTCAGTGATGAATGAATATCAAAAGATTATATTCAACACACACTTTATATGAATGACTTGAACAAGACATTTGTTTGGAAAACACGTCATTCAACTACATATTCTTTTGCAACAGATACATTTATAAAAAGTAAGTGGGAGGAGGCTAAAGTTTAATGATACATTCCCATTTGTTGTAAAGGAAGGAGTAATGGAATTTTCTGTGTATCAAATTGGAAACTACAATCTGTTTAAAAGTAAGGGAGGGGGAATCGGAGGGATAGACCAACCATGAGAAACTATGGGCTGTGAGAAACAATCTGAGGGTTCTAGAGGGGAGGGGGGTGGGGGGATGGGTTAGCCTGGTGATGGGTATTAAGGAGGGCACATACTGCATGGAGCACTGGGTGTTATACGCAAACAATGAATCATGGAACACTACATCAAAAACTAATGATGTAATGTATAGTGATTAACATAACATAATAAAATTTAAAAAAAAAAGTAAGAGCATCTTGGGGCACCTGGATGGCTAAGTCAGTTGAGCATCCAACTCTTGATTTCGGCTCAGATCATGACCTTAGGGTCATGGGATCTGGCACCACGTGGAACTCCACGCTGATCATGGAGCCTGCTTAGGATTTTCTCTCTCCCTCTCCCCAACCCCTCCCCCTGCTTGCATTCTCTACCTCTCTCTTTCTAAAATAAATAAATAAAGTCTTAAAAAAAAAAAGTAAGAGCATCTTACAAATTGTAAGACATAAATGACATAGGATATAAATAATACTAATTTTTAAGGTTTATTTATGAGAGTTTTTATTCAGTAACCACATGATATCTGATCATTCATCTTACTCTAAAATAGATCGATTTCTAGACCTATTTCTTTTTTCCCCATCTATGTCACAAATGGGATGCTTTGGCTAAAATAATTTTACTGAAAGAATTTTATCTGTATAAGTTGTAACTTATATTTAACTCATAGGCTGAATTTAGTCATATGAGAGAATATTTAGAAGGGGACAGGATAATATTAGATTAAGTCACACAATTTTTCCAAGCTGTGTTTTTAAATGTTCTATGTTACTAGCATATTGAATCTGAAATGTGTATTTCTATTTCTAAACTGCTTATTAAGTGTATTAATGAACATTGTAAAAGTTGAAAAAGCTTAGTTTTTGTAAATGCAGAGCTTCCTTGAAACAATCTCAGAAAAGTTTATCAGATCTTAGTTGAGATAATGTATCATAATAAATGTGCAATATCTTAACGAAAGTATCTGGGTTGATGTCTAGGTTACCGATGAGAAAGGAGTTGCAATAATTCTTATATTTAGAAGACTCTTTTAGTCTCCTAGGGGGAATATACTTTCATGGAAAAGGCTCTGTTACTTTGTGGTTAAAAGCAGTAGTCAAAGAGTTAGGCGTCAAATCCTGCACTCACTTCTTTCCAGACAATTTAATGTTTCTGGACTTCAAATGTGTTGGCTACAAAATAGGGTAATAAAAACGTCCCCATATTTTTGTGAGAATTAAATGAGATAATGCACATAATTCACTTAGCATAGTGTTTAGTATATAGTAAATAATAATTAGTGTTAGCTAATAATTTACAATTAAATAATTATATAATTATTGATAAGTCTTTAATGAAGAGTACTTTTTTCCATGCTGTCAATATTTTATTTTATTAAAGAAAGTGCAACAAACTATACTTTAATAATATTGTTAATTACATAATTTATTGATATGCTCACATCGGAAGAGCAACACTTTCCCCTCTACTTGTACTAGTCAGGTAAAGCTTCGCAAAGAAAGAATTTGATCTGGGAGTTGAGGGCTAAGAAGAGAGGAAACCAGACAAGTAACAGGAACTGTGTGAGTTAAGGAATAGAAGCTGAAGAGGCAGACATGTTCACAGAATAGTGACTGAAAAAGACCAATGTAACTGTGTCTGGTGGTATAATGGTGAATAAATTGAAGTAATGTTGGGTAAGCTGAAAATAATGTTGGCTATATGAAAAGAATTGATGGAGATTCTTGCATTAAATCACACAAAGAGATCAGGTCTTTCCAGGGAACCCAAATGAAGGTAACCATAGAGTCTTTTCTTCATGTTCATGATGAAAATAGTGCTGAAAGATAATTAGTCTGCTGGCGGGATGCAGATTTCATTGGAAAAAGTAAAAATTTGGAGCAAAGGAGACCAGCTAGCCTCTGTGCTATCCACTGTAGCAGCCACTAGTTATATGTAGTTATTGAGCACTGGAAATGTATTAGTCTAACTTGAGATGTGCTCTAAGTATAAAATATGAACTGGATTCCTAAGACTAGGAAAAATATATTTAAAATCTCATTAATTTTTATGTTAATCACATTTTGAAATGCTATTTTGGATATACTGGGATAAATAAAATATATTAATAAATTTCACCTTTTCATGTTTTTAAATGCTGCTACTTGACAATTTAAAATTATATATGTTGGGGAGCCTGGGTAGCTCAGTTGGTTAAGCATCCAACTCATGATTTTGGCTTAGATCATGATCTCAGGGTTGTGAGATCGATCCCAGTGTTGGGCTCTGTGCTCAGTGGGGAGTCTGCTTGAGATTCTCTCTCTCCCTCCCTCTTTGTCCCTCTCCCCATCACACTATCTCTCTCTCTCTCTCTCTCTCTCTAAAATAAATAAATCTTTTTAAAAAAATTATGCATGTGTCTCATATTTCATTAGAGAACTAGACATTTATTGCAAACATGCATCAGTGAAATGATAGACCTGTGGACTAATGTGGTAACTGTGCATATGGTACAGAATGAAAGGAGATATTACAAACAGAAAAACCGAATAGTTCAGTGGATAAGGAGAGGGATACTAAACTCAAGGATCTGAGATTGGGTGACCAGTTCTACAACTGTAGAAAGAAGTTCATAGGTAGAAAATTGATGTGAAAAGAATCTTAAGAGTATTTAGTTTTAGACATGCTGAGTTTGAGATGATGATAGGATATGCAAAAGGAGAGAAAGTAAGGAGAATACAAAAGAGAAAGGCACTTAATATAGCAAGAAGGATGCATGGATATGGTAAGTAAATAATTTCAGTAAAATTATGAAGAGCCAGATTATAAAGGGTTGAGGAATAAACAAAAGCAATGGACTTTATATCACTCTTTTCAGAGGTTGTTACCAAATTGAAAATAAGAAAATTAGGATGAGGGCAGAGTAAGCATTGTCAAGGAAAGGATTTCAAATTAGTTTTGGTTTCCAAGAGGGAATGGACTCCACAGGCTTATCTTTTCATTTGGTCTGTCAGTTAGTTAATCAGTCTTTCAGAAGCCACATGATACAACAGTTCCTATGTGTCAGGCACCCAAGTCTTTCAAGCCCCAAGATGGAAGTTGGAACACGCATAAAGAAGGAAATGGTAATGGAAAAAGAGGGTCAAAAAAGTGGAATAAACAGAGGCGCAAAATAACTGAGCCTTTTAGAGGAAGTGCAAGCACCTGGGGTGGCTGAAGCAAGGAGTAAGAGCTCTGGACGGAGAAGTAGGCAGAGAGACCACACCAGGGAGTAACTCAGCCACAGTGAAAATGGCTGCACTTCATTCTCAGGATCAGGGTAAGCCATTAAAGAGTGTTAAATAAGGAATGACATGACCAGGCCTGTACTTTTATGGCTTTGCCAAAAGATTGTAGGAAAGACTGGAGAAGACAGAAAGCAGAAATACCAGTTAGGAAACTATCACAGTCCTCCTCATGCAAGCTAATGAAGGCCTTAATTTGCCTTGGGAGAAGTTTCTTCCCAGTCAGAACTTCATCAGCTTGCACTATCCTTACTCTCCCTAAGTCAAAAGGATGAAGAAAAGGTTTGGATATATAAAGAAACTGGAGCATGGAGTGAATTCAGCCATACCAAACTAGCCCCTTGAGTCAGATTCTTTAACTTTAAAGAACGTGATGAAACAGGAAGAGAATGCACAAACACAAGTCATTTTGGAAAACTGCTTTAGGTAGACCCAGAAGCCTATCCATGTATTTTAAATTCAATTCAGTAACTATATTCTAGGTTCTGTATGGCTATAACTTAGACAATAGGGTGGGAAAGGGGTGGTAAAAGATAAATGAGAGATTGCACAGATGTTTGTAATGAATTTCAACTTCAGTCTAAGGGAAGTAGGAGCCACTAAAATGGTTTTAAGAAGAATGACCTCATCAGATTCTCATTTCACTATATAGCAAACTGATTAGAACCAGGAAACCTACAGACAGAGACTCAATTAGGATATTTTTGGCATAAGCCAAGAGAAAGATCAGCTCTCTAGCTTAAACTGGTAGCAATGGAGATAAAAGGAACATGCCTATTCTAGAAAATATTCAGAAGCTAGAATTAGCAGGCCTTTGTCACTGATAGGAAATGAAGGAGTCAAAGGAGTCTAGGAGATGCCCAGATTTCTGACTTGGCCAGAGGAGTTGACAAATTCAGCAAAACAGGAAATGTAGGAGTGGAGCAGGTTAGGAGTTATGTCAAATGCTGCTGAAAGGCCAAGTTAATAAGGATTGAAAATTGCCCATTGGACTCTAACTACAGATACTTAGGCTGACTGAACTTGCCCCACAGCTCTCTGGTGTTCTGTTTGTTTTCTTTTTATTCTCTCATTTCTCTGTTTTTGTTTTAATCATTTCAATTGTCATGTTTTCAAGTTTACTAATTTTTTTCTGCTGAATGTCTAATCTGTTGTTAATCCCATCTGTGACAGTTAATTTTATATGTTAACTTTGCTAGGCTATGGTGCTGAGTTGTTTGGTGAAACACCAGTCTAGATACTGTTGTGAAGATATTTTTTAGATGTGATTAACATTTAAATTTTTAGACTTTGAGGGAAGCAGATTCCCATCCATAATGTAAGTGGATCTCATTCAATTAGTTGAAGACCTGAAGAAAAAAACTGAATTCCCCCAAGGAGAAAGGAATTCTGTCTCCAGATTGCCTTCAGTGTCAACAATGCAACATCAGTTACTGCTGGAATTTCCCAACCTGCTGGCCTGTCCTGTTAATTTCAGGTTTGCTATCCCTCACAATCACATGAGTCAATTCATTAAAATAAATTATAAATAAAGAATATATAATATTATAGGTTAAGATTATATATGTTATAAATAAATAATATATATATTTACACACATACATCCTACTGATCCTGTTTCTCTAGAGAACCATAAAACACCAACCCTTGTATTTTTCATCAGCTATTGTTTTTATCTCTAGAAGTTCTATTGGATCTTTCCTATATCTTCTATCTACTTAACTTTTTGAACATATGAAATGCAGTTATATTAATGGTGTCAATGTCCTACTAGTTATAACATCTATATTAGTTCTGAATTGGTTTCAGTTGATTGATTTTACTTCTCATTATGTGTCCTCTCTTCCTGCTTCTGTGCATGCCTGATCATCTCTGATTGGATACCACTCTGCGATTTTTGCCTTGTTGAGCACTTAATATTTGCGTATGCTTATAAATCTTCTTGAGCTTTGTTCTGGGATGCAGTTAAGTTTCTTGGAAACAACTTGATTCTTTCAGGTCTTACTTTTAAGAAGTGTTACCTGGGATCGAAGCAAATACAGTCGAATTTGGTAAGTGATTTGAATTTGAGATAAGGGAGGGAAAATGGTCAGATGACTCTGAAGTTCTGGACAA
Organism: Eumetopias jubatus; assembly: GCF_037043125.1. Classification (NCBI taxonomy): domain Eukaryota; kingdom Metazoa; phylum Chordata; class Mammalia; order Carnivora; family Otariidae; genus Eumetopias; species Eumetopias jubatus. Next base: position 75,311,545 of record NW_028274811.1, on the reverse strand, counting down.
AGACAAGTGGGAAAAAGAAGAGCCAGAAACAGAAGTTAAGAAGGACCATCATATCTTTAAAAAGTTTAGCTATGATAAAGTACAATATGAAAATAGAAAAAAAATCAAATCCTTATGCTTATGATAAAAATTGAAAATATCCCATTCAGCCCCTCTTCCTTCCAAGAGTCCATAGGTAAACTTTGCTGTTTCTGTTCCTGTTCTTCTGGTAGTTAATCCCACAATTCTAAATAATATGTATATTTCTCTCCTCGATTTACCAGATTGAGGTGCCATCCCCACTGACTTTGGTATGAGAGATAAGGCTTTGGTTCATTTACACAAAACCTCTCCCCTCCTGTGTCCCAAACTTTGATAACTACATTGTTATTCTTAGCTCTTCCACCAGATATCTTGGTAATTTTTCTTTTCTTTTCAATTTTATTTATTTGAGAGAGAGAGAAAACGAGCAGTGGGAAGGGACAGAGGGAGAGAGAGAGAGAGAAGAAGGCTTCCCGCTGCGCGGGAAGCCCGATGTGGGGTTCAATGTGGGGCTTGATACCAGGACCTGGAGATCATGACCTGAGCCAAAGGCAGTCGCTTAACTGACTGACCCACCCAGGCTCTGTGAAACTGCATTTCAGAGCATTAATTCTAAGCCCCATGTCAGGCTCTCTGCTCAGAGGGGAGTCTGCTTCTCCCTCTCACTCTCCCTCTGTGCTCTTCCTCTCTCTCAAATAATAAAAAAAAATCTTGTAAAAAAAGGCAATTTCAATACTTTCAATATTGACAAGCAATTATAAATTAGATAATATCATACATTATGAATTCTTGGATATTAAAAATATTTGTAAATATAAAAATGTTATAAAAAATTAAGCAAACTAGGATTTTTCTGTTAAATTTTATAGTTTTTGTCAAACCTCAATTATAAAAGCAGTTTTGAGGTAGACACTATGAGAGTTCTTCTCACATTTACCCAGCTAGCCTTTAAAAAAAAATTTAATATAAACACTCTTCTAACCACTATGATAGGTGGAAGTGTTACAATACCCTTCTAGTTCAAACTTTCCTGAAATTTCTAGGAAGGAGGAAAGGAAAGAAGGAAGGAAGGAAGAAAGGAGGAAATAAATATAGCAGGTTCAAATTCTTTAAAAATAATATAAATAAGTATCATCTGTGCCTTAAGTACTGAATTTTTTTAATACTAATAATATTTTAAAAAATTTTCCTTTCTAGTGACTTTTTAGCCATCTAACACTTGACTGTTAGACAAGCACTAAGCTTTGGGTGAAGAGTAGCTCACCACAAAAGCAAGAATGCCAGACATGCACTTGCAATGTTGTGTGCAGTTTCACTCATAAAACAGGGTAAAAGGCAATACCCCAAATCAGAGTAGTGGGCAAGGGTGAGGAGTGTAGCAAACATAGTCTAAGCATAGAACCAAGTTAGCTTGAATGGTCTGGAAAAAGAGCCAAACTGGAAACCAAACTCAAAGCTGAGCTCTGAGCTCTCAGAATGAGTACCCAGCCAGGCATGAAGAAGGCATAAGCTAAAGACCAGTATACAACATGGGCAAGCTTAGTCTTCCCTCCTCCCTTTGTGAAAAGAAATGGTCTTTTCCCCTGTCCACAGAGAAGTCCAAATTGGGCAGCATACGTGAGTAACTTAGATGTTATAAGCCTACAATCTAGTTGCTGGTTCACCTACTTCAGAAAGGAAATTCGTATCTTACACACTTAAGCACAATGTTATATTTATTTATATCTTCATTTCAAGGAAAAGATATCAAAACTATTAAACCACTGAGTTGTTCTCTAAAGTCATAATATGAGTCAAAGTTGAATCACAGTATAAGATCCATTTCCTCACACCTAGCATCATTACATCTGCTCGTTATGCTATTTCCCATCAAAATGATTTAAAGATATTCTTTTTTTCCCCTAACGCTATGCTCCAATGATGCCACATAAATCTCAAGATAATATTGAAGTTATATTTCTTTTTAGAATGTAAAGGCAATCTCTAGTTGATAGCAGAAAAATAATATTAAATGAAGTGGGTTTTCTTTTTAACTTAAAGAGATAAGTCCTATATATCACTCATATCAGAAAAAATATACATCTTTTTTAACCATGAGCCAAGTCTTAGCAACAATATAGTATGGTTCCTTATATACATGAAAACTCATATATAGTGGTCACAGCATATGGGTTAACACTGGAGGTTAAAGTCAAACACACATATGATTTAGTCACAATTCTAACAAGCCATGTGATCTTGGGCAAGTGACTTAACTTCTTAAGTCATAGCTTCTTCATTCATAAAGTGGAATAATAACAGCAATTCCCTGAGAAGGCAGTTGTGAGGATTAAATTTAAAAATCACTTAAAGGCTTAGCACAATCGCTAGCACTACAGTTAGTGCTTAATTAATGTGTGCTAATAATAGTAGTAATAGTACCCCCTCGGATTTATGTCAGGAAGCTCACAAGATGGAATTAAGGCTCTCCTTTGAGCTCTTCTGTTATGCTGGCATCCATGACATGAAACTTATGTCATATTTGAGAGCATGTCAGGGAGGATGGCATGCCTCCCAGTGTTTTCCAGGAACACTGGTGTTGCACCACACACACAGCTATGAAAATCTAAGCAGATTTCAAAGTCTTTAAATAGCTTTCTTGGCCAAGAGTCATATAAGTCGCCAACTGGCAATGGAATGATTTTCCACTCAAACTTGGCAGCAGCAGGATTTAAACAGAAAACTGGGGGGAGGGCAAAGGAAGTAATATGCTTCCTTCCTCGGGACAGTTTTGGACTCTTTGGCACCACAGAGAAAAATTGTAAAGAACTGCATGAGTATTACAGTATTTTTTAATGTATCAAAAATAAATTGCTACCTACCATCAGAACCCCCTTTCTACCATTTTTTTCATATTCTGCAAACTCTTTTTCAGAAAACGTAAGAATTCCTTCATTTGGATGCTGTCATTCAAGTAGAGCGAATCTCGGTATTTTGAGTCAAATAAGAGATATTTTTACATCAGTGATCCTGCATAAGTTCTTCTCATCTTTTAAAATATAAAATAAAACCCAAAAGGAAAACAACTCATATTTCCATTATTCTTAAGAGGGGACAAAGAGGAATCAAGGTAAATGTCAATGGATGTTTAAATCTTGCCTAAGCAGAACTCCAACTCAAAATATTCTGATGGCATCCTAACCAAATTAAGAAACTTACAAGGATAAAGGTTCTATTTGTTTCCTCAGAAAACACTACTCCAAAGTACAAACAGGAAATATTTTCCTATTTATGTATACATAAATTCTAAAAAAGATTTAAGGTAAGCCATAAAGATATATGCAGTATATTGAGATGGAAAAAATATAAATGAGGAAACCAGGAAAAAAAAGCAATTGCAAAAATAAATAAATAATAAAAATATCAAATGTGGGGCATAAACTTGTTCTAAGCATCCTAGTAGTCAAGTACAAAGAGGTCAGTTATATTATTGGATATCTGTATGATCAACAATCACAATGATCATTTGCTCAAGGAAAATTACTTTATATCTAATATATTCCTCCTGCTAGAGTTAGAAAGAAATTTCTAATACTTGCTTGTGAAAAGGAACACTGTTATTTGGGCTATAGAAGAGAATGTTCTTATATTTCAGAGATTTCTGCTACTATATTTAGGAAGATGTTATGATATCAACAAAAATAAATAATCTAGTTAAGAGAGATCTCCTAGTAAACATATTCTATAATAATATTCCCCTGTATAATTTTTAGCAGTTGACGTTCCTTAAAAAAATCTGTAAGAAAGATTGTTTCATTTCCAATGATGAAATTGACTTACCATAAGAAGCTTTAGATCAGAGATTAGTAGTTCCATACTTCATGGAACTATATGTCTGTAGTAAACAGAATAATGGCCCTTCAAAGATGTCTACCTCCTAATCCTGGGACCCTGTTAATGTTATCTTACAAGCAAAAGTTGACTTTGCAGGGGTGCCTGGGTCGCTCAGTCGGTTAAGTTTCCCACTCTTGATTTTGGCTCAGGTCATGATCTCAGGGTCCTGGGATTGAGTTCTGAAAGCAGGGAGTCTACTCCGGATTCTCTCTCCTCTCCCTCTTGCCCTCCCCACTCCCCCCACCCCACTCTCTCTTGCTGTCTCTCTCTCTCTCTCTAAAATAAATAAATAAAATCTTTTTTTAAAGTGACTTTGCAGATGTGATTAAATTAAGGACCTTGAGATAATCCAGAAAATATTCTAGATTATCCGGATATGTTCAATATAATCACAAGAGTCCTCATAAGACAGAAACAGAAGGGTCAGAGTCACAGAGAGAAAAGGTGATGACAGATGCAGAGGCTGGAGTGATACAGAGAAAGAACCACTAGCCAAGGAATACAGGTGACCTCTAGAAGCTGAAAAAGGCAAGGAAATTTATTTATCCTCAGAATTTCAAAAGGAATGCAGCCCTGCTGATAACCTTAATTTTAAGACTTCTGATCTGTAGAACTATAAGATATTACCTTTATGATGTTTTAAGCCACCAAATCTATGGTAATTTGTTAGAGCAACATTAGAAAACTAATTCAATAATTATGAACTAAATATATTACTTATTGATCTCATGAATCTCTATGCATCAAAAATAAGCAAAAATGTATACAAACTTTGGGTGGCTGTCAGTTAAGTGTCCAACTCTTGATTTCAGCTCAGGTCATGATCTCGGTTGTGAGAGTGAGCTCTGCCTTGGGCTCCAGGCTGGGTGTGGAGCCTGCTTAAGATTCTCTCTCCCTCTCCCTCACCCCTCTCCCCCTCTAAAAAAATGTACATTATTTTTAGAAATAATGCTCACTTGAAAACATATCTCCTATATTTTAGCTAAACCACAAAATGAGCAGCAGGTATATTTAGGTACTTTAACAGTTTTTAAAGAGTGTTTCACAGCACACTAGTTCTATGGGATATTAATAGGTGTTAAGCACAAAAAGAATTTTAAGGTCAAATAAGTTGGCAAAACTGTACTATTTCTTAATAGAATATATAAAGTAATTTTTTAAAAATTATCCCAGGAGTCTAAATTTACTAAGAAACTTTCTGGATTATTCAAAGGATCCACATAAAACCAACTCCACCATAAGGAGCTGGTGGAAGATGAAGGCATAGTAGAATAAATATACTAATTATAACATGAAAATGTTATTCCAGGCTTAGAAAGTCTTGCTTATCAACCCTCATCACAATTTCACACTGCTTAGCCCATGCCCATGCAGCTCCCTCTGTCATCCCAGCTCAGCAAGCACAAGGCCTGTTCAGCTAATAGACTCTTGGATAACATGCCACTGGCTTTGATCATGGGAGCTAGCTTAGATTTTTATTTGGAGAAATGACACCAGACTACTTACCAATCAAAGTGAAAAAAGTAAGCTATTTATCTCACTTATTTAACCCACCACCTTACAACTCACTCACCCAACATACTCCACCCTCCCTCATCCAAGTCTCTCCAGCAATAGAGGGAAAGCAACTGGTCAAGAATATTAGTGGACCACAAACCTCAAACATGGACATTGCATAACCTTCACGCCTACCCCTAAATAACAAGGTTTCAACAGACTCAAAGTTCCTCAGGCACAGAAAAATGACTTCAAAGATTGTCAACAAGAGTCAAACTTGCCCTCTCACAAAAATGCTACACTAAAAATTTTAACAGGTTTATTCACTGGAAAACTAATGACTACCATGAATCTTGGAGAGAAAAGGAAAACTATACAGTGTTTTTCATACATTTATGAACCAAGTACTTTCTTCTCTAGAGCATTTATAGAACATTTAGAAAATAATTTGCTAGTTAAGTATGAAATTTCCTACAAATTGGTCAACACTTTGGAGAATTAATATCTGGGGGGAAAAAAGAGCAAACAAAATCTACATGGTGGCTCTAGGGTGGCTCAGTCGATTAAATGGTTGACTCTTGGTTTTGGCTCAGGTCATGGTCTCATTGTTGTGAGACTGAGCCCCGTGTCAGGCTCAGCACAGTCTGAGTCTGCTTGTCCCTCTCCTTCCCCCTCCTCTCCTCTCCCCACACACTCTCTCTCTCTCTCAAATAAATAAATAAAATCTTAAAAAAAAAATTCCAAATGGGCAATTTGAGAACTCATTTTGGCCAAATCACATGGTAAATTAAAGAAGCTATTTCTAGATGCCAGGGAGGACGTTTGGGCCTTTACTGCTGAACAGCTGTAGCCAGGTTAATTGGAATTAGAATAGACTAAGAATGCCCAATTGTCAGACATGCTATTAAATCAGAAATTGAGGTCATGAGGCCAAGACAGAATCAAAACCAAGGAGATCAACATGTGGCATAAAATCGACACAGATAATAGAAAGACAGGTCCCACAAAGTCACCCCTACCTGCCAACTCAAATACAAAGCACAGAAGGTAAAATAACATGATTGAAAATTAGTACCTCGGCAATACCCCAAGTATTAAAGGTTAAAATTTAGGAGAAAATAAAAATTTTTCAGGCAAAATAGATGATATCTTGAGATACAGCTATCACTAGAAAATCATAGAAAATATCCATACATAAATGACAAGCAATGATTCATCAGCTGGGAATTCCATAGGCTGTAGGCCCAGAATAATTTCCTTACATGTGATCCCCTTGTTTTTCTTTTCTTAAGAACCAGAAAAAAAAAAAAAAGCTACTTTTGAGACCTTTCAAAAAAATGGCATAAGAATCAATCATTAACTGTGACACCTGGATGGCTCAGTCATTGAGCATCTGCCTTGGGCTCCGGTCAGGATCCCACAGTCCTGGGATCAGGCCCCACATTGAGCTCCTTGCTCACTGGGGAGCCTGCCTCTCCCTCTGCCCCTCCCCCTCCTTGTGCTCTCTCTTTTTTTCTCTCTGACAATAAATAAAATTAAAAAAATAAAATCAACCATCAACTTTTTTCCATGAAAAGATATCAAACTTTCTTATTCCAAAATATTTTTAAAGTTATTTATCAAATTTTTATATTCCAGGAAGAAAACCATATTATAAACACAGTTTTTTTTTTAACCTGAAAAACCCATAAACACCTACAACTACACATACTAACATACAAATCCAAATTAGTTCAACATAGTAAAGACTGTTGGAAAGAAACTTTACAGCACATGGCAGCCATGTATGAATTTATCTTAGGTGAGCTTATTTGTCTTTTGTTCATCATGATGATATAATTAATTTTGAAAACAAAAGATGTATATCCAGCTTATGTTATTTATACTTGTACAAAGCAAACTTCAAATTTGATCACAATAATTAATTTGTCATTAAAACTCATTCATGCATCCAACAGATATTTATTTAATGCTTTCTCTACACATTGAACTAACAATGGTGAGTACTAATCTGTGTATCTATCTTAAAATCTCATGCATTTAATTCCTCTCCCCACAAACATAAATTTACTTGTAACCAAAGAAAATATGTATTTTATAATTATACATCTTCAGTTCTTTATGGAAATCCATAAAGGAAAGATAATTTTTCTAGATCTCAAAGTGGAATAATCTTTTTAAACTCTGTATTCTGGGAAGTTTACTATGTTTTTATACAGTGCTAAATGGCATGCTTTTTTAAAATATTAAATTAGTTTACCTTTTTCCTCAGGTTTATAGATAGCACGTAATTTCGTCATGTATTTTGTGACTAAAGAAAATAAGTAATTTCAAAGAGAAAGAACATCTTAAAGCATGCTTTCTTAGTAAGAAGCTCTATTTTTAAAATCTAAGCATTTTTTTGAAAAAATCAAACTAAATTTGCAGAGGTTTTATGCCTATTTTCACTTAGTGTTAAAGTTTGATAGCATTTCCACTTGGTAAAGTATTTTAGCAGAAACACTTACCATAAAAGCAGCCGTGAAAACTGAATGATATACTGCAACTTGGAATATTTTAGAAGAAAATTGCCTAAACAAAAGATTTTCCAATAGCTAGACAAAGAGCTATATTTGTAAAAATAAAATTGTTTCCCAAAGAAGTAACAGGAATGAGCCCTAATTTATTACATCTGCAAATTACTTTTCCAAAAGTGTTGGTGGTCTTGACCCTAATATGATTATTAGACTCAGTATTTCTTTGAAAATATTATAACTGTTGAATTAATAGAATCATGTTTTTACAGCTGGTTATCTCTTTAATGCAATGTCTTATATAACATAATTTCAGTACACAAAGAAGGAGCAATGTCACTATTTGTAAGAACAGTTAAAAAATAGAGACACCTGAGTGGCTCAGTTGGTTAAGCGTCTGCCTTCAGCTCAGGTCATGATCCCAGGGTCCTGGGATTGAGCCCCACGTCGGGCTCCCTGCTCAGTGAGGAGTCTGCTTCTCACTCTCCCTCTGCCTGCCACTCTCTCTCTCTCTGTCAAATAAATAAATAAAATCTTTTTTTTTTTTTTTTTAAATTTATTTATTTGACAGAGAGATAGAGAGCACAAGTAGGCAGAGCGGCAGGCAGAGGGAAAGGGAGAAGCAGGCTCTCTGCTGAGCAGGGAGCCCGATGCGAGGCTTGATCCCAGGACCCTGGGATCATGACCTGAGCCGAAGGCAGCCGCTTAACCGACTGAGCCACCCAGGCGCCCCAAATAAAATCTTTTTTAAAAAATTTTAAAAAATAATATTATGTAACTTAAGCATCATTTTCAGGCAAATCTATTACTGACCAACATGGCTATTTTTCACTATGTAATCAACATTAATTACAGATGAAAATATTATCTCTACTCCTGTGAATCCTAAGTACTGAGGAGGTAAAACACAAGTTTTGTTTTCTTTGTTTAGTATGTCAGTTTGTAGGAAGTTTTATTTTTTACATTTTGCAAAGGTAAAATTATCTTAATTCTGAAATTACTCACTGCAAAGAAGTAGGTGCATTAATAGTGATTTCTTTAAAAATAAAGTTATTTGGGCATAGAGTGTGTGTGGAGAAATTGGATCATACATACAGTTCATTGAGTCTAGTAATCTGCAAACAACATAACATGCTATGGGGAAAGGACATAATTTTTTTCAACATTATTATTCATGTCAGGTACATGATGAAACTGAGATTGACAGATGTTAAGTAACTAGCCCAAGATCATGCAGTTTATGAATGGCAGCACTGGGCCTCAACCACCACAGATACTTAAGACCACCACCTGGGCCTTTCCAAAAGATCGGGACCACCAAAACTGTTTCACCCCACACTGAAGATCACTTTCAATGGTGTTCTGAAAAGAAATGAAAACAGAATGCATTCTATAAACCAGCTATGTTCAGCCTTGCAAAATCACAAAATCACTATTGGAAGTAATTCTGTTTTCTCATGCTAAGAAAACCTTCCATAATTCATCTAATTTTGATTTTAATAAGTTATTTTATGCATAACTTTTCTTTCAGGAAAAATATACATATCCGAATTCAGGTGCATAGGAAAGGCAAGTTAAGAGAACTAACCATGTATTCCCCTCCAAATCTTCTAGGGATAGAATGTCTAGTCCCATTTTTAGGCCTCTCCTCAGACACATCAGCCTCTCATATCCAAACATGATTCTCATACCTAGTGAATGATGTCCTTCCCAAGCCAAACCTCTTGGCTATATAACATGGTCACAGAGGTAAGCTCAAAGACACCACAGTGGGGAAAACCCCCTTTAGTAATATTCTTTACTGATTTTGTTTTAACTTAAAAAGAAAAAGAAGAGCATTCTATAGATAAAGAATAATTTTCCTTTCCTTCTTATTCAGAAGTTTGTCATGCTTACTCCAAGCATAAATTAAGCATTCCCATTATAAAATATTTAGGGCTTCATTTAAAATTCTTTTTTGTGGTTCTAGTAATTCATATTCAGGCAGTTTTCAGGCCCTTAAAGCAGCATGAACTCATTTTTAAACCAATTTCCTTGTTTTGCAAAAAGTCAGAGAAGGTCCAAACTCCTCATGTAATGAGATTTTTATCATTAATAAAGGCTTTTTAAATAAATAAAATCTACTTGTATTTTCCTAGTAATCTTAACACTTTTAATATGATGCTTACTTAAATTTCTAGAGTCTGATGTAAATGTTAGTGTGGGCTCATCAACCTGCCCTGGCTTCCTTCTTACCTGTTTAGATTCCCCTATTTCTTAAAGACTAAACCCTCATCAAAATCCCCCAAATTCCTCTGCTATGCAGGAAAGGTTTACTTCCAACCTGCCACCACAGCATCCTAGGAAAAAGCTCTGTATTATCATACTATATGGTAATAATATCTTTACATGTTTATCCCCACTTCTAGAAGTAAACCTCTAAAAGGCAGTAACTTTATCTTATTTGCCTTTTAACTGCATTTAATAAATATATTTGGAAGAAAAGAAAATACAAAAATCAGGGCGCCTGGGTGGCTCAGTTGGTTAAGCGACTGCCTTTGGCTCAGGTCATGATCCTGGAGTCCCGGGATCGAGTCCCACATCGGGCTCCCTGCTCGGCAGGGAGTCTGCTTCTCCCTCTGACCCTCTTCCCTCTCATGCTCTCTATCTCTCATTCTCTCTCTCTCTCAAATAAATAAATAAAATCTTAAAAAAAAAAAAAGAAAATACAAAAATCAAATATAGTCCTTTCCCTTCTCCTTTCCTCTTTCTTTTCCAAACAATTCAGACCATTATTATGTGGGGCAGAACAAGACAGGCATCTAGGTGCAAAACCCAAGCAGGGTGAGGAAGGTGTCCAGGTAGGAGGGCTGTTCAGGCAACTCAGTACCTGAGTGAAGTAAGTGCGTGACCTGGGAGAGGGAGTCAGAAGCTGGGGTGACACCGGGGGTTCCTACAGGAGGTTCAACCCAAGGTAGGATATCAGAGCCAAAGCAGGGTGAGGAAGGAATACATGGATTATGGCAGCCCAGTGTGAAGAATCAGAGCCCAAAGAAAGTAAAGGGAGCATCCACCAAACTCAGAGCCCTAGCTGGGTAAAGAATGCCCTGGCATGGAGTGTCAGAGCCCAGGGAGAGTGAGGAGGGTATCCCTGTAGAGGGTCTGAGCCTGTGCTGTGATGAGGACATCTATACAAGAGTAGTGGTCTGGTATGGAGATCAGACTACCTAAGCCAGTGAGGAGGGCAAAAAGGGTCGCAATCAGGCACAGGGGTTCTGAGCCTGAGCAAGAACAGGTGAGGTTGATAGGAAGTGTTGCCTGAGCATGGGGGTTTGAGGGGTACTGGCCAGGCCCCCTCAGTTCTGGATACTAAGACCCGGCCTGGAGTGTTGGAACATGGATGTGGTGAGCAAGGCATCCACATAGAAAGAGACATTGGTTATGTCCAGAGGGAGTGAACAAACTGAACAAAGATATGGCAATTATAATGGGAGCCAAGTTTCTCACTGTCAGTGAAAACTCAAATGAACCTGAGGAATTTTGTTTTGGAATCTAAATTATTCTGGGAGAACAAATGGGCAAGTATAGCTTAAAATTGTTCTAAATTTTAAAATAATCTGAGGAACTGATTATTAGCATACTTTAAATATACTAATTATATATATTTTAAGTAATATAAAATTTAAATATTACATGGCATATTAATCTCAGTATATTTAAAATTTTGACATAAAGATTAAAAGACATCAGTGGGGAGAGAGGATATATATATATATTTATGCTTATCTCATACAAATAGACTTTTTTAAAAAACATTAAAACCCTAATGGTTAAATGAATTAGAAACACGAATCAAATATTCATAAAAGAAGGAAAACAAATGTCTAACTAAATTGGAAAATTAATATGTTTTGGTTGCCTCAGGATGTGGGATTACTGGTAAGATTTCTCCCCTTCCTTTTCTTAAAAAATTTATACAATGAACATCTATCTCTTAAAAATCAGGAGAAAAACAACTTTAAAAAGAGCCACTCTCACTCTATACCCCTCTCCAAAAAGTATACATGTGTATAAACATGAAATATACATTTTTGGTAAAACAGAATCTCAGTTCTAGTAAAGTAAGCAGAGAAGTACAAAAACTCAGAATCCAGTACAAAAAAAAAACAATGAATTATCTTTTCCCAAAGAGACAAATATTTAAAAACAGCTTTAATCCATCTGATAGATTATAATTGATTTATACTTCAAAAAGTCACTGAATCTTTATTACAGCAGTCTTTCAAGAAACATCAATACAGAGAATTTTTTAATAATTTTTTATTATGTTATGTTAGTCACCACACAGTACATTAGTTTTTTATGTAGTTTAAAAGTTGTTGACTTAACCAGTATGTTGCTTTTTGTAATTTCAGAGCTTTCTCTGAACCATTCCTATAGCTTCCTAGCTCTTCCTTCCCTTCCCCCCAAAAGTTAACATACAAAAACTCCTTTTTGATGAGAAAGAAAGTATCTCTCCCCTGGTCTTCAATAATTCTGACATTTGATATAGCTCCTTTTTTCTTTAAACTGTATCTGCTTTTTCTGCCTTCACTTAATTTTTATACAAGGGAATGGACTACTAAAACCAAAAATATCATAAATTATAAAATTATAAATTATAAAATTAAGATGTCAATCTATTTATAGACTAAGTATAATGAAATCTCAATACATTCATGACAGTCATGAAATATGAATAAATATACATAGTATATTTCCCTAAGAATAAGTGACCTATAATTTTTGAAAAACTTTTATAATGTACTTTCTTTCAAAAGGAAAGATGCACTAAGCTTGTAGAGCTAATCTTGTGTGTAAAACTAACCTGTGAATCAACTAGCCAAATACAAGAGTATAGTCTATATCCACGGTAGAGAATTTTCTTCAAGAAGCTAACTTATAACAAAATCAAACACCAAGACACTTGCATCATTCAGACTAGCTCCAGGAAAGCTGGAAATGGAAGAAAGAAGCAATGATCAAACAGAAGGCAAGGGAGCACTTCTATGAATACAAATGGAGAAGCCTGAATTAACACCCAAAAGCATTCTTTGACAATGCGAAGGCATGAGACCTGCCAGCGGATTCAGTCTTTCTATCTGTGCAGCTGATAAAAATCCTATCAACTGGAAAAGAAACCATAAATTATATATTACCTGAAACAAAGATAAAAATCAAAGAAGTAATGTGGTTTTATGATATCATTTTAATAGTTTAAACCACTCTTGGGTTATGTAACTAATTGAATTGAAAAGAACCAAAGTTTTGTTTTGGGGGCGGGGTGTCAACCTAACATGACATATTGACACACTCATTTTTAACAGAGTGGGAAATGTTACCATTTTTTCCCCACATTTGAAAGTTTTTCATTATTCTAGTGTGGACTCAACGTTACTAAAACTAAGGAAGATAAACAGAGTAGGATTAAGCAAAATCTTCTTGGTGAACTAGTGAATATCTCATCCAATTCTTCTTAGAGCCTGTTAAAGAGGAGTTAGAATTTTAGCAAGTTAAAAATTTGTCACATGAAAAATAGCAGGCAGTTCTTCCCAGTGCTGGACACTTAGTGAGCAAGCAACATGCCCCTGATCACAGTGGGAAGGCTCGTAGATATGACACATTCAGTGCCAAAGCAAGGGCTCTAATTAGTGAGGGGTTCCGGTCTGACAGTAAAGGGCTTAACCTTTCTTGGGAAATAATGAGCCAGACAATGTTTGAAGCCTCCATGTAAATTTTAGAGAAAAATGGGGGTGGTTGAGAACTGCCTTAAATGTGCTAAACAGACAGACACAGGTGACCGAACAATGAACTGTACACTTGGCAAAGGAGAAAATACTTGATATATGCTAGCGTCCTCCAGAGCAGCATTCCTCTTTTGTCTCTGAATTAAGATGAAACAATTTGATAGGCCACATTATTTGGTTGAATTACTTTAAAGAAAATAGAAGGTTTGGTGGAGGAGATATATTTTCTGAAAACTTGCTAGATACCAACTTTTATGATAAGGCAACATCTGGAAACTTCTCTGACGATCAGAGACAAATCTCAGTTTAAAGGCTAAAAGTTTATTAGCAAACATGAACATTCAGTGGTTAGAATGACCAAGTATGAAGTTCTAAGCAAAGGAGCCAAACATTAGGTAAATGAGGACCTAGCCTTTTCTAATCTAAAAAATTACTACTGCTCTCAAAACTTGCTTGTATACATGATTTTTTTACTCTTAACTGCACAAACCCTAAGGAGTAAAAGAGTAAATGTATTGACTTTTTATTTAATGTAATTGAATCTGGGGAAAAAAGCTCATTTTTTATTGTTTACCAAAACAATATACATTTTTTAAATAAATTAAGTAGATAATCATTGGTTTCCCCTACTTTACCCACTCAGCTTGTTACATCTAAAATACCTAAGCCTTTCAGGACATTTATAAACTGAGATATACACATACATATATATACATTATATATAAACATATTCCATACATAAAAATACAATGTTCTACATATCCTAGTAATGCTGAGTTGTGTTCCACTATTTGTTTAGAAGGTATAAAAACTCTTGACTCAGTAATTAAATATTAACTGCATTTGCTAAATTAATAGCATTTGAAGAATTATAAACCCCAAGTAAGTAAGGTTAATAAGCCACCAATAATAGTATTAAAGTCAAGAATTGGGGTTAGAAACTTTAAATGAAGAGTACTGCAAAACAAATATCTAGTATAGGTATTATATCACTTTCTACATGGTAAAAAATTCTGAGTTCTAAAATACATCTGTTCCCAAGGATTTCAGCTTTATGGAATTGACAGATTGGGAATTGTACATTCATTTTCCCAATCAGGACACTAGGAATCAGGGTTTTTGTTTTTTTCTAACAGCAATATTTCAGATAGCATGCATACGTAGACTCCAGAGAAAGAAGGAGAGAAATTTAAGACTTGCATAGAGCTGTTTGTTTCCTTTTACTTCTCTTTTAGCACAGGCAACAATTTTCTCTTAGGGCAGAATTGTAAAGGCTCTGCTGTACCATGACTCCAGGGGAAAAAAGAAAGGCACTTTATCTGCCCCATCTCTTGTCAGGTGAAGAGAGAATTATATCCTGGTGAATATTCAAAAGCACCCTGAACCTTCCAGCAGGCCTCAGTGTCCAAAGATCTCATGAAACAGAGGTTCAGGTTAACTAGAAAGTTGGGCAAATGACTTGGTAGTTTAAAAAGACAAACTAATAGATGCAAGCTACATTATATGGAAGAAGGTTACTGAATTTGAAAACCAATTGTTTGTAAGGAGTAAATATAAACATCGAAGAGCATCACGAGGTTTCAATTGCTCATGCTTATAAAATGGGCTGCTTTAACTTTATACCATATATTTTATTTGCCAACATAGTGTTCCAAATCAAGGTTTATATCTAGAAAAATAAAGTTCACCTTTTTGTGACCAAAGAAGGTGACGGCACTTAACACCTTCTAGCAGACTACATTATTTTACTTATTAACTCTCTCTATAAAAAATTAAATAATTAATTATGTTAATTAATATGATAACATTATAATATTATATTAAATTAGTATTATTATATTATTAATTATCATTTTTCTTCCCTGCTGGAGTGTAAGCTCTAGTCTGGTAGAGATTTTCATAGTTGTTCACCAAGTATGTAAAACAGTGCCTGGCACATTCCACAATTGTGAAACTAATAACTAAAATATAAAAGTAAAAATTAAAAGAAGGAAAATAATTCCACTGAAAACACTTTGCAGTACAACAGAATCAGATATTAGTTTTCTTTAAATAATCTAGAAGAAGAATTATTCTGTTCTCATGAAAGAAAAGGTGTCATACAACCAGGCCCTCTGGCATCATCCTCAGCTAGAGAAAGCCCTCTCCGTGGTGACCAAGTCTTAGTACCTGGGTCTCCCCTCTCGTGCAGACCATGGCCCTACTTCACTACTGTTGGGGTAGTAATCCCATACCTGGCTCTGGTCCTTTCCATTTGAACTGATTCTACCTTAAAATTTATACTGCCACTTATTCAAGGAAATAAACATGGATTAAATGTTTAGCCCCAAAGTCCTGGAAAGAGATTTGAATAAGGCTTAGAGCCAAAAAAATTAGACATGGATTGAGACTATAAGGATTCCTATGTTCTCTCTGCTTACCCAAGCACGGAATTTTGAAGTAACCAATGGAAAGCACAACTGCAGTTTTTGGTTTAATCATAATTTGATCATTAAATATTATTTAAAATATGAGCTATAGCCTACTGAAATACAAGGGTAGTTCAAAATGTTTGGTAAGCTATAAAAAACAAATGAGCATGTTAGACATCTTAGAAAAGATCATGATAAATTTTGTGAAGGATAAAATTGAACCTCTTCTCACTAGTTACAACACCTCTCCATCTCAACATATACTGACTGCAACCCCCAACATCCCCATCCTTATCACACAAGAAAGTATTGTCTTAAAAACATCAATGAACTCCTACTTGCCAAATCCTCTTAATTTTTCTTTGGCCAGTATTTCATGATTTTTACTCTCTTAGTTTAGGTGGCACTCCACAATCCCAGATATTTTCGTGCCTTATAAAAAGATCTGAGACCTTTTATACCACTCCTCAGTGAAGTCATCCCATCGAGCTAAATTTTCTTTTTTTTTTTTTAATTTCCATTGACAACTCATATTCTTACACTATTACCTACCAAAGAGTACTCTTCAAATGGGTACCATTTGACACTCGGTGAGTGTTTGCTTAAATGAATGACTCCTATTCTGGCCTAATATCAAGCCTGTCATGTTTGTTACATGGGATTATGAGATGTTGATTAAAAATATGCCAATAGAAAAATGTAAGAGGGGCGCCTGGGTGGCTTAGTCAGTTAAGTGTCTGACTTGATTTCAGCTCAGGTCATCATCTCAGGGTTGTGGGATCGAGCCCCACATCAGTCTCCATGCTGGCCTTAAAGACTGCTTAAGAATCTCTCTCTCCCTCTGCCCCTCTCCACCTCTCTCTCTTAAAAAAAAATAAGAAATATAAAATCTAACCATCAAAGAATATGGAAATTTACAGAAAGTGACACAAGGTGAGCAATAACACAGATAAAGGAATAGGATTCCCATACCCCCAAGTCCCCATAAAAACAAATAGTACAAGAAAGAGTTTCAAGAAGGGTGAGTAGTTCGGCCTTGCCATGCTCATTACTACCTCAAATGATTCTTCTCTGTGCTCACTTGCTATGCAAGCGAGCTGGCGTTAATAGCTCCAGCATATTCCTGAATGTTCACTGTGAGGCTAGAAGAAATGAAAGTATAATGTTCCTTAGGAGGCCCTTTGTTTAAATCTGCCTAGATCCATTTCTCCAGGCCTCCAATACCATTTATCTATGGAACAACTTGAAGTCCTTCATTGCCTCAAAAGTAACAGGTTCAAATATATTTTCCTGTTCAAAACAAGGTTTTTCCTTTTTTTAAAAGTTTTAAAAAGATACATCTATCCTGCATTCTAAATAATTCATCTTAATGATTCTTATTTTTATTGGCTAATCTGTTCCCTTCTATTCCCACAGCCGACATATTAGGCTAAGTTCATAGTCAACTTGAAGTAAACATGTCTATTACAGGCTGAACTGTAATCCCCTCCCACCACAAATTAATATTTTCAACACTCCTCACCCTTAGTACCTCAGAATGTGACTGTATTGGGAGTAGGGCCTGTAAAGAGATGATCAAGATAAAATGAGGTCATATGGGTGGACCTTAATCCAATACGACTGGTGTCCTTATATGAAGAAAATAGGACAAAGACACCCACAGAAGGAAGACCATGTGAAGACACTGGAAGAAGAAAGCCACAGAGAGACTCTCAGAAGAAGCAACCCTGCTGATACCTTGATCTCATAATTCTAGCCTCCAGAACTGTGGGAAAATAAATGTCTATTATTTAAGACACCAAGTCTGTGGCATTTTGTTATGGCAGCTCTAGCAAGCTAATACAAAATCCATCTCATTATTTGATCCATTAACTTGGCCAATGATTCTTGTTCTCTGACCACAATAAATATCTAACATGTTTTGTTCTTGGTTATGGATTTTTATCACTTCATGCAATTTCCCTGATCTGAAAGACACACATTAGGTGTCATCCCTTCTGCCCCTCTGTCTTTCTTGCCATGTCTTTAATCAAATCCATTACCTCAGGGATGTTTTGCAGAGGCTCCACCCTCAATCATGCCACTCCAATTCACCCTATATTCCCTCTTTAAATTAAATCTTCCTCTATAAATCCATCTTTGCAATTAAAAAGAAAAGAAAACTATTTGTCTCCTCCTAATTCCTATATCAATAATAAACCCTTCTCCACTTAACTTGTATTTCACTTTATTTTATAAGAATAGCCAAATTTCATTTTGAAATTCATATAGTGAAAATATGTATCTCTTATGCCAGAAATTCCCTTCATGGTCTTTCCTTAAGAAATCTGAAAAATAGGTGAAATACCTCATGTACATTTTATTCACCCAAAAATTACTTTTAAGTATTTATAGAAATGGAAATTTTTTTTTTGCTATTCTCTATTTGAGTCAATTCTACCTGCTAAGATACTAATATCTAAGATACTCTCAGGGAAGGGTTAGCTCAGGTAGGAAAGGCTTAAGACTAATAAGGTCAGTTGTCACAACTACATTCTGGCAAAATAATGCCTGCAAGCAAAAGAAAAGACCTTAAAGCATAAAAAGCAAGTAAACAAACAAACAAAAACCCACAAAGCTTTCAATACACACATACATATATTTAAAACACACGTTTCAAAGGTACTTTAAATTATTAAAGCAAACTTAAAGCAAAACAAATCAGAGATTTTAAAAAGCTGAAAAATACAACAAAAACTTCACAAAAATTGAGTCGAATTATTAAAAAGGAACTATTATTCTTCAATATCACATTTTATATCATAGAATCTATTCACTTCTAGTAAGATTGTTATTAGAAGCACTGAATACTAACTTTAGCAATATAAACCAATTATTTTCATCTTTAAGTAAGACGAATGTTAGGGTTTTTTTCATGTAAAACTGTCTTCAACATGTTTCTGCCAACAGAATTATAGGCAATTATAATGGCAATCAATGAGAATTGTACGGTTTGCATTTTCATTAGCTTGAAAGAAAACCTCTAAACAGAATTGGTTCTACTTTATTGACATCATTTCTAAAAGGACAAATATTAGGCAAAGCCAATAATGAATTAATATTCTTCAAACATGTGTTATGATAGAAATGTTATATAAGCCAAAATACCTATTTTCCTGAACTGCCGATTGGATAATATAAAACAATAACTTTATAATATTTTATTATAATTTTTTCACCAATTTCTTTTTCTAGACCTAAAAGTCTAGACAAAGACAAAAGAAAATATGTCTAGATGATAAGAGATTACTAGTCTAGAATATATTCTATGAAAAGATGAAGAAAACTATTATGAAAATTAATAAGATAATGACTGACCTATCAGTTTGGATTTTTTCAGTTATAAGAAACAACAAACTCAATGCTTAAAGAAAAAAATTCTTCTCTTTTCTTTTTTAGGTAAACTCCATGCCCAGCATGGAGCCCAACATGGGGCTTTGAACTCACCACCCTGAGAACAAGGCCTGAGTTGAGATCAAGAGTCAGACACTCAACAGACTGAGCCACCCAGACACCCTCAAACAAAAAAATTCTTAAAGGAAGGGAAAGATTTATTGGCCCATATAACTGAATAGTCATGGAGTAGATTTATATTCACACACAGCTTGATCCAAGTCTCAAGCAAAACCAGAATCCTTTTCTTAGCTTTGCGCTTTCTGGTTTAATCTTTAAGCTATATATGACAGGCTCTGAGAAACTTCAAGATCTCCCTTGGAGCATCAATACCTGTAAACCTCAATACATCACCAAGTTCAGAAAAGAAAGGACAGTATGTGCCCTTGTATTCCCACCAAAGTCTTCCTCAGTTTTACTCTTATTGGACTAGTTTAGATCACATGTGCTATCTTCAGGTGATACACTCTAAATGACTTGAGCTGAGTCTCACCTCTGAAGTTAGGCATGAGGTCAACCCAATAAGGAATGTTACCAGGAAAAAGAGAGCATGGATATTGGCCACCACTATAACAGGCAAATACCCAAATGTTGAACATCACTGTTTCAGTATCAGATCATATGAGAGTTTTCAGTTTTCAAGTTAACTCTCTAAAACAACATTAAAGGTATTTACTTACCTTGATTTTATTAGTTTAATACTGCTGCAAAACAAATTAACACAAACTTAGAGCCTTTAAACAACACTCATTTATTATCCTACACTTCTGTTGGTGAGAAGTATATGCACAGCTTGACTGGTTCCCTACACAAAATTAAAATCAAGATGTTGTCTGGGCTTCATTCTCATCTGAACTCAGGGTCTACTTCCAGAATTTAGTTTCTTGTGATTGTAGGATTGAGGTCCTGGTTTTCTTGCTTACTATCAACAGGAGACCAGTCTCAGAAACCAGAGGCCACTCTCAGGCCCTTGCACTACAGCCGCCTCCATCTCAAACCACCAATGGAGAACCTCTCTCGAATTCAATCCCTCAAACATTTCAAATCTGTCTGACTTGTCTCTGATCTCTAAACACATATTTAAAGGACTCATATGATTAGGTCTGACCCACCCAGATAATCTCCCTAAGATTTATTAACTGTTTGGCTTCTTAATTATATCTGCAGAATCCCTTCACAGCAGTATCTGGATTAGTGTTTGAATAATAGGGTGAAGGAATGTATGTACATAAGGGGCCAGAAATCTTAGGGACCATCTTGGAGTTCTGCCTACCACACTAATATATTTGGTTTTGCTTTCAAAGAAGATAGGATAAAAGTAGGCTGTAAGGGATGGAGAAGACCTTTATTTTCTTATCAAATCTATTTGTTTTGTGAAAATACCACAAAAAAAGAAGGTTGTGGCAAAAGAGAAATAGTATTAAATTTAAAGTAGCATGAAAAATACAAATAGAAAAGCAGAACAAAGAAGAACGTTCTTTTGGTTCTTTTTTGGTTTTTTGTTTTTGTCTTGTTCTGTTTTTTAGCAAGTCAAGTGGTCAATCCAGAACCTTAACTCAAAATGTTTTTTAAGAGGGAAAGAAAGTTTATCTTGCAGAAAAAGAGAACTCAATTATAACTAAAATTAGAGCATAGGTCAAGCTCTTTCTATGTTTTCTTAGAAAATAAAGAAGGAAAGCCAAAGAAATCTTCCCTAAAATTCCAAATCAAATATTAGTTTATGGAAGTTCTAATTATTTTGGATATTTTGTTTAAAAGCATGTCTTGTTAAATCTCTCAACTATACAATATATTTTTAAAGAGAGAGAACAAGCAGAATGAAACATTTCTAGTCTCTTAAGAAAGAAAGATGTTTTAAATTTCTCCCTAGGTTAGTGATGTAAAAGTGAAGCATTGCCCTCTAGAGGAACAAGAGCTTTCTAGAGTAGGCAAATATTTCATGATAATGTAATGCTACTATATACACACTGTCCTACTAATTACAGATTTATGTTCTTCTTTAGAGCATAGAAAAGAAACAGAAAATAGCTTTGGTATAGGAAGCTCTAAATTTTTTTTCAGAAATTTAGGAATTTTTAAGAGTTTGATAAATCTTCAATTTTTGGTGCATTAATTTATAAACCTTCAACTAATGTATTTGCACTGTAGTTGTGCAATAAAGGTTTGCCTTAGAAAATAAAAAGCTTTTGGTTTTTCTTAAAGTGTGTCAATTTAAATCCACCAGACTTTTCCTCAATTACTCTACAGCAATAGAACCATGTGCACAATACATATGATCTTATATTAAATTATAAAGAAAGGTGGATAACAAAACTGACTCATGTAACAAAATTGACTCATATAACTTTGCTACCATATTCAAACTTAATATTTAGGTAATTTAAAAGCAAGTGAGAAATAAAAGAAAATTTAAAACTTCAATGGCTAGATTTGGCAATCTATATCAAGAACTTCCCCATTACCAGAAGAGTTTTAAGCACACTCACATTGTGCTTTGTGAAAATTTTGACTAGGAGTCAAAATCAGAAATGGAAGCAAGTTGTTTAAACATCTGGGTTTTGTTCTTAAATATAATTAATCAGTTTTCAAATTATTTTTCCCAGAATCACAACCAGGAAGAAGATAAAGCGCTGCCTCATCATGCTTCCACCAAAGCAGTCTTTCTCTTGTCTTCCTGTTAGGGTTCCACATATACCTAAATGGTTGCAGATCTTAAAAAGGAAGGAAAGAAGGAAGGAAGCAAGGAAGGAAGCAAGGAAGGAAGGAAGGTATTAAAGTAGCTTGAAAACTGTTGGTCTCCTTAAATTCCCTTTTCACATTGTGTAACTCTATTTCCTTTGCTTTTCTCTCTCCAGGAGTGGCAGCAGCAAGGGTCTGGTTGCCTCAGACTAGTTCCTAAAATGAGAGATCCTAAAGAATATAAACCCAAGCCTGAAGCAAAGGTATGAAAACAGGGTAGGCCATTATATGTTTTTAGCATAGATTCTCCACTGTAGAAGACTCTTACAAAAAAATACACAATAGAAGAGCATTTTGCAAAGGGGGTCTGAGCACAGTATATGACACAGAAGATTTCTTTGTGTAATGTAGCATTTTTCTTCCTCAGCGCATACGTACCAGCCATCTCACACTGACTGTCTTAATTAGAGATGCACCTCTTGCTTCCATCTCATTCCAAAATGTCATGGTATATTTACAGAACTACAAATGTATCACAAAAGAGAAAGATGAGAGGTTTTAATGAACTATAAAGGAAAATTGTGAATAAAAGTTTCTGGTTGGCCTCTTGTTTTTCCACAAGCAAAGGATTAAACTACTCTTTAGGATAGGACCTCGAAACTACAATCTTCTTCGCATCTAGAGATTCAACCATATTGTAAAATACTCAGTCACTTGTTTTGAATGCAAAGATTCTTTGACCTGTGCATTAGGAACTTTAGGACACAAACTACACTAATTGTACTCAATTAGTCATAGAATCCAAATTGAAAAATTGAGAGGGAGAAAAACCATAAGAGACCCTGAACTCTAGGAAACAAACCAAGGATTGATGGAGGGGAGGTGGGTGGGGGATGGGGTAACTGGGTGATGGACATTAAGGAGGGCACTTGATGTAATGAGCACTGGGTGTTATATGTAACTGATGAATCACTAAATTCTACCTCTAAAACCAAAAAAAAAAAAAAAAAGAATCCAAATTGATCAGGTTTATCACACAATCCCAGCTTGTCTTCATCCCCTCTCCACAAGGCAGTTACTATATGTGGCGGCACCACTACAGAAGAAATGAAACTCTTCTTGAATAAGTCTCAGAATGTCTCTTCCACTTTCTTCTGATGCTCACAAAGGTTGCTTACTACCCTGAACTTGAAATCAGCAAGCACTTTAGAAACCCTTGCCAATCCAGTTGAGCCAAATTTCCTCATTGCTCACCTCCTGCCTTTCCTATCCTCTCCTGCAAGCCTACTTGGTAGGTCCTACTTTCTTCTCCTCAACTCAATGACTGCGTCTTTGTCTATTGCCAAATAATTTGTCTTCATATAATAGGGTTTATATACAACTTTCTTACTTAAAATGTCTGATATAACTAAGCAAAAATACATTTAGTAGAAACATAGAATTAGATAAGAGTAAGATTCTACACCAGAAATTTCCACCAAAAAAAAAAAAATTTCAGAGTAGAAATGTTAAAAGTTAATCAATAATTAGTTATCACAATCTAGTTCACAATCCAAATCCTATCCATGATTTTCTTTCACACAAACTTGGAAGACTTAATAATGTTAACTATCTTCAGTAAATCATTTTCATAAAGTAATCATGCTTTTTAAAGTTCCTCCTAAATATGATCAAATCCTCTATGTCTGCTGACTGCATGACAGGTGAAATGATATACAAATGTTCCAAAAATACCTGAAGCTTCCTGGAGAGAAACGAGGCCTGGTACCACCCCTGCTGAGAACAAAGTTCCCCAATTTATCTATTATTCTCGTACCATTATAATAATAACTCAAGTCTACGGTGTATTTACTATGTGTCACACATTATGAAAGCACTTTTTAATACATTAACTAATCTTAAGAGTATGATTATTATTGGCATCTTACATCAGAGGAAGAGAAGCACAGACAAGTTAATGATCTGCCTAAATTCACCAGCTAATGAGAGGCAAAGCCAGGATTTAAACCCAGGCATTCTGGTTGTAAGCCCCAACTACCACGAAATGTCTCCCCAAAAAGTCTAGTGAGGAAAAGTGGCATACTTAGACCCTCAGGATACTGCAAAGATTTCCCCTTCATAGCAAGTTGCCCTAAGAATTTTACACCACCAGTCTAGTGTTCTTTGGTGGGAGGGATGGGGTGGCTGGGTGATAGACACTGGGGAGGGTATGTGTTACGGTGAGCACTGTGAATTGTGTAAGACTGTTGAATCACAGACCTGTACTTCTGAAACAAATAATACATTATATGTTAAAAAAAAAAAAGATAGTAAGAAGGGAAAAATGAAGGGGGGGGAATTGGAGGGGGAGATGAACCATGACAGACTATGGACTCAGAAACAAACTGAGGGTTCTAGAGGGGAGGGGGGTGGGGGGGATGTGTTAGCCTGGTGATGGGTATTAAAGAGGGCATGTTCTGCATGGAGCACTGGGTGTTATACGCAAACAATGAATCATGGAACACTATACATCAAAAACTACTGATGTAATTAATGTATGGTGATTAACGTAACATAATAAAATAAAATTTAAAAACTAAAAATAAAAAAATTTAAATAATTAGAAAGAGATGCAAGTGAAATGTTATGGTTAGAAATTCTTTGAAGAACAATATAAGAGAAGAAACATTTGAAAGACATAGATTGTCTATGAATATTCTTAATATAAGATTCAAAATAGAGAAAAGATGTTATACATTTGGAATTTAATGAAGAACTCTGTCTTTTCAAGATGATTCTAATTCCTCTGTACTTGTGACAATATTTTATGCTCCTAAAGTAAGTTTTATCATTCCTGAAAATTTCTTAAAAATTCAAACAACTGAAAAAGTAAGATAGGAAAAAAAAAAAGTAACACAGGGAGCATAAAAAGATGAAAGAACTTAACCTGGGGTAAAAACAGAAAATATCACCCTTAATTAGCAAAACAAAAATCTTACCTTTGGAAATACAAACAACATATCCATATTAGGAAAAATAGTACACAAATCTGAACCTGCAATATGAAATCATTCTACTTATTTGTCTAAAAAGGTTATGTGTTTCAAGGTGGCATCATACAGTTTGATTTAAAATGGCACATCTGGTACTACATTTGGACAACTAAAATCCACATAAATGAAACTACTTAAAAATAAATGTAACTCATATTTTATGAGAATTTGACTTTGGAAATTCCCCCATTCTTAAATCTATCAACTATCTGATGGCTTTGGGAGGCCAGAAGTTTTACAATACAGGGGCCTTTCTTTAATGAAAAAAAAAGTAACAAATACAGAATTTTATACAAAATAACATTTGTTTAGAATTAGAAAAGAAAGCAAAACAAATCAGAGATTTTAAAAAGCTGAAAAATAAAACAAAAACTTCACAAAAATTGAGTTAAATAATAGTTTTTATTACCTGACAATTGCCATAATTCATTTTTTTCCTTAAATTTTTTGGCTGATACTCTCTGACCACTTCTTAAAATATCAGTTATTTGAAATATCATTTCCTATTGACAAAATGCTAATTTACTCTTTTTCCAGCATGTCAGCCTTGAAAAAAGCCCACTTAAGTAAGAGGCCCTAAAGTTTAAACTTCATTATTTTAACTGTAAATTTACCTCTGCTTTGGGACATACATTGTCAAATGGCTTGGATATATATATACATTTTATTAAAATAAATAGAAACTGTACATAGCTTCTTGGTATGATTTTGATTTGGTATTCCACTCAACTCTTTTTAAAATAAATTTCTTTTTGCCTTAAGAACTCAACTCCAGATTTAAGTTTTTCATACTAAATCATTTCCATTTCCATTCCATAGGAAAATTTTTAAAGATTTTCTTTATTCATTTGAGAGACTGAGAGAGCAAGCATGAGCAGTGGGGAGGGGCAGAGGGAGAGGGAGAAGCAGACTCCCCACTGAGCAGGGAGCCTGATGTGGGGCTCGATCCCAGGACCCCGAGATCAAGACCTAAGCCAAAGGCAGATCCCCAACTGACTGAGTCACCCAGGCACCCCTCCATGGGAAATTTTTAAAGCATAATGTATTCTGATCATCAACCTCATATCAGGCCATATTTTCCAATTCTCATCCTAAAAGGAAAAGCAAAGATGATGTTTTTTACTTCACCCTTTCCAAAAAGTTTTATAGACATTCGAAACAAAAAGGACTACTGAACCATAGTTCTTTCTAATTACTGCAGAAAAAGAAAGGTATATACCATATACTGTGCTATGTTCCAATAATGGCTATCAGCGAAAACGGATGAGGAAATGTGTCTAATTTTAACGTTTTCTCTAAGTATCAAGGTCCTGATAAGTCTTTCAGTTATGTGATGAGCCTAAAGGAAAGTTCATCATCTGTGGTTCCTACAGAGAGAAAAAATACTACATGCATGTTTGTTTAGATTTCTTTAATATGTTATCATCAATTTAATTTTAGATGTTATTTGTTTACATTATTTAATTTTACATTATCTATCTTATTTGCATTCAGTAACTATAGCTACCAATCTTCCCTCCAAATAACTCATCTCCCATTTTGATGGTGATTAACATAACATAATAATAAAAAAAAAATGCATTTCCCTAATAGATATGAAGTCAGTGTTGATCATCTTTTCATGTGCTTATTTGATATTTGTATCTCCTTTCTAGTAAAATGTCTCTATGTCTTTTGCCCATATACTAATTGGATTTTTTTCTAATGTAAGTTTTGAGGGCTATCTATTTAAATATAAATCATTTGTTAAATTTGTAATTTGTAGTATTTTCTCCCAGTTTGTAATTTGTATTTTAATTCTCTTAACAGAGTCTTTCACAGGCAGAAGTTTTAAATTTCAATGGGGTCCAATACACCAAAGTTTCCATTATTGTGCTTTTGGTATCATCTAATCATTTTTAGTTTTATGTGAAAACTACACATAAATTTATTTAAAGCAGTAAATATGAAATTTAATTATCAATGAAAATGTCACCTGAAATCCTAATTTTTCAGTTTTAATAGAAGACTAAAAGAACCTACCTATCTATGCCCAGAAGTTTATCAAAGGCGTACTTCTCATTCCTTTCCATATATATGCCAAAAAGATGTAAAACAAAAAAACATTCAAAAGAGAGAAAACAACATAAGTAAGTGCCACTTGATTAAAGTTCAGGTAATACATTACTTCTATGTAACATTAAAATTGTGATTTAGTTATTTACTGTCAAATGTGTAATAATATCTAAAATAGTTTTATGTCAGGAGGAAAACGATCTATGTCACTGATAGACAATTAAAGCTTCTCTCAATATTATTTTTTAAAATGTTATGAACAAAGCCAATTAAGCACAAGTTTTGACTTAGAAATTAAAAGGATATATGAACAAATACTTGAAGGAAATGAGAGAATGAGTAAAAAATATGTAAAACCATTACATTTTAGATAATTAGACAAAAAATAAAATTGGAACAAAAAATCCAGTCAAGAAATGGGCAGAAGACATGAACAGACATTTCTCCAAAGAAGATATGCAAATGGCTAAAAGACACATGAAAAAATGCTCAACATCACTTGGCATCAGGGAAATACAAATCAAAACCACAATGATATACCTACCTCATACTAGTCAGAATGGCTAAAATGAATAACTCAGGAAACAACAGAAGTTGGCCAGGATGTGGAGAAAGGAGAACCCTCTTATGCTGTTGGTGGGAATGCACACTGGTGTAGCCACTCTGGAAAACAGTATGGAGGTTCCTCAAAAAGTTAACAACAGAATTACCCTACCACCCAGCAATTGTACTACTAGGTATTTATCCAAAGGATACAAACATAGTGATTGGAAGGAGCACATGCTCCCCAATGTTTATAGCAGCAATGTCCACAATAACCAAAGTATGGAAAGATCCCAGGTGTCCATCCATCGACAGATAAATGGGTAAAGTAGATGTGTGTGTGTGTGTGTGTGTGTGTGTGTGTGTGTAAATATATATGTGTGTGGTATATATATATCATATAAATATATAATATATATTACTCAGCCATCAAAAGAATGACATCCCGCCATTTGCAATGATGTGGATGGAACTGGAGGATATTATGCTAAGCGAAATAAGTCAGTCAGAGAAAGACAAATACCATATGATTTCACTCATATGTGTAATTTAAGAAACAAAACAGATGAGCATAGGAGAAGGGAAGGAAAAAT
This sequence comes from Eumetopias jubatus, assembly GCF_037043125.1. Taxonomy (NCBI): domain Eukaryota; kingdom Metazoa; phylum Chordata; class Mammalia; order Carnivora; family Otariidae; genus Eumetopias; species Eumetopias jubatus. The sequence goes on along the minus strand of NW_028274811.1, from coordinate 75,283,131 downwards.
AAAATAAGATAAAAACAAAGAGGGAGGCAAATCATAAGAGACTTTTTTTGTCTTTTATTTTTTATTTTTTTAATTTTATTATGTTAATCACCACACATTACATCATTAGTTTTTGATGTAGTGTTCCATGATTCATTGTTTGCATATAACACCCAGTGCTCCATTCAGTTTGTGCCCTCTTTAATACCCATCACCAGGCTTACCCATCCCCCCACCCCCTCCCCTCTAGAACCCTCAGTTTGTGTCTCACAGTCCATAGTCTGTCATGGTTCATCTCTCCCTCCGATTTCCCCCCCCTTCATTTTTTCCTTCCTGCTATCTTCTTCTTTTTTTTTTTTTTAACATATAATGTAGTATTTGTTTCAGAGGTAACTATAGGAAACAAACTAAGAGTTGTTGGAGAGGAGGTGGGGGGGATAGGGTAATTGGGTGATGGGCATTAAGGAGAGCACTTGATATAATGAGCACTGCATGTTATATACAACTGATGTAGAATTTAGAATCACTAAATTCTACCCCTGAAACTAATAGTACATTATATGTTAGCTAAATTGAATTTAAATTTAAAGAGAAGAAATAAAATTGGGATTATTAAGTTAAATTTCAAGAAAAATGTAAAGGGCAGATACAAGAATGTTAGGTTTTCATGCACAGGATTCCTCATTACTTTTCCATTTCTATGTATTTATTGCACTTAATACTTAATTTTTTAGTTATACTAAGCATAGTAAATGACTGTAGTATTCATTTATTTACTGTGTGGTTAATGTAATGAATAAAATGTGCCCTATGTGCACAAAATCAGATTCAAATATTTAATCAGCACTAGCCAAAACTAAAGTTATTTTTCTGTAAAACGGTGCAAGTTGGGTAGGGCTGATTTTCAAAAATGGAAATATTGTGTTCATTAGTTTTCATTACTAATGTAATTTTAAATTGCAAGGCTCTAAAGCATCAGGCAACTGGAGCCAAATTTCACAGCTCACATTCATCAGTACACAAATATTGACATTATGGTGTCTATCTTATTAGGCTTGTGAAATTCTGTTATTTCTGACTTCCAAGGTATCATGATGTTTGTAAAAGTGTAAGGAATTACACTTTTGCCTTTATCATGTAAAAAAATCAAATGAGAGTTATATTTTGCTCTCAGAGCAACAAAATAACTTAGATTTCTTGGTAAATATTGTGAATATTATTCCCATAAAAGCTCTAAATACACAATAGACCATTCATATTATCCACAACAACATCTACCTTTTCTCATTTACTATACATTAACATACGCAAGATCTGCTCTATGCGATACCAGTGTTGTTTTCTTTTTTTGTTTGTTTGTTTGTTTTCTAATCTAAACATATCCTCATAAAATTCTGCAATCCTCATTTTTCTGTAACATTAAGTTCTCAATTTCTTATAATACAAGAATTCATCATTTACAATTTTAGTAAATATTCTTTGCAATTCTTCAAAGTACTAGGAATGAATGGGCTTTAGAAAGCACACATAATAGAAAATTATCAAAGTAAATCTTTCTGTTACAAAATAAATCACAAGAACAAATTATTTACCAGGAAAGCAGTCTAAGATCACCACTTCCTTCTTCCTTATTTCTACTTTCTTCACAGAATGTACACAGATAACAAAGCAATCAACATTTCTATTTCACTAATATTATCTTTATTCATTCTCAATACGGTATGAGATTATAATTCTATTTTGTAAGTGGCTGATCACAAGGATCTCAAGAATGTGGCCAAAGCCTCAAATTTGCCCCCATTTATTCCTCAATAATGTCACATACAGAACAGCTCTGCAGTGCCCATAGTTTCTCCAAGTAGAATTGTTATCTTAAAATAACCCTGTTCTGTACTTTTAGGAGAGAAACTCAGTAACTGGATGTTACTCAGGATAAAATAAGTTAATAAAACAATTAGAACCCAATGAGTTTCAGTAATGACAGATGATATTTAATGGCTTGAAATACCACAACTACATCTAGTACTTCAAGAAATGTCACACTTTTATCATTTGCTCTGCAAGACCAGGCTATGAACTTCAAGGTGAAAATTTACTATAATTTACAAGTAAGGAAAGTGAAGATCAGAGAATTTTTTTAAAGATTTTTATTTATTTATTTATTTATTTATTTATTTATTTATTTATTTATTTTGAAAGAGAGAGAGAGGTGGGGGGAGGAGCACAGACGGACAGAGAGGGACGAGCAGCCTCCATGGCTGAGCGGAGCCTGATGCAGGGCTCAATCTCATGATCCAGAGATCATACCAAAATCAAGAGTCAAATGCTTAACCAACTGAGCCACCTAGGTTCCCCAAGAGAATTTAAGTAACTTGTTTAAGATCACAGGTTGATAAAGATTAGAAGAAAGGCAGAAGCCAAACTCTATTAATGTTGCTTTCAGAACTATTTCTAACACTAGTGAATCCATTTCCTCAGATCTAATTTCACTACTTATTATAAACACATTCTCAATAAACTACACATTATGTGGTTACACCATGCTCAAGACCATGCTCAAATCTTCTTTATTGTTTCCTTATCAAAAGAAAGCACTATCTGATGAATTACCCTAAAATTTTTGAAATTCCACTTTTATTAATTCTAGCATATCTATTTAAAAAGTTTTTATATTTTTTATTGAAGAAATCTATAAAGGAATGCTTTGGTCTTCTATGGCTGTCACCAATCCCTATTTTACCACTAACAGTGAAGGCTGATGCTATATATGAAATTATAATAATGTGTTATATGGAAAGGAACCAAAGCTGCTGTTTCAGACTTGAACTAGGAAACTCTGCACACAGTAACAATGAGAAATATACTCAGGATTTTCCTTTATAGTTTGATACCTAAAGCTAAAGGTATATAAATTCTTCCAATCTCTAAAAATATATCCAATTAAACAAAGGTTGGTAGTTACTTATAACCCCCTAAAGTAGAGGTATTTCAATAATGTCTGAATTTTTTTAAAAAGTATATGTTTTAAAAATAAAGTATATTTCATCATAAGGTTGTTAGTCTATTTGTTAAAGGAATGGAGAAAAATAGAAGAAAAAAGAGAATCTAAGAGACTGGAAGAAGGAGGAGGAGGTGGAGAAGAAGAAGAAAAATCATCATCTACTCCACCCCAGTACATCCCTTCACTTACTCCTCAACCCTTTCTAATCTTATTTCTGCTCACAAGATTGCAGGATATTCTCTGCATCCAGTAAAACAGCATGTGATCCATATACTTTCTCTATCTCTTAAAACTATCCCCTTAGCTTCCAAGATAATTCTCTTCTCACAACTTTATTCCCTGGTATTTCCTTCCTTTCCATTCACCATTTTAAATGTCCATGTCATCCAGAAAAGATGAAACTATTTATAAGAAACTTAACTGAGTCACAGATAAATCTCAAGACCATTTTAGGAACAAAAATTTACAACACCCAACAGGCTAAAATTACACTGGCTGGCATCCAATAAAAAATTACCAGACAGGCAAAAAAGCAGAAAAGTACAGCCATACACAGAGAAAAATTAATCATCACAACCAACCCAGAAATGACACAGATGACAGATTTAAGAAAAAAAGGACATTAAAATAGCTACCATCACTATATTCCATATATAAAGAAACCACAGGAAAAATTGAGCACATTATGTTTAGATGTAAAAGATACGCCAAACCCAAATCAAGCTTCTAGATGTAAAAACTATCTGAAATAAAAAAAAATACTGGCTAGGACTAATAGCAGATTAGATATCTAAGAAAAAAATATTAGTGAACTTGAAGACATAGCAATAGAAACTATCCAAAGTGAAACACAAAGAGAAAAAAAGACTGAAAAAAAAAAACAATGGAGTATCAGCTGTGAGGCAACTTCAAGTAACCCAATATATGTGTAATTAGGGTTTCTAAAGAGAAAAGAGAGAGGACAGAAAAAATATTTGAAGGGGGGTGCCTGGGTGGCTCAGTCATTAAGCGTCTGCCTTCAGCTCAGGTCATGATCCCGGGGTCCTGGGATCAAGCCCCACATCTAGCTCCCTGCTCCACAGGAAGCCTGCTTATTCCTCTCCCACTCCCCCTGCTTGTGTTCCCTCTCTCACTGTGCTCTCTCTATCAAATAAATAAATAAAATCTTTAAAAAAAATATTTGAAGAAATAAAGTCTGAATTTTTCCAAATGTGATGAAAACTATAAACTTCAAGATCCAAGAAACTCAACAAACCCCAAGCAAAAGAAACATAAAGAAACTATACCCAAGAACATCATAATCAAGTTGCTTAGAAACCAATGACAAAGAGAAAATTTTTAAAGCATCCAGAGTATAAATTTTTAAAAATAATAAAATATATTCTCTTGTGGTCTTTTTTTTCATTTAAAAACAATCTAGGTTCCTGTTTCTATAGCCCTTCCAATCAGAACAAATATTTTATTTTTAATCTAGAAGCTAAAATTCAGAAACAGTGCTGGTAATATGGAGGCAAGAGAAGTTCCTATGGCATAAAATTTAAGGAGGCACTTGCCTGACCCTGAAAGGGAGTGCCTCCTTAAACTTTTACCCTAGGAACCTCTCATGCCTCCCCCTAGCCCTGGCTTTGCTCAGCAACAGCCATCAGAAGACCTCTCAATGAGTTTTAATAACAAATATTACAGCCTCATATGAAACTATTCCTGGAAATGCTCTTGTATCCTAGAATCTATCTTTTCTAGGAAACAAAGTCCACCTCATTTATCAAGAAACAAGCATAAATTCAGCACTATTTAAGTGTCCAGACACTACTGAATCCCCTGAGGAAACAACATAATATAAGATACTTATTTTAAAAAAGGTCATGCCTAGCAAGGAAAATTATCAAATGAACACTTACTGTAAGATATGGTATGTACTAAAGGGAGATATAAACAAGGTGCTATAGGGGCACTGGGAAGAGAGGGCCTAAGTGAAGATTGGGAAGAGGGTTCTGGGAAAAGACTTTCCAGAAAGAACATACCCTCTATGATAGGGGATGCAAACTCATCACGAGAGATCAAATACAAGAAAAAGTGACACTACATGCACAATGATAACTGGTAACTGACAAGATATGTCACTGTGCCTGGAGAACAGGGAGTGATATGACAAACTGGAAAATGATCCAAAAGGTGCCCTCACTCAACTCAGCTAATTGTTGCTTTGTGGGAAGAAGGCTCACTATGTCAGATATTCTAATTTCCCAGAGGTTAGAAATCTGAATTTTTGTGTGAAAATTCTCAGCTGTTAAACACCCCCCATTAATTCACACTTTTAAAAAACACCATGAGGGCCAAACAAAATACTTCTGTAGGCCAGACTCAACACACCAACTGGCTATTTAAATTCTCCACACTATAGTTCTCTCTGATCTCTGCACTAGAAATTTGGGAATTCAGGATCTAAGCATTCAAATTAATACTTCTCAAAACTACTGAGATGTTTAATTGTATTTTTTCTTAACCCTTGAATTTCCCAGGTTGGGAAACCCTGATGCATGTGCAAAGAAACCCTTATGACCCTTATTGGGTTTCTCCTTACTATTTCATGTGGTTCTTAAGGAACATTAAACTAGAAGTCCTTCCAATATTAAGCTACACTAAAGGAACAAAGATAAAACACTCTATTAGACTATATGATCTGAATTGTGTATTGGATGTCAAAGTCTACATTATCAAAATATTCCAGTTTTAAGATTTACATTCTATTAACAAGAGATTATTTAAAAGTCCTTTTAAAAACCATAATCTCTAAAGCAAATTAAACTCTGAAAGGATTACACTTATGCAAACACAAAGAGAAAAAGAAAAGTGGCCAAAGATATCAGTTATTCAAAAGCTGATGATGAATGCCTTGGATTTTCTTCCTGCTACTTATCTTTGATTCATAGGAAGAATAAACAGATGGGATATTTGTGAAATAAAGTAATACCAAATTATCTTAAAACTAAGTATATCATTTAGTACACTGCAACTTGGGATACTACATTGGATTGAAAAATCAAGAATTTTTTATTAAATTCTTCATTTCATGATTAATTTTTCCCATTACTCAGAATTCATCTCAGTATAAGACTTGGTTAAAATACAGTACAAATGACAATATTGACCTTGAAAAAGTTTTATGAAGATAAATTAAAGAATTGATGAAAACTAAACATATTCAAAATCAAATTATTAATAAACTATCACAAACAGGTTGAATAGACCATTGTGTGAATGACCTAAAAATGATCAGCATGTCTGTTCTTAGTTCAATCTGGTGTTTCAGGATTTGATATTTTCAGAAACAGATTAGTACAGAATTCTGTTTTCAGAAACAGATAATACAACCAACTTTGCTCTCATCATAATAGAATAAAAGAAAACATTAAAAACAAATGGCTGCTATTGTTTGGACTTTTCCTTATAGATCCAGGATGTGTGAAGACTCAAGAATGTGAAAAGAAAGGATTTGGGGGGTCATCAGACCATATGATCCTGATGGTACCTCTTGATAAAACAAAAATTTAACCAAATATTCTAGAAAAACACGATAAAATCTAGACGTTATCAGAATATTTTCTACTTTTAATGATAACATGGGGTAAGGGGTAGGGATGGGATGGAGTTCTGAATCTGTAGTGATACATCTGTCTTCCCCAGGAGACTACAAGTTCCTTAAAGCAGGTGCCATGTCTGCTTTTTTCATTGTGGCACACCCAGTACTTAGCACATGGTAGGACACAAGTATTTTAATAAATGAGTAAAATAAGTAAGAATATTGTGTACTATCTAATAATTATACTGTAAACTTTGCTAAATATTTTATTCAATATGGTCATGGAATAGGATTTCTGATTAATTAAAGGATATATATATATGTTAAAGAATACTATTAATAGAGAAGTCTCCTTTCAATTAGTCAGCTTAAAAAAAAACAAAAACACATCGACTTTGAATTCAAGCTGACTTGAGTTTAATTTCTAATTGAGTTTAATTTCTAACTCTGCCATTTAGAATTACTTAACCTCTCTGAGTTTGTTTCCTCATTTATGAGTAACACTGGGAGTAACACTGTCCACTTCATTAGAGATGGCAAGAGGACCTGTAGAAAGTACATGTAAAGTACATGGCATAGGCATTTGGTCAAAAGTGGTAACTACTATCATTTTGAAGTAACAATAATTTTATTAAAATACTAAACCCTAAAATCCATTCCAAACCAAGTTTTGGGTGTTTTTTGCCTCATGAGGTCATACTTCAAGATCTTTCAGAGTTCTTATTTGAATGGATAATAAAACAACAACAAAACAATAGCAGAAATGGCAGTTAACAGAGACCCAACTTCTAGAATTGCAGATAATTAAAGATCCTCCTAATACACTGAACTACTATGTAGCAGGCATCTGCCTGACAAGCATATTGAACAGACCAAACTCCCTTAAGAGCTTATATTTTGTGGGAGTTGGGGGAATGCAGCCAGGAGACAGACAATTAATAATAAACATTATACATATGTATTTCAGCAAGAGATTAATGCTATTAAAATAGAGAGTAAACTATGGGAAGATTGGGAGTACAGGGTGGGTGGGGATGAGAATTATTTCAAACTGGATGATCAAAGTAGGTGTCTGGGAAGAGGACATTTAGGTAAAAACATGAAGGAGGCGAGGAACTTGGCTATGTGGTATTATTCTAAAAATAAATGCATATTCAGTAATTTTCTTAATTTATGTTATTAATTTTATATTTATCCTATTTAATTCCCTAATTATTAATCCTCTTTTTCCTCATGTCAATTTTTTCTTACTCTTTCTTACTTGAAAAATCCATTTCAGGTCATGGGTCTGAAACAATGATCAAAAAGAACAGTGTTATTGAGTGAGCACTCAATAACTGTTATTTTTAATAAACACTTTTTAAGAGGGAAATTAAATCAGGATGCTTAAATTTCAGAAATGATCCTTCACTGAATTGAATTATCTTTTAAAAATAATGCATTTAAGGGGGTCTGGGTGGCTCAATTGGTTAAACATCCAACTCTTGATTTTAGCTCAAGTCTTGATCTCAATGTCCTGGGATTGAGCCCCACTCAGCATGGAGTCTGCTTGTCCTTCCCCCTCCCCCTCTCTTCTACCCACCCCCTGTTCTCTCTCTAAAATAAATAAATAAATGGTCTTTTAAAATAATGCATTTAATGGTGTAATCTCTCTAAAATCACTTAAAAATGTGACCTATATTTTTTAGCATAACAGACATATATGATTGTTATTCTAAGTAGACCAGCAGGTTTCTGGTTCTTGTGGAGTAAGATAACCATAAACTATACAAGTTTCTATAGGAATGCATAATAAAACAAGCTGATAAATACGATTCTTGGGAATAATTATATGGACTTTTCACTAATCAGATCCTGTGTGTGCTCCAAAAAAAGAAGAAATTAAACAATCAGACTAAATCACTTAAAGAAAAATAGAGAAATGATCAAAATCATAAGATTAGAACTCTTTAATAGAAAAAAGTGTATCTTATAATAGAGCTATGAACTCTAACAGTTCTGAAAAATGTTCAAGCTGAATTATAAAATAAACATTCAAATATATATTTTAATATCCTCCCTAGCACATTTCAGTATTTCCCCAAACCAATTTTATGCACATGTAATTTATGTTTCTGTGTCAAACACCTGCATGTTATAAATATATTAGCACAAAAACCTATTTTGAGGATTTTATTAAATCAGAAGTATATACTAGTACGCTTCCATTCAGTTGAAGAAGTTAATACAAGAATTGTTGGCTAGTTATGGCACATAACTGCGCCAGGAAAAACATTCATTTATTTATATACTGTAGCACCTGAAAATGTTTCATTTACACTGTGCCCAGAACCACAAAATTTATCAAATAAATTTCCAGACTCTCCCATCCATGTGAAGGCTACATTTCCAAAGACACTGTAAAATTACATTAATTTTAAAAATAAAAATTAGCCCTACATAATTGTATCTGAAAATCAAAAAAAAGAAAAAATAGTATTCTATAAATGATGAAAATAATAATATATTAGAGAGTTTGTAAAATATGCAGAAGTTGGGAAAATGATGATCTTAACAACATTGTAAATAAAAAAAAATAGAATGCATATGATAAAGATGAAAAATCAGGGGGCCTGGGCTTAAAATAAGTTATATTATTGTAGCAAACATGTAGGGAGACCTGAAGTCTTCTATTTTTAAGTTATTATTTATTTATAATACTTACAATCAGCCTTTTAATATAGCATGGAAAAATTATGGCATCTAAATACCCAAATCAAGTCAGCCAGTACACATTAGGATGGAATCTAACTAAAAATCCCTGTATTTCATTGGTTCACAAGGGGCAATTCTGCCCCCCAGGGACATCTGGCAATGTCTGGAGACATTTTTGGATATCACTACTGGAAATAGGGGAGGAAGTGCTACTGGCATCTACAGGGTACTCAATGCTTCTAAGCATCCTCACTGTTGAGGACAGAACCCACATAAAAAATCATATAGTCCAAAATGTCAATAGAGCCCAAGTTGAGACACCCTGCTATTTAAGATAGTTGCCTTTGTTTAAGACCCCATCCCTGGGTCAGTCAACTATAACCAGGATAGTGGAGTCTACTTGAACAAAGGATAGTGATCTCCATAAAGAATCCCTCAGAAAAGAGCAATATATGAGAAGGCAACAGGATTGGCCTATCTCACACATTGACAAAACACAGAACACCTTCTTTTCCACCTTAATGAACTTGCTTCCAATATTTCTGTCCCACATATCCAGAATCTCTACTTGTTTGCAAGTTAGTATCCTCCACATGTCTTTTTCACTTTTTACTATAGAAAATCCATACATATACAAAAGGAATAGTATAACAGCCATCACCCAACTTTAACAAGTATCAATATTCTGTCATTTTTTTAGCATGTCATTTTCATCTTTGGTTCTACCACTCTTTTGTTGAATGGTTTTACTAGAGTATTTAAATGCAAATCTCACATACCACATTATTTCACCAATTAAAATTTCAGCTTCGCCCTACATGTTTACCCCTGAAGAAAGACATTCAGGATGACCTGGATATGATCAACCTAGTGAGTGGACAGCAACAGAATGAAGTTAATTAGATAAAGTGAAGACGGAATGTGAGAGACCAGAGCTGACATGAACTGTAAGAAGGCAAAGGCTGCACACCAAAAGATGGTAAAAACAAAGATGTTTATAGCAGCTGTAATGAGACACAGATCAATTAGTTAGGACCTGCATGCAAAGAAAGGCAGCAGTGAGATGTTATCACATGGATGCCAGCAGTAAACCAAATGTTTGAATCAGGAATGTTAATAGGTTCCAATTTTGCTAACTCCAACAATTGGCTAGCTATGTGGAATGCTCTTCTAAGGATTCTGACAATCCAAGGAGGGGAAAAAAATCCAAGATGGGTAGGGAATACACAAATGATAGCACCTATGTTACTGAGTTGGCATTTCTTCCCTGGGGACTAAAGTAATAAAACCTGGAGAGGAAATAAAGCTTCCATGCAAAAGGCAGACATTACCTGAGACTCCAGGGGGGCAGAACAAGGAAATCAAAAGTAGTGTGCATCATACTGCAGAGCCACATGAAAGGCTGGTCTGCTTTGTTGGCATCCTGCCTATCCATTACCAAATGTGGATGGCCCCACACTGACAAGTTTGTTCAAAAAATACCAATAACGGGTGCCTGGCTGGCTAAGTCAGTGGAGCCTGCAATTCTTAATCTTGGGGGTGTGGGTTTGAGCTGCAGGTTGGGTGTAGAGATTACTTAAAGTCTTGAAGCAACGACAAAGTTGCTGCATGGCTTGCAAGTGTGCTGTGACTACGTCAAAATAAGTTAAGAAGCTAAGATTCCAGGGCGCCTGGGTGGCTCAGATGGTTGAGCATCTGCCTTCGGCTCGGGTCATGATCCCGGGGTCCTGGGGTCGAGTCCCGCATCAGGCTCCCCGCTCAGCAGCAAGCCTGCTTCTCCCTCTGCTTCTCTCTCTCTCTCTCTCTCTCTCTCTCTCCGTCTCTCATGAATAAATAAAATCTTTTAAAAAAAAAGAAGCTAAGATTCCAGGTGTGTACTCATGGGAAGGATTTAAAAACATTGGTTTAAATGAAAGATGTCGGGGCGCCTGGGTGGCTCAGTTGGTTAAGCGACTGCCTTTGGCTCAGGTCATGATCCTGGAGTCCCGGGATCGAGTCCCACATCGGGCTCCCTGCTCAGCAGGGAGTCTGCTTCTCCCTCTGACCTCTTTCCTCTCGTGCCCTCTATCTCTCATTCTCTCTCTGTCAAATAAATAAATAAAATCTTAAAAAAAAATAAATGAAAGATGTCCAACTCATAAACATACCATCCAAGGAAAAGACCATGTACCCTGGCTCCTCTGTTTTCCAATCTCCAAACAGCAGCCTGCATGTTCTTTTCAAAATGCAAATATGATTATGTCACACCTTGTTTAAAACCCTTAGTGTCTCTTATCTTACCCCAGAACACAGTCAAAAATCCGAACACAGCCTGACTTGGCCCTTGCCTACGTCTCCTCCTCCAATGGCACAGCATTCTGCCTCACTCTCCATCCACACTGACCTCCTATCAGTTTCTCTTTCTCAGATAAAAATCATTGTACATTTATTATGCCCCAGGCACTGTGTTAAACACTTTACATTTACATTTCATTTAATTTCCTCAAAACCTTACAGGATAGGTGCAGTTATCTCCACAAGAGAAGTTAAGTGCCTTACCACAGAAGAGCCAAGTATGACGCCTAATAAAAGGCTTCACTACATGTATTTCAACTAAAGTGTTTGCAATAAAGACTTGCAAAAATATAAAAATTTGTTTTTAGATCACAAGCAAGCACTACTCTCAAGTTATTCAGTCATGTTTCTTAAAACAAGGTAGCTGTAAAAACGCAATAATGCTTCCACTTATCTCAGGTCAGACCTCTGACAATCTCTCGTCTGTACTAAAAGCTGCTTAAAAAAAAGTCTGAAATGTAGTGATCCGAAGGGGTACGTGCACCCCAATGTTTATAGCAGCAATGTCCACAATAGCCAAACTATGGGAAGAGCCAAGATGTCCATCAACAGAAGAATGGATAAAGAAGATGTGGTATATATATATATATATATATATATATATATATATATATATATATATATATACACAATGGACTATTATGCAGCCATCAAAAAAAACCCCAAAATCTTGCCATTTGCAATGACGTGGATGGAACTAGAGGGCATTATGCTGAGTGAAATAAGTCAATCAGAGAAAGAAAGACATGTATCATATGATCTCACTGATATGAGGAATTCTTAATCTCAGGAAAGAAACAGGGTTGCTGGTGTGGGTGGGGGTGGGAGGGATGGGGTAGCTGGGTGATAGACACTGGGGAGGGTATGTGCTTTGGTGAGCACTGTGAATTGTGTAAGACTGTTGAATCACAGACCTGTACTTCTGAAAAAATAATACATTATATGTTAAAAAAAAAAGATAGTAGGAAGGGAAAAAGGAAGGGGGGGAAATTGGAGGGGGAGATGAACCATAAGAGACTATGGATTCTGAGAAACAAACTGAGGTTTCGAGAGGGGAGGGGTGGGGGGATGGGTTAGCCTGGTGATGGGTATTAAAGAGGGCACGTACTGAATGGAGCACTGGGTGTTATACGCAAACAATGAATCATGGAACACTACATCAAAAACTAATGATGTAATGTATGGTGATTAACATAATATAATAAAATTAAATTTAAAAAAAAGTCTGAAAGGCCTATCATGAAATCCATGAACAAGCAGAATTACATGTAGACTCCAACAATTAAGTAAACCATGCCATGGTATTATATGTGGACCCAATAGCCAGTGAGAAGTAAAAGCTGGTAGACCATTTAGAAAGAGTAGACCAGATTTTGTTTTCTCTTCAGGTTTCCTAAACAATCTGAAGGCATTCAATTTTAATGAATGATAATACAGTATACTCAACAATGTGTCAATGCATCACAGTTTAGTTCAATATTTGAGATTTAAATAGGATTTAAGTAAGGGGAGCCAATCAAGCATTATACAAGTATTCTCATTCTAAAAAACTAAAACAAAAGCTTTGATATTTATAGATTTAAGTCTAGTTATTTTTAAAATTCTGTATTATCTCTAAAACACTGCCTAAATGGGGTGTTATTGTATAATATAATGGCCAGTCATATATTAAAATATTCAGTATAATTTCTTTGAGAACTTGAGGAACTCATTGCCCAAAATATAGGGCATGAATCTATTGTATTAATGTAGACATTTGTGAGATTTTATCTGTGTTTGAGTATGTATGTGTAAATTTAAACACTAAGCATAAACAATTTGTAGCTGTTTTATGAGCCACAGGAAGTGAACAAACTTGTAAATTTTAGGTTCATTTATTCAGGAGAACAAAGTGTATTTACTTTTTTTCTGTGTTCCAATGTGTCATTACCTATCCTATTATATGTATACAGACATGTTTTTAAGATTTATTATGTTTTTCTGATTGCAAAAGTAATGACATACACTGTACATACTTTTGAAAATGCAGAAAGGGAAAAGAAAAATTTTAAATACAACTCAAAGATGATTACTCCTGTTAAAATTTTGGTATATGTTCTTCCAGGTTACATATTTATTCTAACAAAACTATGAAAATATTATAGAAATTGTGTAACTATTTTTAATGTAACAATTACCTTTCCATGTCCCTAAATATTTTTCTCAAACATGGCTTTTAAATAACTATGTGTGTGTTTTTACTGTAACCTAATTCAAGAAACTTTTGGAAACTGGTAGACTACAAAATGTAAATAAATATTAATTCTCATAGCATAACATTAGTTTAATCTGATTTTTATCATTATTGAAAGGCAGAATAATCTACATTATATTTTAAATTAAAATAAATTGAGAGGTACCTGGGTGGCTCAGCCAGTTAAGCATCTGCCTTCAGCTCAGGTCATGATTTCAGGGTCCTGGGATCCAGCCCCGCATGGGGCTCTCCACTCAGCAATGAGTCTACTTTTCCCTCTTCCTCTGTGATCACTTGTGCTCTCTCTCAAATAAATAAATAAAATCTTTAAATAAAAAATAAATTGAAAATGACACCTGAATTTAAATATATGTTCAAATTATTTAATAGAACAAGAACTCTGTAACACTCAAATTTTTCAAACATGGGGAATCATGGGAACAGAAATACATTGTTACAGGTTTTAAAATATAATAATTAGTTTGATGAGGGTTGTAAAGACTATTCTTTTACATAACAAAAATAAATAAATAGCCCTAGAATTCAGGGTTGGCCATGTATTTTTTTTTTTTTTAGTCACAATTTTTTTTTAAGATTTTAGTTATTTATTTGAGATGAGAGACAGCGATTGAGAGAGCAGGGAGCAGGGGAGCAGAGGGAGAGGGAGACACAGGCTCCCCACTGAGCAGGGACCCCCCCCCCCGATGTGGAGTGAGCCATCCAGATGGCCCTGGTCATGTATTATTAAGAGGATTCTTTCTGAGGGATTTACCCGATAAAGAAAAAGAGGAAATTTAGAGCATACAAATTATAGTAATATTTAAAACTTTATTTTGAAAAAAGTTTATATTTACAGAAATATTATAAAGAAGGTACAACTTCCCTTAACCTCCCAATCTTAACATCTTACATAAACATGATAAATTTATCAAAACTAGGAAGTCAAAATGGGTGCAACACTATTAACTAAAATTCAGATTTCATCATTTTGAGTAATGCTCTTTTTTTGTCCCAGGATCCAAACCAGGATATCAAGGAAGTCTTGATGTCTACTTAGTCTCCTCCAGTATCTGTGAATTCTTTAGTCTTTCTTTGTTTTTCATGACTTTGATACTTTTGTAAGGTACCAGTATGGTATTTTGTAGAACGTTCCTCAATTTGCGCTTGCTTGCTTTTTTTCTCATGACTATATCAGGGTTAGGAATTTTTGTGACTACTATAGAGGTTATCATCATATGATATCACAAGGTATATGATATCAATATTACTTATCTAGTGATGGTAAACTTAATCATTTGATTAAAGTAATGTCAGCCAGTTTTTTAATAATAAAATTACTATTTTTCCCTTTCCATTTTATTTATTAGAAGTAAGTCCCTAAAATCCTGATCACCCTGAAGGGGGGAGAATTAAACTCAACCTCAGAGAGAGGAGTATCAAAGCATCTGTATACATATGTTAAGTCACCAGAATAATTAATAAATATTTGGGAAGAGATACTTTCAGGTTATGCAAATATCCTGTTTCTCCTTATAGTGTTGCCCCCTAATTTTAGCCTTCATCAGTACGTGAATCATTACTGTGCTGTGCTATGATTTTCTATTTCCCTCATTATTTTTACATTTATTATTTGGAATTGGTTTGTAAAAAATATTTGTCCTTTGTCCTTCATTCATTTATTTATTCAATTATTTATTTGTATCAGTATTGACTCACAAATATCTATTTTATTCTATGGATTATAATTCAATACTATTGCTATTTATTTTGTTGCTCAAATTATTCCATCTTTGACTATTGGTTCTTTCAGGTTGGCTCCTGCATCCTCAAAGCAGAGAAATTTTTATTTCTGTTTTTGGATGTCAAGAAAGAGGAAAGGATGGGTACACAGCACCACTCCTACAGGGCCAGGTGGAAATTATACCACTGCCTCATCTCACACACAAGAGCTAGAAGTATTTGGCTTGGTCACAGAACCCAGGGCCTGCGAACAGCCAGGCTAGGTGTCAACTGGTCCTTACAGGCCTTAGAACAAGAGGACATGAAGGGATCAGGTGGGTTGGTAAGTGCCCTATACACCATGGACTGTGTTATGAATGATAAAGCAGAGTAATTTTAAGTGTACAGTTCAGTGCCTTTTAGTATATTCTCAAAGTTGTACAATGGTCACCTCTAATTCCAGAACATTTTCACCATCCCAAAATGAAACGTGTGGTTCTTTCTTCTGACACCAACTATGTAGAGTTTTCTCCACACCAACAAATTCTCCAACACCAAGTGGGTGTCCAACAGACCCCACAGGTTATGAGCTCAGTCCCACAATACTGTCTACTTCAGATGCAAATGGGGTGCTCAGGCTATGCCACACTTCTGCCTAGCCAACTACAAATTCAGAAGTTCCCATAACCTATCATGTTCAATAATTCACTAAAATAGCTCACAGAACTCAAAAAACTACTTTATTTACATATTCTGGTTTATTATAAAGGATACAACCCAGGAACAGCCAAATGGAATACACAGAACAAGGTACAGGGGAGAGGGCTGACACAAAGCTTCCATGCACTCTCAGGGATGCCACGTTCCCGGCACATCAATGTGTCTACCAACCCAGAAACTCTCAGAACTCTATTTAGCAATCTGTAATGGAGATTTTATACTGTAGGCAGAGTTGATTAAATCATTGGCCATTGTTGACTGAATTCAATCTCTACTAAAGTAAAATGGAGACCAGGTTGAAGATTCCCTCAGGCGGCAGACAAAACCACATAAGCAAAACTTAACCTAGCTTATTTCATGAATGTAAGCAAAATTTAATTTAGATTATTTCTTGCAAATGCCTCAGATAATCATAAATAAAACTTAAGTCATCTTCCTAAAATAGTATAATCACTTTTAACCAATCCCTGCCATCTGGAAATCTCCATTGTAATAATCAATTATTGTTAAGGTTAAACAACTTCCTCATTTTCACTTTATAAGCCATCCTGTAATGTCATGCCTCTGAGCTTCATACCACTTTTGAGGTTTCCTTGTTTACAAAGAGTGTGTTTCTCACCCAATATAATATTCATATCAGGTAAAGCTCTGAATTTTCTTTTAATAAGAGTAAATTCCAAGACTTTTAGGAGTTCTCTGCTAGGAACACAGGACAAACAGCAAATATTTATTTTTTATTATACCACAAAAACCCATATCAGTTAGAAGTCATTCCACATTCCCCTTCCTCTGGCAACCACTAATCTACATTATGTTTCCATGGATTTGCATATTTTGGACATTTTTGACAAAAGGAACCATGCAATATGTACTCTATTATGTCTGCTTCTTTCATTTAGTATGTTTTCAAGATTCATCCATGTTATAGCACAATCAGTACTTCTTCTTTTTGGCAAAAAATTATTCCATACTATGGATATAACACATTTTATTTATCCAATCTTCAGGTGATGAACATTTGGATTGTGTCCACCTTTTGGCTATTATAAGAAATGCTACTATGAATATTATTGTATAATTTTGATGAAATCCAATTTATGTATCTTTTTCCTTTACACTTCTGCTTTTAGTGTCAACCCTAGGAAACAATTACCTAACCCAAGGTCTCCAAGGTTTATGTCTATTTTTTCTTATAACAGTTTCATAGTTTGAGCTCTTACATCCAGGTCTTTGATATATTTTGGAGTTAAATTTTTGTATATAAGGTAGAGGGTCCAACTTCATTTTTATGCATATAGATATCTAGTTGTCCCAGCACATTTCTGGACTCTCACTGATCTGTATGTCAATCTTCATATAGTCTCACACAGTTTTGAGTACTATTACTTTGAGGTAAATTCTGAAATTAAGAAGTGTCTCTGCTCTAACTTTGTTCTTTTTCAACATTGTTTCACTACTCTGGGTCCCTTTTCTTTCCATATGAATTTGAGGACCGTCCTGTCAATTCTAGCAAAAAAGGCACTTTGTATTTTTTTTTAATTTTTTATTGTTATGTTAATCACCATATATTACATCATTAGTTTTTGGTGCAGTGTTCCATGATTCATTGTTTGTTCATAACACCCAGTGCTCCATGCAGAACGTGCCCTCCTCAATACCCATCACCAGGCTAACCCATCCCCCTACCCCCTCCCCTCTAGAACCCTGTTTGTTTTTCAGAGTCCATCATCTCTCATGGTTCGTCTCCCCCTCTGACATACTCCCCTTTTCTTCCTCTCCTGTTATCTTCTTCTTTTTCTTTTTTCTTAAAATATGTTGCGTTATTTGTTTCAGAAGTACAGAACTGTGATTCAACAGTCTTGCACAATTCACAGCGCTCACCGTAGCACATACCCTCCCCAATGTCTATCTTCGTATTTTAAAAGGGATTACATCACTCTTGATCAATTTAGAAAGGATTTCCATCTTAACAATATTAAGTCTTCCAATTCATGTATTTCTATTTATTTTTTTATTTTTTCAGTGATGTTTTATAGTTTTCAGCGTATAAATCTCACACTTCTTTTATTAAATTTATTCCTAAATATTTTATCTTTTTTATGTTACAATAAATAAAACTGTCTTAATTTCATTTTTGGATTATCTATTGCTAAATGAACAGATACAGAATAGAGTTTTACGTACTGATCATGTACACTGCATCCTTGCTGAAGTCGTTTATTCTGATAATTTGTATGTGTGTGCATTCCTTAGGATTTTCTATATACAACATCATGTCATCTGTGAATACAGGTAGTTTTATTTCTTCCTTTCCAATCTGGATGACTGATATTTCTTTTTCTTATCTAATTGTCCTAGCTTGTTCCTTCAGTACAATGGTGAACAGAAATGATTAGACATTGCTTGTTAATCTTAGGAGTAAAATTAACACTTTCACCATTAAGTGAAATGTTAGCCTTGTATTTTTCATAGATGCCCTTTATAAAGTTGAAGACATTTCCTGTATTTCTAGTATGTTGAGTATTTTTATCATGAAAATGTGCTCAATTTTCTTCAAATGCTTTTTCTGTATCTTTTGAGGTGATCACAGGTCTTTATGTTTATTTTATTAATATGGTCTATTATACTGATTGGCTTTCGTATGCTAATCAGCCTTGCATTCCTGGAATAAACCCCACTTAATCACAGTGTATAATCCTTTTTATATGTTTGCTGAATTCATGTTGTGGAAGAATTTGGGGCTTCACATTCACAAAGGTATCAGTCTGTAGTTTCCTTGCAATATCTTTATCTGGTTTTGGTGTCAAGTAATAACTGGTTTCATAAAATGATTTGGAAAGTTTGTCCTCCTCTTCTACCTTTTGTTAAAGAAGAGCAAATTTTAAAAAAAGCTCCACAAGATTTTACATATATCTATTGGGAAAAATATATGATTTACTGCTTTTATAAATTGGACAGTCAGTAATACAAAAAAGAAACATATCAGGGGAGCTTTGGGGCTCTTTCTGTACCACAGTGCAGTGAGGAAGAGCTCCAGTACAAAGTATCGGCCTCACTGAGCTGACAGGCAAAGACTGGAGGTTGAGGTATTGAAGCAACTGGAATTTATGGGGCAGGATTTATGAAGGACAAAGCTGTGTTGAGAGGTTATACAAAAGCATGAATAGGCGTTTCCTCAGGGCTTTGGCCAACCTGCAAATCATGTATTTCAAACTGAGACTCCATGAGGTCAACAGACAGTAGCTGCTAATAGTTGAACGGGAAAAAAGGGAAGTTGCACAAACCTAGAGAATGTTGTATTCAGGCCAAAGGGAATGAAAAGATTTTGCAGAGTTCCTCATGTACTCAGATGCCACTCTGCCATACCCAAACGGGTATTCCTTAACAGTAAGAACCACAACCTTAAAGAAAAGACAAATCTAGGACTAAGGACAAGAATGAAATAGACCTACGCTAACAAACCAAAATTCTAGTTCTAAGAAGTAAACGGATCTTCTACTAATTTAACTACCAAATTTATTTGCCAGAGGAAAGACACTCAACACCCAAAGGAAGACAATATAATAGAGAATCCCTACAACCTACCATCCACAATGTCCAGTATAAAATTTAAAAAATGTTACACTTAAGAAAATTAAAACCTGACCCATATTAAGATAAAAAGGAGTCAACAGAAAAAGGTCTCAAAATGTCCCAGATGTTGGAAGTAGCAAAAAAGACATTAAAGAGGCTGTTATAAATATGTTCAAATACTTAAAAAAAGACATGATAAGTAAACATATGGGGAAGCTCTACAGAGAAATAGAAACTATTTTGAAAAGATTCAATTAGAAATTCTATAAAGATAGGTAGACAGACACACACATTTACAATATTTCAATCAGTAAGATAACTGTATTAAAAGCATTTTCATTTATTTCTAAATTATTATTAAAATTCTAAAAGATAAAATTAAAGTAAAAAATGATGAAAGATTCAGATTAGTAAGCTAATGTGTCTCATTACAAGTCAAATTAGAAAGATCATTATTCATGGGCGCCTGGGTGGCTCAGCTGGTTAAGCGACTGCCTTTGGCTCAGGTCATGATCCTGGAGTCCCGGGATCAAGTCCCACATCGGGCTCCCCGCTCAGCGGGGAGTCTGCTTCTTCCTCTGACCCTCTTCCCTCTCGTGCTCTCTATCTCTCATTCTCTCTCTCTCTAATAAATAAATAAATTCTTAAAAAAAAAAGATCATTATTCAAAAGGTATTTTAAAAGCTAATCAACTATTATCAACCATGCAATATCCAAAAACAAAAAGTACTCCATCAAAATTAGTTTTAAATGCCAGCTATTTAAATCCCAGAAATACATAATCCGCCATTCGGAAGAAATTCAAGGGATAAGAACTGTTAAAATGTTAACCATATTTTTGTGATACACATTCTATATCAGAGGTATGAAAAATAGAGGTAGAGACCTCAATTTCGTATTATTTGGTATATTTAAGTATCAAAAGGAGAGAAAAATGTTGATTTATGCCTCCTTACCTAAGTAAGCTATGGTTTATGACACATTTATGTGCCATCATACATAGCTAAGATATAAAGCTACCCTGAATATAAAGTGATGTCCTATTTTCTCAATGGAAAATCCAATTAAAAAGGTTTTATTTTTCAAAATGAATATATAAACTTTTATGTCTATATATGGAATCACCATACACCTATTAATAATATGAAATTCATTAAATTTAGTTATATACTTAAATCACATATAACATTACATAGAAATCTAGAAATACTGCTTTGTTCCATTTAGAGCTTGATGAAACAACTTTATTCAAACTCTTCACATATATCTTCAACATTTGGTTCTTCACCATTAGCAGAGCCATTCATACCATAAGGAAACTTCAAAATACGTGGCTAAGAAATGGATAGACAATTCACCTTTACCAAGTCTATAAAAGCCTTGACCTCTAGAGTCTCCTTTGAAACTCCAAGTCATCAGAAAAATATTTACTTAAAATCCTGTCTGTATTATTATGTTAAGAACTAATCTTTTGTTAACAAAAGACCCCCAAATACAGTAGCTCAAATAAAGTAGAAGTTTGTTGCTCTTCCATGTAACATTCAGAGCTGGGCTAGTGGAGTGAAATTGGAAGGCACACTGCTCCTTGATGTCACCCAGGGACCAGGCCCTTCCACATTATTTTTCAGACATCCCCTCAGAGTACTGCCTTTATCTGCATGGTTGAAGCTGGCTCATTACCACGACAGTTAAGGTCCAGTCTATAGAAGAATGGAATAAAAGAGGGATCTACATACACAATTTTTTAAAGGCAAGACTCAGAAGGTACATTTATAATTTCTACTCACTCACCATAGGTAAAAATTTAGATGTGTAACCACATCTAGTTCTAACAGGGTTGGGAAACATCATTTCTAGCTTAGGGGCCATGTGCCCAGCTGAAAATCAGCAGCTTCTATTGCTAAAAGGGAAAAGGGAAGAATGGGCATTGGGGATAATTAGCAGACACTGCTAACAAGTCTTATAAATAAGTTCAAAATTAAAAATGAATATTGAAACAGAAATTACTGAAAAAGTTTAACATGAAATGCTACATTCTGAATATACTTTTAAAAATAAAAATGCTTCTTTAAAAATTTAGTCCTAAAATACCTCAAACATGCATAAATTATA
This sequence comes from Eumetopias jubatus, assembly GCF_037043125.1. NCBI lineage: Eukaryota > Metazoa > Chordata > Mammalia > Carnivora > Otariidae > Eumetopias > Eumetopias jubatus. The sequence goes on along the minus strand of NW_028274811.1, from coordinate 75,261,186 downwards.
ATCTATCTTGACATTTAAGAAACTAATGTTGAGATCATTGAGATCTATTTTCAGTGATCTAGAGAAATAGTGGAAAATAGTGGGAAAAAAAATCCTTAGATAAGCCAGGACCTTCAAAGTAATGCCTTCAAACTCTTAAGAAATATTTTAGCTGAGCCAATAAAATAAAAAACAATAAAAATAGCATAGTTTTTGTTTCACCTCACTTTTATCCACCTACCCAGAGTTAAACAGGTGGGGAAAATGACAAGAGCAGGAAAAAAAAGGAAAAACCCAAGACAGGGGTTCAGTTTATTCACAAACTAAATAATTCCTTCAGTGGCTGTAAAGAGGCCACATATTAAATACTAGAATACATTGTTTCTACTATTTATAGAAATAGTGAAAGTTCTAAAAATTACCAGCCAATAGGTTACTTTTGGCTAAGCTACACTGTGTGAGCTTTATTCCATAAGGCTTAACATATGTTAGATATGTTCAGAAAAACAAATCAGTTCAACATGAACTAATAATCAGGAGGCAACCAGATCAGTTAAAGCCAAGTTCTGACTTCCTTGACAGGAACTCTCTAGTAGGTTAATAAATGAGTTTGGAGTATCAGAGTATTGGGGACTATGGTAACCCCAATCACTTTTTAAAAGCTAATTCCAACATTTCCAGACGTTCTCTGACTATAGGTGGCAGCTTAACAAAGTTGAGAATTCTAAGAGAACTAAACAATCTTATCCTTGGAAGTCCTGTTTGAAAGAGGACAACTGCATAATAAAGTAAAACCATTTGAACATGTCTTAAGAACACTGATTTCCCAAAATGAGAATTAAAGAACCCATATATGAACTGCCCTGTTCAGGGTGGACTTTCAGCAAGCATGTTGAGGTATTTATAAATTTACCTATGGAAAAGAATTTGCAGTATTTGGGGGTGTGGCATGAGTACTACCTTTCATTAAGCTTAACTAGAACCCACTTTCACAATTTGGATCTTAGAGAATGAGTATTTTTGGACCATCACATATATTTTATATAGAAAATAAAATTGTTTTCATTGATTATTCTTTGAAATAAAGTTTCAACTGATAAACAGAAGTGACTAAATAACTACATTTTCATATGTTTGTTAATGTCAACAGACATTTTTTAAGTACTCTTCAGCTAATTAAACCACCATTCCACTTTTGAACCTCATTTTTAATATTTTCTATTTATTTGATCATTTCCTACTATGTTTAATACCACATTTTATATAAAGTCTACTTTCATGAGAACTCCTTGTGAGAAATAATGTTTTCACATTAAAGAGTAGCATATTAAACCATGTTAAAAGGGGAACAGTAAGAATGTTGAACGAAGTTTGGAATTCAAGCAGTAGCTTAGCCTAAAAAAAACTATTCTAACAGAAGACCAGTTAAATGCTCCATAGTGTGAAAAATGTTTTTAAAACCCAGATTCACTATACAAAGAAAAAAATCATAAAACTAAACAAAATTTAGTGTGTGGAAACATTTAAAATTTGGAAGAGAAACTTGGAATAATAGGCCAAGTGCTCCAACTTGTAATCAAAACAATTACACTATTTTAGGGAACCCAAGAGCGCTTATTTATTAAAAATATATAACAGAATAATGGGATTATTTTTAATTCTTATAAACAACAAAATAACAACAACAATACAACAACAGGACTAAAATTGGTACATCCATTAATTCAAGGAAAGCAATAAAGTAGAAGACCGAAAATCTGAAACAAGTTATTTATTCTCTGAATCAAGGTACATAAAAAGAAAACACACCAAAAAAAGGCAAACCATAAAGATTCTCACTTGATAATTACCCTGTGCAGGTCTACAAGCAGTCAAGTAGAATATTAAATCTCAAAAATCTTTTAGAGATTGTGCCAGTTATTAAGCTATTGTCTCTAAGCTCCAAAACCCAGACTTCTATTTTTAAGATTTTATTTATTTATTTGACAGAGAGAGACACAGCGAGAGAGTAAACACAAGCAGGGGGAGTGGGGGAAGGAGAAGCAGACTTCCCACAGAGCAGGGAGCCTGATGCGGGGCTCCATCCCAGGAGCCTGGGATCATGACCTGAGCCGAAGGCAGACGCTTAACGACTGAGCCACCCAGACACCCCCAAAACCAAGACTTCTAACCCCCCTTTCTGATGCTAAGGCTGGAACCTTGTAAACCACATTTCTGCGTTGCCAGGTGGCTCCACATTGGACTCTGCTGAAAAGTAATCCTAAAGGAGGAAGAATTAATTTGTTCCTGTTTCCCGTTTGCTTCCTCCACGCTTCCTAGGTATGCCATTTTTGTTAGCATTGTCCTAATACTCAGCCCAGCAGCATCTTTCCATAGCAACATCTGAATCCAGTTTGCAGTTGTTCCAAACTTGCCAAACCAGTCTTATGAAGTCTTCCAGCTCCAGAACTATTATCACCAACCTGGCAGTACCCCTCCTCAGAGGTCTGGGTCTCAGGTCCATGGGAACTCTTCCCTAAGTTTCTAAGTCACTTCAATTTTATTTTAGTTGCTCGAGCCTTAGTAGTGGCAGTTGTGGTGCTTTAGTATTCTCCTTTCCCGTTTTTCAGTTTTCTATTTAGCTTTATGCCAAATTCATGATTCTTAATATTAACTTCTATGTTTAAATAACTAATATGGCTTCTGTCCTGACTGAACTCAAAGTGACTGTTCCTCAGGTGCTATCAAAATCACTAAGGCTTGAGAGGTACAGTTTGAAAAGGCATATCAATTATCACGTTATATAATTTTCTGTTTGCAAAATGAAAGAATCTTATTTTCATAAAATAAATCTTAACCAAATATTCTTGGTTCCTAGGGATACAGAAGAGAGTGATTCTCAACCTGGGTGGAGTGGAGATTATGGAGCTTGAGATGGGGACTTAAAATTAACAAAATTAACAAAAAGGTTCAGTCCTTTCATAATATAAACAACCTAAGAATCATTAGACCTATAAGCTCCTTGAAGAAAGGAACTGAGTTTTGTTTACCAAAATATGTTGTATAATAAACATTCAAAATGAAAACTTGTATGAATAAGAGAAGTTAAAGAGTGTAGCCAAGCTCAAAAAGCTAGTTAGTGGCAGAGTTAAGCCTCAGTTGGGGGTCTTATGCTGCCTATCCCATTTTTATAGCAGTGTCCTATTAATACTAAGCTGAGGGCCCAGAAAAACAATGGTAAAGATTAAGTTCCTCAGGAAGCAGACCTGAACTGTATTAGGGTATTAATAAGAAGTGCTCTTACGATCAAGGCCTGGAAGAGAACAGGGAAAGAGCAGGAGTAAGCAAAGGAAGAGGTTGAACTCTAATGCCATACCAAAACAAGGAGTTTTAAAGATTGCATGACCCTTTGGAGTTACGCTGAGTTATGCTGAGCTGGTGCAAAGAATCTGAGCCCTTGACATCTATGTCAATCAGTCACTGGATCCAGGCAAACCCAGGAAGGAAGTATGACCTTCAGTGAGGTAGCTCCTTCAACCTAGGCAATCCAAGTGGAGACTGGCTACTGAGCATTTTCTGCTAGCAGCACTTTCAGGAGCTGGGGGGAGTAAGTCCTTCATTCCTGGAGGGGGACAGCTGGTGGTACATCACAGTGTCCACTACAGTCCAATTCTTGTGCTACTAAATGCAATGACATGTATTTTTATAAGACAGAAACAGAGGGAGACACACACAGAAATGGAGAGGGCAATGTGACTACAGAGGCAGAGATGGAGTGATACAACCACAAGCCAAGAAATGCCAGTAGTCACCAAATGCTGACAGAAGCTGAAAGAGGAAAGAAACAGATAGTCCCTTAAATCCTCTGGAGGGAGCATGGTCCAGAACTGTAAAAGACTAAGTTTCTATGGTTTTAAACCACCAAGTTTGTGGATATTTGCTACAGCAACCCTAGGAAAATAACAGAGGGATAATAAAGAAAAGTTTTATGGGATGCATAGTGTTTTATGAATGGTAGGCAAGACTTACATATGTGGTGACTAGAAAGAAGAGGAAAAAAGGAGGTGGGAAGGTAAGCATTACAGATGAAGAGAAATGGCAGTAATACAGGAAATCAAGGGAACTGTATTTGATTGAATTTTGGTTCAATTAAGCAAGAGCATATGTTACTTGAAAGTAAGCAATGATACAGATTATTGAAGATCCTGAATGCCAGCCTAAGAAGTTTAATTTAACCTAAGAAAAGAAGTTTGAACTTCCATCTATAGACAGTCAAGATCCTCTGCAACTTGTGAGGACAAACGTGTGTGTGTGTGTGTGTGTGAGAGAGAGAGAGAGAGAGAGAGAGAGAGAGAGAGATGGGGGTCTGGGAGTAGGTAATAATGATGTGTTAAATCCTTTGCACACCTCTGTCATATTATTCTCTTATTTTCTATTCATCTCCTTCCACCTCAAGACTTAAGGGTTAGGATTCTTTCCCCAAGCAAAAAATCTGGCATATATGTTTGATAAATAATAAATGAGTGAATAAAAAATACTGTGTATTTTTTGTCATTACTAAGCGTGGTAGGAAAAGTAAATCAGAATATTGAACAATACCTGAATAACTTTTACTCTTCAAAGGTCTGATTAAGATGATTGTATTAAAAATACATATAAATATTAAAAGTAGAAGAGATTTGGGCTCAGTGTGATTCTGGACTCTGGAATGCTCCAGAAACAGGACAACAACTGTAGCCAAATCCAATCAATTAGTAGGGGTTGTCTGGAGCAGAGCTTAGAAGTAACACAAGGTTTGTGCTTTAACAGATTAGCAATGTCTGCTAGAATGTTGGGATTAGGAAACAGCCAAATGACTTGTGTTTCCCATTTCATTCTTGTTCCATAAAAGCTTTTCATTTTTATTTCTTACATGAAGTATAGAAAGAAAAAGTCCATTTCAGTGGAGGTTTCCAATAGTTGAGCATGGTTAATCAAAGGCTTACTGCATTCAAGTGTAAAAAATGAAGCCAAAGGTTGTAGTAGAAGGCACAGAAGATTGTTCTGCTGCCTGCAGCCTATGGTTTCACAGTATTAACTATTCTGACTTGGAAAGAAAGGGCATATCCAATTGCTTGCCTTGGAACTGCAGCCAGGTTTTATGAAAAAACTAACTCTGTGTTTGGACAAAGCAACATACTCAGTAGGGCCCTGGAGAGCTGGAAAATGGGCACATCGGCCAGTAGAACCCCAGCAGGAAAAAAATGGACTCTGTAAATAATGAACTCCAAAGTTTACGCTTAAAAGTTTTGAGACTCAACCCAGAGACAGGCTAAAGAGCAGTGGCTGGAAATGAAGTCAAAGCTGAAGTCCGTGACCGTATGTCGTATCCACACCTAAGGTGTGAGGGGTGTACCAAAATAGGTAATTGTCTTTTAAAGGTTTAAAACGTAGTTCATGAAACAAGACAGAAACACAAACATTATCACACAAGTTTGGTTACCCTTGTTGCTTTTGTAGGGAAAGTAGAGTAGCCACCCTCTGAGGAGCAAGTTAAGGTCTTGCTCCAGTTACCATTTTTGTTGACGTAGAGAGGAGTTCCAGGTTCAGTGTGGGTAGCTCTCCTAAAGCCCTGAAATCACGACTTGGCCTCTGACAAACAATCCCCATAGCTCCGTTCCAACTTGCCCCAAAATCGCCCGCTTTCTCTGGAAAAGAGCGGGAGATGCAATCACGACAGCACGCTTTCCACACAGCCTAAACGCCGGCCCCACCAGGCGCAGGCGCAGGCGCAGGCGTACTCCCGAGTCTCGCGAACCAACCCAAAGCCAATACTGAGCAAGCGCAAGAGAGCGCTCTTTAGCCACGCCTTCCTCCTTTCTAACCAGGCGCTGTTAGGATTACTATTGTTTTTATTTTTAACTGCCTTGTGTGTCTGGACGCTCTTGGGTTCATTTCACTCCCTTCTCTTGTTGGAACTCACTTTGCCTAAAGTAGGAGTTGCTGGTCGGGGATGAAATTTGCTCCTCGGGTTTTGTTGTTACCGTTCTGCTCTCACTGGCAGCTCGCGTCCTTTAGGCAGCTAGTCCTGACAGATATGAAAAACAAAATGACATATTGTAGACACTCAAAGTCCGTTAACTTACATGACAAAATCCCCTTACAAAAAAAATTCTGCGTTGTTCCATGCTATGTGCATCATAAAACCCAGAAGACGTTTCATTTTCCCACGCCAGACAGAATAGTTCTTCTATTTATCATCAAGGACCTGCAGTGAGGAGGAGCGCACGCGCAAGCCACCCGGCGGCTGTGAGGCGCCGGAGAGGTTAGTGTGCGGGTTTACCTTGTGCTCTCCAGCTGTTGTGGAGGAGTTTCCTGGCTTGATCCTGAGCCGCCATGGGGAAAGTGAATGTGGCCAAGTTGCGTTACATGAGCCGGGATGACTTCAGGGTCCTGACCGCGGTAAGAAGTTCGCCGTTTCTCCCTGCCCCCAGTCCTTTCCCACCGCGCGTTTTCCTGTTCCGGCGACTCGGCTGAGAGCTGAGCGTGCTGTAGGCCCTCTTAGGAGACCCAGGCTCGGAATGAGGAAGAGAAGACCCGACAAGTCAGATTTTTCAGAAGCCTTTGTTCGGAAGCTTTTGTCTTCCCCCAAACAGAGCAAAGTCCCCTCTTCTAATCATTTCTTTCCTTTCTGCTCCCCTACTTATGTTCCAGAGCTATACTTGCACCTCTGGCCTGGAGCGCTTCTCTGACCCCGGGCTTCCGACTCCCGGAGAAGGGTTTAAGACTTTTGAGAATTGTTAGCACTGAATTCCTCACTCACAGATTCCCTCACATAGCATGTATTCAGTTTCATTCAATCAACACTTGTCTGGTTTTTAGTGACAGTTCTAGGGAATTCAGAGGGGTACAAGACAAGGACGACAGATCATTGAGTAAGCGAGTAAATAAAGGAAGACTATCAGATAATAAGTGCTGTAAAGATGATAAAGAGGATAATAGAATAGAAACTGCACGTTTGCGGTGGGGAGCATGAATGCTGTCTTTAAATTGTGTAGTCAGAGAAGACTGCCAGAGTTAAAGAATCTTGTCTGTTTACTGTTGTAACCGAAGTGTTAAGGCCTTTTAAAAATGTTCCTTGCGTTTGGTAGGTACTGAATAAATATTTGCCAAGTAAAAGAAAGACTGGCAGGGGAGGGGGGAATAATAGCTGAATGAGAAGGAAGCAGTCCAGTGAACTTCTCGGCAAGAGTTGGAGACCGAGGAAACAGCTGTACTAAGTGAAAAGCTTCTGAGCTAGAAACAGTTTTTGAAGAAAGGCCAGTGTGGCTGGAGCATAGTGAGCAAGTTTGGTTGACTGGTTGGAGATGTAATTGGACAAGGTGAGACAGATCATGTGCTATAGAGTCTTGCAGGCTTGGTAAAGGATTTGGATATATTCTAGATATAGAGGAGCCACTGTTTTAAGCAGGGAAGTGACAAAAACTGATTTCAATGGTAGTAGTCTTAAAGCACAAAGATCAACAACACATAGGTTAGGCATTTCCAGAATAAAACAATAAATTTTTTAGAAGCTATTATCTTTTGCTTAAATAGGCAATACTTAAAAGATTAAAGTATCAAATGCAAATTCAGTATGAAATTTGGAAGGCACTTAATTCATCTGCACTTTCTCTAAACACCTACTGTCACTTCTGAAAGATACCTTCCTTCTCTGCTTCCTCAGCACATTGATTTATTCCTTAATGCCCAACAGAAACAAGGGAGTCAAGAAAGAATATTAGAGGCTAACAAGGGAAATGAGTTAAGGTGTGAGATTTTGGTTGGGATATCAAAATAGTGCCCGTTTTATCTTCCAGAACTTCATCTCTGCAATATTTAAGTTCTTTTTTGAAGCTCACCAACTTATGACCTACTTGTTAAATATATTTCAGTCTCTGTTGAGTCTTAACCATTCTTGATATCAGCAGCCACCTTTCCTTGACTCTCTCTTTCCTTTACTTCTCAGGCACCTCCTACATCAGTAATCATACTTTGACTGGCTGCCCTTACCTTTTAATGTGAACTTCCCCCAAAATTCTGTCCCTCAACCCTCCTTTGTCTTCCATTATCTCTTGTTTGATGATCACATCCACTTCATGGCTTTATCTGTTACCTCTGTCAAATAATTGACAATTTTATCCTTTAATTATGACTTCATTCCTGAGTATAGATACATCCTTCCAAATTACCTTAAACAATTTCATTTGAAAGACCTTACAAAACTTTGAGTTGTGATTAATGTCCTTAAAACATCTCTGTTCATGTATCTCCCTTGCGTAAACACCTTCAAGTGTTTTCAGTTTTCCTCAACAAGAAATCTAAACTCCTTGGTCTACATTTCAAGGCCTTCCATACCTTTCTCAAAAGCATTTTCCATCCACCTTTTCATGAATTCTATTTGCCATTGCACCTGAGCTACCACTGTACTAGCTGCTGCTTTGCTCTGTATTTTCTTGCCTATGTGCCATGTCCAAATCTTTTGTCTTTCTCTGATATTCCCTTGTGTGTTTTTTTCGGTTTTCCTGCATCTCAAAGTACACCTCAAGTGCCACTTCTTTGAAACTGATCCCTCAGCTAGAATTATTTTTGTTCAGCCCTGAGCCACTTCATTTTTAGCCCTTACCATTTCTTGTCTTCTAATAAAGTTAGATGTGTAGGTTCTTATTTCCACAATTAGATAATTAATTCTCAAGGGGTAGAGTATTTTTATATATTTTTTAATCTTCCATCATGCCTGCATATGATACTTTCATATTAAATACCTTCTTAATGAATATCTGAAATAACTATAGTTTTTTTTTTTAAGATTTTATTTATTTATTTGACGGATAGCTAGACAGAGAGGGAACATAAGCAGGGGGAGGGGCAGAGCTCAGCAAGGAGCCGATACAGGGCTTGATCCCAGGACCCTGGGATCATGACCTCAGCCGAAGGCAGATGCTTTTAACGACTGAGCCACCCAGGCACCCCTGAAATACCTATACTTTTTAAAGATAAATATTTAGATGTCAATAAATATCTTAGTATTTGCCACATGTCAGTAAATGTTAATTACTTGCAATTTTTACCTTTAGAGTTTTGTAGAGAGGCAGAATATGAATATCTGTGATTATATAATCAAATTATGATTAGAAATATGTCCAGAGAAGGTAGTACTTACATCTCAAAATTGGCTGGGGAACTGCATGGTCAGAGAAATGTGAAGAAGTTAATTTCTTAGCAAGATTTTGATAGACAGCAGCTCTGTGTTGATTATGATTACATATGATTCCTTTAATTTCAGGTTGAAATGGGCATGAAGAACCATGAAATAGTTCCCTGCAGTTTAGTTGCTTCTATAGCCAGCCTTAAACATGGTGGCTGTAATAAAGTTTTAAGAGAATTAGTGAAACATAAACTCATAGCTTGGGAGCGTACCAAAAGTAAGTATTTATGGCACCATTTGTGATTTTTTCATGTAACTGTCTTCCCCCAGAGCAGGCATTTCGGGAAAGGTGGAAAATGAAAGTTTCCAGACCAGCAAAGTACTCTTTCCAGACCTGAAAACTGCATACATTTACCATGTTCTATTAGAGCTTTCACAGGGCCCACCCAGATCAAGTAGAGAAAGAGCCTCCATCTCCTGAGACGGGATTAACAAGTTCCAGTTGGCAGAAGAGCAAGTAGGATAGAGATAATTACTGCCTCTATCTTTGGCAAATAATGTTCTACTGCACTACTCTAAAGCATTAATCCTCAAACCATCTGTGGTGAGGGATGAGTTTCTTTTTTTCCACCTATTATGGATCCATACTTTTATAAAATAACAATAAAAAAGTAATTACTAGAAAAATGGAATTTAAAAATTGATAAAATACAGGCACAGATTCCTTATTAGAGTTGAAGACATAAAATAAGTTGGTCAAAGTGATATAAAAATTTCTTAAGGTAACCACTTCGTTTCAGTTTCTGTGTCTCATCACAGACTGGTAACAAATATTCAGAGACTGGTGTCAGTCTGAGAGTCACACTTTGAGTAACACTGCTCTAGAGAAAAAAATACAAATTATAGGAAGAAATGCCAAACTCATAAGACTGGGTAAGCTAATCATTCCAACTAAGATTTCTTATGTTTAAATTCTTCTCATGACTTGAACTAATGTGACTTGATTGTACAATGTAAGTAAAATACAGTCTTTTTCGTTTTATTTTGTCTAGCTGTCCAGGGCTACCGGCTGACAAATGCAGGCTATGATTACCTAGCTTTGAAAACGCTTTCTTCTAGACAGGTAGTTGGGTCTGTTGGAAACCAGATGGGTGTTGGCAAAGAATCTGGTAAGTGCTAACAGTACTACTGAACTCATTTTCTTCGCTCTAGTTTCTATTTATATTTCTCCCTGAGAAAGCATTATCTTTTAATTTTTCCATTTTTTCCAACTGAGCAGTAAATTGAAAAGTTGGTTGGAAACAATATAGATGAGGAAATTACCCTTAATTTAGTAGGTTATCGTTTTTTGTAAGTCTCACTGAAAATTCAGTTATAGCAAGAAGTAATTTTCTTCTAATAACATCTTTGGGAAATATTTTATTTGCTCTTATTTTATGTATGATAAATGGATATTTGTAATAGTTAAAATATGCAGCTAAAGGGATTATTAGAAGACAATGAATATTAAAAGCCACAAACACATTTTTCCATGATAGAAATATGGCAAAGTTAGGTATGTGTAGAACACAGAAAAAAGCATTCTAAGATAGCATTGAGCAAATAAGTGCTAAATATAGCACTGTGTGTGTGTGAAATGTATAAAATGAGGTAATGAAACACCTGTTTTTAGATGTGCCTCTTAACTTTTTTATGTCCGATTTTTTTTTACTTAAAAAAATAATGGCTTTTTTTTTTAAGAACTTCACTGCATGGAATTGATAAATAGCACAAAAGAAAGTAAAATATAAAGTAAATGTTACTCCTAACCCAGGTCTCAATTTGCTGTTGTTACTTCCCAAAGTTGTTACTGTTGATTGATATCTTATATATCCTTCTAGAAATATTCTATATTAATACTAGTATATAATGTACCAAAAATGTATGTATATGCATTCACATATCTTTTTAATCACAGGTGAAAGCAAACATTACTTAACTATTTTACACCTTGATTTTTTTCCACTTGATGCTTTTTTTTTTTTTTTTAAGTAATCTTTACACCCAACCTGGGGCTCCAACTTACAACCCCATGATCAAGAGTCCCATGCGCTAGGTGCCAACCAGGTGCCTCTTGATGCATTTCTGATACCATTTCATGTTAACAGATAGGTCTTTTTCATAGTTGCAGAGTTTTACATAGTATTAGTGCTCAGTAATTGATTTACCATTCCCAGTTGTTAGGGGCATTTATGTTACAGTCTTAGAAATTATTAGTGCAAAAGTTATGTACATTTAAAATTTGGTAATACCAAATTTCCTTTCAAAAGTTTACGCTAATTTGTAATTCCGCCAGTGTAAGTTTTTTGATGTGTAATAATTAAAATTTCTCATGAATAATTAGGACATGCTTTAAATGTCAGTATTTCAAATAGCAACTTTTTTTGATTATTGGAATACTTATGGGAAGATCTCCATTCTGATTACTATAGGATTATGTTCTTTTTTTTAAGATTTTATTTATTTATTTAACAGAGAGCACAAGCAGGGGGAGCAGCAAAGGGAGAGGGAGAAGCAGGCTCCACCAAGCAGGGAGCCCAATGCAGGGATCAGTCCCAGGACCCTAGGGATCATGACCTGAGCCAAAGGCAGACACCTAATCGACTGAGCCACCTCGGCGCCCCTATAGGATTATATCCTAACAGCTGAATATTATTTATTGGAGCAGTTGAAGAATTGAACTTCATATTGTTGAAAAAGAAGATATTAAATCACTTCTCATACATGTAGGACATGTAAGACAATTTGCCACTAAATTGAACTGAGTATTGAGCACCTTTGGGAGCAATAACCTTTGACACACTACATCCCTGTTTTCTTTTGCAGTAGATATTAATACATGTTAATCTTATTTTGGATTGTATTTAAAATAAAGAATTTTGCTGGGTAGTAAATATTCCTGGTTATTAGTAAAGAAAATTTGATACAAATAAAATCAAAATTCAGAAATTACAATTGAACTTTTTGGAATGATAGTATAATAATGATCTTTTCTAAATCTTGGCTCTAGATATTTACATTGTTGCAAATGAAGAAGGGCAGCAATTTGCATTAAAGCTTCACAGATTGGGAAGAACCTCCTTTCGAAATCTGAAAAACAAACGTGATTATCATAAACACAGGCATAACATGTCTTGGCTTTATTTATCTCGTCTCTCTGCCATGAAAGAATTTGCCTATATGAAGGTATTTGGTAAATAATTTTGTATTTCTTAACAAAATAGTACATGTAGTTGAAAAGATACAGTGGCATTTATCAGTCTGTTGCCCCCACATCTCTCTACCCCAGTCCTAATTCTTTCACTTACTTTTAATTAATGATTGTTTCTGTTATTTGCTTTTCTGGTGACTTTTTTTCTATGTGAAAGCATTTTTCATTGTTACTAATGCAAGTTAAGGCAACATGTGTTCTACAGTGTTAATAAGATATTGTCTTATAATATGAGATAATATTGTGCAATATTAACAAGTAGCCTTAATAATTAATGATGTAATTGCCTCACAAATGTGTGAGTATGTATCTCTTCAATATACATAAATACGCATATGTTTGTCTCTAATTGAAAATCCCAGGGAGTTACCTATAGTAGTTATCTGTGGAAACCTTAGTGTCTCAGATAAGTTGACTAGTATTTTTCCTTCATGTAATGGAGAAGAAATGTTGATTTACAGCATGCAGATTAGGAATGGTAAAAATCTTTAGCCTTTAACCTTTCAACTTAATTTTTAAGTTAAGGATAGATTGGTTAAGTATCTTTTTCTTTTTTTTTTTTAAGATTTTATTTATTTGAAAGAGTGAGAGAGCACAAGCAGGGGGAGTGGCAGACAGAGAGGGAGAGGCAGGCTCCTGCTAAGCAGAGAGCCTGATGTGGGTCTCAATCCCAGTACCTGGGATCATGACCTGAGCCAAAGTCAGACGCTTAACCGTCTGAGCCACCCAGATGCCCCAAGATTTGTTAAATATCTTTAATAACCAAATTAAATATTTTCAATAACATTTAATTAAACAGAAAATAGTATTGTATTATTACTATTCTCCAGTAATAATAGTGTTTATTTGTTACTACTTATCGTCACTTTTTAAAATTTTGATTTATTAAAAGTCATGCTAGGGGCACCAGGCTGGCTCAGTTGAAAGAGCATGCAACTCTTGATCTGGGGGTTCTGAGTTTGAGTCCCATGTTAGGTATAGAGATGACTAAAAATACATACATACATTTAAAAAAAAAAAAAAGAAGTCACTCTAGTATATGGCCAGTATATGAAACTCTTAGGAGTTTCAGTTTGGTGTTTTTTGAGTAGGTTATTTTAATTCATGTGCTTAAATTTTTAGTAATGATGGGGGAAGAATTCTCAAGACAATGCAAGTGATGTTGATACCATAACATGATAGATGTTTCTTGTCTTACACTAACGATTTGTAACCTATGATAGATAATCAGTAAGTAGGCAGTTTGGTAGGGATTGTTAAACATTTTCCCAAAACTTCATTAGGTGTTTTCTCAGATGTTTATATGGCAGTACTAGAATAGAACCTGGTTGTGCATAAATATGCTCCTTAAATTTTTCTCTTTTTTTCCTAGAGAGTAGATTAGGCAATAGCTTAAGGATTAAGCCATAGTGCAAGGGCTAGACCACTCTGACAATAGTTAAGGTTATTATACGCTGTTGAGCTGCCAAGGCATGTTCAAAAGTACTTGCATTGAAAAAAAAAATCTTTAAAGCCAAACAAACAAAAACCTTTGGGGAATGGGAAGTAATTCAGTTTCTCTAACAAAGAAGGTAGGAAGTAAACAGCTTTATAAAACTAACCCTGTTAATAGATATATGTTGAATATTATTTGTATGCCTACCACTGTATTAAGTACCTGGCATACAGTGGGGTGAAGGTGTGGGTACCAAAGGAATAAGTAATGCAGTCAGTGTCTTAAAGTTGGGAATACAACACAAATATATACAAAGAATAGTTTAAAAATTATATGTTACGTTTAGGGAAACTTCTGTAGACTAGAATAGTTGATGAAGGAGTTTTCATAAAATGAGTAGGAGTTGAGTAGAGTCATGAAGCATGCATGTAATTTGTCTCTAAGGAGAAGATAGTAAGACAGTGTACTGTACTTTGCAGAGGAGCCACTATGGCAGAGACATGAATATGGATGTAAGCCCTGTGTGTACTCCAGAGTGCTTATTAAGAAGAGTATTGGGAAAACTAAGACTGGATAAGTAGATTAAAGAGAGTTTTGAAAACTAGGAAAAGTTTTCCAGTCTGAGATCAATACTTACAAACATTGTAGATTTTTTTTTTTTAAATGGAGCATTGATATAAGTATTTTAGTTTGGTATTGGTACACAGAATAAAGGCTAGATATGGTGGCAAGAACTAGAACCACTGTTGGAGCAAACAGGTATAAGTAACAAAGGTCTACTTTGAAATGGTAGCATTCTAAATTGCAGAGGGCATAAATCTAAGATATTTGGACTTTGTAAGCAATAGGATAGGAAAAATAAAGCATATGGGGAAAGAATGGATTTATGGATGATCTGAAGTAACATCTGACTCAGACCACTACTGTGTATGTATTTGTCACATAATCGATTTATTTATATTTTATATTGTGGTCATTGCTCTCTAAACTAAAATGCCTAATCTGGGTATTTTATTTCCTAATCTGCCAGAAGACAAGAATATTTCCCAAATCACAACTTATTTCCATGTGAATTTTTTTTAAAGATTTTATTTATTTATTTGAGAGAGAGCACAAAGGGAGAGTGAAAGGGAGAAGCAGACTCCCTGCCAAGTAGAGAGCCCGATGTGGCACTCCATCCCAGGAACCTGAGATCACAAACTGAGCCAAAGGCAGATGCTTAACCGACAGTCACCCGGGCGCCCTCCATGGGAATTTTTAAGCACACTCCCAATTAATAGCAGAAACTTAACAATAAGAAGATATATTCTAAGAGACTATAGGCTTCTTGGGGACAGACTTTTTAGCATTCATTTCTGTAACCCTAGCACCATGTATAATATTTAGTAAATGTTCAGTAAATTAATGATTGGTGAAAAGGTGAATTAAGTAAACTGGTTTAAAATTTTGTTTTATGTATAGCTTATTTTGTGCTGTGAATAAGCCATACATAAATAAGCATGTGTTAACTGTAATTTTGCAAAGGCTTGTATGTTTTTTCTTCTGGTTGTGGGCAGGTACATTTGCTTTATTTTTCCCTAAAAATTAATGACCTCTTCATTAGTTTATACCTACCTGTTTTGCTATGTTTTAGGCATTGTATGAGAGGAAATTCCCAGTACCAAAACCAATTGATTATAATCGCCATGCAGTGGTCATGGAACTCATAAATGGCTATCCTCTGTAAGTATTTGTTATTCTTGAAACTATGGATCCTAATAAATGTGAGGTTTAGTTTTCAAAGAAATTTTTTTGATTAAATAGAATATTGCTTCAAGGAGATAAATTAATAGAAGGCTATAGTCTCATGCAAATTAAAAATTCAGTTTCATTCTGACAGTATGGATTTTGTAATCTCTGTGATTTATTCAACAAATATTTATTAGCAATCTAGTATATACCAAGCACTGTTCTAGTATATACCAAAGCTCAGCAGTGAACAAAACAAAATCTCTCCCTTCATAGAGCTTACATTCTGTTGGAAGGAGACGTGCAATAAATAGCTAAAGAAAGAAATGTATGATTATCAGATGGTAGAAAATGCAATGGATAAAAATAAAGCAGGTAAGGGGGACAGGAAGTACTGAGGTAGGTGGAAGAAGCTGCTATTTTTACATAAGTGGTCAGGAAGAGTCTCACTGATAAGGTGTTTTTTGAGCGCAGTCCTAAAAGAAATGAGAGAAAACCATGCAGCTATCTAAGAGATTCAGATAGAGGGAGCAGCAAGTACGTAAGTCCTGAGATGGGAGCATGCCTAAATGTTCAGGGACCAGTGACGATGCTGGTGTACTTGGAGTTGAGTGAGTGAGGGCAAAGATTATAAGTGATAAGATCAGAGAGGCAGCAGGGAGCTAGATCATTTAGGCTTTATAGGCCATTGCAAGGAATTTTTAATACATTTGATATATAAATTTAAAGTGTGCAACATGTTGATTTCATACATTTATATATTGCAATGTCATTGCCAATGTAGCAATAGTTAGCACAAGGGCTTTTTTATTTTGATTGGGATAGGAAGCTATGGAGGATTTTGGAGAAGAGAGATGATGGTTGTTTAGATCAGAGTTGTAGATTTGAAGGTGATAAAAAGTGGTCAGATTCTGGATATATTTTTTAGGGAGCCAACATGATTTGTTTGGGATTGGATATTGATATGAAGTAAGAGGAATGTCAAGGATAACACCAAGGTTTGGGCCTGAATAACAAATTAAGTGGAGGTACAAAGTTGTTTTTACAGAAATGGGAAAGACTATAGGAAGAGCAGCGTGGAGGTAGAGGGTGAAATAGAATCAGAGGTTCAGTGTGGGACATAGTTAAGTTTGAGATGCCTTAGAGTTCAGAGAAGTCTAAATTGAGGGCAGTGTATATATAGTGTTTAAAGCCATGAGCCTGAATGAGATCACCAAGAATGACTGTAAATAAAGGCTCCTAGCAATAACCTTCAAGGAGCTCCAAAATCTAAAGGTCAAGGAAAGATGAAGAACTAGTAAGAAAGACTAAGAAGGAATGATAAGTATGGAAAGAGGACAGCCGTAAGAGTTGGTGTGCCAAGAGTAAAGTGAAGGAATGTTTCAACAAGGGTGAAGAGGTTAACTGACAGAACAAATACTGACTACTGGATTTAACAACATGGAAGTCATTGGTAGCTTTGACCGGACCTATTTCTTTGGAACAAGGTGGATGAAAATGTTTGAAATGGGTTCATTAGAATGGGAGGGAAAAAATGAAGAAAGTGCATGTAGAGGAGTTTGGCTGTAATTATCACAGAAAATCTATAGTAGAAAGAGGATACAGAATTGAGGCAGGTCATGGCTTCTTTTTTGTTTTTAAATAGGTGGGAGCTGTTATATCATGTCTGTATGCTGATAGAAATGAAGAGAAAGTTGTTAGGGAATTAAGGAATGGAAATAATAATACACACACATGCTTGCTTTCATGAAAATTATAAATGAATACAAATAACCTATTTTTATACTTTCAGATGTCAGATACACCATGTTGAAGATCCTGCATCAGTATATGATGAAGCTATGGAACTAATTGTCAAACTTGCAAATCATGGACTGATTCATGGAGATTTTAATGAATTTAATCTCATTTTGGATAAAGATGACCACATCACCATGATTGACTTTCCACAGATGGTTTCAACTTCTCATCACAATGCTGAATGGTATATGCTAAAAGTGATTCTGGATATGGTTGTGTTTATGTGTGATGTAATAATTTTTTTCTTAATTTTTCAACTTTGTCATACTGTCATTTGGGTTAGTAACTGGTTTGAAGTGGCTGATGTTAATGGTCTAAAAATTTGGTGGGTTTTTTAAAGATTTATTTATTTGAGAGAGCGTGCGCGGAAGGAGGGGCAATAGGAGAGGGGGAGAATCCTTGAGCAGATTCCCCACTGAGCGCAGAGCTGACCCTTTATTCAAACTTTTATGTAAAAGCCCAGTTTTTAAAACAAAAGCCTGCTAAGAAAAAGTAGGGACATAGAGGAGACCCTAGAACCCTGTCCTCTCTGCCTTTCCCCTTTTCTCTCTGCTCCATGGTTGCCTCCAAGAGTGTTACACCAAGCATAATTTGATAATTGTGATGGCCTTAATAAAAATTGTGATTTTGGAGTGGACTCAGTTGCCAGATCAAGAATATCTCTCCTGTCATTTTTAGCTTTTATTTTATTATTAGAAAAGAATTCATATAAAACCTCATCCCTGATGCCAGGGCAGGGAATGATAAGCTCATTCCTCACATTACTTAACCATGTAAGCTAGCCAGGCTGTGAAATATGAGAGAATATTTTCCCTTGTATTTCATGATGCAACTGATTGTAATCAAATTAAAGTTGAATATTTTTTCTCCTCCTGTTCCAAGTTACAGTATGAGAAAGTTCTCTTTTTTCCTGAAGATAACAACCGCTATCACTTACATAATAGAGATAATGAATTCTTGGAAAGTGGGAGCTGAAACCAGTTTGTGTTCAGTCAAGATTTTCTTCCTCCTGATTCTCATTAGAAAATGTCTGTACTTACTCTAGAAAAAGAAATGTCCGTTAAATATAAAGAATAATTCCAACCAAACAATTATTAATAGATTATTAGGTGCTTGGGTGGTTAATATATCTTTGGATGGTGACTAATCACCATTTTTATTATATGAGGTAACATAGTCACACAATGAAGGAACATCCGGGAACGACCAGAATTAGAGAAGGAAACAATGACAAATCATGACATTTGAAGTGTAGGCTGCATTATTCTATAGGGAAACAGTGTGATTTAACTTGATATTTAATGGGCAGGTACTGGGGTAAAGGAGTTGTGCTAAGCACCAGAAATTAAGATATAAATTAATAATTATAAATAAGACCTATCTCTGCTTTTGAAGATTTTGAGATTTTGTCTAGTTAGATGAAACATAGACATATGTAAAAAGATAATTTTAAAATAATTTATTGAGGTTTTTCCCAGGGTGCCCTAAAAGGAAAGAAGAGTGGCATTATCTTTGTGTTTCCAGACTTTATATTTCTCTAAGATATTAATATTCAAGCAGGTAGTCAATTCCACATCACCCTGATTCTTAATTCTCCTTTGTCTAGAAACCTAGAGAATTTAATCTGTTCTCGCTGCTTTATGGTGGCCAAAAAAGCAACCTGATATTCACAGGTGCTTCTACCCTTGGTCCAGATTAACATGTCTTCAGATCATTATTTATAAGCCACAGCATTGTTTATCTCTTTTGGCTATTCTTGCAGATTAACTAATGGATAATAACATAATTTAATAGTCCCCAAACGTTTTCTTAGGTATCACTAACCTATTTTTTATCTTTAGCTTTTGCCATTGACTGGGTTCTGGTGGGTATAACTGATGAGTATAACCAGCCAGACTGGAAACAAAAGTGAAACCTGCCCCACACCGCAAATCTGGTCTTCTTTTCTGAGATTCATATACATCTTCTCTTAGTATGTCTGTTACAAGTATGGGAAGACCTCAAGTTTTCTAACTATAGGGACTGTATGCCTTTCACAGCTTATATTTCCTCTTAGTTTCTCTGCTTTTAGTTTTAGTCTTTCAAACACACTGGCAACTGATTTGTTTCTTTGATTTTTTTCTTATGAGTAACATCCTTTTTCATACAATGGGAGTGTTAATAAGGATATTGTCATTGACTAAGAAGGAAAAATATGAGCAACACAGGCTATATCAAAAATGATTCTTGCTTTTACAGGTATTTTGACAGAGATGTTAAATGCATTAGAGATTTCTTCATGAAACGTTTTGGCTATGAAAGTGAGCTTTATCCAACTTTTAGTGATATCAGGTTTGTACTCTGCTTTGTTTAAAATGATAAAACTGTTTAAATAACCTAATTTATTTAATTCTAAGAGTTTTAACAGTTTCATCTTAAAAATTTCCAAATAGTGACCTTTAGCACATTAAATCGTTGAGTATCATTGCTGTCTAATGTATAAATGAAACTTTAAAACTAGAAAATTCCTGTCTTTGGTCTATTAAGGCAATGTTACTGAATTTAGGGGAGGAACATATCTAGTTTCTTAAAAATTCACAAACTTTTACTGCAAAGTGCAGTTTAATATGTGAATAACCCATTTTTAAGGAAGCAAGTCAAGTGTTCATTGGAATTTATGTTTTCCTTTGTTCATAAGAGAAGCTATGTTTAATTGATTCATGGAACATAATTAAATATAAATCCTCAAAGCAAAATTTTCCCATTTATTTTATATACTTAGTTAAGATACTGTTTTCTGATTTGGGATGATTGACATAACTTAAAAGAAGAAATCTTTAGCCCGTTTTGAAAGTGAATTTATTAAATCGATATCAACTGAAGTTTGACCTTTTACTAGTATTTGTTGCTTTTCATAGTCACTTTATTCTTAAGTGACAACAAGGCTATTATCTTTTACATTTGTATACTTAACTATTAGATTTTAGGCAAAGAAAAATCTTTAAAATATATAAACTACTAAACTCATTTGAGAATTATAATTTATCAGAATAATAAACACCCATGTCAGGTAGATTTTTTTCCTATTGTTTATCATTCTTTTTTCCTAGGAGGGAGGACTCTCTTGATGTAGAAGTTTCTGCCAGTGGTTACACAAAGGAAATGCAGGCAGATGATGAACTGCTTCATCCAGTAGGTCCAGATGATAAAAATATTGAAACAGAAGACAGGTCTGAATTCTCATATTCTGATGAAGAGATGTCAGAGAAAGGAAAGGTTTGTAGTTTAGAAAATCAGAGTGATCGAAACTCTACAGATGAAACAGCTGACTGCTGTTGCATATCATCTGGAAATCTTGAGCAAATAAAGGAAGATTATTTGTCAGAGGAGAGTGCTGATGCACACAGTTTTGAAATACCTGAATTCATTCAAGCTTTAGAAGAAATAAAAGGGCAGGATGTTGACAACAGTTCTGTAACTGAGTGTTCTGAGGAGAAAAACAAAACTGAATATGATACCAGGCAAGATGGTAAAGCAGGTCAAGGAGGAATCCCCATGGGCTATGAAGAGTATGAAGATGCGTGCCCACATCTGATTGCCTTATCGTCATTAAACAGAGAAATCAGGCCTTTCAGGTATAGATGTCTGTTGATTGATTTTTTTACTTTAATATGGAGACCTATACTTTCTTCAAGTCTGGTAAATGAGTGTGTTTGTTTGTTTTTTCCCAAATGATATAACAGAGCTATATTCTGCCCCATTATGTGTAAAAAATGAAAGCAAATAACCTTTTGTTGTTAAAATTCACATTACCCTTTACTACCCATTGTGTTAGTTTTAAGCGGTTCTGCCTTAAAAATGCAAACCAGTTACTTTAAAAGAATTATTTACAAATAATTGATAAATTGACCAAGTTGTAGACGGATGAATGTTCATATATTTTTGTAATTTTACACCTAATGTATGTTTGATTTATATGTAGTACAATAAACATGCAGTAAATGTGCTCTCTTCCTAAAATACCTACTAATAGTGAATTTTCTTTGGTACTTTGAACCCTCTATATAATGTTACTATGTTATTTTTCTTGTAAGAGTTTCTTTCTTGCAAATATTAATATTCGCAAAAGATATAAAAAATTTAATTTTTAGATTTGGGATAGTTTATCCAGAATCAATTATAATTTAATGAAATGGAGTTTTATTTTCAAAATAGTCATATGACAAAATTAAATCAATAGTACATTTATTAGGCATTCCTTCAGTACATGTTCAGGCTTACATCCTAGGGCTGTCTTAATCTTTAGAGTTTTATTCTGAAGCAAAACAAAAATTTTGTGCCTTTTTTGTATAACCATATTGGAGTCTCAGGGCTATTACCACTCAAATAATAAGCTTATAAAATTAAATTAAAATCAAGGGTGGCAGTGGCTGAGGAATTTCAGTAAGTAATAGAAGAACATATACATAGGTTGAATAGTTTTAGCATGGAATAATTTGTTCTCTTTGAACACATGTTGGGCAAAATTTTTATTATTCAGAGTAGAAACAATGATAACATTTTGATGAAAAATATTGACTGTTAAGGGTTAATATGGTCTGAGTTTCTTATACCTTGTATACATTAAAACTTTGAGCAATGTGTAAAACAAATTAGTTTCCATCATTTTTTCTGCGTTAGCAGAGCAGACTGTATAGAGTAAGAGTACTCTCTCTTCCATCTGTTGTTGTTTGGGAGATGGCAGGGAAGTGTTCCAAGGATTTATATTGTAAGAGGCAGACATGTAAAGTTCAGTGAAAGAAAAGGAGAAGATTAGTGGGAAAGATGTGAATTGTGGGGACGTGATGGCAAATTTGGTGGCTGAAACATTCTACCATTTTGCAATTTTGATAGTGATTATTTGAATGCTGAAAAATAAGTGTTAATATATTGGGCTGAATTGTGGGTAGTTTTGCCTTCACAGAAATTTTAAATATAATGATCTTTCTGGCCTGTATGTTATGTTTTTTAAGTCTTACTATCATGTAGGAAT
The DNA here is from genome assembly GCF_037043125.1 of Eumetopias jubatus. Classification (NCBI taxonomy): domain Eukaryota; kingdom Metazoa; phylum Chordata; class Mammalia; order Carnivora; family Otariidae; genus Eumetopias; species Eumetopias jubatus. Next base: position 75,238,838 of record NW_028274811.1, on the reverse strand, counting down.
AATATAATCACACATAATTAACTAAAAAACTGGATAATTTGTGATTTTCTTTTAATTTTAGAGATGAAGAAAATACAGAAGATATTAAACAGTACAGAACAAGAACTCTGAGTGTTACTTCTGCGGACAGTGTTCTAAGCTGTTCAACAATTCCTCCGGTAACTATTCAACATTTTCCAAATGTTGATTAGGTCATTACCATGGACAGATTATAGACACTCATATATGGTCTAGTCCCTGAAGTTTAACAATGAAGAAATTGAGGCCCAGATAGGTTACGTGACTTTGTTCAAGGTTACCCAGACAGCAATGCAGCTGAAGTGCAAAGGTGCACCAGTTTCACTAGCTCGTTCTTTAATTTTGAGGGAGGAAAATAGGTGATTTAAAAATTTTGGGTATCTTAAGTTTTTGTTACACCTTTAGCAGCAATGTTCAAAAGAATTTCTTAAGGGACATTTTCTGTGCAGGATAGTGAACACAAATAATGCAGCTCCTGAGGAGCTTTACTGCATGCCATCCTTCTCTGCAGAGTACCCAGTAGGAAGAATCAGTTTATTTCCTTTGTAAATTTTTAAGGAAAGGGATAAAATTACATTATTGGTATATTGGGTGTTTTCCTTCTGCTTAAAGGCATTAAGTTAAATACCATTGAAACCGGTTTTTAGTGGTAACTTCACTTAAAATGAACAAAAGGAAATCAATTTAGAAAGGAGGAAATAAAATTATGTGGAATGTGAATTCAAACTAAAGAAAAGAATTTTGTTTTTACTGAACTTCTGATTTCCAAGTTCATATATATTGTCAGTAAGCTAAAATGTATGTTCTATGGATATAATATGGGATATTTACAAAATTAAATCAGAATTATCAAAGATAAGCTAAAAATAACATACTGTATTTTATAATATAGCACACTTTTAATGGTTCTAGGAACTTTACTTGATAATAGAAACATTTAGAGTTTGTCAGACCAAAATAAAAGTGTGAATTTCTGTAAATGTATTGATTTTTTTTATACTCTTTACTGTTGGCCTTGTAATTTATCTGATTTTCTGGACGTAAAATTTAAATCTATGGAATTTTTGAAACATCTAATAATTATATTAAAAGATAAAAGTCTCCCTTTAAGTATTACCAACCTGTTTTTATTAAGAATTTCTCACATTTTTTAGGGGTGCCTGGGTGGTGCAGTCAGTTGAGTGTCTGACCCTTGTTTTTGGCTCAGGTCTTGATCTCAGAGCCCTGTGATCAAGCCCTGGGCCCCGTGTCAGGCTCTTGCCCCATGTCAGGCTCTTGCTCAGTCTCATGCTTAAGACTCTCCCACTCCCTCTGCCCCTCCCCTCTCTCTGTCTTTCTCTCAAATAAATAAATAAATCTAAAAAAAAAAAAATTTCTCCTACTCTTTGATTGTCCACCACTGGCGTTTATATTTTCTATACTTAATGAGTTTTATTTACCCTTTTTTTTTTTTACTTCTTAGATTCAAAACATAAGTGCTTTTATGTAATTAACAGTGGTGTAAAATCGGCACTTGAATATAAAGTTTAGATTACTAATTAAAGCTACTTCCTTAAATTCTAAGTTATGCTGTCTTCTGTATATAAAGATGATGACACTGACATTGTCTTTAGGCCTTGACTTTATCCCATTTCCCTTATAGCTAATAGGAGCTTAAAGTTTAAAATGGGGTCAAACCTATAATGAATTGCATTATAAAATACAAATTTGCCTTTAAAGAGAAAAAAAGATCTCTTACGCCTCACTTGATCAAAAAGGTTTCCCTGTAATCATTGGAAACAAATTGATCATCTTAATTCTACATTCTTTTGGAAATTTGGTCACACTATTTTCCTTGAGGTCACATTATTTTGTTAAAAAGTCAGGAGAAATCAATTTATTTTGTTAACCTCTGTTAATTTGATTATTGTTTTACTGTCTGGTAAAAAATTTTCTCTGTGTTCTTTGGAACTGTAATTGTAAGATCTGTTTTCTTCATATAAATGCTTTTATAGTTCTCTATTAGCAAAGTTGCCACTTACCAACCCTGTTCTTCCTAGTATGTAAAATGTAACAAATTCTAATTAAACTTAAGGCATATTGGTTTTTAATAAATGTATTTGTGGTCAACAAAACAACAATGGAATCAACAAAATGCATGATTTTTGTTAATTTTTTTATGTACTGTAATCACAAGTATTTCATTTCGTGTTTCATCATTTTAAGAAATATATACTAAACAAGATTTTTCTCCTTTTTTTTTAACATGAAAAAATTAACCTTGTAGGATTCATAAATTGTTCTGGATTAGGAGGAGGTGTGTGCATAGTAATCTGTTATCTCCTTATTTTCTCCAGCTTCTTGCTATGATTATCAAGCAGAACATTTAGAAAATAAATTGATTTTTTTTCTTGGCAATATTCTAGAGGCCTCTATGAACTCCTCTAGTTTAAATGTGGTGCATGTTCTACTGTTGTCTTCCTGGGACTTTTCATCTCCTGTTTATTGGTTGCCTTCTTTCCTAGTTCCATCTCTTTATCTTACCTAGTTTATGTCTTTACTTGGCAGTACAGATTCCAGTAATTATATGAGTGAATGGGAGGGTCGGTACTTTTTATTTCTAAAAATGTCTTAACCTGTTCTCACACTTGATTGGAAATTTAAGTGTTTGAGTTGTGGTTTGGAAATAATTTTCCTTCGGAATTCTGAAACTATTGCTCTTTTGTCTTTGTTGTAGTTAAGATGTGCTTTTCTAATTCAGGATTCTGGTCTCCTATTGGGGTGAGGAGGCTACGATAGTTTTGCTGGTCTTCCTAGGGTAGGGAAGAGTCCTGGGGGCCAATCACATTTATTCTAAACTTTCAGCCAATCCTACAGCTTTCAGTTCTGAAATTTCTGGGATACCAGTTCCTTCTAAGTCTCCTGCCTTACTGGGTTTGGATGACTACAGCTCATGGGGTATCAGCCTCTGCAGGGACTTGAATTCTGATTCTTCCATCTGTTTCCACTCTCTGTTCTCTTACCTTTTTTCCCATTGAGGATCATTAAGACTAAAATTAAGAAGGAAAATTGTTTAAAGCCTGTTAATTGAATGTAGTTTCCTTAACTGTGTTAAATAATGCAAAGTCTCCATTTAACTTACCTGGACCAAAGTTTTATAGTACACATATATACAACCCAAGAAACAGTGTGTTAGGCAGACTAATTCTTCTAGCCCCTTCTTACCTGAGATCCATTATTCTTTAGTTTTTTAACTTGACAGGTTTTTAATAAATGCTTCTTTGTGCCTAGCATAGGGTGGGGCATATTAACAAGGGACCCTTGGTTCAACCTTTGCAGTGTTTACCTCGTTTTTAGGAAATAAGTTGGATGATACAAGGTTATATACAATTAAATAACAGGCTGTAGTGCTTCAGACGAAGAAAAGGTTATTGGAAACAGAATATTCAAACTTTTTATTCATCTTGTTAGTGACATTGGCAGCCTGGATCTTAATAAGAAATAATTTGAATTTATACTGAGAAAGCATTCTACATCTCCCAGAAATTGTATAAAGACTTTCATGTAACTGCTGCCATCAGATCATCTCTACACCTGAAGTTATGAAGGCACTCTTGGATACATTTTTTTGTAACGATTTTATTTATTTATTTGAGAGAAAGATAGAGCACAGTGGGAGGGAGGAGCAGGCTCCCTGCTGAGCAGGCAACCCCATGTGGGGCTCGATGCAAGGACCCTAAGATCATGACCTGAGCCAAAGGCAGATGCTTAACCGGCTGAGCCACCTAGGCGCCCCACTCTTGGATACATTTTGACCAGTTGTGAATGCTTTTAAACATAATTTTCTACTACAAAGCCATGTCTACTTTTATCTCGAAAGCAGAGCAACAAGCAGTTTTTATCTTGGGTTTTTTGGTTTGGGGTTTTTGTTTTCAGTTTTCCTGATGGACACTAGGTGGCATTATGGAGATTTGTTATTCAAATAATTGTGTAGTACTTTTTGCTATAAAATCTATTATTTCTGTTAGGAATTTATTTTCTCCTATTTTGTAACCATTAGTTTGGTGTTTATTTTATTGCTGGTTCACAGTACTGTCAGTGTTTTTAATTTAAGAAATTCATGCTCTTAACAAACTTGAAAAAATATTAGCAATGTAGATCTTTGTTTTGTTGAATATTTACTCCTTATCAAAATGGTCAATTATCAGTAATACTGATTCATGAAATCTTTCCAGGAGATGGTGAAGCAGAAGGTGAAACGTCAGTTGACAAAACAGCAAAAATCAGTTGTCAGACGTCGATTGCAAAAAGGAGAAGCAAATATATTTACGAAACAACGGAGAGAAAACATGCAAAATATTAAATCAAGCTTGGAAGCAGCCAACTTTTGGGGAGAGTAATATATTTAAGATCTTGAACATTTTCCATAAAGTTACTATAATCCCTTTTTAAGCCACCCCTAGTCTTTCTAGACCAAGACAGATACATAAATAGATAAATAAACTCTCTTTCATCTCTTAATTTGACTCATTTGGTATGTGTCTTCCAAAGAATAATTAGAGTATTCTGCTAAAGCAATCTTAATTCTCCAAAGCATTTTAGGTGACTGGTGAATCCGCTAAAAGCTGTTTTTCAAAATAATCTTTTTTAGAAATATTTGGGTATTTAAAAAAAATACCACTGTTTTTGTTGCTTTTTGTTCTAACTACATTGTAGGGTTGTTTTGAGGACTACATAAGTTAATGCACAGAAAGCACTCAGAACAATGCCCAGCACTTTATAAACATTCCTTAAAGTGTAGCTATTAGAATGATAATTGTAATGTTTATCTTTCTGTTTTTCTACCGATTTGGTTGCATTCTATTTAACCACTGAAAGAATACTGTCTGTTTTTTTAGTTTCCAGTATTAAGGATCAGCCACTAATGCATAATTTTATTTTCTGCTTTTTAAACTGGTAATGCGGTCATGGGAACAGAAAGTTGCTATGGTGCAAACCACAGTTTGCACATTTGCCAGTTTTTATGCAGGCCTGAGCAGTAGAAAAGTTAGGGGTGTAAGGAGGTAGAATTGATGAGGAATGAAAACTTATCTCTAATTCTCTTAGTTGGGTGGGTCCAGAACATGTTTTCACTTCGATAGTAACAAATACTTTAGTACAGGAAAGAAAGAAAATACTTAAGACATGGTCCCTCCCTCAAAGACTGTGTAATCCAGTGAGATGTGAAGATGGGTGCTAAAAGTGTAGGTACCTGATGATGAATTCATCTCAGCATTGCCCAATGGGCCAAAAGGGGCATCGCCTATGGTTAAAAATGGCCACTAGATGGCAGTCACTCCACGGTCACCAGACAGAAGGTGCAAAAATTACTTGCATCGGCGATAATGATCTACCAAAAAAAAAACAGATCTATTTCCAAGAATGATAAAGACAGCAGATTCCTTTTCACCTTTGTAAAATTCATTCTACTGTTTGCAAGACCTATCATCTAATAAATTACCTTTAATAATGGAGATGCAAGAAAATATCTAATTCAATTCCCCTGAAAATTAACTTACACTAATTTGGGAAGTGTTTACCTAGCTTTGAATTTTAGATGTGTCTTTAAAGCAATTACTAAATAAAGCATTTTAATAGCATAAAATGGTATTAGAGACAGCTTAATAGAACCATAGAATATGTATCTTATAATACATATTATATTTAGAATGTCAAAGGTAAACTGGGAATAAAACTATATGACTTCATCCTCAATTTTACTGAGTTGATGAAGTCTGCTTTTGGGTACCTACTACATAAAAAACATGTGCTACTTAAGGAACTTCGAAGGCAAACATAGGTCTTATTAATAGATTTCCTGTGGTTTTCAGAACAAATTAGGCAAATGCACAAATCTAAACAAATTACTTAGTGTCTAATCAGCAATTTCTAAAAGATGTTTTTGAGTAGCCATCAATTAGAAGTCAGTTTGCCCTATCAGACAGCATGTAACCCTCACGTTTTAAAACATCCATAGTGAATAATGAGCAAAAACAAAATGTAAGTGTACTACTAATGTAGTCAAAGCGTGTACTTTGATTGCTAATAAAACACTTGAGTCTGGGAGTTCCAAATGTAAATCCTGGTTCTACCACTTTCCAAACATCAGGTGCCTTCTGTTGCTTGTCTAACCTCATTTTTCAATTTGTGAAATAAGGACATTTTTAACAGTGCCTGTCTTAGAGTTACTGTAAAAATTAATGCCTGTAAGGAGCTTAGCACGGTGCCTGATACGTGCTGTATGTTAGGAAGTATTGCTGAAATGATTTCAGGTTACCAAAAGAAGGATTCCTGAGGAATCTTTCCTATTTCCAAGGTCACTGATATATTGACCATGATCCTTTCAGTGTCGTTTTTATCTAGACATACAAATGCTTTGCCTGTAGGCTTGCATCCTCTACGTGTTGCTCCTATTAAATAAGTTCTTCCTACAAGATAATGTAGTTTATACTTGTGCTAAATAACTGTGATATTGGTAGCCTTTGGTCTGTTCTTTGGTGCATAGCTGGCTGTTTTTGAGCTTTCTCCAGAATGCTATAGATCTTTACAGGGTACTAACCAGAAGATAATCACTCTTTTAGTCACGTACTCAGCAAATTTTAAGAAAAAAAGAGTTACCTAATTAAAGAACTTACCACGTAAACCTGCTGCCCTAGAAGTTTATCAGCCACTTCCACAAGGTGGAGGGATGAGTTCATTAGGTTCTCAGGAAAAGCACTACCCCGAGGTGTAGGTTTTTTCAAGTCACATTCAATACTCTTGAGTGGCTAAGGCTCACCATCTCCATTGTTCTTCATCTCTCTTCAGAACATCTCCCTAGAGAGCATCAGACCATATCTTAGTTTGACCTTGATTTGCTGTATGAAGGTCTCAACCATCCTATGCAACTGTAGAAGGCTGGGAATGAGGTAAAGTTCAGAATAACCATGACTTACACAGTTGTGTAATAATTGGGAGGCTGGGAATAACTCCAAAATCTACAACACTTGCAGTGAGTGACTAATACTGTTATATTTTAAATGTTTTCATATTATATTTTTATATTATATATACATAATATATATTATAAATAATGACATTAAAATTAGCATTTTTATAACATTTAGAATCAGATTATTGTAGCTTAATTCATAAATAAGAGTATGCCTCATAACAAAATACTTTACTTGGAATATTTGTCACAATATTAACATACTTCCATTAAAAAAAAGTAACCACTTGAAATGACTGAATCAAAAAAAAAAAATGCTTACTCTAACTGCTATTGATAGGGTGGGGGGCAGTACTTTTTCCTTGAGCTCAACAGTACTGAGGTACCTAGAGAGGATGAGAAGAATATATTATATTCTCTAACTTGGTTTTCCCCTAGTTTTCATTTTGTGGAAAAATAGGCCCCCTTTCTATACAGTTTTCTGTTTCCTTTAAACAAATTTTGAAAAATATTTCTTCTGTGTCAACAGGATGCATACTAAGTGCAGTACTCTGGTAGTTATTGCATGGGAAGTGAAATGGAAATTACAGTTTACAGTGTGAAATGGATGGGCAGCTTTTATCTTAATGTAAGCATATCCATAAATATAGCCTGAATTGAATTAAGAGTATCCTAATGATGCAATCTTTACAGGAACCTTCATCTAAAATATATGGAGCTAAGAAATTACCGGCTTGTGCTTGAACCTAATCTCAGGTTTAAGTTGTTTATTTACAACCAATAAACATTCTTCCTGGGTTTGTTTTAATCTAATAGTATTAATTTTTTTCATAGTCTAGGTTTTCATTTTATTTTGCTCATCACTGTTGCAAAGATTTAAACATTCCAAAGAACTCATACCCCCAGAAACATGTAGCTTCAGTTGGCCTATGTAAACGTGTGTCTCATCCCCCAGCATGCCCTAGCTTTATACAAGACCTCAACTCTTTTCATTTGAGGAGAGGCTGAAAGACTCAGCTGGAGTTTCAGACACCTTTTTTAGGATCAGTCTGATCACTTTATAGCCACAACTTGTGTGAAGTTTTTTCTTGAACACCCAGCAAAATAAACTCCTGTCCCAGACAGCAGAAGGTGAGTGTGGGGTGGCATAGGGGGATGGTTCCTGTGAGAAAATGCAAGGAGAGGGAGAGGAACCGATAATTAGATAACCTTATGTGAAAGAAAATATTGTTATAAAGGCCACTGGAAAAATTCACTCCAAAAACAAAACATGTTAAACTATTCTTTTCAAAATATATATTATGCTAGATGTCAGCCAGCCACAGTTAAGGTAATCAGTTTTCACAGAACACATATCTAATGACCCAAGGTCTTGGCATCCTTATCTCCAATCTTGTAAATGAACATTCAAATTATCTTACCTTTAAATATCTCTGAGTTTATCCTGAAAATTTAACCTGTCAACTAATAAAACCTCCTCTGGTGAGATCTTTGGCCTCTGTAGTATTTCTTAAAGAATCAATTTTTACTTTTCTTCCAAGACCAAATACCAAGACAGGGCTGCGTAATTGCTTACTTAAAACAGTCAAGATGGCATGGGCTCATTCAGGCCCCCAAATATATATAATATATAATAACAGAAGGTTCAGCTAAACAGGTATACTTTCATTGTGCTTTCTGGTTAAGAGTGTTGATTCTGACTGCCCTGACAAGGATAAAGAGCAGTTCACTAGCAGTTTTATCTGGTGGGGAGGGATATTATTTTAAGAAAGCATTTTTTGTAATATTGTATGAAATGAGATACACATTCTTTTAAACTATAAATTGGGTATTAATCAATTTTCTAATTATCTGTTCCTGTGTTAGATTAGTACTTATTGATGATTTCCTAAATGTAGTGAAATATCAAGGTAAAAATGTCTGAGATAAAGTTATCTTATGTTACCTGTGTCTTTTGAATTTAATTTGTCTGAAGTTGCCTTTCTAAATGACCTTCTCATAAATACCTTGATTCAAACATCTCATTGGTCCTTTCCCAGTTGAAAGTTAACAAAGTTGATGCTAACCAGCCGTTCATTCTTCCTACTGGTCTCTTCAGCTTTGTTTAGCTGACACTAAACAGTCATTAGTCATTACCTCTGCAAAGTCAGTTTCTTCCTGGCCTTGCCCTTCTTCACCCTCCGACATACCCCTAGAAACAGTCTTGCTCACAGCCCTGACCCTCTTTTGCCAATCCAACTCTTAGGCCCTTCTAGCTCCCTTCACCTATCTCCCATTGAATTCTGGAAGGAGCTGCTATCAGTCATTTCCCATTGTTTTTGTAAAGGATATACTCTCTCTACTTAACTACATGACTTTAATTCTTTTTCATTGTATTTACTTTATCTCAAATTGTAAATTTTTAAAAATTAAAACATTAGCAAGTAAGTGAAGAAATAGTTTCAGAGACGATAATCTTCCTAAATTTCAATCTGTTTTCTCCATCCCTTAGTCACTTGGTTCCTAGAGACAAGTAGCCATGACTTGGCTCAGGCTCAGTTACTGCAGGCCTCTTCTGTGAGGAGTCTGCATGCCTGCACGCCTGGAATTTCACCCTCTTCACTACAGCCTCACCTATAGGCCCATTCTGGTTTACCTATTCCAGCCTCCTCCTCCGGGACAGAGCAGATCATGAAGTGGGGAGGCAAGGAGAAAAGTGGAGGTTCTTTCCTGTTTTTAACTAAAGATGATTCTTTGATGTATTTATTATGTGTTTTAACATGCTGGATGTTATTTCAATTGGTGACCCCCACTTCCTTACCCTTTTTATGCCTGTAATGAGCCACTTAATAACAAAAATGTTACTGGAATGATAGGAATGAATTTTCTTTTCCTTGCCAGCAAAATTATTGTTTCCATAGATTTTTTGTTGCATTGTGCATGAAATGGTGCAAAATATACCACCTTGATTTCTTACATTCTCAGAGTTCTGTACTCCCTGGAAGCTTAGTAAGTGTGCTGTTGCCCTGAGCCTTCCTCTTTTACCATTGGGTAATAAGTTTTGAATACTAAATATGTCAGTTGGATGCCATTTCTCACACTTCTGGGTAGTACTCTAACAGGATGTGTGAAGACAACATTTTGGTTTTCACTGTAGTCATCTACCCTTGTTTTAATACTTGAATTTTTCTTTTGGCATAGGCCTACAGATGGTTGAGGTTGACCGTGAAATCTAGCATGTGAACCATAGAATCTGTATGAAATAGACATACTGCATAGGGGTTTCTTAAGCTTTTCCATCTCCTTCAGGTACTTTCTGCATTATAGAGAATAGTGAGAAACCACTGAGTTGGTTTTTTATGTCTTACATCAGAACTCTAGGGTGAGAAGTCTTTATGGGTGGACAAGGGGAAGAAATGTTTAGCAGAGGATTTGGGAAATTTCTGCTGAAGCTTTGGACCTGATCCGAAAGAAGAAACTACTACCCAACTGGAATGTTGTACAGTCCCCTTTCTAGAATTCTGTTTTCATTTCTTAAAATATAACTCAGTAAAGATCATGATATTTTTATAGAATTATCTTTGCAAAGCTGTTTTGGGGTTCTCTAAGCAGACTCTTATAGTTTGCCTTCTTTAGAAAAATCTTGGGGAAGTTTAAGATTAATTTTCTTAACAAACTCTGAGTTAGCATTAGTGATGAGTATCTTTGGATTCACCCTATAATTTGTGTCTCTCATATTCTTGAAAAGATATGAGGTTTACTGTGGAATTAGAAGTGATCTATTTAAAGACCAGTCCAGCTTTTAGGAAACAAGTGTATGACTTTGTAAAAGGCTAGAAAATGTTTGATAATATTTGTGGTCATTTGTAATATAGCCACAGAATCATAGATGTTAGATCTGAAAGAAAACATCCTACTCAGCCCCCAAATTTTCTAGATGAGAACTCTGAGCCCAGAGATGAGTGACTTCTTCAAAGTTACACAGGTAACAAAAATCAAATTCTAGATCTCACTAATATAAAATTCAGTGTTCCACCACACAAAACAACCAAAATATTTTTATGTACTGCTAGAATTAAATTTATGCCCATAAAAAGTCCATTTATTTTATTTTTTAATGTATTTTTTTAAGATTTTATTTATCAGAGAGAAAGAGAGAGAGACAGAGGCAGGCAGAGGGAGAAACAGGCTCCTTGCTGAGCAAGGAGCCCGATTTGGGACTCGATCGGAGGACCCTGGGATCATGACCTGAGCCAAAGGCAGACGCTTAACCGACTGAGCCACCCAGGCGTCCCAAAAAGTCCATTTATTGATTGAAATCTGAGCATCAACCAATTTTTATATTATCAGTCTCATTCCTTTGAGAATTCCTGTTTCTCTAATGGGAACCTTAAATATCTTGGTTTCCAATTTAGTATCACACTGAAAGTACTTGCATTCATTTATATATTGTGTCCAATCACTGTATAATAATAGGCTTTTTGTCTACAAACCATCTAGTTTCTCTTTTAAATTATAAACTCATGAATGGCAGTTTCTCTTTTAAATTATAAACTCATGAATGGCAAGGATACTGATGATCTCTTATTTGGCTCAGCCCATGTAAAGTACACATCGGGTGTCTTAACATAAAGTGCTACTTCTTTCAAGTTCTTTTTTTTTTTGATAGTATCTTTGCACAGTGGGGCAGCCCCATGTCTCTGTTGTGTATAACATATACTCCCTGTGGGCATTTACTAAGTAATAGTCATGATTAGAATTATTATTACAGCCCCATTTCTTCTGTTTCCTTTTATTAAGCCCACCCTTCTACCAACTAGCTGAAGAAGCCTATCATATGCAAAACATTTTACTTTTATATTGTCTTTAAAGAACTGTTTTCAGTTAATCATATAATACAACATAATTATGGAATCCGAAAATTGGAAAGAACATTGGAGAGCACTCTCTTGTGCCTACTCTGGAAAAATATTTTAAGTAAAAGTAGAGTAGTCTTCAACAAGTCTTCAATAACTAACATAGATCACAGCCATTAAGATCTGTTCTTTTATATCTGGTATAAATCCTAATTACTACAATGGAATCCCATGACTTATATTTATGTCTCCTATGGAAAAACTATTTATCTTGTTGTGAGTGGTATGGGAAATAGAGAAATCTATTAAAATCTGTTGATATTTTAGTAACTATATTCTTTTGAAAAATATATTTTTGCTTCTCCTGAAAATTTTAATAGAAAGAGTTACCATGAACTGAAAGGAAGTGAGTGATATCAGATTTCACTAAACTCAATCCTGAGAATGGTTGCCTTGAAGGATTAATAGGAAAACCAACATTCCCAGGCAAGCCAAAAGACAGTGCACAAAGTTTTACTTGCCACTACCCATCAGAAGTTACTATAACTTGGGTGAGGGGGAAGAAATTTAAACTTGGTTCCCAAAGAGATGCTCCTGAATTCAAGGAGAAAATATAATCTGAGGGGCGCCTGGGTGGCTCAGTCATTGGACATCTGCCTTCGGCTCAGGTCATGGTCCCAGGGTCCTGGGATCGAGCCCCGCATCGGGCTCGCTGCTCGGTGGGAGGCCTGCTTCTCCCTCTCACATTCCCCCTGCTTGTGTTCCCTCTCTTGCTGTGTCTCTCTCTGTCAAATAAATAAAATCTTTAAAAAATAAATAAATAAATAAATCTTTAAATATATATAATCTGGTCCCTGACGATATCCATAAATCTTTTTTTAATTTTTATTATGTTAATCACCATACATTACATCATTAGTTTTTGTGTAGTGTTCCATGATTCATTGTTTGTGTATAACACCCAGTGCTCCATGCAGAACGTGCCCTCTTTAATACCCATCACCAGGCTAACCCATCCTCCCAACCCCCTCCCCTCTAGAACCTTCAGTTTGTTTCTCAGAGTCCATAGTCTGTCATGATTCATCTCCCCCTCTGATTCCCCCCCCTTCATCCTTCCCCTCTGATATCTTCTTCTTCTTTTTTTAACATATAATGTATTATTTGTTTCAGAGGTACAGATCTGTGATTCAACAGTCTTAAACACTTCACAGCACTCACCATAGCACATACCCTCCCCCATGTCTGTCACCCAGCCACCCCATCCCTCCCACCCCCCACCACTCCAGCAACCCTCAGTTTGTTTCCTGAGATTAAGAATTCCTCATATCAGTGAGGTCATATGATACATGTCTTTCTCTGATTGACTTACTTCGCTTAGCATAACCCATAATCTTTATAGCACTTCTTTACCAAAGAAGAATTTAGATTGTACTAATTCTTAACTGGAAATTCCTTTGTTACTAAAGTAATTTCTTGAGAAATAACCTTCTTGATTTTATACTGGGCACAGCGCATTTGAAGGTAGAGGACCAAAAGAAATACCCAAGTCAGAAAGCTGTACACCATTCAGGCAAAATCTGGTTGGAGAGGAAAGCTGGTCCCATGATTAGCGAGCTTCCCCAGCTAGCCTGTAGGTGGGTGTGTTTAACAGAAGGAAGCAATGGGAACCCGCCTGTCAGCCAGCCTTTAGAGCTAATTAGCTCAGCATACAACAAAGATAAGTGAGCCTGGGAGGAGGGCCCCCTGAGGGGTCTTTAGATTCTGGGAAATGTCTGATTGGCAGATGTTAAAAGGGATTCTTTGGTAATCCTGTGCATCAATGAGCTGCACAAATTCAGTCCAGGACTGCAAGAATTCAGGCATGAGGACACTGTGCAGTAGGCTCACACAGGCAGACCCAAGATGGACAGAACCTTGGAATCCCTGAGACACATCATTGCCCAAGTCTTGCCTCACAGAGACCCGGCTCTCGTCTTCAAAGACTGTAAGTACTGAAGGGGAAAAAGTTTTCTGAAAATAGTCCTAAACGTCTAGTCACATCCTATTTAAGTGTGATTTCTCCTAAATCTCTGTAGTCGTGTGCTGTGGTCTAAGTGATACTTAACTTGTTCCTGACTTCAGTCAGGAGAATGTTTTCATTTCACCTACGGGTATTAGTCGCTGGGTTATTTTGTCAGTGATACATCTTACTAACTGTTTGGAAGTCTTTCCTAAAATACAAGACTGCCCTAAGACTTAATGAACCTCTTCCAGATGCTTTTTTAAATAAAGCAAGGCTGATTGCTACTGAAATTAAAACTAAAAATAACTTAGATATGATAATAAATATTCTGTATTTGTTAACCTGTTTAATCCTCAATAACATATATTAACTGTGTTAAATCAAGTATTGTGTCTGAAAATTTTTGTTGCAAGCAAACAACAAATCACCAGTGAGCTCTTAAATTTTGGTAACAAATTATAACATTTTAGTTAAAAGGCCAATAAAATTAGAGTCTTCCCACCTCTGCAACATAAAAAAAACCCAAACAGCTATGGCAAATTTATTTCAAAATCCCTTTTTTTAATGATTATGAAAAATAATTCAATCAAGCTCTCCAATCCTAGCAATACTATTAAACCATTTGTCATGTAACTTAGTTTCTGGAACCAATTTGATTTCCTGCTGCTGCAAAACAGACTATCTTCATGTTGTATCTTATCTACAGTGAGTTTCATATTACAAAGGGCTTCTGAAATAGAATTTTGCTATGGAACTGCCCAAAAGGTAAAATGCATATGGAATTTTTTTTTTCTTCAATAAGTAACAGCTTTCTTTGTGAATCTTGTTATGTTTGTCTCCATCAAAACATCAATGCTTGGATTTTTGCTCTCTGATTGCTGAATAATGTTAGTTTCCAGATGTCCTTTTAGTTTATATTTCTCATATGTGTGATAAAGAAAAATATGTTAGGCCATTTTATTCTATAAAATTTTCTTCTTAGAAATTAAATTGTTACCAATGTGCCCTTCAATGGCATATTAAAGCACTTTATTTCCTTCCTTTCTTCCTATCTTCCTTTCTTCTTTCTTTTTAGATATTGTCTTCCAAGCATATGTCAATATCTATGCTAGACAAATAAAAATCACTCCTCCCCCAAACTAGCCTGGAGTCTATTCAGGTTTAGTGTGTTTCTTTCAGTGAAAAGGAAGAAAAGAATGTCTTTCTCCTACAATAGCACTGAATTCACTAGTGAAGGGTAAAAGGGCTCTTGACCTGCTCAAACCTTTGGATAAATTGTATAGAACCAGGGGTCTTATGCTGTGGGTTTGGGGAGTAGAAGCTGTAAAAAGAAATAAAGGAGCAATTTTTCACTGAGTTTCTTGTGAATTTAAGAAGTTTAATCAGAAATTATATGGTCCACTTTTTAAGCTTAACTAAACCCCAGCAATTGTTTACAGTTTAGGAGAGAGAATAAAATAGAAAAGGGATTAAAATAAAACATACATTATGTTCTGTCATCCAGACCTTTGCAGGAACTCTTTTATATGGAAAGATAAGGAAGTGTCCTATTTCATATATTTCATTCATTAACATAGAACCTAAATTTGATCAGATAGCATTGCGTGCTTACCCTGGAATGGGCTGTACTCTGCAACTGCTTACATGGCTTAATAGGTGTAGGTATTAAACAGCTGATCCTCTCCACTCAGGTATTTCTAATCTGAAAAATGACTAAATGAAAGTAAGCCAAATGGCAAATTTCTGTACCAGCACTTCTTATAACATTGAAACATCCAACCACTCACCATCCTCATGGAATAAATGGGAACAGCCTTACTCACTTTCTGGGGGAGAACATCAGAAGTCTGCCTGGGGGTTATGCCATGCCTTGGCAGCCTGTCGTGCATGTGCCAGAGTTTAGCACACAGACTCATTTTCTTTGGCACACCCATAAGCTGCTGCCACCACACTCATCTTTTACACAGCTTGTAAAAAGCTGCCATCAGCCCTGAACAGCAGGTTCTGAGCAGCCTCCTCTCCTCCTAGTTACTTGTGGCCCCTTTTCCCCCACCCCAATCCAGTCTCCCTGCCAGGAGGACAGAGCTAAGCACTTGAGTACATCACTGCCAAATCCTTAAGAAAAATTGCTACCTTGCTTTCCTGCAAGTTGAAAAGCCAATCCAAGAATTTTTAAAACCCAGGACAGTTGAACAAAGAGCATTAACACACACTCTCTCTCTCTCAATCTCTTTCTCTCTCTCTCTCAAAATGCTTTTCTTAATTTCTATAAATGCAAGGGCAGGTTTTTTTCTCTCTCATTCTTTGGAAACACATGATACAAGGGATGTAAATGATCATTTGATTAACTTTTTTTGCCTTCAATGGCTTTTGACTTATTTAAAAACAAGGAATTGTAAATTGAATTTTCTCTTCAAGTTGGTCAAGAAAAGCACCCAGAGAGTTTTCTAGTCTGAGACCGATACACATGGGGATAGTTACATTCATTTAAGGAGATATTATTTGGATGCTTTTCTCCACCAAGGAGGCCCTCCAAGTGGCATTTTGCAATGCAATCTCTCATTTGTTTTAGACAAGGTGTTCATCTGGCAGTAGTTGCGCTTTGTTTTTTATTTTCTTTCCTGGAAGGAATTGAATTCTATAACAATTTTTTGCTTTTTTCCAGAACTATTTCACATTTCAAATGAAAAATAATGGAAAGGCATTTTAAATAAGGTGGGCTCTCAATTTGAAATTTGCTCATCTAAACTGACACTGGACTGTTTTTCTCCACTGCCTAAATGTCTCAAATTTGTAACAAGTAGCTCTAGGAGTCTCCAAACCACCAGACAGAATCTCTTTGCAGGGAAATTAAGGCATAGCTCCATGTTGCCTTCCATTCCGGGCTTTGTTCAACATCCAGTTTCTTTTCATTTGTCATGTGTCACAACCAAAGATGAGCTATCCTAAAAGCAGCCCTTGTCAGCTCTTTTGGGTGAAAGTGTGTGTGTGAGCTTACTATTTGTTTGCCACTGCTTGACAGTTCCTCATGTGCTTTTTCAAAGGAAATTCCTGTGATTTCAAGATGGCTGCACTTTCAGATTCTACTCTGAGAGTTAACTCTTCACATAACAAGAGTATAATATGCTTATCTGCCATCTTTGGGCTTGCTCTTTATCCATTCATAGTAATACTAGCATATCAACTCCTCACCATGCGATGACAGGCACTATGCTAGGAACATTTATTCACAACAAACCAGTAATGTAAGTACTACTGTTATTTGTAGGTGAGGGAACTGAGTCTCCTGGAAGTTAAAGTAGCTTGCCCAAGGTCACACTGTTAAAGAGTGATAGAGCCAGAATTCAAATGCTATATTCCAACTCCTCATCTTTAGCCTCTACAAGACATTGCCTCTCAGAAGTGTTACATTACCTTGTCATTTGTGCTGTCATGGAAAAATGGGGGGTAAAGGAGTGGGCATTGAAATGAACTCTTCTGGGAATATGGAGAGAACCCATTAAATAGGCACATCTGAACAGGAATGTGACAGGAGAGTCGGAGGGGAAGGGCATTTTTGAGGAGAAAAGAGCTTGTCCAAAGACCTATCAGGCAATACAAAAACACTGCATTGGGGAAGGTGGAGACAAGGCTGTAAAGGCAGGTGGAATCACGCAGAAGTGCAGGCAACAGGGAGCCATTGGCGTTAACAGTGATGCTAGATTATATCTGCAAGTTTATGGCGTTATGTTGCGTTGGGAAAAATATTATATTGACATGTGTTGAAGGTACATTCCCGATACTAAGTTAGGAAGAATTGCAGCTTTTTCAACAGCAGAAATCCTCTTGCCCTCCTGCCCATTCACACAAGATGCAAAATTTGCAAATGTAAACATGGCTGTAGTGAGAAATCAGTTTGACTAACTGAAAGCCAAAATCAAGGCAAACTTTCCTAAAACAGATTGTTAAAAAATATGATCTTCATTGTCACTGAAGCCTTGAGAATCTGTTGGTTTCCAGCATTGACTGATAAAGTGATGTTAGATTTCATTAATATGTTTGCCCAAATTTCATAATGAAAAAGTGAGAAGAAACCGTTACTAAACATTTCACAATTAGAAGCAAATTTCTCACATATTTGAGGTGCATTAATTTCCATTTAGGAAAGATTTTTCTGCATGAAAGTTTTTATTTATATCAGATAGGTGACTACTTCAAAAAGTACATTTTTACCCTTTGAAAAAACTGGACCAGACTATAGAGCTATTAAAAACATCTTAGTAATCATGAATCTGGCTGTATGCAACCCAAGAGAGCAAAAATCCTCAAGAGTAAAGTATTTTCTCTGTCCCATGCTTTTTAGTGTAGTTATCTGAAATCTATAAATTTGATGATACATTTATGGTTTTTGCATTTCACAGAAAGGAATGGAGTAGGATGTAAGGGATGAAGGTACTTGTGCAGTAAAATCTCTTCACATATTGCATTGCATTCCACCACATAAAGTGTGCCTAAAAATATATGGTTAAGGAAAAATAAAACAAACCCTCCACTGCTCACTAGCTTATTTTGGATTAACAACTGCATCTTAATTACAATAATTTGAATTCTGATCATTTTAGCATCTAAACTGTGAACTGAAGCCTATTCAAATGCTAGTTTTACTTTATTACAGGATACAATTAGTTTTATTTTAATTATACTAAGAGACAAATGCAGATTTCAGTTCAGCTATTAGTGGCATAAGCACTGTTCTCTAATCCTTTTTTCAGTATATATACATTTGATAGATTTAAATACTGAAAGTCTCAGCCCCAGAGGAAAATTTTTCAAAATGGAAAAAAAAAAATAAGTGGCCTCTTGATCACTTAATGGCCATCTGTCCTGATACATTTATTTTTTAATATATAAGTAAGATTTAACAAATCAAAATAAACTATGATCGACATTCCACCTGTGATCAAATCTAGTCCTTCATGGTCTGCTGTCTCATCTCACTGTAGGCTTTTTTTTTTAACAGTTAAGATTTGTTAGCCTGATCTCAACTTTAACAACTTCTGAAACTCATGTGTTAAGTTACAGCCATAATAGGATACAGCTGCACACGGGTGAGTTTCTAAGTCATGATTTTTCTGTTTAAATGATACGGTTTTACTGATTATGTGCTACAGATTGATTTAAGAAATGTAAGACAACTTTAGAAGACTTTCATAAAAGAATCTTCTGTATTTAATACATTTCATATTGAAGTTTTAACCCCAAAGGCTCTCACTTCTTTTCGCCTATGTTCAAATGCTCATGTAAGTTTAGTCTGTCAAGGTAGTTAAAACAATCTTATTTTAAAAGAAAAAGGAAAAAAAGATTCTTATTGAAAGTTTAATATTGACAAAATAGTCAATTATTACACTCCCTGTGGTTCTCTGTATTCTTTCTTTGCTGTCCATGGAATGCTGTCTGAATTATGGTTTCGCTTTTTTTTTTCCTACTGCGTTGATAATCAGTTGATCCCTATTTTGATTTCATCCCGTTAGGCAGCTGTGGGAACCTGTCACTGAGTCACCACTCCTTTGGCACTCATAGCCTATACAATGTAGTTTACATTTCTCTTGTACATTATGAGTTACAGCTTTGCTGGCATGTTTTTGTCCACACCTGAGGTGGAAGTCCCAGGAGGGCAAAGCCATATCTTGCTCTTCCATGTGCCCTCCCTAGCAGGTGCACAAAAGACGTTTTTTGGTTGCTGATTGGTTGGTTTTCTCCCTCACAAGAAAGAAGGAAGATTTTTCCTATTGTCAGGTGTTCTCCTTTACTATAAAATAAACTGTACCTTCTAAAACAAAATCCACTGACACCTTAATCACAGCTTAATTGCATGCAAGGTAAAACTGACAGCCAAATGAAACAGTATGGAGGAAGAAGGGGCTCCGGAAATTAACACAGCCACCTCAGACAATTTGCCCAGAGCACTGTCTTGGGTTGGCCATGGTAGAGCACCCTAAATCATTCTATACACCACATTGGCACAGTAATTTAGATTGCCAGTCCTTATAGTCATCTTCAGGGTCTAACCTCAACTGTGGGTCACCAAAGACTGTGTGTGCACCATGCGCTTTAGGTCAAAACTCTATCTATGCCTTGAACTTGTACATAAACCCTAGTTAGATAGCTATTTCAGAGTCGTGAAGGGCTTTCTTATAATGACTTTTCCTAGGCAGAGTACATTGTAAGCCTAAAGGCACATTTGCACAGATTGATCATTTTAACTAAACAGAATTGGTCAACAAACAACCAGTGTTTGCTTTATTTTTTTAATCTTTGATTAGTTATCTAAAATCAACAGTCCTACAAAGTCTCCTAAATACAGTGTAATGTCAGTGCCTGATGGAACATGGGAAAGACGTATACTTCCTGATTGGTTAAATAGATTACATCAGG
Source organism: Eumetopias jubatus (assembly GCF_037043125.1). Classification (NCBI taxonomy): domain Eukaryota; kingdom Metazoa; phylum Chordata; class Mammalia; order Carnivora; family Otariidae; genus Eumetopias; species Eumetopias jubatus. Next base: position 75,218,620 of record NW_028274811.1, on the reverse strand, counting down.
TTTTTATTTTATGTAGTTTTTGTGATTGGATGACATCATCTGACCATGGTACATGTATAAACTACACATGGAAACTGAGGCATGCTGATGCTGTTAAATTCTGGTACACTTAATGATCTTTTATTTTATTTTGTCTTTGTGATCCCTTTCTTGCTCCTTCATATTCTCTCCCCTTTGCCTTCTTAAAAAAAAATTACCCAGTACTTCCAAAGATATAAAAAAGAAGTGTCACTGGGGCGCCTGGGTGGCTCAGTTGTTAAGCGTCTGCCTTCGGCTCAGGTCATGATCCCAGGGTCCTGGGCTCGAGCCCCACATTGGGCTCGCTGCTCGGCGAGAAGCCTGCTTCTCCTTCTCCCACTCCCCCTGCTTGTATTCCCTCTTTCACTGTGTCTCTCTTTGTCAAATAAATAAATAAAATCTTTAAAAGAAAAAAAGAAATGTCACTTAGATTTCCCCCCAAATCATTTACAGTTCAGCAATTTTAAATTTTGAAGGTGAAAATTAAACCAAAAAGAATGAGATACTTTTTGCATATTTTGGACAATATCCCAAGAGGTTAACTTTGTAAAACAACCCAAAGGATAATTCCCTCAAGAAAAGTATTCAGGGAAGCGCATGGGACCAGAGCAGAAGAAAAGATAAAGCAAACGAAAGGAGAAACAAAACCAGCTTTCCAGCTGCTGGAAGAGCTAGGTGCTGACTCTCGAACATTTTACTAAAAGAAAGTTCCTCTCCTGGAACAAAGTAAGACTCCAAGCTGTCTCAGTCCTTCAGTGTAGCTGTAGCTATCTTTGAAAAAGTATCTACACATAAGAAAAAGGGACCCAAGATTCCTGCAAGTTGTACCTGACCTGACACGCAAGCCGTGTCAGCAAGATTCCATTAGCCTGAACAAAACCTCGCAGGGCCTGAAGATGGCTATAAATGATTAGACAACTAGGTCTTGGTCAGTGTCCTGGAGTTTACCAAGCCAACCACAAGACCCAAAGATACCCCATTTTACAACCCATTTGGCACGAATCATAAATTGGCATCACACCTTTAGCCTGCCCCCTAAATTATTTGGGGGTCCTTTTTCTATTTTTACTCAAAAAAAAAAATCTAGGAAATCACATTTGGCAAGAATATGTTGTACATGATCGAATTGCTAGAATAGAAAATACTAATTAACTTTATTTTAAAATATCACCTGCTAAGGCTAATTTAAAGATTATATTAAAATATTCCATAACATAAATCCATCTGTTTGGAGGCAGAGAATCAATTTGAAAATATGTTAATCATCTTGAAAGCCTTTTAATGATTTATCTTAAATGGTAGCCTTTCCAATTTGTCTTTAACTGTTTTGGCAAGGGGTATTTTACACAGCTAGAATTTTTTCTCTGTAAGGCAAAAAGAAAGTGGTTCTTTTTTTCTGGATAGATTTATAACATACTTTTAAGAGCCCTTTTTGCTGACAAATGACTCTCATGTAGGACTAATCTCATATTAAGTAATTGAACTGGGCAAGGAACTATAATGTTTCTATTTTCCTGAAGCATAAGCAGTCATTAAACATTAATTTTAAATAAAAGTTAGCTCCTTTCATTGTTTCTGCTACAAGCAGTTGCCTTTAGCATCCATTAGAAAGAGAATAATTTGGACAAACATCCCTATTTCCAGATTTTGAGATGTAGCATTTCATCCATTTACTTTCTGGCTATTATGAAGCTTTGACTTTATTAGTGAATAATATCAAAAGAGCCTTCTCTTTTCCATCTCTGAACTCTTTACATATTTTGGAAGTAAATAGCACAACGTGTAAAATTAGAGAATTTTCAGATGTGTAGACTTTTTTAAAATGTTTAACGATATGGTTTCCAATCCAGGAACAGTTTCAAAGATGCAATATGCAAGCATATAATCATGCCATTTCCTTTCTTCCTTCACCTTCTTTAACCACAAATAGCTAACACTCTCGTGTTTACTATGTGTAAAGCTCTATTCTGAGCATTTCCCATTTAAGCCTTACAGAAATTCTGTATAGGAAGTACTGCATTTACAGATAGAACTGGAGCAGTTAGGTAGGTATCTTACAGTGGTAAAGACAGGATTCAAACCCAGGCATTCTGGCTCCAGATTCCTTGCTTTTAACTACTAAGTAAATTGCCTGCTGGTTGATAAAAGGTAGAGAGACAAGATGCGGTACACATGTTACTGTGTTTGAACCAGTGACTGTATTTGAGGACTCTTCTATAACATACTCTATAATCCATGGGGCATTTACATTCTGTACATCTCAGAATGCCCATATGAAAACATAAATCATGTGTCCCTATTGGCATCTTTATCGCATCCAATCCATGAAAATGACAAGCTCTGAATTTGTAGGATAAAAGCCCTCTGAGTATCCAGTTATTGATGATCTTGTCTGAAGGGGCTTTGTGCTCCTTCCAGGCTGCAAAATGAGACTTCCCTTGTTTGTCTCATCCCCTACCCACTTCTCATAGATTTTTATTCCCGAACTCCTCCCAGAAACTTTCTCCTTGGGGTCACCCAGATCTATAAGAGCACCCATACATTCTCTCCCAGTGTCTGGGCCCTGCCTCTTGGATGGAGCCACCACAAGCAGCACAGCACCTTAGGCAAAGACAAAGGGCAAGGGACTCTGCTCCTGCCATTCTTACCCACTCAGGTAAAGCTAGGGCACTAGGACAGTGGGCTTAATTTCCAGTTATTAGAAGCTAACTCCCCTTATCCTGTCTCCTGTCAAATCATACCCCTTTCCTATGCCCCTCTTACACAATTCCTTGGCTGAGGCATTACTAGTATTCTTACTCTTTTTGTCAAGCCATCCTTACTCCTTTGGGAGAACAACTTCTCTCGTATCATGGTCTAGATCTCATTCTTCTGAAGTGGCTCAGGTTAGGCCTTCCTCCAGGGCAGATTTTTCCTGAATTTTTCAGCCCACATTCATTTGCTTTCCCCCCTGAATTGATTTAAGTACTGTGCCATAAATTTTTAGGTTTTATATATTACTTTAAAATCATCTCTGTTCTACAATGTAGCACTCTAATATTTTCTTCACTAATTATATTATGCATATATTATGTCTGCAATCAGTAAATGTTTATGGGAAGAAGCCTGTTTTGAACTTCTTTTTTTTTTTTTACTTCATATCATCAAGGTCAGGGTCATCAGATAAACCATGCCAGTGCCACAATGCTGGTTAATTATGGTGTTCTGTTCCATTAATTCCAGAAGCTACTTTCATATCCTTTTCAACATGCTGTTTCAGAGAGTCAACATAAATGGATTAGGGTTGGCACTCCAAGATAAAATTACTCACGATCTCCATTCAGGATTTTCCTAAACCCTAGTTATTATGAAAATAAAGACCTAGCTAGAAAGTGACAAACAATCATATGTCTACTCTGACCAGGCTTGATCTTTCTGCACCTACTCCACCATCTCCAGCTGAGGCATGGCTGCCACCACCACATCCATGTTGTGTGAGCACCATGGTGGTTCATACATGAAACTTCCTATTCGAGAAGGAAGTCTCAACCCCTCCAGGAATCATAATGACTTCACTTACCTTCTACACATTCATTCAGTTGCACTCAAATGGTTCAGAAATGTGGTTTTCTTATATTCCAAGTGAATTCAACAGTTGCTTGTAGGTGAATAGCCCTGTGCTGGGTACCAAGGAGGCTAGAGAGAAAAAAGAACCAGAGTCCCTGCCCTCCAGATTCTCACAGTCTGCTGTGAGTTAAGTAATAGAAAACTGTATTTTGTAAGATGAATTGTTATCACAAGGCATTTCATTCCTCTGGCCAGAAAGAAGTCCAGCCAAGTCTGACTTGATCAATTTAGCCTGGAACACCACATCCATTTCATTAGCATGGTTTAGAGGAGATTAAGTGCTAAGACACAGGACCACTAATGGAATGAGAGCTCAGAAAAGGAGATTCATGTGGGCTGGAACCCGTGAGTAAGGCATGATGGAATAGATGGTATTTCCCCTGAAGTTTGGGAGTAAATTGGATGGATAGAGGGGAGGGGCAGAAACAGCACTCCTGGGAGAACTTGAACCAAGGTATAGGTAAAAAAAAAAAAAAAGTATATATTCAGGGACAAGTAAAGATACTGCTTTGCTGAAGCTGATCGAGGATTTCTGAGAAGGTCAAAGGTTGGATGGTCAAGGTATTCCGCATTGTTGGATGTCTTCACTGGTCAGCTGCCTTTTGTGAAAGCCTTAATGCTCACCTTTTTATAATCAAAAAGAAAACTTGAGACAGAGAATAACAAAAACCTCATTCAGGAGAGATTTGTTTGGGGATTGAATTACCACTCTCAAAACTCTCTCACATTCAAATTTCAAAACACAGTGACGAAGTAACTACACTAATGCCTATAAACTACTTTGCAAATTGTCCTGTTGATACACAAAATATTCAAAACTGCTAAAGAGGTTTGTGTTAGTCAGCTCAGGCTACTGCAACAAAATACCATAGACTGGGTGGCTTAAATAACAGAAATTTATTTTCTCACAGTTCTGAAGGCAGGGAAGTCCAAGTTCAAGTTGTCAGCACATTTGCTTCCTGGTGATAGACCTCTTCCTGGCTTGCAAATGGCTGCCTTCTTGCTATATATTCACATGGCCAAGAGAGGCAGCTCTGGTGTCTCTGTCTGTTCTTATAAGGGCACTAATACCATCATGAGAGCCCCAGCCCCATGACCTCATCTAAACCTAATTACCTCCCAAAGACCCCATCTTCTAGTACCATCATCCTGTGGGTTAGGGCTTCAACATATGAATTGGGGGGTAGGGGACAGAGGGGAGAGGTAGGAGTCACAAAAATTTAGTCCATATCAGGATCAATCACTTGTGTCTGAGAAAGCAATTTGGGGAAATGCAATGGATTAAGAAGTTTGATGAGCAAAGTAAATTCAGAGGTTAAATTGTTTTCTTTCTCTAGATGTTATAAACTGATAGAAGTCACAAAAATGAACTGGATTTCATGCTGTTATTCTTAGGATCTCCCCAACAATTCTCTCTCTCTCTACTTCCTCCCACATCCCTAGTCTCAGCCATTTGATATTCTACTTCTTTATAGTAATTTTACCAGTTTAACATCAGTTACCTTGATAAAGGTAAGACCACCAGATGACTTGTGGGTGTTAATCCCTGAACTAGGAGGGCTCTTCAGCTTGTCCTGACTCCAGCATCAGGCAAATTGTTAGCCACCTGCTTTCTCCCAGTTTCCAGCTACAGATGCATTACCTCTTTCATGTTGTGTCCAGGTTCACTATGGATGACCAATTTATCTTGTCCTGGCTGTGGATAAATCCCTTTTACTTTAGTGTCCATCGAGACAAAATAAAAACTTTTTTAAAAAGAACTTTACTAAACTTTGAGAGAACTAATGCATAACCAAAAAGGATATGTTCCAGACTATAGCTCCCTGACATTAAGGTGGAAGGCACAATCACGCAGAGAGACTTGACCTGTACTTTTGCTTATGTCCCTCTGCCCAGAAAGCCAGTCCAAGCCCTTCTTCAGTCTTTTGTCATTTCCTCTTGTTCCTCTTGTTTTCCTCCTCTAGTCATCTTTACTTGAAGAGAGGGACTAGAGTGGGAGGCCTAGTCACAGCCCTTTCTGAGGCATAAAATCAGTGAGCATTTACACCATTGCTTTAAAGCAAAGTGTTGACTGGAGATCGGTTATCAGTATACCTGTTCACATGGACAGAGACCACTCATTCAATGGGACAGTTCCAAGCTGGAAACATGTCATATCACTTGTATGAAAATATACAAATATTGACCTTTGCTTATTTGACTTTGTCAAGAACAGGTGTCCAAAAAATGGCCCCTGGGAAAACATAGGTGAAGTAATTCTTGAGGAGAGCCTCATATTGCCAACAGCCTCACAAATGCAGCACATTTCTTATACTTTGATGATATTCAAACACTCCACTAATATTTATTATGCTCCTACCATGTTCCAGATACTGTGGGAAAAATGATATAATTCTTCCTCGCAAGAGCACCATCTCCAGTAGAGTAGACACACATGAAAACAACTTAAATTCTGTAATAATTAGGGAATGTCTTGGAATGAACAAAGAGCATGGACTGTGCATTCAGACAGCAGTAGGTTGAAGATTCCAGGTCTAAGACTTTGTAGCTGTGTGATTATACCTTGAGCATCTTTAATTTCTAATCTGTAAGTTGTGGATGATAATACCCATTTCTAGGGGATATTGTAAAAATTAAATGAGAAAATGCATAGTGCCTGGAATATAATAGATAGATTTAATAAAGGAGATGAAAATAACAACTTGTTCCTACAACAAGGCTTCTCAAGCTTCAAAGCACATCAGATTGCCTGAGAACCTTATTAAAAATGCAGATTCTGGTTCAGTAGGCCTGGGGTGGGGCCTGAAATCCTACATTTCTAACAAGTCCCTTGGTGATATCCGGGCTGCTTCTTCAAGCACTGCAGTTTCTGTATCAAGGGTTTAGTGATTATTTTATTTTTGTTTTTATTTTTAAGTAGCTGATGCTGGAGGTTAATCTTAAAAGATGAGTAGGCCATCTAGGAAGACAATAGTCAGTGGAGAAAAGGGCATTCTACGTGTAGGAATGGAAGTAAAGGGCTTGCCAGTAGCATAGAAATCATGGAAGTATATGAAGCCTGGAAGGTGACCTGAGGAGAGAAATATGGAATGAGAAAGCGCATCAAGACATAGGGTCTTCTATGCGTTGCCAAGGAGTTATTTATCTTGTAGGTAATGAAGAACTCACAGAAGGATTTTATGAGTGATTTGATGAGCTATGAGATTTAGATTACCTGGGAAATAATTGGAGGATATGTTGGATAGGAGAATAATGGAATTCAGGAGGATATTGTTGTATATTTGGTGAGATATGAACCACTGAAGCAATGGCAGTATGAATTGGTGAAAGGAAGTGAGAGGGCGCCTGGGTGGCTCAGTTGGTTAAGCGACTGCCTTCGGCTCAGGTCATGATCCTGGAGTCCCGGGATCGAGTCCCACATCGGGCTCCCTGCTCAGCGGGGAGTCTGCTTCTCCCTCTGACCCTCCCTCCCTCATGCTCTCTCTCTCTCTCATTCTCTCTCTCAAAGAAAGAAAGAAAGAAAGAAAGAAAGAAAGAAAGAAAGAAAGAAAGAAAGAGAACTATGGGAGGCATCAGGATATAGAATTGATAAAACTTGGGCATTAATTATTAGGAAGGAAAGAGGACATGAAGTTTAAGGTTCCTGCCAGGTTTCCGATTTAGGTGACTGGGTAGGTGATAATATTACTTTCTAAGTAATTCAGGAGGAAGAGAAGAGTTTATGGGAAAGAAAATGAGTTGAGCTCAGGAAATGTTGAATTTGTGTCACATCTAACAAAGAAGTATCTATTAACAAAGTTGAAGTTATAGTAGAAGGGTGTGGAAACTGTCAGCTTATATTATGGTGGATGGAGTAATGGAGATAAGTTATGTCATTTAAGGAGAATGGCAGAAAGAGAGCAAGAAAAGACATTTATTCAAATCAACATGAGGGGTGAGCAGAGGAAGAGAAACCCACACAAGAATTTGAGAGGAAATAATTAAAAATAGAAAAGCAGAATCAGGACAAATACTGTCAGAAAAGCCTAGGGGTATGAGAGTTTCTAGAAGAAACTGATCAGCTGTGTAAAAATGCAGCTAGAGGTCAAACACAAAGACTGAAAATTAGGAATTGGTGATATTTGCCATAACAGTTTCTGTGGAATAAAGTGTAGAAGAAAGTCAGATTGTGGAGGGTTAAAAATGAATGGAAGATAAGGAAGCAGAGATAGTGATATAAAATATTTTTTCTAGCAGTTTCTCCACAATAGGATAATATTAATAACTAGTAGTCCAATATAGTCCCAAGGGTATTTCATTTAATTGATGGACTGATTGATTCATTTATTCATTATCTAAAGCATACTTTTGACTGCTGAGAAGGTGTGAATAAAAATAGGAGGTGAAGAGAATGACTACTAGAACAATGCCATTTGAGACTGGAAAAAATAACATGGAACTGGGCACTTGTGCTGATGGGTCGCTAGATGTGGGGATGGATATCACATGCTTGGTAGCCCAAATCTGTTCTGAAATAAGGAAGCAGGATCACTGGCTGAGCACTGAAGTGCAACTGCTCCTAGGGACTAAACTGTGTAATGAGGCATCTCTTCAAACCTGTGCTTTTCTTCAGCAGAACTTGAGCTTCTGCTTGCATTTTCTTTGACATTGTCCATGAACCTTGTTGTTGCTACTTCAAAAATATAAAGGAGCATGTGTTTTTTAAATAGAGCATCCTCTGATATACTGATCTTTGGAATTCCAAATAACAAGCTGGCCCTCTTCCCTCTGCACTCCATTCATCTGGTTTTCCAGTCGACAAGAGGAGATAGAGATAGAAAGATGGATTGTGTGTGTGCATGTACATACGTTGTACTCTTTAGAGGTGATGACATGCATAGGACTATCAAAGAAGTCTTCCAAGGTTGCAGAATGAAAAATTTGAAAACTGCTACTTTTATTCATGTAGAATTCTACCTAGTACATACCTCTGAACTCTTTAATCCACATAGCTTTACATGCCAAAATTCTCATGTTCATTTCACCTAGGCAATCATGAGTCTTCATCTTCCTATGCCAGTTCTCAGCTAAAATTCATTCAACAATGAACTAACTTAAAATAGCAGGCTAATATGCCTTGTTGACTATCAGAGCAAAGGCTGGCTTTGGTTTTAGGTTTCAATCTTTAGGACATCCTGCTGAATTCTGGAGATCACCTGCAAGTAGAAATGCAAGTCAACCAGCTCAAAAATCCTTGTTTTCTTGGAGTTGGGCAGCAGGGGAAGATGGGAAGCAGAAATACAGTTTAGGATATAAAAATTATATTTTGAAATGCGTCAACTGATAGAAAATATTATTAAATATTTTTGAATGAATGAAAAACTCTGTAATGACCAATGTCACCTTGACCATTTCAACATGTACTTTTTAGTTAATTCAATTATCCCCTCTGACAGTCTTACCTTTTCCCAGTTTTTTTTTCCAAAACACTTCTTAAATACTGAACACTACAGTTTTAAAATATACACAGGCATCTAATTCCTTAGGCATCTTGAGAATTTGCCTGAACTATACACTGTGAAGCTGATCCGTGACCTAGGAATGAGGTAAAGGAGCCAGGTGCTCTAGTAAACAGCTTAGAAAGTGGTTATGCGTTGTTTTTGCCTCCAGGTCAAACTCTGTGACTTTCTTGACACCCTGAAAAATATTAAAGCCCAACATTTTGAAGAACAGTTAGGAATGTTTTTAGGAGGCCAAAGGGCATAGACACCATGTTATGCAAAGAATGGAAGAACAAAAACAATTTAATCTAGAACTTTGAGGAAGGCTGAGAGTTGTTTGTTTTAGTATACTCTCAGATACATGTGAGAGACACCAGTTCAAAATGATTAAAGGAAAAAGCAGGTGTGTTGGCTCAGGGGCTCAAAGTATGCCGTCAGAACTTAGTCTTTCTTTCTGCATCTCTTGGTTCTACCCTTCTCTCCGTTGGCTTTCTTCTCAGCCAAGTTTCCCCCTTGCTTCGACTGTGCCACACTTACCTCCTATTACCCCAGCAACCCTAGGGAAAAAGGAGAATCTCATCTTCAAACATTTCCAACAGAAGTCCTGGACGTATTCATTGGTTCTAAATGACTTGGCTTTGGTCAAAGCCCCATCCCTCAACCCTGGAGAGGACATGGTTGAAGGAAAGATGATTGTTTAAGGAAAACCTTTGTGCTGTTCCCAGGCAGGCAAAAACAACAGATGTCCTATATTGCCTTTGTGCAAGCGGTGGACTCTCATGTGGATAAGGGTATAAACTTCTGTGAGGCCCCAGAAATGAGAAAAAGACGATTTGCATGAACCTCACAGGAAAGCAGATTTCAGCTTCCTCCCAAGAAGGATCTTTTCACAATAGGTAGAACCATTAGGAGTTGAAATGGGCTGCCTCAAGGTGTGCCAAGTACCAGGTCCTTCCATTTGTTCAGGTATAAACCAGATAGGCAGCTGTCAATAGTGTTGTGTAAAGAATTCCTACATTAGGCAGAGCTTTGCCTGCATGACCTGAAAGGTCTCTTTTGATGCTACAATTCTATTATCCTTGTTAATTTCCACAATTCAATTTGCAGTACAGGATAAACAAACCAACCAAATTTGATCTGAAACTTCTGCAGGCTATCATAGGTCATTTAATCTAAACCACATGGCTATAGCCATTACTCTGTTTTCTGAAGTCATCTAACAGACGTGGTCCTTAACAAGGTCTCCATGTTATTAGTTTCACTTATGGCTTTTTCCAGCCTCCTGCTTATTACACAATTGCTTTTCATTCGCCTTTAGATTGGCATGGAGAAGACCATGAAAGAGTTTTCTTCTTTCTGCCTTTCTCTTCTTAAATCTTATAATAGGTGGGTCCCAATTAAAATCACATTGTTTATATTTTTACCTCCAAATTTTGCTTTTCTTGGCAGGTTCAAGAATCTATGAGAGGGCGCCTGGGTGGCTCAGTTGGTTAAGTGACTGCCTTCGGCTCAGGTCATGATCCTGGAGTCCCGGGATCGAGTCCCGCATCGGGCTCCCTGCTCAGCAGGGAGTCTGCTTCTCCCTCTGACCCTCTTCCCTCTCGTGCTTTCTATCCCTCATTCTCTCTCTCTCTCAAATAAATAAATAAAATCTTTTAAAAAAAATCTATGAGAAATAGGAGCAGGGGCCATGGATAACCATAGCTCTAAACTTTACTGAGGCAAATTTTCAAAGAAGAAAGAGTGAGATTTTTGAATTTTTGATATTAAAAATTAATTTATAAACTAAGTTTAATATATTGCAATATTGTTAGAGTTAGGGTACCAAACCACTTGAACCATACTCATGAAGAAATAAACACATTTGTATTAAACAGGATTTTCTTCTTTCACAACTGAAAGCACTCCCTTCCACCATATACATATATACTCTGTTCTGCTTAAACTAGAAATGACATGTTACACAATCCAGCCTGCAAATAAAATTTAGTTTTTGCCAGAGTACATCCATCCTTAATAACCGATTATGTTTTTTATGTTTTTCAGTGAATGTTGTGTCAATGCTACAGGAATTTTGGGAAAGCAAGCAGCAGCAGAGAGCTCCATTCCCAAGTGAAGGCGTGGTGGTCTATGAGTCGTTGCCATCTCCTGGACCTCCCTTTGTGAGTTATGTGACCCTCCCAGGGGGAAGCTGTTTTGGCAACTTTCAGGTAAGAAACAACCGTAAATTGGTCAGTAAAAGTTAACTGGGTTAAAATAGAGTAAGTCTTTTTATAAAACGGTAACATTATAAGCTTTCTTGGTTGTAGTGAAAAGAAAGTTGTGTTGCATTCCATTAAAATGGAAGTGTTTTATATTAGAGTGTCCCCTGATATTTCTTTATGGAAAATTAATTTTATATCACTTTATTTGCCCGATAGCTGCTGCCTTCCCTCAAAATATTTTGAAATAAACCATAAAGAACAAAGAAACTTCTATAAAGTCTCCCATCAGGGCCCTTCCATCAGTAGAAAGTCTTCACTTCCTTGAATTTTGAATCAAATCCTAATCAATCTACTGTACACCAAAGCATGAACCAACAGCAAAGTTTGAGACTCACAGGTTTTGGGTTCAGGCACGCGTGCTAAGCTCAAGTTCTGCCTCTGAATAACTGTATATAATTGGGACACTTATTTAACTTCTTGATTTCCCTGACTTTGAAATGGGGAATAATATCCATGGTGTTAGTGGAAAGTCATGAGATATATATGCAATGTATTTATCTGGCACGTACTAGGTATTCCAATTATTTTTTTTTGATAATTATTATAAAGACTCTTCTAGTTGGTTAAATCTTTATCATGTCTATGATAGGGTAATAATGATACATTTCTAGTTGTATACCAACTCACACAAAAACATTGTCTATATTAACCATCAACATCTGATTGTCCAGTGTATATGACATATATTCATTCAGTGACTAGGAAATATCAAGCATTGGGCCAACTAATGAGAATATAGCCCATACCTTGAGGAAATCAGTGTGCAAAAAAATTAGAGTAATTAAATAGAGTTATATTTGAGGGTCAATGAAAGCATAAAGAAGAAACTTCTCAGTTTATAAGTACTCCTTTAGTGCAGTAAGCTATCTCTCAATTTTCAATAACTGGCAAAAATGCCTTGTTTATATTTTATGGACAATATGCTCAACAAGCATTCAAGTGTCCCTCATAGATTTGACAACAGAAGCAAATTTTCAGTGTATCTCTTGGTAGTGTAAGTCTACAAAACTTAATGTCATGTAATTTTTTGGACTAATGTCATGCTTGATATTATTTATATTTCTACTTTTACTCTTCCTTTGAACCTAGTGTGCCTCACTCATTTATTTTATCCTGTTACTGTGTATCTATTACATGTTATTTCAAACCTTTATGAAGTGAGGGGAGAATATAGTTTAATAAATAGACCTACAAACCTATGTCTGACTCAGATAAGTCAAAGGATTCATAGGGAATGCAAGCACAAGCTGAAGTATGCAGTTGAGGGTGTCTTTGCTAGTCAGTATAGGGGACATGACCTTCTTAGCGTAGGGAACAGTATGTGAAAAGGCCTGCCTGCAGCAAGAGAAAACCACCAGCACTTTCAGAATTTGTGAAGCCTGAGTACGTCTATGGCAGGGAAGTGGTAGGAGATGACAGGTTAGGCACTCATATTAAACCATAATGGGTCTTTATGGTCTGCAAAAGAGAATAGGTTTTATTCTATATAAAATCAGAACCCCTGAAGGATTCTGAGCAGGAGACTGATGTATTCAAATATGTTTCAGAAAGATTATTCTGGCAGTAGCATGAGGCTAATTTTAAGGCTAATTAAAGAACTATTTTCAAAACTTCTGGCCCAGCCAGCCACTGAGGTCTTGCTTTCTCCTACCCTGAACACTGATCAGCAATGGACCTCTCTTTGACCTCTGACTAACAACAGTGAATTGCCTGATGAGGGTGATTTGAAAGTGGGTCTAGAAGCCTCAAAACAGAGCTTAATACAGGCTCCTGGGTGGCTCAGTTGGTTAAGCGTGGCCAACTCAGTTTCGGCTCAGGTCACGACCTCAGGATTGTGCGATCAAGCCCTGCATCCAGCTCTGCACTCAGTGGGGAGTCTGCTTGAGATTCTCTCTCTCTCCTTCTGCCCCTCCCCCTGCTCATGACTTGTCTCTGTCTTTCTCAAATAAATAAATAAATAAATAAATAAATAAAATCTTTTTAAAAAAAAGCCAAAAAGCCAAAACAAAACCACTGAGCTTAATATAACCACAGACAGACAAGGATGAGGGGCAGGAGACGGGGAAGAAAGGCAGCCACCGAGGAAGGGGTTTCTTAGTCCATGTGAGCCTGCCAGGTGCATCATCAAGCATTGTAAGGTGAAGCTGGCCGACTCATACAGAGCTGCCATCAGGCTTCCCATTCAGGGGAAGCCTTCTGGGGAAACATACCTACTCAGCCACAGAGCAAGGTCTTGCCAGCCACCTGAATGACTCTCTTTGTGCATGAATGTCAATGGACTAAAGACCACCAAACATTTGAGGAAAACCAAAAACAAAAGAGAAAGGCCAAGTCAAACAAACAAAAGAATATAAATAATTCAAGCCACAGATGACATAAGAGAGGATTCCAGTTAGTATCCTCAGAAAATTGGGGGAGGATATTTATCGAAAGCAGCTATGAAAAAAGGAGAAAGCAGGGAACAAGAAATGTAAAATACGACTGCCAAATTAGAACAATAAAAATAAATAAAAGAAGAGCAAATAGATGAGTGGACATAGGTCACAGCCAAATTAATGGAGATGACAAAATAAAAAATAAATAGTAAAGTAAATCTTTTAGAACAAAGAGCAAAAAGACAAAGAGATGGAAAAAAAAATAATACAGGAGACATGAAGATAAATCCTGGAGGTAAACATTAATAAGAGTTCTAGAAAGAGACAAAGGAAATAGAGGGGAGGAAATAAATAACAGGAGCAATTTTCTTTTTTTTTCCCCCAGATATTTATTTATTTGTTTGTTTGTTTGTTTGTTTATTTATTTATTTAAGGGTGTGGGGAAAGGAGAGCATGAGTCGGGGGAGGGCCAGAGAGTGAGGAAGAGAATCTCAAGCAGACTCCCCACTGAGCTCGGAGCCCCAGGTGGGGCTCGGTCTCACAACCCGGAGATCATGACCTGAGCCGAAACCAAGAGTTAGATGCTTAACCAACTGAGCCACCCAGGTGGCCCAACAGAAACAATTCTCTTCAGTTAAAGAAAAGCACAAGTTTTCATATTGAAATGACCCACCGTATTCCAAACGGATCATGACGAAAGAATCACAGAGCTCCATGGCTGTATGGAACTTAGGGACAACATTCTGCTTAAAAGATGGATGAAGGTGCTTCTTTTGATACTAGATTTATAATCGATCTCTGGTTTGGTTTTTAGTTTTTAATTTTATTTTAATGTAGATTGAATTTTTATGTAAGATAGCTTTGGAGGACCTGATGTAATAGGGCAAAAACTGGCAAACCCAGTCAACAAAACCAAACTATTTTTTTGGGAAAAGATAGGAAAGAAAAGTCTTTGGCATTTCTGAGTAAGAAAAAATGCAAAGCATATACTACACTAAGCATGATAAAAGGAATGCAATTATAGGTGTATGATATAAGAATACTACATAAACAATTATATTAAACAACAGAGAGGAAATTGACTACTTTTTGGGAAGTCTTTGTATTATCTATGAAACTCTTCCATAAGTCTAAAATTATTTCAAAATTAAAAGTTAAAAAAAATCTTCAATGGCTCCCTATTACCTTCTTATTAGCGTCTAAATTCCTTACTCTTTCAGCTTTATCTCCCTGAATTCCTCTTCTGACACTCAGTGCTTCATCCTAACTGTTCCTCATTCATGCCTTTACTTCTTCTAGCTGCTACTTATGTGCATGTTCTGTCTCTATAATAAAACATAAATGTCTCAAGGATAAGGTCTATATCCTTATATCCCTATGACTCCAAACATTGTGCTTTGCATATAGTAAGTGCCCAATAAATTTTGTTGAATGAATAGCTAAATGAATGAATAACAAATCTCAAAAATCAATGGAGTTTATTGTATATAGTCACTATTGATTGATGTACAAAATAGTATGTACTATTATTGTCACTATTGATTGATGTACAAAATAGTGTGTACTATTATATACAATATATCAAATAAGATATTTTACCTAACTGTAAGATGGTGGGCTGGCAAAGAAAAGTCAGGAACATTAAAATCAGGTAATATTACAGGCGCCTGGGTGGCTCAGATGGTTAAGCGTCTGCCTTCGGCTCAGGTCATGATCCCAGCGTCCTGGGATCGAGTCCCGCATCGGGCTCCCTGCTCCTTGGGAGCCTGCTTCTCCCTCTGCCTCTCTCTCTCTCTCTCTCTGTCTCTCATGAATAAATAAATAAAATCTTAAATAAAATAAAATCAGGTAATATTATTATGTTCATATCTGTGGTTTAAAGTCTTGAAGGTGGATTAACTTAAAAATATTGATGTAAAAAAAACATCTAATTCTCTCTGAATTTAATTTGTGCATAGTAACTTTCCTTCTACCCAATATGCATAACCAAGAATAAGCAAGATTTGGCCATTCCCTCACCCAAGTGTGCATTATGTTTGTCTATATGTAATAAATGCACTCATTATAATCTCCTAGAATGTAACATATTTGACAGAGCAGTGAATGGATCTAGAGGATATAAATTTAAGAAATTCAAATTTCCTTGTTTTTGTTTTTGCTTTCACTACCTTGAGAATTATGAATTTCCCAATCATCTCATAAATTTCTACCTAAAATGATAGGACTTCCCCTTGATAGTACATTCAACATCCTCCTTGTGGTCTTTAAAAAATAGAAAACAAAATGAAAAACTGAACTCTTCACCAGGGAGGCCTCTTGGTGATTTCTCTAATCATTTCAGGGTCTCCTTTACCTTATGTTTAAATCATTATATTTTAAAGTTCTCAGGAGGATTGTTAACATCCTTGCTTTAAAAGATGCAGAATTTCCTGAATCAAATGTTTTGAAAATGTGTTTGGGTGATTGGCTGACAAATCTGGCCCCTTAACCCCTTTGACCCTCCAAAATATGATTTGAGAAAGGAAAATCAGGAAGTAAAAAAAGGAGAGAAAATTTCTCCTAAAGCAACGTCCTTACACTTTTCTTTGTTCAGAAACCATCTTAAATGCTATTTTCACCATATAACATTTCATCATGTTTTTGCCAGCAGTTGGCCAGTAAGAGCCTACATGCTCATTCCTGCAATGCCTTTCACATAATCAAATGTCACCCTTGTGCATTGCAAATCATTTCACGATGGATTATTAATGCCAAGACCATGTGCTGAGACATGGAGAAACCATTATGCCAGCAGTAGCCTTCTTACTGAGCCATGGACGTCACCTCCAATGGTGCCAAGTAATTGAAAATACTTGAAGTGGAGTATGGGACTGGATTGAAGGATTAATCCTTCTGGTTTCATGAAAGCTGTAAGAGATTATGCCCATTCATTCTTTAGAAAAATGGTATTCAGACTGAGCTTTAGTTTTCTGATTAATCAAAGGAAAGCAGTCAAAGGCTCTGATGGACACAAACCACTGATTTTATGCAAAGAAACCTCCCACTGAAGTAAATGGGAGGCTTGTGTCCAAGAAGACTAATTAAAGAATTTTCAGTTAGTCTTGACACCACAACCCACAAAAAACAGAGAGCCAGAGGGAAAGAAAGCAGTCATAATCTTGTTTAAGCTATGTCTTCATAAGTTACTACAGTATTAGAAAAAGAGAAGTGAAAATATGATGCATTTTTGAATTTCAAAACAATAAATAAAATGATCGATTGATATTATTTTTCTTTTAGAAAGTTATATTGAAACACATTAGTTCTTATTGTGTCTTTTATAAAAGAAACCATCTTCTAATATTACAGGCATTCAGTAGGAATTCATGCATTTTAGACTTATTTTCTTTATGCCATTCTCGTCTAGGCAGTTAATCCTTCCCTAGCCACATATCATAACCATGAAAACTTGCAGTAATTTCCATTTTTTACAATAAAAGCAACACAAGGGCCATCAGATCAACGTCTGGCTCCCCTCTTGATGAACTCAGAAGGAAAGCCACTCACTGCTTCAGCAGCTGTTTTTGTTTTCAAGTGCAAAAGGAGAACTTATTTGAGTATTTTATTTTATATTTTGATTAAAAGGTTTGTGATTCAAGTTTTGTTTTCCATCCAGTGATGTGGCCTTCCATGTCATCTGCTAGAGTGATTTGGATTAAAGAATTTCATTCTTATTTGGAATAAAAACCAAAAATTCCTTTGAGTGTAGTACTAGACAACACGATTATTTATGTGCATAAGTTAGGATTGAATAAAAAATGTATCCTCTGGATAAAATATTGATGTGATAGCTTGATTTATTTGAAGTGTAGGACACTAATTCATTTGGGTATCATATCTTTTTCATGTAAATATTTTTTGTTGTTAAAATTTCTTCATGGAAAATAAATATAGGTGTTAAATACGGTTTGGGTATTTAGGCTGTTTGTATATTGCCAATATTGCCAAGCAACCCATGGAACTGAGACATTTAATATTACCATAGGCAAGCTGTTATTGATCTTTTTTTTTTTTCTTTTTCAACCAATGCTCGGTGCTGCAAAACACAGCTGCACAGTTGGGAGACGCAAGAGGAACACTCAGAGCAGATGAGCTCCAGGCAAAGCTCTATCTCTAAGAGGCCTTTTCATTTTTATGCCTCTTAATTTTCAGCCCAAAACCTTTGCCTATGAAGATACCTAGAAAAATTACTTTTCCAAGATGAGTACTGTCTAAAAGATAGGACTGTTTGATTTTGTTGTATTTAGTTACTTGAAGCAGTAAGCACATTTCAGCTGTATTAGCAGATATAAAACATGTTTTATACTTCCATGCATTGAATGATTCCTCTCAAAGTCCAGGGAATTAAAAGTATATTTAAATCACAATAAACTAGTTTATAAAATTAAGTTTTTACCAGGAGAGAAGGACTAAAAGAAATTTTTATTAATTCATATACTTGGCTAATTAGAATCGTAAGGCTCTTTTCACTGCTTATTAAATGAGGCCTAGCCTTAACATTCTATGTCCCAAATAGAGATTTGGTTCCTGCCATAAAATTCAGATTGCCCTGCACTAAAGCTGTTTTAATGCCAAGTATTTCTATTTGAAATCATC
The DNA here is from genome assembly GCF_037043125.1 of Eumetopias jubatus. Classification (NCBI taxonomy): domain Eukaryota; kingdom Metazoa; phylum Chordata; class Mammalia; order Carnivora; family Otariidae; genus Eumetopias; species Eumetopias jubatus. The sequence continues at coordinate 75,200,242 of NW_028274811.1, read as the reverse complement.
CATGACCTCTTCTCTGTCTCTAGACTTGTATACCTTGACTCAAATGCACAACACACTATGCAATGTAACTTAACTTCTAAAGGAGGCATTTCCTGGTCGAAATCGCCACGGGAAAGCATCCTGTTTTGCAACTAATGAGACCCAAAGATAGGAAGGTTAGTTATAACCCCTTCCCATTTGAAAGTCATATGTCAAGACTTTAATGACTTGCTCATGAAACTGGGAGTGCATATTGTTTTAATGAGACGTTGTATTTATTCCCCAGTCCCATTCCCTAACTTTAATCTGTGTCTTTTCTTAGCAAGTAAAATGAATAGAGATGCTTGGCCTCCAAAGAGAACAGCAGAGTGCAGTGAAAGGAATGCTTAGGAAGAAAATCCACATGGTAAATAAAGACTTGGGACTATCTTCACAAGATAGTTGTGAAGCTATCACAACTAGTTGATGAGCTTTAGGAAGATGCTGTCTCAGGAGTTGCTGAGTAGGGAAGAAAAGCTGACTCCATCTTTCCCCATTCCCCCCTTCCATCCCTCTCATTGCAATCAGAGCCAAGTCCTTTTACATCAAAGCAACTATAAAAATAAACCAAAACTTTGAGCCCTGATCAATTCATCTTGTCTTCACCTTAACTTGAAAAAAGAAAAAGAAGAAAAGGAAAAAAGGGAAAAGTAAAAACCTCAAGGAGCAAAACACAACATGGTTTTGTAATAGTTACCAGGGACCTTGGTCTAGGTATGTGTGTAGAAAATAGCATTTGTGGCAGAGGTAAATGAGGAGGAGGCCAGGTGGTTTATATTATAAAAATAACATTCTGACCTACCATGTGCATGAAACGTTTCTTTCAGTTGACAGGAACTAGTGAGTTTTCTCTGAAAATTGGACTCCCATACCACTCCCCACCCCCACACCTAGCAAAGACCCCCATTCCCAGCACACACAGAGCTCCAAATTGTTCCCAACATATTTGCAGCCAGCCTGACCTATGGAGAAAGAGACATAATATTAACTTGGGTGACTGAGTTTCAACGGTTGCCCTTTTTCACATCACCATCTGGAAAGAGGGGAAATGCTAATATATCCACAATTAGATAAATTGGAACACATGCAAATGTTCATGCTTAGACCAGGGCAGCCAAGGTCTTAAGGAACTGAGAAGGGGACAATTAGCCGCAAGGCCTGGCTTGCTGCATTCTTTGTGCTGATGCCTTGCTGTCAGGATGAAGCAGAGGTGTTGGTGACACTGACCAGAGCTGGCAGACCATACACAAAAACTCTGCAAGACACTTGCTGAGACTTGAACTCCGACTCACAAAAGCAAAACGTTCCCAACCAACTTGAATGACAGACTTGACAGCCTAAAAGATGTGGGCAAGAATTCTTACCTCTCACAGTGTCAGTTTATTTGGTTTTGTCACCTGCAAAGTCTCAGCTCAGGAGATCCCTTGGGTAAATGTGCTGTTGAGCGAATGCCACCTCAATAACATTGCCCTGCCCTTGACCGCCAGGGGTTGGGGGAGTGGGGACATCATCAGCTTTGAGTTCATATGTACATTCAGTCTGTCACATTTGCTACTTTATTGTTGTTCTTATTCAAAAATAAGAACATTCCTTATAGACTATTTTTCAACTCCTTGGCTACCATTGGTAGTGACTGAGTAAAGTGTGCCTAACTTGGTTTTATACATTTTTTGTGATCTACAAACTTTTTTTTTGATGTCTTTAAAATACAAATATGAAAAATCTTTAGAATTCTTTTAAGATGGAGAAAAGTTACTTAAATGAATCTTGGCATCCAGAAACAGCTTTCAACATGTGTATCCTGCCTATTTTCTAATACTAAACATGGGGAAAATTATTAATCAAATGAAGGCTACCAGGAAAGTAACCGTTCAGAGTATAAATTGTGTCAGCCTAGCTAGAAACTGTTTCTATGGACAAGTAACACACTGTCAATAATTTTAAAATATTTAATAAATAATTAACAATAAAACTAGTTTCCTAGTAGGTATCTCTATTTTTATAACACATACCTGACTACCAAAATTTTATTTTACTTAATTTAAGAACTTCTGTATATCCTCAAAGGTTGATAAGTCACTATTTTATTTCAAGACAATCTACTTGGCCCATGAATTAATCTTGGTTGATTAATTGGCCATTGTACAGTGTCACACTTTGGAAAATTATCATGGAAGAAATAAAAACTGCTGAGCAGAAAAGGAAAATTGAGACCTCACTTAAGTCAGCAGTGCTTATATACTTCCTAAGGGCCTAATTTCAGAACTGTCATAAAGAACATTTTTTTTTTCAACCTGAACACTGCTTTCCTTGATTCTTGGGTAGAGGCAATTTCACTAGTGAGAAATTAACATTTTGATGTTAGCAGAGGTAGATTTATGATCGTGATATTGTGATTTATAGTAAGAAATACATATTTGGTCTTTATCCTGGTCCCTGGCACAGAGCTCCTAAAACCCTTAGAATTTCTTAAGTGGTGAGAATGAAAAAGGTTACACTTAAGTTTATGTTAATGAGGTGGTTTCTGAAAAGCCCCTAATGATGGTTAGGTTGCCAAGGGAACCAATCACATGATTAGAAGGTTAAAAGTTTCAGCCCTAGCATCTGAGCTCCAGGAAAGGAGAGGGACTAAAGATTGACTTAATTGCTGATGGCCAAAGATTTAATCTATCATGTCTATGTTATGAAACCTCCATGAAAATCCTAAGTGTGGGAACTCGGAGAGCCTCTTGGTTGGTGTACATACTGAAGTTCTGAGAGGGTGGTGCACCTGGGAAGGGCATGGTGCTCTGAGCCCCTTCCCACACTTGTGCCTTATGCATCTTTTCCTCTGGCAGTTCCTGAATTCTGTCCCTTTAGAATAAACCAGTAAGCTCATGAGTGAACCATTTTCCTGAGTTCTGTGAGTTGTTCTAGCAAACAATAGAACCAGAGGAGGGGGTCATGGGAATTACTCATTTTTAGCTGGTTGATCAGAAACCCAAGTGACAACCTGGAATTGCTATTGATGTTTGAAGTGGGGGCAGTCTTGTAGGACAGAGCCATAAATCTGTGGGATGTCATGCTATCTCTAGGTAGCTAGTTTAAGAATTATGTTAAATTGTAGGACACCTAGCTGATGTCATAGAATTCGTTTGTGTGAGGCAATTAATTGTGTTGGTAAACAGAGTATAGAAGTGTAGAATGTTATAGTATAGTGGAGGGGAGACTTAACCATTTTCAACCATGAAGACAGTGAAGCTTCTGCTCAGGATCCTTCCAAATCACAATGTCAGTTTTTTAAATTTCATATTGTTCTTCTTAAACAAGGTCCCCCAAATTATGTAAACTTCAGGCCCCACAAAACCTGGTTCTGCCACTGACATTTAGAAATGGGACACAGAAGGGCAGAAGCTAGAGCAGTATTCCTCTGAAAATAGTCCTGGGTTCACCTGCCTCAGAATCACCTGGAAAGCTTGATAAAATGCAGACCACCCTCTCCCCCCGCCACTGCAATCCATCTAAAGAAACTGATTAAGTAGGTCAGATTGGGCCCTGGGAATGTGCTTGTTTAACAATTTCCCCCAGGTGATCTTACTATGAACACTAAAGTTTTTGAACTCTTGGTTCAAATTCCTGGCCTAGGCTTATCAATGATCTTCATAGTGTACCCTATGGGCTCCTAGTGGCTTGTTGGTGATCTAACATGCAAAATAAAATATAAGGCAAGAATGAGCTGGTCTTAGGATAATTTCTTATCCAATGGAGCTGGGAAAGTTTAATTTAAATGATTTTTGCTCTTGAAGAGTTAGCAAACACTTCCTAAAATTATTGAGCAATCTTATGTGGTAAAATTCCAAATTCTCTTGGCCCCATACTTAATCAAGGGGTCACTTTCAGGAGACCCCTCCTACACTGTTGGTGGGAATGCAACCTGGTGCAGCCACTCTGGAAAACAGTATGGAGGTTCCTCAAAAAGTTGAAAATTAAACTATCCTATGATGCAGCAATTGCACTACTGGTTATTTACCCCAAAGATACAAATGTAGTGATCCGGAGGGGCACCTGTGCCGCAATGTTTATAGCAGCAATGTCCACAATAGCCAAACTATGGAAATAGCTCAGATGTCCATCGACAGATGAATGGATAAAGAAGATGTGGTATATATATATACAATGGAATATTACTCAGCCATCAAAAAAAATGAAATCTTGCCATTTGCAATGACGTGGATGGAAATAGAGGGTATTATGCTAAGTGAAATAAGTCAATCAGAGAAAGACAATGATATGATCTCACTCATATGTGGAATTTAAGAAACAAAACAGAGAACCATAGGGGAAGAGAGGAAAAAATAAAACAAGATGAAACCAGAGAGGGAGACAAACCATAAGAGACAAGAGTCTCATAGGAAAACTATGGGTTGCTGGAGGGGAGGAGGGGTGGAGGAATGGGGTAACTGGGTGATGGACATTAAGGAGGGCCTGTGATGTAATGAGCACTGGGTGTTATATAAGACTGATGAGTCACAGACCTGTAGCTCTGAAACAAATAATATATTATATGTTAATTAGTTGAATTTAATATTTTTTTTTAAAAAGGGGTCACTTTGAGCCAGCATGAGAAACTTCCTACAGGGCATTTGATCTTCTTATCTAATCATAGCTGATACCTCTCTCCATTTTCCTCCTCCCTATAGTCCAGATAGAGGAAAGCATTGAAAGGACAGTAGAAGGGAAGCAGATATTAACATAATTGTCAGCACACTGCCTTCCTCATTGAGCACAGTTGTTGTCACAGTGTGCTGCTTCTGCTTTGGCCTTTTGTTCTGAATGAAGTTGAGTTTGTCATGCAGGGATGGGTGGAGATAATCTTAAAGTCTTTTGTCAAAATGAGCCACAGATATCAAAGTAGGAGCTTTGGCTAAAAAACTATATTGATTAAGGAAGTGCTATGAGATTTTAGCCAAATTATATATTCTCTCTATTCCAAGGTGAGTGATCATTTCTGTGATAAGCAGAATAGTGTAGTAGTTAAAAATTTGGGCTCTCAAGTTAGGCAGACCTGGGGATGAATAATTTTTTCATCACCTTTTTTTTTTTAGGGGTGGGGGCAGAGGAAGAGAGAGAGAATCTTAAGCAGGCTCCATGCTCAGCACAGAGCCCAACATGGGGTTCGAACTCACAACCCTAAGATCATGACCTGATCTGAAATCAAAAGTCAAAGTCTTAACTGATAGAACCACGCAGGAGCATTTTTTTCATCACTTTTGAAGTTGTATGACCTTGGGATCTGACTTGTTTCCTCATCTGCAAAATAAGGATAACAACAAAGAGAAATGCCTTTATATTAGTGATTTTTGGCCAGATAACAAATTACCTCAAAACTTAACATTCATTGTCTCATATTGTTTCTGGGGATCAGGAATCTGGAAGCAGCTTAGCTGGGTAGTTCTGGCACAGGGTCTCCTGGAGGTTGTAGTCAAGCTGTCGGTTGAAGCTGAAGTCATCTGAAGTCTTGATCGGTTCCGGAGGATCAGCTTCAATCTCACTCAGATGTCTGTTGGCAGAAAGCATTATCTGCCTGCCATGTGTGTCTTTCTGTAGGACTGCTTCCAAAATGGCAGACCTTTCCCAGAGCAAGCTATCTAAGAGAGAAAGCAAGGGTTACCAAGACAGATGCCACAGTGTCTTTTATAACCTTATATTGAAAGTGACATACCATAACTTCTGTCATATTCTATTGGTTACATAGACCAACCATGGTATAGTGTAGGAGGGGACTGCATAAGGGCGTGAATGCCAGGAGCAGAGATCACAGGGAGCTGTCTCAGGGCTGGTTACCTCTGCCTTCAAATAGTTTTCCTCAGCAATGCCACAGACACTTTTTTATTTATTTTTATTTTTATTTTTTGCTTTAATTTTAGATGAGAGCCAGGAGGCTTTGAAATGATCATAGTGGTTTATAATGTACCAGCAAATGAAAGGCATCTGAGCATCAAGATAAATGTCTGAGTGGGGTCTACTAGCCACTTGAAAAGCATGTGGCTCCACATGCCTAAGAAATCCACAGCTGACTTTAGTAAAATCTCAACTATTAAATATTGCAGCTCTGCACTTTAACAAAGTGCAAAGGACAGAAGTTGTCTCTATATTAACAAGTAAGAATGGTTAGCGGATAAGGCATGGTTTACAAATCTGTGTTTATGATTGGGGTCTGGCTGAAAAACAGCAAGAATAAACCATACAACCTCGGAAGTCTAATTCTAGCCGGAAATTGCTTTGAAATAACATCAGACTTCATTCACTCCCCAACTGACTTTTCTTTGATGACCAGTTTGGACACATCAATAAAATGTCCTGTCACTTACCATATTTTATTTTCTTACAGCATTTCCTACTGATGGAAATTCTAATGGTGCCTTCTTACAGCAGAATCCACACTCTGATTTAGATTTGCCAAGCCGATTGGTTTTGGCTAAATTTCTTGCCCAAGTGCAGGCCCTTATGGTTTGAGAGATCTCATTTAAAGATCCCTAAAGAAAAATATGCAGCCTTTACTGGCTTGGATTTGTAACTCCAAATTTTAGAAGAAAGCGGCTGGTTAACGTTATAGACATTTTGAAGTACTTGTCTTTCAGAAATGCGAAGAATAGCAAGAAAAGCCTTTTGATGGTTCAGACTTTATTTTATTTTATGTACTTATTAATTGGTACACTTTCTCCCCCATTTTAACCAAAGATTCTGTACATTGAAACAATAAGTAAAGACATGTGTCTGCTTTAAAATCTTGATATTGGTTAAGTCTCCGTAGTCCTTTTTCATGCTTTCTGGGAAAAGGCTCTTCTGTTCTCTCAGCCCAGCAGTACTTTGATCTCAGAAGCAGTGCCATTTGGTTGTAAATGTATGTGGTGCCTTTGATCTACTACTTAGCTGGTCTTATTTAAAATAGATAGCTTCTTTCATCTAAGTCGTGTTTACTAGGTCTCTGTCTATGAAAAATGGCTTAAATTGCCATTATTTAGATAGAAAGTTATGTAAAGTTTCTTAGGATTGCCCAGATCTGAGTGTAGTTCTCTACACTCTAAAAGCCCAATGGCTCTATTATAGATTTTATAAAGCAAATTCCTATTAAAATGGGCTACTCCTACAGATGTCAGGTAATATTTGCAAAAACTTTGTTTGCTTTTTGATAGGAAACTGATTTTCCAAAGAATAATAAGCATATCCTACACTCAGGCGAAAATGATCATTTTAGACTGTCTGAACTTAATGACCAATTATCCCTCTGAAATTCACACATTAATATATTTTTATATTACTGCATTTTACATACCACATAGGGTATATTGAAATGGGATTTTTTTTTTAAATAATGAGTATATATAATTCTCTTCTTTATGAGGATTTCTTGAACATTTTCTCAGGTACCTTAATGACGTGTGTTTTGATTTTCCAGGCCTATTCAGTTATTCATTCAGCAAACTATATTTCAAGTACAGAGACACAAAGATGACTTAGTCACAGACTCTGCCTTTAGGTTGCTCATAGCCTAGGGTTGTGGGGCAGAGCACTAATATATAATTTCATGGCAGTGTGGTGATGCCTCTCCTGGACAGCGATCCTCCCACCGTGGCCTTGGGAGTGGTCATGGAAAACTTTCTGGAAGACGTGGCACCTGAGTTTCATTGCAAGCCTGCCAACTCAGAACTCAATGTCCCATAAATTCCCAGTCAAGTCCATAAGGCAAAGTCGACCTATCTGTCCAGACCCATCTAATTTAATACAAGTGTCCTAAACCTTAGCAGAGGTCTAAATATTCTATGACTTTTGCTGCCTGAAGCAACCCCAAAGCCTTCTTAATTGTCATTCAACTCTAAGGAGGAAAACCCCAAACCACTTTTAAAACTTTTGCACCATTCTTTATTTAAAAGGAGATATTGGAACTCTCTTTGTGTTGTAAACTAAAATAGCTGTGTATATTGCTATTTTTGTTAGGTTACTGACACGTGTCTTTTTCCATCCTTTTTGGTGTCCTGTTCCTATTTTAGAAGTCTTGTCATTACTTCATCTGAATACTAACCACATGTGAGCATTTCCAAGGGCTGACCCTGGGAGTAGGCACTCTGGAGGATGCTCAAGAAATATATAAGTGGCCCTTCCCAGGCCTGAAGGTGGGAGAGGAGCAGGAAGAAGTAATCTGTAGTCAAGTAAGGGATCATTACAGTAGTAGTCACACTGTCCAAAGAGGGAGGTTGAAGCAGGAAAATCAGAGAAGGCTGGGGCCTGACCTCAGGGGACTCATACAGGGTTCGTGGAGATGGAGAGAAGAGGCCAGCCTCTAGAGGATACAAGACCATGAGTTTGGAGCATTCCTCAGTCAGTGCAAGGATGGTCAGTATGGGGCAGATGAGGTAGAGGCGAGGATGTGTGGAAAGCAAACTGAGGGGGTTTAGCTTTTTTCCAGTGGAGTTACTAAGTCTTTGAGGCTGCAAAACATGAAAATAAAGTGGGATCTTTGATACTTGCCCTGTTCTTTCACATCAGTCACCAAACACTACTGATTCTGAGAATTATGCATTTTAGGTGGTAGGAATCCTAGAGATCAGAGAGCCTGGCCTTCCCGTTTGTGCAGTGAGGAAATAAGTCCCAAAATTGAGGAGGCCTGTGTCTCACAATCACTAAGTAGCAGAGCCAGGGGTGTTGGTCCACCCTGTTGACCAGGACCTGAGCCCGAGTTTCTCTTCCTGGGGCTTGTTTCCCACCAGGAGTTTTGGAGTAGGGTCTAGAACCCTTGATAATTCACAGGAACCTGTAGGAGAAATAGCATCTCACCGTCCAGTAGGAGTGGGCTCCAAGGACAGTGCAGTTCTCATAGGGCTTCATCCCTCTATATGGAACCCCAGGAGTCCACACCAAGCCAGAATTTGAATAAGAGGAGCTGTAGTTGATAATAAAAGAGAGAGGATAGAAAAGAATCAGGATACATTGAGCAGACCCATATGAGCCACAGGAAATCCAGGTTAGTAGAATAGAGAGCAATATTACTTTTAGGAGAATTTTTTTAATGAGTTGCTAATCATACTCTGCCTATGGTTCCTAACTTCAGAAAGGCCAAATGAAGCATGTCCCACCCACTGTGTGGACTGAGAGCAAGGTGGACATGGCGGTCCTCCAGTTGCTGGAGTGGTGGGGGTTGGGAGGGATGGGGTGGCTGGGTGATGGACATTAGGGAGGGTATGTGCGACAGTGAGTGCTGTGAATTGTGGAAGACTGATGAATCACAGACCTGTACCCCTGAAACAAATAATACATTATATGTTAAAAAAATTTTTAAAAAAGAAGAGGATAGTAGGAAGGGAAAAATGAAAAGAGGGAAATCGGAGGGGGAGACGAACCATGAGAGACGATGGACTCTGGGAAACAAACTGAGGGTTCTGGAGGGGAGGGGGGTGGGGGGATGGGTTAGCCTGGTGATGGGTATTAAAGAGGGCACATTCTGCATGGAGCACTGGGTGTTACATGCAAACAATGAATCATGGAACACTACATCACAAACTAATGATATAATGATGGTGATTAACATAACATAATAAAAAAAAAAGAAAATCAGGGAACTGTTATTAGAGGGAAGTGGGGGGATAAATGCTGGAAAAGCCAAAACAATAGATTTTGACAGCAGCTCCCTTGTCCTGAACTGGACATGTGAGTACATATAAGAGTGGGATAGTCCCATAGAATATTACCATGTGCCAGGTATTCTCAGTGCTTCATGTATATTAAATAATTGTGTCTATCCTCAGCTCGATGACATAAGCATTACTATTATTCCCATTTACAGAGGAGGAAATTGAAACACAGAAAGGTTAACTTGCCCACAGTCTTTTAGCTAACAAGTACCATAGCTGGGATCTGAATCTAAGCAGTCTGACTCCAGAACCTGTGTTCTTAATTACTGTGTTAAAAATATCTCCCATTTTCCTTCTTTCCTTACATTTTTTCCCTCTGAGATAAGAATTTGAGGAAGGCCCTAAAAATGAATGTACTCACCAAGTACATAATAGTAGCTATTATTATTTTTATTATTAGTTATTAACAGTATGCAAAGTCTGTGGTGCAGAGGAGACATTCAAAGACTATAAAATAAGACAAAAATGATTTGAAGACCAGCCAAAACATTTGCATGAACTCTATGGCAGAAGGAAAATCTGCATGATCTTCAGGGGATTAGCAATGGGTAAGAAAGAATAGGTGTAGAGTAAATGTATGAATGAAAATGTTCAGAAATCCACTGAGGCAGTGATAAAAATGGTGAGATGCTGAATCCTCTAATGATTCCTTTTCTCCTTCCTTTCTCAAGTGCTGCTTAAGTAGAGCTGAAGCCAGACGGGATGCAGCTAAAGTGGCCCTAATCAACTCCCTCTTCAATGAGCTGCCCTCTAGAAGGATCACTAAGGAATTCATTATGGAGAGTGTGCAGGAAGCAGTTGCCTCCACCAATGTGAGTACCCACTAGGGTAGAAAGCTGGATGCACTGAGACACCAAGGCAGTTGAATCTGGGGAAATACTAGAGTGAGCAAATTCTTTGAGGATTGTGCAAGTTTGGGAAGACTGGCTGGCTTGGTCGGGAGTTTCAGCCTCACACTGGGCAGAGAGTTTACTTAAAAAAAAAAAAAAAGAATTGTGTGGGTTTAATTTTTACCCATGAAATCATTGATTTTCAACAAAATGAACACTTGGATTGGAAATCAAGAAACTGGAGCTGGTTCCCTATGCCACATGTCAGAAATATTTTTTAGCTGCCCTGGATGACCATTAATCAAATTTTAAATCAAAGTAGATAATTTGATCCATCCTGATTTGTTTATTTGAATGTTTGCTGTTTGAAAAGTATTGATACTTTTAGGGCCTGGGAATGCATGTAACTGAATACTGCTTTAATCTAGAGATAAACTAGCTCATTTTTTACCCAAACTTGACAAGTCATAAAAATTATCTTAAGTGCTTATTAAAAGTGCCAATTCCCCAACCAGAGTGGGGGTCCAGCAGTCTGTATTTTTAAGGAAAGGCTGACTCCTTAGGCACGGAAAAGCCATATGCCCAATATCTGTTAGCCCTTAGAATTATCATGCTTAATATTAATTCTTTCAGAGAGCTGAAAATTTTTTTTCAGAGAAAATTTCTGTTAATGGACACAATTAATGCAAAGTGCTTTAAGAGCAAAAACTCTTGTCTTAGAAATTTAGGTAGAATATTTTCTCAGCAATCTAGGAGTAGATAATTTGCCTCATGAATTATTTAGAACATCTGATACTTGATACCTACCAACTACAAACAATGGAGAAGCCTTGGTTTCCCACTGGGGCAGGTATCTCCCTGTGTGTCCTCCAAAGGCAGAAACTTGGCATTACTGAGGGCATTAGCCACCTCCTGGCTTTGCTTTTAGCACAGGTAAACCCCATCTGAGATTTACATTCTCTCATCACCTTAATCTGATTATAAAGGTTCTGTGATTTTGGAGAAGCTGCTGAAAATGAAGGACACCTTGTCACACTAGCGTGACCCTTTTGTTCCTTTTCCCCTCATACATGCTCTTGTCGCCCACAGAAGAGTTAAGAGACGGGGCAGGGGACAGAGAGAGGCTGACCTGGGAGGAGACATCGGAGATCTCTGTTCTGTATCTGCTGTCAGGATGAAAGGAAGCTTTTATTTTCGTGATTTGTAAATTTCAAGGGCCTTTGAGGAAGAGAAGTTAGGAAAATGATGCCTGATTTATATGTGTGGAATTTACTCAGGAGCAAGGAGGGGCCCTCAATGTAAATGTAATTTATCATTTTTTCATGGAAATTTCTAAGGAAAGAGAATATATAAGGTTTGCAGGCTTCTGGATGGATTTCCTCTGGGATATTTAAAAAGCCAACATAAATATTTCAGCGGCAGCATGTTAATGTTATTGCATTCAGAAGCTATAAATTGGCTGCTATCGGATGCTGGCAGTTGTTTGTTCAGCCTCACAAAGGCATTGCCCACCTTCCCAGAAATCCGAGGCCCTGGGATCCTGCAGGGTAGGCCCCAGTGCCAGTCCAGGACTCGTGTTAGCTTTTTTTTACTGCCACTACCCCTAACCAAATTGAAGGTCAGATTCATTTCTATTCATCACCCCATGCACCTTGTTTCCTAAAGATTAAGTAGTCTGGAAGTGAAAAAAACACACACCAAGATCTATGTCTCCAGGTCAAACACCAGCATATTATAAAAAGCTCCCATTAAGAATCAGGGCAGTGGGGGGGGGGGGGAACGGTTAGCCTGGTGATGGGTATTAAAGAGGGCACGTTCTGCATGGAGCACTGGGTGTTATGCGCAAACAATGAATCATGGAACACTACATCAAAAACTAATGATGTAATATATGGTGATTAACATAACATAATAATAAAAAAAAAATAAAAAAAGAATCAGGGCAGTAAAATATGAATGGTCCAAACAACCAGAGAATTCTTTCCCTGTCAATGATATAATCTTGCCTGGTCACCAACAAATCAGAACAATGTCAGCATTTCAAAATTTCAAATGACAGATGAAGGCAGCCTTCCAGAGGGCAACCACTCAAACATTACCACCATCTAACAGCAAAAACTTTGTACGAAGATACAGAAATTTCTACTTTGGGAAAATTATTCTTTTAGCAAATATATAATCAGATAACATTCGAATGAATGTTCAAATTGATTACAAAAATCCTCTTTATTCTGAGTCATGGTGAGATTAAGAATTTTATCCCAGATCAACTGGAAACTTGGTTGTAGAATGCACACCCGAAGGCTCAATATAGTAGTTTTACTGTAGGGCCACAGCATTAATTCGTGGCCACAAAAGAAGGGGAAGGAAAAATCCATAATATTTTCCTTTTCTGCTTTCTTCCCAAGGGCACTTTGGATGATGCAGATGACCCCAGCACCAGCATTGGAGCCTACCACTACATGTTGGAGTCAAACATGGGGAAGACCATGCTGGAGTTTCAGGTACCTGACTTCTTGCTACGTGTTTATTTTGGTACACAATTCAGAAACCCGGGAGAATGCCACTCTTATCATTAACATCTCCTGTCCCAATAATCTAGTCTTTTTTTGTTTTGGTCATTTTAATTTAACTCTCTTCAAATCCAGCATGGTAGCTCTGTCTAAGCCATACCTCAGGAGACTAAAACAAATAAGCAAACAAGGCAGTCTTTGCGTTCTTAAAGCGGAGTAAAACACTTGAGTCTAAGAAACAGCTGGGGAACACCACCACCTGAAGACCTGTAACATTTCACCAGCTCTTCAGTACAAAGTTCCCTTTTAAGTCAAATTAAACAGTTTGAAGTGTTGGTTGTGACCATTTGGTTCTTAATTACCCGAAGTCATAGAAGAAGTTATCTGTAATGTATATTAAACAATGCCCCCCTCAGTTCTGGTATTCCCATTAAACAAGATCTGCCACCACCCATTGTTAACTAGATCAAAACATTCAGCAAACTGTAACCCTGTTTCATCCATTGCTGACAAGTGATATTAATAGAGCTGAGGAACTACACTACCTATTATTTGCAAGTCTGATGGACTTTATGGACCAAAATGTTCATCACGGTGTATTTACAACAGTGTTTCATCTGAGCCCTGAAGCCACCAGCTTTCAACTACCTTTCAAACTGTTTTCTGGACTGCAATGGCATACAGCCACTTTGCAGGTGGATACATCCCTCCTGTCCATTTTTTTAAAAAATCAGTGGTTTCCCTCATTAGTCCCTTGTTTGACTGGAAGAAAAATACTCTCTCTTCACTTGGTCATTGAGTTTTCTTTTAAGTGGCAGGTCTCACTGAATTTGATGTTGATTGCCTTGGGTTTGAAGAGACCAGGTATCTCTAAAGCCTACCCTCTGGAATAAACAGAGGCATGCATGAATTCAGTGATTCTGAGCCCAGACTGAAGTGGGCTGGTCCAGGTTAGCTTGGCTCTACTTCTCACCTCTAAATCTGTTTCCTCATCATATGTAAATTAGGGAGACTAATAGTACTGGTGCTACCTCCCAGTGCCAGTGTGAGCATTAAACAGGACAATAATTGAAAGAGTCCAGAACAGTTCCTGGCATATGGTGAATACTCACTGAAGATTGACAACTGTTATTATACATACTTCTGCAGAAGGATGTCTTCACTTGAAATGCCAAAGACTACCGCATGGATTCCCTTGACAACTTTATCTAACTTAAACTTTTCAAATGAGAACAAGGCAGCTCTCTGCCAACATTTCAGGGATCTTGGCTGTAGAATAAAAGAGTAGAACTATAAAGGTTCCATGCTTTTCCCCCATAGTGATCTAAAGTCAAACAGAAAAAAACAAAAGGGAGGAGCATAACACAAGGAAAGAAGACCAATTTTTAAAAACTGAACAGAACTATGTGTGAAACCTGCTCTACCACTTCCTGCCTGGGCATGTAATTATCTGAGACTCAGTTTTCTCTCTTTTTTTTTTAAGATTTTATTTATTTATTTGACAGATAGATAGAGAGCACAAGTAGGCAGAGTGGCAGGCAGAGGGAGAGGGAGAAGCAGGCTCCCTGCTGAGCAGGGAGCCGGATGTGGGGCTCGATCGCAGGACCCCAGGGTATTGATCTGAGCCGAAGGCAGCCGCTTAACCGACTGAGCCACCCAGGCGCCCCCTGAGACTCAGTTTTCTCATCTGTAAAATAAGAATCATAACACCCATTGGGTAGGATTTTTTTGGAATTTACATAACATGACATTTATAAAGTATCTAGTATAGTAATTTCGCCAAGGAAGAACCCCATTTATTTTAATTCCTCCCCTCTCGACCCCGACAAAAGAATATTGTACTTCTCATATTATAAAATGAATGTTGCCTGCCATGGTACATAGTAGCTTGTATGTAATTTAGTAGCTATTTTCAGAAAATTAAGAATGATTTTTGAATGCAATTGAGTTAGTCTGCCAAAGATGGGGAAGGCAAGATTAAAAAACAATTCTTAAAATTTTGTCCAAGTACTATGAATGGCTGTACTCAACCACCTTTTAGTAATTCTTAATTACCTTGCAATGGGCTGTTTGTTTTCTGTGTGGTCTATGTCGTATTTAAATATGTGAAATAATAACTTGAATCAAACTGTGGAAATGCTTCATAAATTCTCATAAAAGAGGCTGGGAGCAGGATGGAGGACACAGGAAGAGGAAGATGTGAGGGCAGGAAAAATCCAAACTCACTCCCCCAGTAGGGATGCTGGCAACCCAGGAGGAGGGCCATGGAGCACATCCCTTTTACTTCCGCCAGTTCCCGGTTGCCTGCTGGGTCCCAGCACATTCCTTGGTGGCCGGGGTTAAATGCATCAGCTTGTTTCAGCACGTAATGGGAATTGACCACAGACCCGGGCTGTTTGCCGCCGACACAGCAATTCAGTACCCCTGGTGGGTAATAGATGTGTGTCTGTATCTAGCTACGGATGACTATACCATATAAAAACAAGGCTGGTGTCTCCTGACTGCCTGCAGGCTTTCCATGGGGGCTGTCAAGGAGGCAGCACTCAGAGGAAACATGATAGGCTTCTGCTTACGTTTACTTCATGGGAGGGAAGCAGAGTAGCCTTGCCATACAGAAAATTGCCTGATGTTTGTGGGGGAGGGATGGCGACAGCACTAGCCACTGGGTCTTGTCAAGGCCAGATCTGAGACGGACTTTGACTGAAGCTGGTTAATATATTTATTCTGAAGCCTAATGCAGTCCAAGGACGAGTTGTTTATTTACATCTTTGCTAAATTCTCCAGGTCGCCTTTTAAAACCTCATCCCATAAACAGATTTCCTCTTAAATCCATTCTCTTGGGTAGGGAGATGGTGCCCACCTGTTTTTCAAGTTCTCCATTTACAATGTTTGTTTTTCTTATTTCTGATGAATCACAGAACCAAGAGAGTCTCCCAGACAAAGTTCCAGAGAGAAGCAGAGTGCATTTTCTCCCCACGAAGTAGCTGAAAGGGCAAACATTATTCCTAATAGGAGGCAACACCAGGAAGCACTGTGAAGACAGAGCCCAGCTGTCGGTGGTTTAAACTGAATGAATGACAAATTGAACCAGGAAAGCTGTAGGATGAAAGCTACAACTTGCAGAAATCACAGGGCTTGCTTCTCCATTTGATTTCAAATTTATTTTATGATCAGGACTGGCCACATAATTCTTGGGGCCCATACAAAATGAAAATGCAGGGCCTTCTGTGAAAAAATTAAGAATTTCAAGTCAGTGGAGCATGAAATCAAGCTTGGGGTCCTGTGTGACTGCACACATCACAAGTTCATGAGGCCAGCATTGTCCCTGAGACAGACTCACCAGAAGGGACCAGACTAGGGTAAAGAGAGTTAGGCCTTCACCTCAGGCACAAAATTTAAAGGAGTGTTAAAAAACTCAGTGATCAAGACAATATTATAATGCACTATCTTAAAAAACTCAAAATGAATGTGAAAAAATTCGTCAACAAAATATCAAAATTTTAAATAAAGACAGAATTTTTTTAAAGATTTTATTTATTTGAGAGACAGAGCACAAGTGGAATGTAGGGGCAGAGGGAGAAGCAGGGTCCCCACTGAGCAGGGAGCCTGACGTGGGGCTCGATCCCAGGACCCTGGGATCATGACCTGAGCTGAAGGCAGATGCCTAACTGATTGAGCCACCCAGGCGCCCCTAAAGACAGAATTTTAAATAAAAGAACCTGAACTTTCATGACTCACCTTGAATCTTGCTTCACACACCTCACCCTCCCTGATGTTTGTGGGGGAGGGATGGTGACAGCACTAGCCACTAGTCCCAACCCAACCTATAGGCCAGCTGCTTGTTTATCTGTCAAGCCTACCAAAATTCCCTGGGGTTCTACATCAGCCACCTAACAAATAACACAGCACAAAGACTTGAATGAGGAGCAGGACAGATAGCTCACCAAACAGATTTCCTTTAAAGTGATAAGGCTTTGACAGATAGAAAACAGAACTGTGAAAACCAGGCAGCAAGGAATCTTGGTGAAACTAGGAAATCCTTACTGAAGTCCACAACCCTCTCCTTGCCAGTCTACAATGCAAGGATTTCCGATGGAATCAATGAGAGCCATAAAAGGATTTCATGGGTTCATACAGCTTCGGGAAGATCTGAGGATAGTGAATTTGGTCTTATGACAGGAAATAAAGAAGTGGGACAGGAAGAATGTGGGAATATTTCAATATACGTTACATAGTGATGGTAAGATTAGTATCTCTACAGAGGAGGGCAAGAACTAGATTGGGACATAATGTACGAAGGCAGAAAGAAGGTCATTTTCCCTGTGGGATTTTAGGAACAAGAACAACACTAAGGAAGAGGCAGTTGTGTTACAGCAAAAACTCCTTGGGGATGGAATAGAAATTTAGGCAAACCAGAAGGGGTGTGACGGATGACTCTCGGGTAGTCAAAAACAGTTCAAGTCTCTGTGGGGAAGTTTTTGAGAGATGTAGGTTGCCAAGGGACATGAGAATGGTTTCTGGCTTTGTTCACAGCAGAATTGTGGGTTCTAAAGTCTTAGGAAGATTGCTGGGTAGAATGGGAGTTTATCTGGAAGGGGGGCAATGGTTAGTATATAAATAAGAATGAGAGCTTAGAAGACATTGGAGGAAGAATATGTTACTAAGGAACTAATTGTCAGAGGAGGGAATTAAGAGCCCCATAGGCTGTTCCTCTAACTGGGCCACAGGCGTACAAGGACAATACCAAGAGGACTATTGAAAGTCACACAAGAACTCAGTATATCTTTCTGGGTTATACCGAGTTTAACCATTATAAACTTGGGTTGGGGGAAGGTGGAGGACTGGAGGTGGTATTTATTATTTTTTAAAATGGACATTACAATCGAATGCAAAATGCAAGTGGAGTCTTAAAACATTAAACGAAAAGAAATGTCTTATTTGGAAATAGTGGCCATTCTATAACACCACAGAGACTGTTCCCTATCAGGACATAAAAAGTGTTCCTTTTCATTTTTCTGGCTACAAAGTCTTTACTGAGTAGGTTAAAGGTACAGGGAGAAAGGCAGCATAGATTTACCCTCCTCAGTCACTGGGGTTACTTTGATGAGAAGCACAGGGGTGAGAAGCAGATTACTTAAAATTGGGCCATAGAACTAACCATTCTCACTGTTGCAGATTATCATAGTGATGTGACAGAGTGCAAATCTGGACGGGGCAGAAAGAAGTGGAGGAGAGAGAGGGGGCATGAGAGGGACGGCTTCCCTGGGCAGTGGGCTCAGGACCCTAAGCAGATGGTGGCATCTCTGTTTGGGGCAGGAGGAGTAATTCCCCTGGTATCCGTGTCGTATTTTAATTAATGGAAACACATGGTTTTGCTTTTACTGAGGTCTCTATGGGCTCTTCGAGTGCTTACTGTACAGTAGAAAATAGACAAAATCCCCAACTGAAAAGAAGAAAAAAAAAAAAAAAACATTACATTCTACTGGCAATTTCAGACATAAGAATGGTGATATTTGCTCTTCTGATCATCTTATAGCTTTAAAATTTACCTAATAATTTTAAGATGTCTGAAATATCAGAATGCCTTAGGTCTCCTCATTTTCATAATTTAAACTTTTTCCTGAGCAAGCAGAGGGAAAGACAATAAAAATCAGTTTTTTTGAATGGTCAGTAGAACAACTGTCTAAATGTTCAGTTTTCATAATTAGTGTCATAACCAAAAATTTCCTTAATTTCCTTAACTATATTGTGTCTATGTGGTTTATACTGTTAAGCCATGATAGGTGTTTCTCTGACCAAAAAAGAAAAAAAAAAAATGCAGATAGCTTCAATGGAAGACTGCCACTTCTAATCACATTAGGAAAATAAAGTCTTCAGAGTTTATACAGTTTAGCTTGCCCTTGATATCATGAAGGGAAAGGATGCTGATTGAAGCTTAATGCCATGCTCAGCCCTGACTATTGGATGTGGAAACTAGGGATTGGTTTCGATGTCAATTCAACCTGATTATCCATATTTTCAGGCATTTTCCTGACTGAATTTATAAACGTAGGAGTATTTTACAGTTCCTGTAGTTTGTCCATTATATGTTATCTGTATTTACTTTTTGGCCAAAATTTTTAAAAATTTAAATGGTTTTCTTTAATATATAATATTGTCACATGATTCAAAACTCCAAAGGTACAAAAGAATGTCAGTGGGTGGTCTCCCTCACACTCCTGCCCCACAGGCATTCCTGTTCCCACCCTCAGGGACAACTATGTTACCCAGTTCTTTTGTATCTTGCCATAACTCTCCTAGGCATTTACAAGCAAATATTTAGAGGGATTTTCTTTTCCTTTTTAATCAAATACTAGCACACAGTATATGTGTTGTGCACTTTGCTTTTCTTTTAACACCACATCATAGAGATTCTTTATATTAGAACCTAGAGGGGGACGCCTGGGTGGCTCAGTTGGTTAAGCATCTACTTTCAGCTCAGGTGATGATCCTAGGGTCCTGGGATCGAGCCCCACATCGAGCTCCCTGCTCAGCGGGAAACCTTCTTCCCCCTCTCCCACTCCCCCTGCTTGTGTTCCCTCTCTCACTGTGTCTCTCTCCGTCAAATAAACAAAATCTTAAAAAAAAAAAAAAGAACCTAGAGAGCCTTCTCATTCATACTTCTCTATGAATGAAAGTATTCAGTGGTATGAATGTATTGTAGGGGAGGAAAAATAATTTTCCCTCTATGCTTCTGAGTTCTTAGCTGAGACCCCTGTAATAAAAGACAGATTAGTAAGAGAAAAACAGAACTTTATTAACACATATACCTCATGTATACATGAGAGATACTCAGGGAAAAATAGTATCCTTCTGAGGTGGCTTGGAATTTAGGATCAAATACTCTCGTAATAGGGAAAGAGGAAGGGGGAAGGCCTCTTAGGAGATAGTAAATGATTCTTAAGAAAAATGAGTGGGCCCTTAGAAGAATAGATGGGAGGTATGTTAGTCTATGTCTTCTTCTGTGATAAGGGTCAATCTTCCCTAGTTGATGAAATTCTTCAGGAAAGGATTTATCATAATTGGGTTCCTTTGGGAAGATGTGTCTTTAGGCAGATAAGGGGAGTTCAGAGAAAGCCTTTCCTTCCATTTGCTGTTTTTCAAGTGCTTACAGCTTAAAATAATTAATATACCAAAGTGGCATGTTTTTAGGGTGGCATGTCCTGAACTCATATTTTGGAGGCAGCAAATTCTGCTACTCCTCAGTATCATCCTTTTTTTAAACTATTGCTTTAAAAATGAGCATTTAAGGAGTGCCTGGGTGACTCAGTCAGCTAAGCATCTGACTCAGTTTTTGGCCCAGTTCATGATCTCATGGGAGGTGAGATGGAGACTTACATTGGGCTCCATGCTCCCTGGGGAGTCAGCTTGAAGATTCTCTCCCTCTGCCCCTCCTCCCACTCACACACACTCTCTAATGCATAAATCTTAAAAAAAAAAAAAAAAATTTAAGATTTTATTTATTTATTTGAGAGAGAGAGAGAGCATGAGCAGGGGGGAGAAGCAGACTCCCAGTTGAGCAGGGAGCCTGATGCGGGGCTCGATCCCAGGACTCTGGGATCAAGATCTGAGTTGGAGGCAGATGCTTAACCAACTGAGCCACCCAGGTGCCCCTAAAAAATATTTTTGACAATGTCTACCTCAAGCCGACCCCATCTAATTAGATGCAGGAACTGGAATCAGATGGGAAAATAGTAAATTTATTTTCTACCCTACAATCAGAAAATTGCACCATTCTGTAAACTAAAAGCAGAGGTTCTCCCTTCGCCAAAGGCAGTTTTCCCCAGCCGGTCAAAACTGCCCACTTATCCTGGAATGGCATGGAACCTACAGCAAAAGCAACAAAAATCAGAATCTTCGCTGTTGCTGAGCCCTTTGACGCTCATTTATAGCAAATCAATGTCAGCTAAGACATAAGGTACATCAGTCAATACCTGTCAGTACATCACTTAAACATTTATAATTCTGGACCCAAGAAGAGCCAGGTTGAAAAGCAGAGTAGATTATTACTATTTTTCCTTTTCTGTATCTTGTTCTCAGTGACACACTGTGTTGAAGAGGATTACAGTGGAGGATTTTCTATTTAAATAAATAAATAAATCCTTAAAAAATAAAAATAAGCATTTAATATATTTCCAGCCTCAGGCAATTAAAAAAAAAAAAACAGTACAATGAATAACTTTACCTATACATTATTCTGAGATGTGCTGATATTTTTAGATAACCTCTTGGGTGTAGAATTGTTAGAGCATATGTATTGGTATTATTTTACTTTTTATTTATTTATTTATTTATTTTTGGAGGGGGGTAGTTAGAGGAAAAGAAGGAAGAGAGAGAATCTTAAGCAGGCTCCATGCCCAGTGCAAGCCTGAAGGGTTCAATCTCACAACCCTGAGATCAAGCCCTGAGCCAAAATTAAGAGTCCGACACTTAACCAAATGAGCCACCCAGGCACCCCAAGCATATGTACTTTTAGTGTTGAAAGATATTTGTCAACTACTTAGTCATTTAATTGTGCAAATATGTATATAACAGAGGAGGGAAGGAAGAATGCTCCAGAAGCTTGGGGACTCTAGTGTTTGAAAAGTCTCAAAGTATTCTGATGGTATTTTATAGTCTATTTCCCTGAGATAGTTGGGGATCAGAGTTATGCCCTACGCAGCTTTCACACTTTCTTTCACACTTCTGCTCTGAGAGTAATGACAGATGTTTGGGTTTTGTAGGAGCTGATGACCATTTTCCAACTATTGCACTGGAATGGAAACCTAAAAGCCCTACGTGAAACAAAGTGTTCCCGACAGGTGAGATTTTTCCAGTCAATGATGGGTTTGTGTCATATGAACTGAACAGATGGCTTGTCATCCTCCTAGATTTCCTTTATTTGGATTTTTCTCTGTTTAAATCTGGTACTATATCTATTAAGAGCAGAGGATATATGAAAAAATATAACAGTCCACTTGAATCAGGGATGGATCAAATATGCACACTAAGGAGAACATTGCCTGCACATAGGACTGATTAGGTCCTGTACTAAATGCCAAAATGGAGGGATCATTAAAACAGACTTGGTTTCTAAGTCAAATGCTGAATCTCCCTATGCACCTGCCCTGCCTTAGATTTTGTGCCCTTTTCTACTCTCCAGTGCAGAAAGAAATTTGAGAATGCACTGCTTCTGAACCTCCTCACTGAAGAGTGGTAAAGTTGGGTGTAGCAGGAGGATTTTTGTCACCCCCACCAAAAGTCCCCAAAGGATAACAGAAATGATTATAAATTTGGGCAAGCTGGTATTCAATCACCTCAATTTTGGGGGTTGGAAGTTTCCTCTTTACTTCTCAGAAATGAGGTCTCACTATTTCTTTGTTACCTATGAGAAGCACCATTCCCCCCTTTTTTTAATAGCAAAAGCAAATTCCCTCCTGTGTCTTTAACAGTTTTCACCTTCTATCCTCCAAGAGTCATCCTTCCTTTTTGCACCAGTAGACTTTGAAAGGTGGCCATTTGTTTTTGAGAATTTGCTAACAAGAATTTGTATGAGGAATAAAGCCTCTACCAGTCAGCTAGATGTGGGTGGGTATAAGAGTATTCCATGTACTGCAGCCCAGGAGTTTTTAGTTGTTCTTTGGTTAGAAAGTCTGGCTTTCAAAATGTCAAAGATGGAAAAGAAATGAGTAGTTGACAATGGCTATGGCTATTTTTTTCTTTTCCTTTGATTTTATAAAAGGCCTTTGAAATTCACTGGGTTGGTTATAAACAGTTTTCCATGGTTGTTTTTAATTTGTTAAGGTCATAAATAAATACCATATGTTCTTGAAAATAAAAATAAGCAATGCATCCACTCTACAAGATCTTCTTAAAGTGTGTCCTTCAAACCTGTACATGATGTTACAAGGTATTGGCAAATTTTTCACATGAGAATTGACAGTGATTAATTTCAAATTAGTTACAGAAGAGATGATGTACATAAAGGTACCATTATGATATCAATAATGATATTGCCTACAATCCACAGTACATTCTTAAAGTTCTTTCTGTAGTTTCTGTGAGCCATTTGGACTGCCATCTAACTTCCTTATGCTAACAACCAGGAAGTTGACTCTCCTGGTTTCTAAGCCTCCTGCTCTCTGCAATGGGTGTGACCAAACCCAATTCTGCCCCAATCCTTCCATATAATTGTTTCTGTCTCTCAACCTTGCTGAAGGAGATAATGCTGGGCAGAAGAGTTCAAGGAATCAATAAGGCAGTAATATTCATGCATAAAGGGATGCATTTTCAAAGGAAGACATTTTCTAGCAAGGTCAGAGTACTGTTTGTGAACATTATTGAGTCATTCTTCGTGGTAGTGTTTTGACACAACCTAAAGTGACCCTGCTTTGCCCGACCAGCTTAGTCCTTCATTTGCTTTAAGAAGTATATCTTGACATTTGGCTTCCATCTGTGAACATCAGAGAGGTTCAGTTGTTGGCAAAACCTCTATGGATGTGGATGTGGGGGGGTGTCAGAGACAAAGGAAGTGAGGTGTTGGAAGGCCATGAACACAGGTGCCTTTGTTGCTCTTCACTGACACTCTGGACTTTGTCTCTTGGCTCCCAGGAAGTCATCTCCTACTATTCCCAGTATTCCCTAGATGAAAAGATGCGCAGTCACATGGCCCTGGACTGGATCATGAAGGAGAAGGAGTCACCAGGAATCCTCTCTCAAGAGCTACGGATGGCCCTGAGGGAGTTGGAGGAAGCCAGGAAAGCGGGACAAGAACTGCGGTTTTACAAAGAAAAGAAAGAAATCCTGAGTTTAGCCCTGACTCAGATCTACAGTGATCCTGACACCTCCTCACCCAGTGATGATCAGCTGAGCCTAACGGCTCTCTGTGGCTACCACTAGCAAGGCCAGGTCCCGGCTCCCCCGAGGTTAGCAGAGGCCAGACTCTATAGGAAGTTCAGTGAAGGAGGTCATCAGAGGCTTTAGCACCTACAGCTACTACCTGAAGGCTGTACTAATTTTTCCCATCCATTCCATTCACAGAATCTGAGAGTAGTAGGACCTTTATAGGACCCAACATTCCACTCGATGCAGTTTTCCCATCATGCTTTCAGGAGTTCCACCTCTTACTGAAAGGATGGAGACAAGATTGTTGGAAAAATATTTTCCAGGTTTGGCTTCAACTTAAAGCCCTGTTGACATGTGCCTTGCTAGATTATATGTGTTGTTTTAAACAATGGGCCAGTGTAGCACTCCCCCAAAAGAACATCATCCAAGACTGGTGAAAGCATGATAGCATTTTTTAAAAATACTTGGGGTTAAATAAATGATATAAAAAAATACCATGGGTCAGAGTTTCTTCCTAAGCTTTATAAGCTAAGAGGTACTTCTACTCTACTAGGTGTAATCCAAAATTGCAGTGGGGATTTTATCTGGACATCCTACTATCAAAGTGATAATAGTAAGAAAATAACTTGATAAAATTAATTTGCCTTAAAATGCCAGTAATAATCATTTTCTAAAATCTACACTCTTCCATATGGGGATGTCACCTAGAGTAGTACCTTCACTTGTATTCCTCAAGAAGAATTAATATCTAATTTTTATGGGTCCTGGAGTCAGTCATGTTCATTTATAATTTTCAAATAGATTACTTGAATTGATTTGTTTTTATTTTTGCCACCACAGTCATATATCTCATAATGGAGATAATTACTGGCATTCTAAAGGTTAAAGCATTTTGAAAAATCATTAGCTTTTAACAGTGCTTGTGTTTGATTAGTTTCTCATGCATTAGAGAGGAGTCTTTAGCTGTCTTTTTGTTGTTCAAGAATATGAGCCATGAGTGTAGCTCAAATGTAGTGTCATTTTTAGGTTTTAATTAGGCACCTCTCTTTGAAAATGGCTTGACTAGAAAACCAAAGCAAATACAGACCAATTTTTCAATAGTTTCTGGTCACTCAAGTTTAAGAATGGCAGTGGTATCAATTTTAAACATTTGTACGAATTTCCATATTTATAACATGAAAAGGATTATCTTGCAGTTAGTCCAAAATTTCAAAATAAAGAACACAGTTTTTTCAATGTTAAACAAGGTTTCTTTTCCTTCATGTTTAAGCAAATGCAAACTAAGTTTCCTGAAGGCTAAAACCACTATATTTACATGAAAATTCACAGAACCATGATAGTTTAACTTCATATCTAAATATGTACAGATGTAATTGTCACTCCTTAAGTGTCTGTGAAAACTACGTATATTGATCATGTATTTTGGAAGTAGCCTTGATAATAAAAAATTAATTTCATATATTTCTCACACCAGGGGAGAATTTAGCTTCATATCTGCCCTACTCTAATGTGGGAAGGTAATACTATTTAATATTAGATAAACTTAATTTTAAAATATTATTTTAACAAATGTCATATTCCTACCCATAATGAGGCTAAATGTCACCTAGAATAAAACTGTATTCCCTTATAATCACAAAAAGGAATTAGAAGTAATATTTGTAAGTTGAATAAATTTTAAAATTAAGGAAACTTTCTATTTAAAGTAATTATTTCATAAAGTCATTACTCTTTATCATTTCAAAAAGTCATAATTTCCCATGTTGGGTGTATTTAAAGGTAGGTATATCTTTGATGGCATTTGCAGACTTTGACAATGTGCACCTCAAGCTGACATCATCTAATTAGATACAGGAACTGGAATCAGCTGGGAAAATAGTAAATTTATTTTCTACCCTACAATCAGAAAATTGCACCATTCTGTAAACTAAAAGCAGAGGTTCTCCCTTGGCCAAAAAGGCAGTTTTTCCCCAGCTGGCCAAAACTGCCCACTCTTCCTGGAATGGCATGGAACCTACAGCAAAAGCAACAAAAATCAGAATCTTTGCCATTGCTGAGCCCTTTGATGCTCATTTATAGCAAATCAATGTCAGCTAAGACATAAGGTACATCAGTCAATACCTGTCAGTACATCACTTAAACATTTATAATTCCGGACCCAAGAAGAGCCAGGTTGAAAAGCAGAGTAGATTATTACTATTTTTCCTTTTCTGTATCTTATTCTCAGTGACACACTGTGTTAAAGAGGATTGCAGTGGAGGATTCTCTATTAAATATATGGAGCTCTGGGTCCTAAACTTTCATGGTTATAACCCCTTTGAAAATCCGATGAAAGTCATGGACGTCTTCATAGGAAAACAGAGTGCGGTGTATACATTCAAATTTGCACAGTTTCAGAGAGTTTGTGGACTTTTCCAAAGTCCATGGATTGCTCTGTCCAAGAACCTCCAGTTTAGAACTCTTAATTTTGAGCACGCACTTACTGTCTCTTAAACATTTCAGGAGGGATTCAAGCTAGTTCAGACATAGCCCCATGTAGCCTATTTCTAAGATAAATGTCATTATCCTTACATACAGAATTGTACTGTATCTTGACAAGAGATAGTTTAATTTTCACAAAATCCAAATATACCAAATTGTTATGAAAAAGCACCTGAAAGCAAGTCACTAAATGTGTGTGAAGCTATCAGAATATTACCAATTTAATGAAGTCATTGTTCCTCTAATGATCAGAATTTGGTTGTCCATTTGTTCAAAAGCTATAGTCTACTGATCTGTTTTCTGTTAAATTCATTCACTTACCTCTACAAAAGGAGAAGAATAAAATCGCAAATATTCTTGAAATGCTGTACGCACATCAACTTTGAATCTGATCACTTATGTCTCAGGGAAAAGAGGAAAAAAGCATATAAAGATTAACACTTCCCTGTTTCTTTGTGGGAGACTTTTGAAGCTAGCAGTATTGGTGTAGTTGACTTTATCTCTGAAATGCTTTAGAGAATCCTGAGTTATATCATGCCATGCCTTTCTTTCTTGCCAAAGGACAGAAGAAGCCAAAGAATATTTTCATTATCCTTGACTATGTTTACAAGTAAACACTATTCAAGATATTATCACTTACATATTGTTGATACTTTTTTGTTTTGCCTTGCAGAAATGCAAATATTAAGTTTTCTTCTATGGCATCTATGGTGTTAAAGAGTGAATACCGTTTTTAGCCAGGGCTCTTAGGAACATGAAAATCATTTTCTCTACCACAGTTGTTCTCAACTTTGGCTGCACATTAGAAATAATTAAGGAGCTTTAAAAAATCCTAAATGTCTAGACTATACCCAGACCAGTGAAATCAAACTCTCTGGAAGTGGGGCCCAGGCATCAGTATTTTTTAAAACTCCCTAGGTCGTTTCAATGTGCAAGAGGGTTTGAGAATGACTGCTCTACCCAGGAAGGTCTGGCCCAGAGGTCCTTGGCCGAACTAGTGGGAGCTATTACTCCACTTGGCCTTGGCCCCAATTCAAATGTTGAGCTCTTCTGAGGTAGGTAGGACTTGTTTGAGCAACAGGCTTTCCTGGAGCCCAGAACTAAAGTAGGGCAAGCACATGCATGCATGTATGTGTACGTACACACACACACACACACACACACACACACATATGCATGTATGTGTACGTACACACACACACACACACACACACACACACACACACACTGTATCTTAGCAGTACAGCCAGATTCTGCCCCAGGGTTCAGGTTTTCTTTCTCAAATATGATACGTAAAATATCCATACCAGAATCATCTGGGGTACTCATTTAAAAATAAAAGTTCCTGGGTCACACCCAGACCTGCTGACCAAATTACAGGAGAAGGTCTGGATAATTTACCACTTTAACAGGTGTTTCTGATCAAACTTAAATTTGAGCTCTTTTGGCCTAAAGCTACCTAACACATTCTTCAGTGGGCAGCACAGCTCTGCCCCTTTGGATGTAACCAGCCTCCTGGGGTAAAGTGCAGAAAGGAATAAAGGAGAGAAGGGAATGTTGCCCCTCTACCCTTTCTGGAAGCTGGAGAAAAACAGAAGGGGCAAAGAGAGATGGCTGCCTTTTTTCTACCGAAAGAGCAACTCCCACTCTTTTATCACTTTGGCCTTAACATTTGTTATTACTTTTAATCCCTTTACCAGAGACCATAGAAATCTCTTTCAGCTCCTGTTAAAGTCGCTTCTTTAAACCTGATTAAACCCTGGTAGCACTTTGTACTTTGGAACAAAGTAAGTTGTGGGAAAGGCAAGCAGAAGCTTCTTCCTGAGAGCTGTTGATCTGTTGATTCTCTAGTGGTTTGCAAGGGAAAATTACTATAAATATATAATCTATTTATAATATAGATTTATATAATATATAAATATCTATTTATAGCAGTTCCCAATTGTAGCAGCAATTATGTACCACAAATACATTTGTAAGTCAGATGTTCAACCCTGAGGGTGCATTTTTCTATAAAAGCAAAGTCATAAATGGTCGCAAGTTTCCTGAGCTAGCCTACATAAGCAGTAGGGTACCTCAAATATTGATCTATGGAAACTAATACATTCTTAGGTTGTGGGTGGGCAGGGGAAGGTAGAACAAGGTTAGCTGTGGGTCTAGGGTATAATATTGAAAACCTCCCAGGGTGTATTTCTCAGCCCCAAACTGGTTCTCCAGTCTCTTTATTTTCTCTTTGTCCCCCCATAGATTACCTTGCCAACACCCCACCCACTGCCATCACTTGTTGCTTCTTCTGATCATGGTTTCTTCCATTTGCTGACTTACTGAAGAAAAGGTAACTTTTTCCTGCCTTCTTACAAACTCTTTGAAAATTTCTAAGAGTTGGTATCACTAGAGAAACAGGAATATTTGTGTGACCTCCAAATGGCAGCAACTAAGCTTCTCTGCAGACTATTTTCACCAGGGCTGGTGAGGAAAGACACAGACACACAAAGCAGGACTACACTGAACAGGGTAGCCACGGAATCTGTCCCATGCACCCATACTCCTAAGGTTTCCTGCCTCTTTGGTGTTCTCATTGGGCTCCATGTGACACTTCCCCATCCTGATCACAGATGCCCCATAACTAGCCAGTGATTCTGGGTAACCTGGCTCAAAACTCCAAACTGGACTGATCGGTCTGTCTCCTCAGGAATGTGAACTAAGAAACATGGAAGGAATTTGCCAGGAGAGGAAGTTGGAAGAGTCACCTTCACGAGAGCTGTGGTCTGTGCAAGCACAAGTAAGGAGGAAGAAGGAACCATGAATCAGTAGAGGATGCTGCTCTGTAGAAAGAGGAGACGCTGACTAGTGCAGAGAGCAGATGCAGAGAGAGGCAGAGACACAAGGAGAAGGTGAAAGCGTGAAGCCCATGAAGGGACGACAAGAGCTGCTGGCCCAAGTGCCCTGCAATAAATTTTCTTATTTTTTATCTGAGTGGATCACACACCTTGAGACCAAAGAAATCTGACCTTACTCATTCAGAAAAAAAATCACGCTATATTATTCTGGATTTTTTATCCTCTGAGTAGAAACCCCCAAAAAAGAAAAAAAAAAAAAAAACCCGACATGAGGAAGAGCCTCTTCAAGTGATGAAAACGCTGCTGAGAAAAGTAGATCTCAAACCTGGTGACAGAGTTGACTTTTCCCCACTCACTGCCCCTCCCATTCCAATGTCAGGTCTCACAGTGTTCAGGAATCCTTCCAATTCTGAAATAAATTTTTGTATTATGTGCTAATCATCCTGCCCTTGCTCCCCTACAAGGAAATTCCTGTTGTTCTCATGTTCTACGGAGGTATAACCACAGAAGGCAAACAGAACTCTATTTTTAAAAAAGATAGAATTCATAACCTCAAATAACTGGTGTCTTCTTAAAAAATGAGTTACCTCAGGAAACTAATAACATGCTCTGACAATGCTCAAGAATGCAATCTTTGCCAAAGACATTCCAGTCATGAACTCCTCTTTGGAAATGGTCCTCTGAATTCATGTGAGCAAAGAAGAAGAAAAGCAGTGTCTATTGTTGGCTGAAAGCTCCGTGCCATCCTGAACCGACTAGTTTATCTTAGCATCTGGACTATTAGATCAAATACTTAGCAGGTGCTCAATGAATGTTTCTTGAGTAGAAATTTGCTATCAGTGTGTTGGTACCTTCCTTTCTCCTCGATGATGAGTTAATTCATTCACCAGACCTGGCTTTGTTCTACTCGACTAGTCAGGATGCACATGGTTGTTAGGTAGAAACCCAAATCGAGCCTACTAAGCAATGGGAGAGTTTATTGGCTTGTGACACAAGAGTGTTTGTTCCAGGCACATTTGTATCCAGGAGCACAAACCAGGACTTGACCTCTCTCATGATACTGATGTGTACATATGTGCATACAGGTGTATCATTGCTCATTTCTCAAATCAGCTTTCTTTTGTGTTGGCTCCATTTTTAGGCAGGCTGTCCCCTTGGAGCAGCAAGATGGTGACCAGCAGTTTCATGCTTCCCTCATAACAGCAGAAGAAATTCTCTTACCCGCAGTTCAAATCCAAATTCCAGAACTGAGTGCTATAGTGGTGTTTTAGTTCAATTACTGTGCCATTCTTGAGTCACATGTCTGTCCCCCTAGAACTAGCGGTCCATTCATCCCATCCAAACAACATAGACCTAGTGGAGAAGGAGGAGTCACCTGAGGTAAATATGGGTTCAGTTACCAAAGTGAAGAAATGTGGCCATTTCCCAAGACATTTTAAAAATATTTGTCCTTAAGAGCCTTCAGAGACAGAATGAACAATAGAAGAAATGCAGTCTCTCCAACCATTAATTGGGGAAAACGAATCAGGGCAGACAAAAAATAACAGATGTCCACTATGAATACATTGTACCATTTCCAAAAATCAAATCCATCCTCAAAGGACAAATTTTGTCACCATTAAGGATGTTCAAAAGAACATTCTCCCCTGAGGGGAAGTCTAAAAGTGTTTCCAGACCAATCACGTCACTAGACTAAGCATACAAGTTCTCTGAGGGCTCGGATGAAGGGGCCAATGCTCATTTATATGTAAGAGTTCTGTCATGTGGAGAAGCCTAATCACTCACATTAATCTGCAGTCACACTTCATACATCTTCCATGCTGATGAATCGTTGCTATGAAAGTGAGTTAGGAAATTTCCTCTGGTCTATTTCTGGTGGGCCCTGGCTTTCATTATCAGTGGCTGCTAACACTACTTAATAGAAAAGTTGATGCCACCAATTGAAAACAGTTGTGGCAAAACTGGACAGTCCATAGCCTGGGTACTTTATTTGCCCTTACTTATGGCTGAGCACCTTACAAGCTTAAGAATGGCTCCACGCCAACCCATGAGTTGTGACATAAAATGATTTTGGAAACAGTTTATTCTGGCAATCCATGGTGTTTCTTCCAGATATTCCCATGTTTCCATGTAGTGATTTGTTAGTTTATGTCTGGAAGTGAACAGGCTGTACTTAGTGCAAGCCGGTTTTTGTAGGGAAGTCTTGAAAACACAGGTGACCCAAAGAAATACCAGACCACCAGGAGAGTTGAAAAGTCAACCTGAAGCCATAATGAACTAAAACTAAAAAATGGAAGTGATTTTGCCCTTTCAGTTAATCTTCTCTCAAATGACCTGGGAATTTTGTCTTACTTATTTATTCACTGTGGCTACTTAGATTTTTAAAAATGTTTTTTGGGTTTTTTTTTTTGGCCACGAGGCCACGAAAGCAAATAAATCCAAAAGATGGGAGAGGAGAGTTCAATTCTCCTAAAGGTTGAAATGGATTATTTTATCTTAAATGATGACTCATATCAATATTTTTGTTAAAGATGAGGTCACTAACATTGTGAATTAGAGTAAGACAATCATACTGCCTTTCATCCAGAGCACTCTAACTGGGAATATGTTCGCCATGCCTTTTATTTTCTTCATGGGAATCCAAGGACAGTAGCTCCTTGCCCATTTTACCAGTCGTCTGTGAAAAGCCAAGGGGGCTCAGCTCTCACTCTGCTGAAAAGAGGCTTCAGTAGGCTATGTCTCGCCACAAGGGCAACTTCGTCCCAGGCATTGCAGGTGTCACAAACGTTGACAGTAGGATTGGCAGGGTCTAAAATGAACGGCCTAAAACAAAACAAAACACAAAACTATCCACATCTGAACTCAGTTTTGATTTGTTGTATAGTGAGAAAAGGGGATGTCAGAGTTAAAGAAGGAAGGTGGTTAAGAAAAGGACTCTTGGAAGGGTGGAAGCAAGTCCACTGAGGGCTAATACCCATCAGGAGACAGCATCTTGCTTCTGCCCCCCCAACCCCCACCCAACTCCGATGCCCTCTCATTTTTCCTCTTCACCTCTGGAGGCATTTCCTCCCCGCTTTCCTGTCTTCAGTGTCCTCCCCATTTGCCATGTGTATCCACATTTGATTCATTCTACTCAAATTACTTGTAATTCACACTTGAGAATTAAAGTTCTTTGAGAAGTAATCAAAGGGAATTGACTTTGTGCTAATTAAGGCCTTCTCATTTACAGTGAATCACAATCAAACTGTCTTTGCTCCAGACTTTTCTTTCTGGATGGCAAACATGCTTCTTCTATCCTAAGAGCATAGAAAAAGATAAATAGTTACCTTGTGTGTTTCTGGTTCACCTTTACAAAAATGGGGAACTTGGGATGGTAGTGTCTGTGCCAAACAACATCGATTTCTGCATATCGAACCAGAAGCTTGAGGACTGCCCTCATTCCCTGCACCAGGCTGAAGAGCAGCGGCTTTCCCGCCAGCTCCCAGATGTGAATGGTGAGGAGCTCCACTGTGTAAGAGGAGGGAAGTCTCCGGAACCTAGACACACAGGATGAAGGGTTGTCTACTTCCCTTAACCCAGAAAATGAAGACAGATTTATTCAGGTAGGAGATAAATTTCAGCCCAATAGACAATTTGCAGAAGAAGAAATTCTATTTTCAATCTCACTACATATCAAACAATAATTTTCCACCCCTCAGATTGGCAAAATATAAAGAACTATAATATCCAACATGAGTGAGTTTGTGAGAAAATAGACACTCACAGTCTATTGGTGAGAAGGTAAATTAATACAGTCTTTTTGTAAATTAATACAGTCAACTCTATACAAATTTGGTATGTTCCTTCCCGTTCATCAGCATTTTCCACTCTATTTCTTCTGTAGAGAATGTGGCTAGTCTGACTTGAGCACACAATGAATTTTGAAGACTTATATTTTAGAAAAGGGAAAATATTCATTAATAATTTTTATATTGATTGCATGTTGAAATGATAACATTTTTGACATAGTGGGCTAAATATATTATTAAAATTAATTTCATCTATTACATTTTACCCTTCTAGATATTGCTACCAGAATATCTAATACTGCATATGTGGTTTGTATTTGAATCTCACATTTTATTTGTCTTGTATGATTGCACTGTGCTGTACAGTCATTAAAAGAAGGTAGATCGCTAAGATCTCTAGGTACAGATATAAAAAGATATAGATTAAATGAAAAACAATTTTCATAGTGATACATAAAGTGCAAACCCATTTGTTCTTTGTTTTTTAAAAACTAAGCATACATAAAAAACAAATTTGGCAAAATATGTCCTAAATGTTGTTAGGGAGGTGGGAATTTGGGGTAAAGAAGGAAAATTTTTATACATTAATCTTTTAAATTGCAGTTTATGTACATCAGGGAAAAAGAAAATAAAAATTAAAGCTGAGGGTTAAAACAAACTCATGGGAGAAAAAATAAACCAAATCAGATAGTTTCAGGATTTCATGTTGGTTGATATCCAAATGTGTATTTTTGTTGCCTCGGCATTCATTAGCCATAGCAATCTCTTTTGAGGATATGTTGCAAAATCAAGCAGTTTTTTCCCTAACAGAATGAAAATATTTTCGTACTATCGCTATTGGTCATTTGTTTTTACTTAAGTAAATAAAATAGGAAAAACTAAAAGTGGACAAAATTTTTTGTCCCAGTAATGAAATAGCACACCAGATTTCAGCTGATCAATAATTCAGTTCTTGCTATACTCCCTTAGGGGTTGACAACAACAAACACCAGACTTCAAATCCATCTCCAATTGAACCAGCTAATACTCCCATGTGCCAAAAGAAAGCCATGGTTGAAAACCACTCAAGCAGGAGATGCTCTTCATATTCCATGAGAGTAAATGTAGGGGGGAGAAAGACATTTTACAGCGTGTTTACATGGGTAGTTACATACCTCTGACACATGTCCATACTATCTTATGTCCTATTTGAGCCCCTTGACATTGTTTCATTTAACCCTTTCCACATGTTACATGCTCCCAAATTTGTCTTGAATAATATTTCATCATATTTGTGTGCAAGTTTGTTTGCTCTTCAGGAGCATTTATGTTGTTTCTAGTTTTCCTTATCTTAGGCAGCACAATTCTGACCATATTTACATGAATTCCTTTTTTAAATGTGATTTATTTTCTCCAAGGTTGGTCCTCTAGGTATTTCTTAATTCTTTTTCTAAACCTTTATTTTTAGTACTCTTTTTTTATGACATTTTTAATATAAATGGCCTCAACTCTTTTTTTGAAATCAAGTAATAAATAAACAATTTTTTTACTTTTTACTATCACTTTTTTTATATAAGGGAATTACCTTGACAAATGGTTTGAATATTTTAAAATCCTAACACATAATAAATATTTAATACAACATTACCAGATTACTTTCCCAAAATAGAAAACCAATTACCATATCATAACATATGTGATCCAATTTCCCCACAATACCACCCTTTTTTAAGTCTTACAATTATTGTTCTGCTATATTAATAGATAAGTTTCTTTTTCCAGACCTATAAATGCTCTCCATCAAAAAAAAAAAAAAAGTGTTAGATTTCAAAACCAGGGCTGTCATCTGACCAAGGATCTACTTAGACAAGAAGCTTTATTTCTTTGTTCTTCTATCTTTAATAATAATTTTTACTCAACCAAATGAGAAAAAAACATATAGAATGTGTAGAGATATTTAGATACAGGAGATAATTATACAGAAGTAATACGTGTTTTTGCAAAGTGACTAATATTTTCAATGGTAAACAGAAAAATATACAAAGAATAGGGTGTGGAATTCAGATGAACAAATCAAGAGCATTAGCAACTTTATGCAAAGACAAGACATATTCCTTGTAGAAAGTGCTGTATATAAATATGTTATAGTAAATCCCCTGTCTCTGCTATTTCTGCCAAATGGAGAATTCATTTCTACTTCTTTACCAAAAGTTTATCTTAAAATCCTCAAAGGAGTCACTGAGTCTCCCTTACATCCCTTCATCATAAGTTAGAGCCTGTTCCTACCAAAGGCAAGGGAAGATACAAGAACATGCACCTGCAACTCTTGAGGACCCACCTTCTCTGAAAGACAGCTCTGCCTTTGATAGAACCAGCTACAGAGGAAGGAACAATTGAGGCTTCAAAGAGTAAACGTCCCATTCAAATTGTTCTAGTAGTTTCCCTTTCCTTTTTCCTGTGCCTTCCTTCTTTGCACCAATCCATCTGGTTATGCCACTGAATTTTTTTTTCAAAGATTTTATTTATTTATTCATGAGAGAAAGAGAGGCAGAGGGAGAAGCAGGCTCCCCAATGCGGGACTTGGTCCCAGGACCCTGGGATCATGACCTGAGCCGAAGGCAGACGCTTAACCATCTGAGCCACCCAGGCGTCCTGGCCACTGAATATTTTTGTTTCTGTTCTTTGGTTCCTACCAAACCATTATGTTGTTTTGAAATAATGTAATACAGATGTTCCATATTCTGCACAGCCCTTTCTCTCTCTTTCTCTCTCCACATATTCCCTCTCCTCTGCCTACCAAGGAAAGAGGTAGGGCCTGGAAGTGTAAAAGAAAGGAACATGAAAAGAGGAAGGCTCACTTGGTGCCCATGTGCTGGTACATACTTATTTTCCTCCGTGGACCTGGCAAATGATGTCTTGAACCAGTGTATCATTAAACGAGTGAGCTCCTTCACCCTTGCCACAGACGCCTTGACAAAATCCACTTGGTATGGCAAGAGGGCCAAGGCACACAGCTGCGCCATGTCCCTGTCATCACAGAGGTACAGTTTGCGGTAAAGGTGAAGTTTTAAACCTGTTCACACCAAGGAACAAAGACTATTGTGAGTATTTGCTCCCTCCTCTCCTTTCCTGGTTTCCCCTGATACAAATGAGCTATATTACTCTGATTAATTAGACCTTGGTCATTCAAAACCAGTTTTTTTTTTCTTTTTAGGAATGTTGTTCTAGTTTATCCAAGTCATTCAAAGAGAAAGCTTCAACATCACGATGCCAGAGCAGTTCAAATGAGCAAACTCTGGTACGAGCAACTCTGATGAGGCTGATTTTCTGTCTATTTGCAGAGGAAGTTTATTTCCCAGAAGCATATTTCATTACCTTATGCAAATATCATCTACAATAAGCTAAATGTCATCAGGCTCTCTCAACAATAACCTATATAATCCCCCTTGTTTAATATCTAAATTGTCCCTATTTGTATACATACTTGCAGAAGAGATTCTACTACCTGGACTCTTGAGGGAATTTATTATATTTATAAAGGTAGAGATGACTTTAAAGATGCATTTAAGTCAAATTTAAAACAAATAATCCATTTCAGTTAGTGATAGACTAAAGAGGGAGGAAAACTAGATTAAATGGCAAGAATGATCAAATAATCATCTATAGCTTAATACTACAACTCAGGTTGTGCTTATTCTACTTGTATGAATATAAATGTTTAGTATCTTTGATCGTAATCTATTCAAATTTTCCCAATTCAACACAATTAGAAGTTCTAATATGAATTTATTTTGGACAGCCCTTATATTTACCTATCCTTCTGCCCGACTAAATTGTCACACAATGACACGCTTGTTAATTGTGGCAAATTTCGAATCTACAGTACATATATTAAAGTTAACTCGGGCCAGGAATTTTATTTTACTTATAAAATACATTTTTACAAAAATAATACTTATATGCCTTGATCTGGATTCCTAATTTCAAGCATATCTGTACAGTCTTTTCATACTGGTCCAGCTGTTGAGGGACAAATCAGAGATATAATAGTAGGTTGATTATCAACAGATTAGAGAGTAAAATCAAATTCCATAAGTGAATAGAGTTATATATGGCGAATATTATAACAAACATATTCTAGTCCCAAACTTCCCAAGCAACAATTATTAGAACTATTTTAGAAAAAAAACAAAGACCTTTCAGTTTTACTGGGAGGCTCTCTGCCTTTCTTAGCAATCAGACTCGGACAGAAACTCAGATTTATGATGATAAAAATAAAAGAAACAATAATTTAACTCAAATTTTGGTATTCAGTAGGTATGTCAGGTATTTGATGACCTACTCTAGCTGATAAAATGTCAGGGATTATCTCCTCAAAGCCACTACTATATCAACATTTCCCCTCCTTCAAAGTTCTTCACTGGTAGGAACCCAAGTTAGGGGTCTCTAACTTATTTTTGAGGCTTATGATTTTTTGTTTCTTCTCTGTGTGACTTAGGTGAGTCTTTATTTTATCGTCGTCATATCATCTCCATCACTTGTAAAGCAGGAATACTTAGCTCCCTTGCTTTGAATCAAATACTATTCTAAGTGCTTTATAATTATTAACACATTTACTCTTTGACATCCCTGAGATACAGGAACTACTATTCTCTCCAGCTTACAAATGAGAAAGTAGAGTCCAAGAGGTTAAGTAGGTTGCCCAAAGTCAGGATGGCTGGGAAATTAAGCCATCTGTTGTCACCTTACTGCCCTCTATTGCAGGTTAGATCTGAGCCCAAATGCTTCCTAACTGATGGCTAATTCAGGGGTTCTCAGACTTTAATGACTACAAGAATCATGTGGGAATCTTTTGAAATGCAGTTTCTCATTTAGTAGGTCTGGGATGGAGCCCAAGATTCTGTATTTCTAGCACATTCCCAAGTGACGCTAGTAGTGCTGATCTGAGAATCCTATCTGGAGCAGGAATGTTATCAGTCATGGTCTTGTCAGATCTCAGGGCTCTGGGCTGCACTGTGGCACACGGGCCATGCTATTTTAGCACATATGTAAGATGTGCAGGGAATAACATCAAGATGCCTGTGAAGATTTGAGGTGATCATCTGAGTCTTGCTCTGACAATTATTAGTGACATATAGTTGCCCACTAAAATTCCTTGGAATCCTAGGACTTGTCTGAGTTGCTGGACTGTTGTTGTCCTATAAAACCTACTCCCCATCCTCAGTGGAGAGAAGCAGGGCTACCTAATAATTTCAAGCTTTTTCAATTCATTTCACACAGCTGTGCTCAAGAACTTAGGGGACTTAGAAGCCAATGTAAAACTATGCTTCTGCTCCTCTGGGAGACATTTTCACTTGAGAGCTACTGATATAGCCTCAAGTCCTCAAGACAATTACCCAGGAGCTGCTGTTGGCTAACAATTGTGCTTTTGAAGTCTGCACACAAGAGAAAGAAAACATTTGCACAAATACGAGAGCTTTATGAGCCTATGGTAAGACTTAAGGAGATGGAATTATATTTTTTAAAAAATAACTATTCATTGTACTAAGCATTTTGCTACATGATTTCAAATTAAATCTCGTATTTTAATTCTTGCAACTATCTGTTTTATAGATGAAAAAAATGAGAGTTTTACATGACTTACCCAAGGTCTCATAGATAATATGAAATAGATCTAGGATTTGGCTGCAAGCCCAGGGTGTTCTCTCCATTATAAAACTTGGATGTTGTATCAGACTACACAGGTCCTAGACAGTCTGAAGGACCTGGACTTACATCCCAGCGCTTGCACGTACTGGCTACATAACTGTGGGTAAATTGCTTACATTTTCTAAGGCTCAATATTTTAAATATTCAAACTGGAGATAGTAGCTTTCTTTTAGGGTTTTTTTTTTTTTTTTTTTTGCAAGTCAAATGAGATCATTTAATCAGATTACCTTTAGGGCAATGAGAATTATGTATGGCATATAATGGGTGCTGGATACATCACATCATTTCAAAAAGAAAAAAAAATCTGACAGGATCAGCAAGATTATCAGAGCCAAGAGGACTTAATAAAACTGTAGGATACCCTAAGAGTCCACACTCCCTTTCCCAGGACCCTATCTTATTTCATAGTTCCCCATACTTTTGTCTTATTACAGATGATGTTATATTAAAATGACTGTTTTATGTGTCTGATTTCTCCTCCAGACTATAAACCCCCTCACATCTTATTCATGTTTGCATCCCCAGTGCTAATAGTTCCTAGAAGGTGTCAAGCATGGAATATATGTGTATTAACAAATTATAGCACAACAGAAGAGAATTTGAATATGAGCAGCACACTGTCCAACAGTACTGATAAGTAAGAGAACTACATCAAGAAAGTCAACATGTTCCTCTGGAGTCTGGCTGAGAGGGTAGGACCAATGTTATGTTTATTCATTCCCTTTATTCCATAAATAGTTATTGAATAATAAAGTGCCAGGCACAAAGACAAAGCTTATGCTCACAGAGCTCAAAACACTGTTGGAAGCCAAACCCGTGCACAGTGACAATGCAAGAGGATCGTGCTGCGGCAGTGATACAAGGAGAAAGGAGAAAAGCAGAAGAGGCAGGTCTAGGAAGGATTAGAGAAGGACGCTGAACTGACGCTGAGCTGAGTCTTGAAAGGTAAGCGGAAACTTCAAGGCAGGGTGTAGGGTGAGGCAGGTTAAGAAAAGTGTATCATTGGGGGTGCCTGGCTGGCTCAGTCGGGAGAGCTTATGACTCTTGATCTCAGGGTCATGAGTTCGAGAGCCTAACATTGGGTAGAGAGTTTATGTAAATAAATGGAAAAAAAAAAGAAGAAAAGTGTATCAGTGGAAACAGTGTGCAAGAGAGACAGGAGAAAGCGTAGAGCTTTAGGGAAAAACAGATACTTCAGGATCACTGGGCTCATGAAACTCTCCTCTACAAAATGTGAGCTCCAAAAGAACAAAAATCTTGATCTATCTAATCCATTTTAAGTATTTACATGGTAGATATTCCACAAATAATAGTCCAATGAGATAAATAAATGAGATCAATTAAAATGTTTGATACATACTGCTAAGCTATGGGAAGATCACTGGTCATGTATTGGCTCATGGCAGTTTCATATCTGCCTATTGCTGCAAAGAGAATATATATATATATATATATATTTTTTTTTTTTTTTCAAGTCAAGCAGAAGACTAGATTCAACTTCCAAGTTCTCTGGAGAATGTATTTACATCTACATAAATCACTTAGTCATTTGGTCTCTGCTTGGGCTACTATAACAAAATACCACAGACCAGATGGCTTAAACAACAGGAATGTACTTTTTCACAGTTCTGGAGGCTGAGAAATCCAAGGTCAAGGAACCATTTGGTTCCTGGTGATAGACCTCTTCGTGGCTTGCAGTTGGCTGCCTTCTTGCTGTCACATGGCCCAGAGAGGAAGTTCTGGGGTCTCCTTCTCTTCTTCTGAGGGCACTAATCCCACCAAGGGGGCCCTAGCCCCATGACCTCATCGAAATCTGATTACATCCCAAAGGCCTCTCCTCATAATACCATCACACTGGGGGTTAGGGCTTTGACATGTGAATCTGGAGGGGTGCACAACAGGTCCTTCATCTTCTTGCCTAATGGAGATACTTTATCCCCCCTCTTTATACGTATGACTAAATTTTATACATCATATCTCATTCCAGATACCACGTCTTAGGGATAAAAATAGCATCACAATGGCCATAACAATGTCATTCTATGACTCTGTCCTTCTTATTTCCCATTTCTTGAAGGAGTTCCCTCAGATTTCTCCCCCATCTAAGATGCGCCCATTAACTAGCTCACATGTGCTTGCAGACCCTTTCTTTCTATACCGCATGCTATTTGCTATCACCACCTTATCCCCATCTCCTGTGCAGTGCCATGTCTTCTGCGGCTGCTGTTACTGAAGGCATTGATGGTCCTACCAAAAACAGTATTGCCATCGGGGTGGTCATGCTTGCCAAAGGCACAACTGCTTCTGCCAGTACCAGGAAAGTAAGAGCATCAAGGAGAGAGGCCTGTTATTGCCTCCTCTTCAGTCAGAGTGAGGGTGCCTCTCGGCTGCTCAGGCACCTCTGGACGCCTTCCCCGCTCACACAGTAACCCCAGAGCCGCCCTCTGCCACCCAGGCTGCAAAGCCAGGCTGACCTGAGCTCTGGCTGCCACAGCAGACAGCCAGGAAACAGCTCTTCTGCTTTTCACTCACACTTTTTGGAAATCTTTTTCCAAGAGACAGGGGCATGCGTCCACTGGTGCTGAGTATTAAGCACCTCTCTCTTTAACACTGATCTGTTGAGTTTGGGTCCATGTTGTGTTTCTAACCCATCTTTCCCACTGGAGGAGACTCATTTACCCTCCTGAGTCCACCAGATGGTGGCTGAATCCTGGTGCAAACTCAGCTTAGGCTCAAGTAGGGATTCCTGCGCTCTTTCTCTACTCCCTCATACTGGACAAATAGTCAATCCTTGATCAAACTTTTCAAATTAAAAACTGGCGGCATAGAGATGCATGGTTTTTACGTGCTATAAAAAAGAAAAAGGGCTCCTAAAAACACTCCATATTCCAGTTCTACTGCAAGCAGGCTGGTTGCCTAAGCCTCGTTCAATACTGCGTCCAGATATAGTCAGTCATCTATAAGTACAACCTGAAAAAGCAGCCATTTTAAGGCTTCCCGTGAAACAAGAAAAATACATCTTACCTGTGGAGGGGGCAGGCCCCAGGACGTCACAGTAGGCCATGATCTCAAAGGAATGCCTGTGAAGACCTTCTGTACATATAAAATTGAATCTTAAAGACAAGGGTGCTCTCTTTCCCATTAGGATCCTTAAAAAAGGAACATGACATGTCATGAGAAATAATAGAGAAAGAAGGAAACACAAGATGATGTTCAATCATCCTTCCCCTTACTCTAGCCCTGCTACTCCCTTGGATATTTCTTGAACGTTCCAGAAATGGTCCCTCCTCAGGGTCTTTGCAATTGCTGTTCCTATACCTAGAAGGTATACCTCATCGAAGATGATCCATGTGGCTCCAGTCCTGGCTTTATTCAGGTGTCTGCTGCACCAGTTGGCCCTTCCTGGCCACCCTTTAAAACAAGAACTCCCTCCCTGTTC
The DNA here is from genome assembly GCF_037043125.1 of Eumetopias jubatus. Lineage (NCBI taxonomy): Eukaryota > Metazoa > Chordata > Mammalia > Carnivora > Otariidae > Eumetopias > Eumetopias jubatus. The sequence goes on along the minus strand of NW_028274811.1, from coordinate 75,158,114 downwards.
CCTGCCCCCTTCCCCTGCTTTATGTTTCTTCATAGCATTTAGTTACCACTTGGCATTATATTATTTGCTTATTTCTCTCACTATGGGGTGTTAGTTGAACAAAGGCAGGAGCTGTGTATGTTTTGTTCACTGCCCTGTCCCTAGTATCTGGCACATAGTAGGTGATTAACAAGTAACTATTAAACGAATTATCATCTGCATATGGATTGGGGCACTAGATATTACTAATCATGAATATGATGAAGTAAAATATTTTAAAAGAAATCAGACTTCTACTTCTGGATATAATGGAGTAGTTTAGAGAAGACTGGTGCTCATTAAGAACAACCAGAAGATTAGATTTTTAAAAACCATGCGTAAGCATATTTGAGAGGCACCAGGGATTTGATGAAGCTGGAGAGGCTGAAGTCCCGTGAGGGTGGGGACAGCAGAGCATGGAGAGGTGGACAGATACTCTGCTGCTTTCTTTCTGGGGACATAACACTGACCTGGGGAATAGACAAGAGACTGAAAACATGGATTTTGTTTGGGCAAAGAGAGGCTGCTGGGATTGAAGAAACCAGCAGAACCCTGCCGAGCTCATGGGGCTGACACAATGTTAAGAGACTTGGAGGCCACAATCCTGATGAAAAGGGAAGGGTGGAGAGTTGAACCTGAAATATGACCTCTTCCCTCCAAACATCTGCTGAATTCTGAAGATGCTTGAGACAAGTATGGTTAAAGAAACAAAGCAGGACCTCTTGAAGAACTGAATGGGATTGTTGACAGTCTTGCCTTGCCGGGGTTAGACAACATGGATTAGGGTTCAGTCTCAAGGGCTGAGGAGACAAGGACTAGGGAGAAGTCCCTGGTGACATACTAGGTTGTAACAATGGTCCATCAACTTGGCCACACATTAGAAGCACCTGGGGATCCTTAAAAAAAAAAAACCAATGCTCTCGCCTTCACACATGTTTTTTTAATGGGTATGAAGAGTGACGTGGGTAATCAGCTCTCACTCTATCCATCTGGTGAAGAAAGAAAGCGTAAACCCTCTTTGGAAAAAGAACATCAGCTAAAGCATCTAAGATTTTTTATGCATGGTGTCCTGGCTTTAATCTTTAAAAATCACCAGAAATTCCAAGAGACAGGGCTATGGGAGACATGGCCATAGGTATGTGAAGCTTACTGGTGTGGATACCAGAGAGTTTGAATGAATTATTAGATCTACTGAGGAGTTCAGAGTTCTGGAATGGGTCAAGGTTAATGAGGATGTCAGTACTATCTTAGGCTACCCTGCATACACCTTACAGTCCAAGGAGTATCCCAAAAGATTTTTGCTAATATTAGTAGAAATGAGGCATGGGTCATAGCAGTGCCTGCCCATGAGCCCTCAGGTGATATTATTTGCCACTTCCTGTTCTTGTCAGCCCAGTCCCTGAACACGTCTTGTCTTGTCCATGTCTTATTAGGACAAATACCACGTCCTGTGATGTGGCTCTAAAAGCCTTAAGATGCTCTGCCTGGATGATACAACGAAACAGAGAGTCCTGTTTTCAAGACCTCTAAATCAAAGCAATAAGAGATAATGAGGAGAAGTCCCCATTATAACCATAACCATTAGAAGCGTGACACATATTTTATAGCCGTGTCTCCTTAAAATCTGAGAGTAAGTTTTCCTATTGTGGTTTTTTAATAATAAACACACTGATGTGTAAAGAGAGGAGTACAGTTCCTCTGGCTTGTAAATGATTTCCAGTACCTTGGGCTTATTGGGCAAGTCTCCTGAGATTTCATTCACAAGCAGGGCCCAGCAAATGACTGACACAGAAGAGTTGTTGTTACCAGTAGGTTAAGGCATACGCTAGTTTCAAAGGAAAAGTGCTGGGTTTTTTTTTTCTCACACCCATCTCTCAAGATAGAGTAACTGAATAGCTTTAAAAATAACTGCAACAAACAATATATCACCAAATCCAGGCATCAACTGAAACAAACTCTACTCTCTCAGTGGGTGGGAGTCAAAACCAACTGTCAGACACACGTATCTGCTTCTTTTCCTGTTTAATTTAATTTTCCCTTCAAATGAATTGTGGTATGGTCTTGGTTGCTCTGAGTAGTGCAGAAGAAAGCCCAAAAACGCCTGCTGTGTACAGATCTCAGCACAGGACAACACCTTGGACAAGCTGCCTCCTTCCCTGCCTTCACGTTCCTTCCTCAGTTTGCCTCAAAGCCCCATTCCTCAGCAAATACGCTCCTTTTCAGCCACCGGAACCATTCAGCAAAACAAAGTGTAGGATAAAATAGATCCTGGGCTGAATTAAAACAATTAGTCCCTGGAAAAATCACTCGGGGGAAGAGAAAATGAATAGGCACTTAACAGGTAAAGGAAAGACGGTGGTTACCTGGGAATTCAGTTCAACTTTAAAGGGTTTCAATTAAATTATTTAATGAGTTGAAAGAATAGAAGGAACACAGATGAGAAAATGAGTTTGCTTGGTTTTAGTCAGGAACAATTAGAGCAAATGAACCAAGGTTTTCAGGGCTGTTATTTTTCATGGGTTTTACTTCAAAACTCATTCTGGAAATCCCTCAAGGACTGTTTTTCTCCAGGAGGAAGGGCACCTGAGATATGGAGGAGGGGAGAAAGCTTTAGGGAGAGTGCGTCCATAAGGTTCTTTGAAGTTGGGTGGGCAAGGAGTATAGAAAAAGGACCTAACAATGAAAACCAAATATTTTGATTCCAAATAAGGTCACCATGGGAAGGGTATAGCTTAACTCTTATTTTTAATGTGTCTTTAGAGTACATTAACATTCTGTTTTGATAAATAATAATAACAATGGTGTAATGTACCCTACAGTTTACAAATTTAATGGGGAAAACTTGGAAGAAGCAATGGATAAATGGAAAACACATTCTCCCCTTTCTCCTTTTTGTTTTCTTTTGTCTTAAAGGTGGTCTTTCTCCATCCAAAATGTAATCGTATGTGAAACTCCATCATTTCCCTTTCTGCCTTTCCAACCCAATGGACTTCATTATAGTCACCATGATGCCATTCATCTGACGTCTTTTGCTAACTACCACAATTTAGTAGGTGTTTGGTATTCCTGAAGGTAGTGTTCTTCAATAAAAGACACATTCAAGCTACTTCTCTATACTCAGTGGAAGCAAGGGCTTCGTAATGAATCTATTATTTAAATTAAGAAACAGTCCTAGGGCCCTGTTTTAAAACATTGATCTTATTTTCACATTTAAGTGGCACCTAGTTTGGTCTATTTTTCTCAGTAAAAAATGTTTTCTTCATTTTACAACACAGATATTTGCATTTTTCTTCATCCACAATTCACTAGACTGAAAAAAATAACAGGACATGTAAAAATGAAATAGAAAAATAAATAACATGTAAAGGCTTTTTCATTTCTTTCTTTTTCTCTTTTTGGAATTTACCAAAACACACACACACACACACACACACACACACACACACACACTCACACACACAACCCAGGCCTGATTAGTTCAACATTTGGAGCAAAGAGGAGACATTGTGTGTAATGTCAGCAAAGCCACATCAGCAAGAGACCCCGGGATACCGCTGAAGGGAATGTTTATCAGACAAATGTGTCTCAAAGATTCTTGGTACTTGGAGGCACCTTTCCCACCCCTTCCTGTTTGCATTCCTCAGAGTCAGATTTCAGCTAAGGGGATGGAAATTAAATAAAGGTGCATTGGAGAAGACATAATTAGTCCTTAAATCACAGGCTCTCAAATTCATGAACTTTCATTGAAAGTGTAGCTAGAAGTCTTTAAAAAAAATGCCTCTGGGGCAATCTCTCCGTTTCCTCCCAAGAATTTAATGTTAACGTACACAAATAATTATTACTCAATAATGCCCTTTTGTGACAAGCTAAGAGTTTCCCTTAGCTGACTTTTCCACCTGTGGAATAAAAGAATTCACAGTAACACCTTCATCCAGACCTGTTTCCATGAGAAGTTTGCTTCAAGTTTTCTCTCAGAGCATCCAACCCTTCTCTCAGTTGTTTCTTGCAATGGTTCACATTAGCAAACACATCACTGAACAACACGATGTCAATCTCAGAGCATCCTTGGGTATCAGTCCCCTTTACATAAGAACCACCCTGTGAGACAAAGGATATAATGTGGGTAAAACCAAACTAACCTTGAGGGAAGAATGGATTTCAAGTCATAGCATTTTAGGGTCAATTAACATTGTGGAATAGCTTAAATATGTGAGTTGAACCCCCTGGTCCAACTTGACAGAAAAAAGAAAAAGACGGGAGAAAGAGAAAGTAATCTATCATGGTCTACTGAGAACGGAGCCTCGCCTATGAAAAAGAAAGTATACTCTGCACAAAAAGCCTGAAAATCCTTGTGAAGATTTACAGCCACAAGTTCTCAGACTCTTTCTGCTTAGAAGCCACTGGCCTGGAAGGAATCTACAGGGGCAGGAATCAAATTCACCACTGTACAGCCCAAAGCTCACCATGGCAGTCCTCAGTGAACACCCAGACAGGCGGCTCCAGCCCTAAGTGCCCTAACACACACCCGACCCATGAGAGTCCAAACCAGAAGTGACTGCCCTTCCTGGTGGATGTCATTTGCTATGCTTCTAAATAGATCTCGAATGATTTTCCATAAAGTGTTCTGTAATTATAGTTAATGAGAATTTACTTCAGATCTCTTGCTAAATGTAATTTTATAAAAGTCAAAACGTTAAGTAATCAACAGCACACCGTTGCCTTCTTTAGCACTCAAGGAGAACTTTAGGTTGCCAGTTCCTGAAAGAATCTCTTTGTCAACGACACACAGTGACAATGCTTTTTCACGACAATACAAAGCATTCCAAAGCTTGGCTCCAAAGTCGTTCTGTATCTGCTAGTCGTGAGGACTAGCTCAGATGGGTGCCCCGTGCCACACTGTCTCTCCCCCACCCTAACTCCGTTCTTAACACAGTTCTCACTAGTGCAACTCATTTATGAAAACTGTTCCCCATTAGAAATCATAGTGACAAGGGAATATGAGAAATGGAGTTTTTAGCAGCCTTAACCTGAGAGTTCTCAATACACTAATGTGTACTGTCAATCTCCAAGAATGGAATAAAGGGCACAACAATTCTGCTACTTAATCCATCAGTGGCCCTTGTTTTGAGTAAGCACCATGCAGGACCCGAATCAAACACTGGCTTCCGATTTCCAGCTCTGTGCCCACACCTTACTCTATAGAAGAATATACATTGTTTCATAGTCAGGGTTTTGCCATAGGTATCTTAAAGAAGAATTTAATCACACTCATAAATCATATTTGCTATTGAGTTACATTAAAAAAATCACTTTTGCTTTTATATAAATGTATGGCTTAAAGACGATTTGATAACGATTATATGTGCATTTGGGGGGCATCTTTTAAAATTCTTTATTTTTTTAAGTAATGTCTACACCCTTTGTGGGCTCAGACTCACGACCCCGAGATTAAGAGTCTCCTACTCCAACTACTGAGCCAGCCAGGCACCCCTATGTGTGCATTTTTAAATGAAGGAGTAGAAAAATTATCGTGAATAAAAGGCCCTCAGAACTGCCCTATATTTTTTCTCTAAACACTGATTCGAGAGTATGCACTGATGGTACTAATGTTACCAATAATAATAACAATAGGGAGGAAACCATACCATCCCTGTTATTGGGATCCCTTTCCTGTTTTCAGGCCATTTTTCTTCAAGGAAATTTTCCGTGCTCTGCGGACAGCCATTCCTGGACACACGGAGTTGTCTTTAAGTTGACAGGGAGCCCATCAGCGCAGCACCTAATTACTTCCACAGGCAGACTGCTCGGCCATGAAGCAGGGCCCTGGGGGACAGGCTCAGCTCCTTTGCCTGAAAGCCCCTTAAGCATTTACAAATATCAGTCAAGTGTGAGCCAGTTCCTTGGCCCTGCCAATGTAAAGGCACTTTCATCCCTTGGGCAAAAACTGCCAACCTTAATGGGCTCCAGCTGTCGCATGGTTGAGGGCCTGCTCCACCAGCCTGAAGCCTACCCTGGCATTTCAAAGGGCTCCTTGCAGGCCGTGTCACCCCATGCAGGAGGCAACACTGGCCTTTGAACATGTGCCCTTGCCCAGTTGATGTGCATTACCTCCAGGAGAGAAGAATGGCTTCCGTAGGGCTGTGTGGCCTGGCCAGAGGGCCGGGGGCTCAGATTACCTGGATCACTCGGGTGGCCGGCACCGGAAAGCAAGCCTGGATCCGCATGAGCAGGGCCCCGATCTCAGCCACACAGGCAGCGCTCAGAAGACCTGAGGCTGGGCGGATATTTTCATCTGCAAATCTCTGTAGCTCTTGGGGACTCTGACACTCCAACATATTATGAGGTGAAAATCCTATAGACATTTGGGCTACATAGAGAAATAATCAGTATTTGATATTCACTGCACAGAAATAGATGTGTGGCTAAGGCAAGAATCTAATTTTATATGCAAATTACATCTAGTTAATCACCAGGACTACCTAGTTGTAAGTCCCTCTAGACTTAGCTGACATTTAACCCTAGGTCTCTAGAGAGAAATGGCTGAATTTCTTAGGAAAAAATATACCGCCGGTCTTATATGAGGAAAAAGAAACCTTTGCTCCAATTGACTAAATCACTTTAAGTTTCTAAATGAAAAACATATATGTTAACAAGTTTCAACAGAATGATCCCAGGGTACAGAATTCCAAGTTAAACCATCTATTAAAAGTCTGAAATTGTCAGCCTACAGGCCATAGTCTGCCCACAAAATGTTTGGTTTGGCCTGCAGGGTGTTTTCAAAAAAGGAAAAACTGAGCCAACATCTAGAAATCAGGAGATAGTACATTATTTTTAAAGAGGGACATCATAGGTGTGTGTTTGTTTTGAGCCAGAAGAGCTGACAAGACTGACCCCACCCTTCACAAGAAGGAAGTGAATAACTGAGTAACTAGGTTCAGTGAAAGGGGCATGTGAACTAAACCGACAATAGATAGATTCACAGGAGAAGAGGCATACACATTTTACCGATGTTAACATTTTTTTTTAATATGAACAGGGTTCTTTACAGAAAAGAAGTGAAAACTCAAAGTAGCAGTGAGACCTGGGGGCTTGTATACCACTTATACAAAGTACAATAAATTGTGGACAAGTGACTAGACAAAGGGAAGGGAGTTTGGGGCTTCTAAGGGCAATAAATTGTGGGAAAGTGACTAGGAAATATAGAGGGGGAACTAATGGAAGGTAAAAGTTATTAAGGTTTGTTTATAAAGATTCATGTGCCATCTCTAGGTCTCCAGTGATAAAGGCTACTCTCCTGGTCCCAGTACAGGGGAGAGGGAGAATTGCTGGCTTGCTTTTAGGCAGGGAGAGCAGAGTGTTTCACTTACTGTGTCCCAACTGCCTCACCTCCAAATAATCAATACACCAAATTGGCATAATTTGGGGTGGCACATGCTGAGCCCCTCCAACAGCAAAGAAACTTTCATAATTTCTGCACTGGATAGACTAGGGGGAAAAAAAATCCCTGAGTATCTGCAATCACAAGGTGGCCCTCATTCAGTTTTATACAACTAATTCATATTAGCACTGAGAATTAATATTAGATTAGCCTCTGGCCAGAGGAGAGCTCAAGTGCCTTAAAGAATTCACTAATACTCTCTGGGAATGAACTTTTGACTGGACTTTCCTCCTCAAGCATGTAAGGAACATTCACAAGAATTGAATATATATACTCAGCTACCGATAAAACTCAGCACATGCCAGAGAACTAATATCCCACAGATTACATTCTCTGGCCACTGTGCAATTAAATGAGAAGCCAGTAACAAAATAACTAAAAATACTCCATACTTTAAGAAATTTTAAGAACCACAGACCTTAAATAAACCACCAATCACAGAAGAAATCATAATGGAAATCAGAACATACTGAGAACTAATTAGTAACACAAAACTTTGTATCAACGCTCAAGGGATACAGAGCCCCTAGTGTAAGCTTTATCAACTAAGCCAAGTTAACAGATAGTTGGTTTTTTTTTTCTTTTGACATTTTTATTCTTTTGCTTGAAACATAACATCCAATTTATATACTACTCTCTTTAGGGAAAGTTCATCAAAAAAAATGATTACTTTTCAGTGACATCTCTGTATCCAGAATCAATTATTACTTCCTGGAAAAATTTTTATTTTTTAGAAGACTTTCATAGAACAGCGGTCACCAGTTAGTTTAGAGGACAGAGCACACATAGGAGAGCATAGATCTTAGTTTTGTGGTTATTTTTGATATGGACATACCATAACCTGACTCCCACTTGAATTCCTGACACGGTTCCACTTTTGACTGCAAGCCCATAGAATTGTGCTGTATTGTCTCTGTGAATGATACCTTGGTTTCCCAGCTTCTTCCTCAAATTTGGCTTTGCAAAATTATTCTCCGTCCCTGCCACCCCAAGAGCGTGTAGTTCCAAGCTGCATCCTGGTTCCATCCTCTCCATTCTCTATTTCCTAAAGCCTTGCGCTGAGGGAAAACCAAAATCTGGTTTCTATGTTGCATAAATATGCACAGAGGGGAAGAGCCAGGCATCCTGTTTACCTCTCTTACTGACTGTGAAGGAATGCTCTTGTATTTCATGGTTCTCCCGACTAAGGACTGTTCCAAAGCGCCTTGAACACATCCTACAGGTTTTTGATATTTCTGTAGCCATATGCCTTATATTCCTTTCTTCTAGATTTTCCCAGCTGAGCTTGTGTGTCTCCATGGTTGCCCTCTCCTGTACAGACTGAGAAAAGTAAACATATAACATAGGAATTACAAGAGCTATTTGAAAGTTCTCCTCATCTTCATTTGGCTTCTCACTAAACGCTTCTAATCATGAGCAGAGGGATTCTCATTCTGTTTCCAAAACACAGCAAAGCCCATTCGTTCTTTGGATATAGATAGAACACTGCGGTAGGTTCATAAATGAACCATGAGAACCATGGTGCTGGAAAAAAGACACATTTTTTTTTTTTAATGGGGATGGGTTAGCCGGTGATGGGTATTAAAGAGGGTACATATTGCATGGAGCACTGGGTGTTATATGCAAACAATGAATCATGGAACACTACATCAAAAAATAAATAAAGAAATAAATAAAAAGCACTAGGTTTTGTTTTATAAAATCAGAAGAATGACATCCTGGCTCTTTTTCTGACGTTTACTATTTGGAAGCTTTGGGCAAATCATTTCACCTAACTGGGTCTCTGCTCCCTCATGTGTGAAAGGGGGAGGAGGAGGGAGGGAGGTACATTCAGGTAGCTCTAAGGTTACATTGAAAGTAAAAATTCTGGGGCTGTGAGACTCCTATCACGTCACAAGCATTTGGGAATAATGATTATGACCACAACACTTGCACCCCGTGAAATCTGCCGAGCGTCACCAAGGAACGGCAGCCCCGGGAGGGGGACCCTTGCTAGCGGGCTCCCACACACAGTCATGTGCTTCCCTGCTGCGTCCCACCACCTGGCCTATGGCCAGGTTCTGATATTTAGTCTCCTGTCCATAAATCTCCATTAGGGGAATGAAAAACCAAATAAAAAGCAGGGGTGTTTTCCCCACTTGTACCTCACTGTGATCGTGCAGTCTCTCCCTCAGGACTTCGTGGCCACATTCTTCGCAGTGAACTTTTCCAAAATGCTTCTGTCGAAGGTGATACCTCAGAGCCTTGCAGCTGACAAAATCTCTCCCACAGCACTCACATTTATAGCATTTCAGAGCCCACATCCTTTCCCAATGAAGTATTAGATGTAGATCCTACTGATGACAAAAACAAAAAGCATAAGCCCTTTGAAGAAAATCTAGCCCCTCACAGTTCACTAGAACAGAGATGTTACTTCTAGTGTGCTAATTTGGGCTTGGTCCCATGAATGTCTTCTAAGAAATTTCTCCCTCACTAAAATCAAACACAGTACCTTATTTAGATGAGCTGTTTGTAAACTTGGGCTTATAAACAGTAAGGAGGCTGTAACATCAGTAAAACCCAATGCAAAATCATGTCTAGGTATATATGCACATTCTTCTAGAAAGGATTTCAAGTGAATCTGTGGCCCAAAAGACGTTAGTAGCTGCTGCTTTAGTTATAATCTTTACTCAAGGACTCTCCAAGAGCCATTGTCTCTTCAATTTTTACCACCCCACGAACTCCCATATTTGAGAAAGTTATCATGAGTAATGATTTATACATGTCTTTTTAATCACTCCCTGGATTTCTAAAAGTAGTTAAAAACAAATAAAAAGCAGGGTGGGGGGATGGGTTAGCCTGGTTAAAAAAAAAAAAGATAAAAAGCAGAAGTTTGTACCAAGAGACACAGTCAGGAAGATGTTGGCGATTCCAGTCTCCAGCGGGCTGCCCCTGAAACTGTTTGTTTTTCTGGTTGCCAAGCAACTCTGCCTGGCGTTTGTAAAGCTAGTCCTGAAGCTTAGAGCTCCTTCCTCAGAGGTTAGAATTCTGGGATTTATAGTTACCAGTGTCTTAGCAATTGATTAGATCCAACTTTTCTTATTTTTGTAAAGATTTGCTTATTTATTTTAGAGAAGCAGGGGGAGGGATAGAGAGAGGAGAGAAAGAGTCTCAAGCAGACTTCCCTCTGAGCATGGAGCCCAACACAGGGCTTGATCCCAGGACCCTGAGATCAGGACCTGAGCCAAAATCAAGCATCGGCTACTCAACTGACTGAGCCACCCAGGCACCCCAAGATGCAACTTTTCTAACTGTACTCATAAATTATTTTGCATTTGCTCCTGTAATAAATTAATACAAACGTCAGTGGCTTAAACACACAAAATTATTATCTGACAGTTCTGTAGGCCAGAAGTCTGAAAGAGGTCTCACAGGCTAAAATCTAAGCATTGGCAAGGCTGAGTTCCTTTCTGTAGGCTCTGGGTAAGAGCCACTAGCTTGCTTTTTTCTCAGCTTCTAGAGTCAACCCACATTCCTTGGCTGGTGGCTCCCTTTCTCCATCTTCAAATGCAGCAAAAGTGAGTGGAGTCCTGCTCACATCACATCGTTCTGATCTATCTCCCTTTTCCACTTTTAAGGACCCTTGCCACTCCATTGTGCCCAACCAGATAACCCAGGATAGTATCCCAATTTTAACGTCAGCTACTTAAGGCTACCTGCAAATTTAATTCTCCTTTGCCATATAAGGTAACAAAGTAAAAACTTCCTAAGATTAGGACCTGGACCTTTGGGGGACCATTTTGTGCCTACTACATTGTAGTTCTGAACTTCAATTGGAAGCAGAAATGAATCCAAAATGTATCTGTATAAAATGAAAGAGAGGCAGACTGATTCCCCTCCTTGCAAAAACGCCCGGGCTTAAATGGTTTTGGAGTCTTTGTCCCACAAATTGAGAGCTGCCGAGTATGTGTACTTCTCACTGAGGTTCAGTACAGCTCACCAACTACAGGTCCTATCACATTAGGAGATGTGAAAACAATTTAGTGGGTTGTGACTCATGCTTAAAAAAAAATCAAATAAGACAAAACTAGAGAATACTGAACATACTGAAGGTAAATAGTGATTTGTGAAACACTTGTTACAGCTAAACATATGCTTATTTGTACTGGGTTGCAGGGTGAAAAGCATTTTAAAAAATTGCAATTACACTACTTAGTTCATTTCATATCTTCTCGGTGAGCAGAAGTTCCATCTCTTGTTTTATTTCCCTTAATCCCCCATCCTCCACTTTCATTTACCTCCTTGTCGCCCAATAGGCAACCATTATAATGTGTTAAATGTGTTATCTTGTTTTGTCATATATATGTTTTTGTAAAATATTCTTTACTCTGGGTTCATGTTTTTTATAATTTACATAAAATGAAACTAAAAAGATACTATCTATACTCTGGTCCATTGCTTTCATTGCTACAGAGTAATCCATGGTGATATCTACCATATTTGCTGTATATCTTTCTCAGGGTAGAAGTAAAAAAGTCTGAAAGCCACTGGTCTAGTGAGAACACCCAGGATTCATTGGAGACCTTTTAGAATAACACTGGAAGTATTCATCCAAGTTACATGTCTAAAATGTCTGTTTAGTCTTCCTGTTCCCAGCCGTTATGATCTATGGATGTCACTGTTCCCAAACTTGGTCCCGCAGGAGGACACAAATTGATACATACCATAAACAGGAGAGTCCTTTATGCACTGATGCAGAGAGTTGTGGGATTTTTAAACTGAAATACTCTCTTGCTGCCCTCTCCCCTTGCCCTCCATCATTTTAATGGACAAGTATTTTAAGGATAGTTTGGTTGCAAGGAATAGAGACCCACTGAACATAAAATGGAATTTATCGAAAGGGTTTCAGGGATCTTGGAAAATCCAAGAGCGGGAAGTAAACCCAGACCTCAAGACCATCTATATCCTTACCAAATTGCCTAAAACAAGGTGAAAGTTCAATAAACTTTGGTCCAGTAAATGGATGAAGGTGGGTAGAGGAAGGAACTGGAAAATATTCAGGAGAAGAGACAGGAGCTCCCACTGATTCTAGGTTTGGCTCTGTAGTTCTGCATCTCTGCTTACATATGTCTGCTTCCTTTGTCTTCTTCTGCATGGATATGTACACTTGCTCCACAGTGGCACCCTTGTAGGGTGACAAGCTACCCAGTTTGCCTGGAACTGTGGGGGTTCTTGTGATGCAAGACGTTCAGTCTTAAAACCAGGAAAGTTCAGGCAGGCAAACCAGAAGGAGTTGGTCACCCTACCATTGCATCAGAGTATGCCTTAAAAATCAGCTTCATAAATCCAGCCAATCCCTGTGAATTGATGGATTGAGTTCCTCCAAGCCCCAGTGTTGTGAAGTTTGATTGGATCTACCCAAATTGTGATTCATTTCCCCTACACCAGGTGTTCATTCCTGGGCCAATCAATCTTGACAGCTACAGTGAAGGGGGTAGGCAGATACATAACTCTTCCATAAGCCTATGGACCAACTTGGCCAAGAAAGGGTGTTGAGGCAATGCTGGGCATTTGTAGTTCACAGATAGGACCTAGTACATCACTCAGATTCCCAGCATAAACTCTCCATCCAGGATCAGAAGAATGAAAGAATGGTAACAGTGGAATTATTAGACTTTCTCAATGAGATCTCTCTCCTCCCACCTTTCACTTAGGGTAATGTTTCCAAGATTCATCCATGTTGTAGCATGTAACATTACTTCATTCATTTTTATTCTGATGAGTAAAAAAACTACTCTGTTGAATGGATATACCACTTTTCTTATTAATCCATGCATTAATTCGTAGGCAATTTGGGTTGTTTCTGCTTTTAGCTAATATGAATAATGCAGTGTTAAACATCCACACATACATCTACAAATTTTTGTAGAAACATTGTTTTGAATTCTTGGGTATCTGAATGTAGGTCTTACAGTAACTCTATCTTTAACCCTTTGAGGAAGAGCCAAACTGATCTCCACATTTTACATTCCCACCAACCAATGTATGAGGGTTTCAATTTCTCTATATCCTCACCAACACTTATTATTTTCCAGTTTTAAATTATAACTATCCTCATAAGTGTGAAGTGGATCTCATGAGTTTTGATTTGCATTTCTTGATGAATAATGATGTTGAGTATCTTTTCATTTGCTTGCTGACTATTTGTGTATCTTCTTTGGAGAAATGTTTATTCAGATCCTTTACCTATTTTTTAAGTGGGTTGTCTTTTATTGTTAAATTATATGAATACTTTATATATTCTGGATACCAAACTCTCATCAGATAGATTATTTGAAAATATTTTGTGCCATTCTGTGGTGTATCCGTTCACTTTATTTTCTTTTTCTTTTTAAGATTTTATTTTTCAGAGAGAGACAGAGAGAGCACAAGCAGGGGGAGCGGCAGGCAGAGGGAGAAGCAGACTCCCCAGTAAGCAGGGAGCCTGATGTGGGGCTCCATCCCAGGACCCCAGGATCATTACCTGAGCCGAAGGCAGACACTTAACCAACTGAGCCACCTAGGTGTCCCTCATTTTCTTGATAGTGTCTTTTGATGCACAAAAGTTTTTAATTCTAATGACCTTGGATCCATTTCACTTTTGTTACCTGTGCTTTTGGTGTCGTATCTTAAAAATCATTTCCTAACTGAAGGCCATGAAGATTTACAACTGTTTTTCTTCTAAGAGTTTAATAGTTTTAGCCCTTACATTTAGGCCTTTGATCCATTTTGATTAATTGTTGATTTTTGTATATGATATGAGGTAGTGGTTCAAATTCATTCTTTTATATGTGGATATCTAGTTGTTCCAGCACCATTTGTTGAAGAGATTGTTTTTTCCCCATTACATTATCTTGGTACTCTTGTCAAAAATCTATTGACCAGGGGTGCCTGGCTGGCTCAGTCTCTGGGGCATGCAACTCTTGATCTCAAGGTTCTGAATTTGAGCCCCACAGTAAGTACAGAGATTACTTTAAAAAATAAATCTTTAAATAAAAAAAAAAAATCAATTGTCCATAGCTGTATGGGTTTAGTTCTGGACTTTCAATTCTATTCCATTGATCTATATGTCTGTCCTTATGACTCTACTACACTGTCTTGACTACTGTAGTTTCATAATAGGTTTTGAAATTGTGTAACGTGAGTCCTCCAACTTTGTTCTCCTCTCAGCATTGTTACTGCTATTCTGGCTGCCTTGAGGTTTCATGGAATTTTTGGATCTGGTCATTAATTCCTACAAAGAAACCAGCTGGAATTCTGATAGAAATTGTGTTAAATCTCTAAATAAGTTTGAGGAGTATTGACTTCTTAACAATATAAAGTGTTCCAGTGATCCCATGAACATGGGATCTTTCTATTATTAAGGTCTTCTTTAATTTCTTTAAGCTAAGTTTTACAGTTTTCAGTGTACATATCTTGAACTTCTTTGGTTAAATTTATTCCTAAGTCTTTTAATTTTCTGGAATATTGGAATTGATGTCTTAATTTCATTTTTGGCTTATTCATTGTTGGCATTTAGAAACACAACTGACTTTTGTACATTGATCTTCTGTAATCTTTTATACTCATTTCTTAGCTCTCATATATATTTTTTGATACTTTAGGGTTTTCTATGTATAAGATCATGCCATCTACAAATAAAGATGGTTTTACTTATTCTTTTCTAATCAGATGCCTTTTATTACTGGGTTTTTGTTGTTGTTGCTGTTGTTGTTTTTTGTTTTTTGCCAAATTGCTCTGTCTAGAACCTCCAGTATGATGTTGCATAGAAGTAGTGAAAGTAGGCCTCACTGTCTTATTCCTGATCTTAGGAGAAAAACTTTCAAACTTTTACCATTAAATGAGATATTAGCAATTGGTTATTCATAGATGCCCATTAGCAGGTTGAGGAAGTTCTCCTTTATTCCTACTTCCTTGTGTGTTTTTTCATGAAAGTGCATTGTTTTTTGTCAAGTGTTTCTTTCTGCATCTGGTGAGATGGTCATGTTGTTTTTATTTTTTATTCTGTGATGTTTTATTGATATTTCATTAATTTTGGGGTGTCAGACTAACCTTGCATTCCTCGGATGAATCTCATTTGGTCACGATGAATAATCCTTTATATATATTGTTGGATTCAGTTTGTGTATTTATTTTGCATCTATATTTATAAAGAATATTGATTTGTAGTTTTCTTTTCTTGTGGTATCTTCTGCTTCTACTACTTTGCTAGGGCCAGAAATGATTTCTTATCCATAATAGGAAAGGAGATACAAGTGATATACAAGGATATGAGAAACTGAGTAGCACTCTACACTTGAGAGGTTAAAAGCCTTAATCTACCTGCCTCTCTCAGCCCCATCCCCAGCCACTGGCTGGCCTGCCTGAAACAAGGGAGAGGTGTCCCGGCTCCAGGGATGCTTCTTACTCTACTAGGCGAGCCTGCAAAAGTGGACTATTAGTGTGTACGGAGCATAAATAAGCTTGGTATTCCGAATCACGAAGCACCTGCCTCAAAGCATCATCACCTTGAACAAACCCTTGTAGAGAGTGGAGCTACAGAAGTCACAAGGTCATGTTTGTGAGACTGCCTTCTCCAACAGAAGTCCGGTGCCCAATACCCTCAAATACCCAACCTTCTTATTAGTCTGGTCTCAATTTATCTTCCATGTTTTTCTTTTTCTTTTAAGATTTTATTATTTATTTATTTATTTGACAGAGAGAGACAGCAAGAGAGGGAACACAAGCAGGGGGAGTGAGAGAGGGAGACACAGGATTCCTGCTGAGCAGTGAGCCTGATGTGGGACTCGATCCCAGGACCCTGGGATCATGACCTGAGCCGAAGGCAGACGCTTAAAGACTGAGCCTCTCAGGCGCCCCTCTTCCATGTTTTTCTACCAACTATTTGCAGAGCTGGCCTGGTAACAAGTGAAAGAGGACATCTGCCTGGAGCAGCTGTCGGCTGAGGACCCTGAGTTGCTGTTCTCTTCTGTAAACTCGGCATGATGTCTTTGGAAGCATATTTCATGGCAAATAGTCAGTACTTTGGCCTCAAAGTACTTTGGCCCAGTATGGATCGAGCAGGCTCCTGGGCTAACTTGGGACAACCATCTGCAAGGCAACCAAGGAACACCCCTGAGGACCACACCCTTCTTGCCTAACCCATGGGAACCCTTATTTCACAGATCCTAGAGAAGATTCCTTGCCTGCAGGGACCTGGCAGCCGGATCCCACCTCTGGAAGGTGGTAGTCTCCACCCCAGTCCATGGCCTGACTCCTCCTAGATGGGGTCTGGCTGTCCTGGGAAAGCACCATCTTCCCAGGCTCCTGCTGTGGCAAGTCTTGCTTCGGACAGCTCAACTCATTTCTTGGTCATTGGAGATTTCTGGGCTGCCTAAATCAGATCACAGCTCCGGCCACTTTGCAGGAAGGTATGGAATGTCCGGTAGAGCTGGCTAGCCCGTCCCTTTCAAACTAGAGAGAAGCACTTCCCATGTTGTTCAGTCTTCATAAACTTGTTTTCTTCAGTGTCCTCTTACAGGAGCACATTTCCTAGGATTCCTTCCACTTCACTCAAATTTCCCTAGTCTCTGAGTCTAGGGTTCCTTCTGCACAGGCTGTATGGACTCAGCCGTCTCAGGACAAACAAGTCTTCCCACCTGCTCTTGGTCACTCCTGGTGAGCACGGGTGAGCGCTGGGCAAGGATAGAAACCATCAGAGGTTTGGGTTTTTTGTTTTGTTTTGTTTTTTGTTTTTTTACCTACTGGCTGCTGCTGATGCATCCCAAGTTCGTTCTAAAAGATTTCTGCAGACTGCTCTTAATTTAAGGCAGGGACCTTGGAGAGGTCAAAGGCCAGAACTGCTGCTCTGATTGCTGAGGCTCAAGAGCAGTAAATGACAAAGGAGGCACGGTGCTTGTCAAGTCTAGAAGCCTCTCAGACAAACAGCGTGTTTCCTGTATGGCGCATTTAATTCATCATACTCTGGGACTTCACCTGTAGGTTTTCCACAACAGGCAGCTACAAGCCCTCTACCTTTTATTGAACTTTGGGGTAAATCAAGACTCCCTGATTTATAAGTCTACCTTGAAACACTCTCCTTATTCTTGCTTGGCAACATGGAACAACTTAGCCAAGAAAGCACTCTTACAACCTAGGTCGAGGGGAGCCAAGCTCATTTATGGCTAATTAGAACTTAGGGGGAACCTGGAGTGAAACCGCAACAGGCAATTAACTTCCAGCCTCTTGGCATTCACTTGGAACAGCCTCAGGAACAGATCCCTGCATGGTTACTCAGAGCGGAGCAAAAGTGCCTTTGGTTCCCCGTCAGTGACACAAGGCGTTAAATGTGGCCACTTCCACGGCCCCGGGGGAGAGGTCCCCGTTCTTCCCGTTGCGCTGAGCGTCCAAATGAGCAGAGGGAAATTTGGGCGGGGGCACGAGCCCCCCCCCCCCCCCCCCCCCCCCGCCAGCCAGCCCCACTCAGGGCGCGCTGTTGCCGAGGTGGCCGCAAGCACTACCGGCCTCAGAGTTAGAACCTCCCACGGGGATGCCCTTCACTTCTGTTCCTCCTGAACCCAAACGCCCTCCCCTCTTTAAGCCCCACCACGCAGGCGCTGTTTGTAAAACCCCGGTGGCACTGTCCCAGGCGGAGCCAGTGGCTCACGTTACAGTCGGGCGTCACGTGCCCACCTCGCCCCAGGCCCAGTGCGGAGTAGAGGACTACAAATGCTGACTCAATGAATGAGCCCTGAACATTTGCAAACTATGGCCTGGTTTCTGTCTTCTAGCAGCTCAATGTAGGGCTGCTTTCTCTCACCCAGAGTCAGGACGTGTTCAGATATTATAAGCTAACTTTCCTATTAGCCTAGAAAAAACCAGGAAGAAATTGGTTGCCAATCAAAAGAAGTGGATAAAGTTTCCTTTTATGAGAACAATGTGCTTGTTTGAAATATATAGTTGATAAGCTGCTTGGAGTAAGAGTCCAAGGAGTATAGCAAAATAAATAGCAAAAGGCCACAGAGGGGTCCTGTAAATCAGGGGGCTAGCTGCTCACTGCAGGCCATTAGCTGCCCCGAGCTCCCCACGCACTTGGCCATGTGCATCTGGGAGTACTGCTGAGGTGCAATGCCACAGAGGAGAGACATTTCAAGTTCAAGATGTCTAGGAGTAAGAAAGCAGTCAGGAAGGCGCGCACACGTGTGGTGTGTGTGTGTGTGTGTGTGTGTGTGTGTGTGTGTGTACTTTGGAGGTGTACAGAAAGTGAAAAGATCTCACAAAACAAAAAGGTGAAGGAGAGGCTCTGGAGAAGAGAAATATTAAGTGAGGATGAAGCTGTTTGTTGTGGCGTGAGAGAGATTCTCCCCTATGTAATCCTGGGGAAAATTTGCTTTGCTCAGTAATGCTTTGGCTGCAGTGGGTTTGTGAGAAGGAATCGTAAAGAGGCAGAAGGCTCTAAGTTCAGGTTTGCTTCAGACAGAAAAGAGACAATGGGCATGGATACAGGGCAGAGGAAAGTCAACTGACATCCAGTACGCCCCCCAACTCTCAATAAAGATTAAATATGTGAAAACGACGATCCTAAAATTATGTGTTAATATTGTGTCTTTTCCCATGACTGTCAACTTCCTGTGACCTTCCTCATCTTCTACCTGCAGGTGGTGAAGCTACTATCTATGTTCCTTCCAACCAGTTCATCGACAATGACAGCACTGGCCCTTACCATTGTTAACCACCCCTTTCCCCTCCCTGGTGTCTCCCTTGGGGCTGAGAGAAGTCTGTCTGAACCTCCCTGCCCTTAGCATCTTCAACCTCAGAGAGGTTACTTCATTGCAACCCACTTAGTTCAAACATACAAAAAAGGGTATATGGATGAGGTATATGGATGTTAACATCTGTATACCGACGCTTTTGAGATTGTAGTATTTAGATTGTTCACATTGTTGAGTTTATTGTTTTTAAAAGATTTTATTTATTTATTTGAGAGAGAGAGCACAAGCAGGGGAGAGCAGCAGAGGGAGAAGCAGGCTTCCCCCTGAGCAGGGAGCTTGACGCGGGACTCGATCCCAGGACCCTGGGATCATGACCTGAGCCGAAGGCAGATGCTTAACCAACTGAGCTATCCAGGCGTCCCCACACTGTTGAGTTTAAAAGTTAAAATATTAGGATAGTTTTTAGCTCCACACTCTACATTAAAATACTCAAACACCTCTTTCAATAGATCTACTACTCTTGTTTCCAAGGAAACAGTATCCTGCAGGCAACTGCACATAATTTGTCTCAAAGGCAACACAAAGTTTTTCTAATACAAACACATATACAAGTTTAACATATAATGTTATATTCTGGGGGTCTTAGCTAGGGCATAGTCTTTGGAACCCTTACTTTATCAGTAAAATGAGGGAATTAGACTATGTCATATGTAAGGTTTTCTCTAGCATGAAGAGAGATCTTAACACATTTGGCCAATTTCTCTGCCACGTGCTAAGTTGTACACAGATTTTCTAGCTAGAACTGAGACTTGTGTATGCTTGATTCTTTTGCATATTTAAGGCAAATAAATAATTGAAAGGGAAAAAAGGAGTATTTACTGTGCACCTATGAAATACGAGATTTATTTCCCATATACCTGGTGCCTGCCTGATGTTATTGCTGCAAAGTAGATATTATTACCACCACTGCAGATTATCAGGATTTTATTTCATAATTATAATTAACCAAATTCAGTGACAGGACACATTATTTCAGTTGTGAAACCTATATAACTCCATGCTTTTTCTAATATACTACAATAACTCTCAAATTAAATCTGCATATCTAAGGCTTAAATTTACAAAGAGGATTAGATTGAAATTATTTCTCTAATTTCCTAACTGGTAAGTTATATAACCTATTCAATTAAAAAAACCTTATTTCCATCTGGACCTGAGGGTATTAACCTCTGTGTGCCCCAGAAAGCAGCAAGAAGTTGTAACAATAGCAGCAGACATTTACTACTTATTTGCAGGCATGGCGATAGGTAATTCATAGAGATTTTATTTAATGCGACGTGAACAACCTCCCAAGGTAGGTAGGATCCCTGTTTTATTCCTGGAGGAAACTGAGGCTAATAGGAATTTAGTAACAAGTGGCAAATGACCGAACCAGGAATCGATTCCAGTCCCGATCGATGCCTATGTTCCACGGCCTTTCAAATGTTTTAAATTTCTAAGAATCATTACCTTTTGCTATTGTGTCCTAATACTGATATTCCAAGAATTCTGCTTAAATTAAAAATCACAAAGGGCTGGGAGGCGACGTAAATGAGGATAGAAGCAACCACCACCCACCCCCGGACAGCCAGTGCGCCACCCTGCACGAAGCCCCCGACACTTGGGCTGCACTCACAGAGAAGGACCACATCAACAGCCACCCAACAGATGCCTCGCGGCTTGCCACACCTGCTTCTAGACAAACAGCCTGTGAATAAGCAACACCCTGGCTCAGCTAACTAGCCTTTCCTGAGCTAACCTGGCTTCCTGTTTGCCCCTGACTTCCTTTCAGTCTATTGCCTCCCGGTGCAACCTGCTCGACATTCAACTTTGGCAACATCATCTACTTTAACCCAAGGTTTGGATTATTTTATTTTGTTAATTACATTATGTTCTTCCTTCAAAAAAATGAGAGGGATATTAGGAAAAAAAAGTTTCACATATAAGCAAAACTTCTGATTATAATTCAGGCATAAAGAAGAATGAGATCTTGCCATTTGCAACAACATGATGAATCTAGAGGTTATTATGCTAAGTGAAATGAGGCTGCGAAATACCATATGATTTTGCTCATATGTGGAATCTAAAAAACAAAACAAAGCAGAAACAAACCCGTAAGTCCAGAGAACAAACTGGTGGTTGCCAGAGTGGAGATGGGTAGGGGAATGGGAGGTACAGGCTTCCAGTTATGGAAGGAATAAGTCACTCGGATGAAAGGCACAGCATGGGGAACATGGTAAATGGTATTGTAATAATGTTGTATGGTGACAGATGGTAGCTACACTTGTGGTGAGCTTAGCAAAGAGCTGTTCAATCATGTTGTACATCTGAAACTAATGTAACATTGTGTTGTCAACTATACTTCAATAAATAATAATAATATACTAGGGAAATAATAAAAATGACCAAGCAGAAAGCACTGGAAACATATCGCTAATTAGTGAAGGTGGGCTGTAATGATTTAAAAGTATGTTTTTGCTCTCTGATAATAACAGGCCTGTAGAGCATGTTAACTGTTCACCTCACACACAAGTTTTAGAAAGCACTGGATGCTTGTGTGTGTATGTGTGCGCGTGTGCGTGTGCATGTGTGTATGTGCGTGTCTGTGGGTGTGTGCGCGCACGCACGTGTGTTTGTGTGTTGCGGTGGTGGGGGCAGGTAGGGCTTTACGGTAAGGACTGAAGTAAAGCAAAAAGAAAATATAACCACATCAAACTCTTCTGTGTCATGAATCCTAAAAATGACTTTCAAAAATAAAGTTCTATTACTCTCATCAAAAAGTCCATTGAAATCAAAGTGTTCTTCTCTACATTTATAAAGGATTTTAGTTCAATTTTTTATTGCAGATATCCATGAATAAAAAATTATAAAAACTGTAACCAGTAGCTTTTGATCAAAATCTTGGCAACTCCTAAGAATATATATATATATATATATATATATATATATATATATATATATATATATAAATATATATATAAAATCCATTCATCTATCGATGGGACACTTAGGTTCCTTCCATGTCTTGGCTATTGTAAATAATGCTGCAACAACATAGAGGTGCATATAGCTTTTCAACTTAGTGTTTTGTTTTGTTTTGTTTTTCCTTTGGATAAATGACTAGTAGTGGAATCACTGGATCATATGGTAATTCTAATTTTGTGAGGATCCTCCATACTATCTTCCAAAGTGGCTGCATCAATTTACATTCCCACCAGCAGTGCATGAGGGTTCCTTTTTCTCCACATCCTTGTCAACACTTGATATTTTCTGTCATTTTGATATTAGCCATCCTGACAGACGTAAGGTGATTTATCATTGTGGTTTTGATTTGCATTTCTCTGATAATCAGTGATGTTGATCATCTTTTCATGTGTCTGTTGGCCATCTATATGTCTTCTTTTGAAAAACATCTATTCAGGTCTTCTGCCCATTATAATCAGATTATTTGGTCTTCCAGTGTTGAGTGGTAGAAGTCATTTATATATTTTGGATATTAACCTCTTAACAGATCATTTGCAAATATCTTCCTCATTCAGTAGGTTGCCTTCACTTTGCTGATTCTCCTATATCATAAGAGATTTTTAAAAGGTATGGCTTCAAGGTTGTTTTGTGTCCCTGGAAATAGTGTTTTGGGTAAGGGGATAACGAGACACTGTATTTGCCCTAAAATGCCCAACTTTAAGCCTTAACAATTACTCTAAGAGAATACTGGTTCTAGTTCCCCTATCTGGAAGCCTAAGAAATTCTCAATTGTCCCTCAAGACCACTCATGGGGCCAGAACAGAGAAACTCTTTTTGTCGACCTGACCAGGAATGTAACTGTGGCAGTGTCCCTTGAAAAAAGCTGTGCACCCGCACTCCAATTACATGTGAATCAAAGCTGGGGGCGGGGGGAACCTTGATAACATTCAGTGTCCTTTCACCTTCAAATTCAGATAGTGAGT
The DNA here is from genome assembly GCF_037043125.1 of Eumetopias jubatus. Taxonomy (NCBI): domain Eukaryota; kingdom Metazoa; phylum Chordata; class Mammalia; order Carnivora; family Otariidae; genus Eumetopias; species Eumetopias jubatus. The sequence continues at coordinate 75,134,964 of NW_028274811.1, read as the reverse complement.
GTTCTTTGGTTTCACTGGCATAAGTAGCTACACGTCTCATATGGATTTAGGTACTTAACTATTACGGTATCAACTGGTACTGAGCATTTATAAGCAATTCAGTCTAAAAAGTAAATAATTGCCCTAGACAGAGTCCTGTAACTGTTACTGAGCTCCCTGCTCCAAGCACCCACTGAAAGTTTTAATCCCCACCCCATCACAGGAGAAATTTGGCAATGGCCATGTCCAGAGGCATTTTTCATTGTCACAGTGGAATTGCCATTAGTTTGTATTTGCTATTTGCATTAGAGGCTGAGGATGCTCCTAGCAACTGTGAATTTGAGAAACCTTGAGTTACAGGCAGTATAGATACTGGGGTACTAGTGGGGCAGAAAAAAAATCATGCAAGACAATGAGTATGGTCATTCATTTTACATACGTAATTTTTCTTTCATCCAAATAGGCCACACAATATTTATATTTAAATACTTTTATTTTCATTTCACAAAAAAAAAAGCAACAGTGTTTGCAATTACACATGCCTTTCAGTCAGTGCTGGTCATATGCAAAACAAGTTATCAGAAATATAAAGAAAAATAAGCCTTTTCCCTTTCCAAGTGACACAACACAATTTGCATATATATATATTATACATACCATTTTCAAAATTTTCCACAAAAGACAGATTATGATACAAATTTAGAATTCCACCCACAAGCTCAGATTCAAAGAATTGGAGATCTGCATAGGTGTTTAAATACAAAAATGTAGTATCTCTACAAGCTTCCAAGTAATTACTTTTCAAAGTGTTTGAAAGAGATTACTCTTCATAGCAACGTGGAACACTTGGCTTTAATCAAGACGGCTATAAGACTAAGGTTTGTCTCAGTGTGAGTTTGCTGATAATGCAAATGCTCCAATTATGTGGTAATTCTCATTTTATATATATATCTGTATACACACACACACACACACACACACACAAGTGTATTATTGTACTGATGGTTTATACATTTCAACTTCTGGAGCATTTCATTCAGCGAAGCCATGACCTTTACTTCTTTGAAATATTTCAAATTAAGAACTGTTCAGAAATATCACTAATGACTACCATGACTAATTCCAAAAAGGTGCCCCTTTCTCGCTTATTTATGATCAAAGTTATATGTGTCATGAACAAATTTTTATTTTTTCTACAGCAGCAGGTATAAGTAACAGCCAAGTATAGGCTAATTTTCGAACACTAGAATCTGACAGTTTGATATGGTAAATGACATCTCTGCCAGTGTTCTAGGAATCCTATCAATGTTTCTAAAAATACACATATAATAAAATAATATGGCAAATCTTCAGCATTATATTCATTATAAACTGCAGAACAAACAAAGATTGCTCAGAAGCTTGAAGGAAAAAAGGAAGGGAGGAAGAGAGGCAGGGAGGGAGTGAGGGATTTTACACATGCATTTTCTTTGATACAGACAAACGTGGAGTCCTAACATTTACCATGTGGTGAATGAAAAGTCAGTACGATTCAAGAATGCTGAACATGAACATGCAAGTCTGGATGTATGAAATGCATGCAAAAACATACAGCTGATGAGGCAACACTAGCTTACATTTTTAAGTGTACGTGAGGATAACATCTAATATTGCAGGCACCGAAGACAAAAAGAAAAAAGAAAAAAAAAACAGGAATGGTCCAGCTAATGGAGAACTGAGGAGAGTGAAGCAGCCACTCAGAAGAGCTCTGGATAGGGAAGGGCCAACTTGCCCGATCACAGACGGGCGCTGAAAGAGGGCCTGCCTCCCAATTCTTTATGGAATGATTTTGGGGCCCATGTTCTTATTCACTAGAACCTATGGCAATAACTCAAAACATTCATTCCAAAAATCAAAGTAAGTTCTATCAGTTATATAAGAATATGCTATCGATGGAACTGCAGGAGACTTCTGGAGATAAGTCAGAATTCCAGGCCCCCAAAAGAAGCTACTCTCAAGGGTCTTCATGTAAGATCTAGGCAGCACTTTCACTGGCTTACCAGTTATGGAAAGATTAATCAGCAGTGATCTTTAAAACTACTTTTTCCTTAGTACTGTCCTCTTGCCTGTCTGGAATCTCCAAAGCACAGGCCCCTTTTCACCATTTCCTTCTGTTTGAATCAGCATAAGAAATGCTGAATCTGATTAGCTTTCATAAGTCAACCAGATCCAAGTGTCTTCTCCCAACTTATTTGCTATATACCTGTTGCCATGAGTTACACCACCCCAATGCCTTTCAAGTCAGATGGCAGGGATTTGATGGGACCTGATTTTTGTTAGATCCATGCAGAGCCCTGAAAGGGACTATGTATTAATGAGAAATAATGAAAAAAAAAAAAAGAAGCAGATTAGTTACGTGCTTATATATATTTACATTTTTAAAGGCATATATCCTAGGAATAAAACAAAATAACCACAAAACAACAACTATACTAGGCACTGCTAAATGAGGAAATATGTGGGACAGGAAGAAGCGATCTGTCAATTTATGCAACTCAATTTTCATTAGGTTCCAATATAGATAGCCATGCAAGGAACTAAATACAAAATGAAACAAAAAAAGCCCCACCCATATTCATATGTATTAAGAATATTCCCCTGCCACAAACATAAACCCCTCCAAAAAAACCCAAGTAAATAAACAACACACAACTCTTCTACTCACTATTGCCAACACAGGCAATAAGGGAAAGGGGAGAAGGGGAGATTTGTCATACACTGATCCTCCATTTTCCTCTGGTACCTATACATCATGCCAAGACTAGGCACAAAATCAATAATAGGAAAACACTGATACACAGTTTTTAAAAGTTCATACCCTGCCCTTTTCCCCTCCCCATGACCCACCCAAATCATCTCTCCCCCTTAAAAAAACTACCCCAAATTATAAAACTATTGCCCATGCAGGCAGTGAGGGAAGGGACGCAGAGGAGATTTATCATACGTATGGACCTCCATGTTTCATTATGTACCTACAAGTCCCCGCAAAGGACTGAGTACTAAGTGAAATAACACACAAAACGTAGCAGACATTTATATACATTAAAAAAAAATTTACACACACGCGTGCGCGCGCGCGCGCGCGCACACACACACACACACACACACACTCTGTCCCTCACTCACTCAGAATTCTCCCACCCCCACCCCTCCAAAAAAAGAAACTAAACATCTATTCTTCTACCACTGCCCGCCAGGCAATGAGGGAAGGGAATAGGGGAGATTTTTCATAGAATCAATCTCAACTTTCAGTAAGTACCTTAACAGTCACGCAAAGGACTAGATTCAAAATGAAGCGAATGCCAAAAAGAGGCAGAAACATTTATATACATTTAAAAAATCACCTAACTTACCTAATAAGCCCATTCCGCATTAAGAACTTCAAACACAACAAACACCAAGTCCTACAGTACTCTCATACAATCGTGCACAGGCTACAGGGGAAGAGAGAAACGGTTTATCACGCCTCTGGAGCTGGGCCTCTGCACTACACTGCACATCTACAAATCCAAACAAAAAAAATCAGTTCAAAGGAAAAGCGCAGAACAACAACAACACCACAGCAGACATTTATATACATTTTTAAAAATGTAAACCCAGAAATCCCCCCACCACCCTGCCAAAAAACCCCCTCTAAACAACTGCGCCGCTAGTCATTGCCCAGTCAGGCAATAAGGGAAGGGGAGAAGAGGAGATTTTTTTCATAGAATGAACCTTAATTTTCATCATGTACCTAAATATCCATGGAAAGATCTAGGTACAAAATGTAGTAACAGAAAAAAGGAACAAAAATATTTATATACATTTTAAAAAGTACATATCCCCCATCCTCCCAGGGGAGGGAGGGGTGGAGTAAAAAAATTAATCTAGAACTACTCTAAAACTATTGCCCACCTGGGCAGTAAGGGGAGGGGACCGGAGGAGATGGTCATACATCCGGACCTCCACGTCTCATCGGGTACCTCCATGTCCAAGGAAGGGATGGGGTACAAAATGGAGTAACACAATATAGTAACAAACACTGTACATACGGTTTTCAAAAGTATATATCCTGCCCTTAGTCCCTTCCCACCCCCCAAGACTTCAAAAAACCCAAACCACTTGAAAATTATTGCCATACATAGATAAAAGGGGAAAGGGAGAAGAGGAGATTGCTATACATCTGGAACTCCATGGTTCATTACGAACCTACGTGTCCAAGTGAAGGACTGGCTACCCGGTGAAATACTATAATAAGGAAGTAAAAACATGGATATATATATATATATATATATATATTTAAAAATCGTTAACCCCAAACCTACAAAAGAACCCCGAAACTAAGTATCTACTCTACTAGTCACTGCCCACACGGGCAGTAAGGGGAGGGGACCAGAGGAGATTGTCATACATCCGGACCTCCACGGCTCACTGGGTAACTTCCAGTCAGGGGACCCAATGAAATAACACATCTTGGTAGTAAAAACAGGTATATACAGCATGTACACATCCCTTCCCCCAACCCCGCATCCCCCCCCGCCACAAGCCCACTCCAACAGCTACTCTACTAGCCATTGCCCACACGGGCAGTAAGGGGAGGGGACGAGAAGAGATTGTCATACACCCGGACCTCCACGTCCCATCGGGTACTCTGACGTCCTCTGAGGAGGATACAGTACAAAATGAATAAGGAATACAAAGTAGTAGGAAGTCTATTCATATACACTAAGTACATACCCTACTTTCTCCCACCCCACAACACAAAACATTAGCTACCACCCAAGGAGGCAATAAGGAATAGGGCAAACAGGAAATCTGTCATACTCTGAACCTCAATTTTCACTAAGTATGTATGCACACATGCAAAGGAACACATATAAAATGGAAAGATTAAAAAAGGAGCATAACACATATATGCACACATCTGTTCCCACCCCACAAGACGAGATCCCGACAAGAGCAACTACAACCACTCTATTAGTTGTTAGCAACAAGGGGAGGGGTGCACGGGACATCTGTCGTACTTCTGGACCGCCACAGTTCATTAGATATCTACGCACCCATGAGAAAGATGAATGAAGTGCAAAGTGAAATAACACCCACAAAATAGCAGCAAAACCATTTTGTACACATTTTAAAAAGAACATACTCTGCTCTCCCCCCAGTATCACCGTCAACTTCCAAAAAAGAGACATCAAATAACTACTCTGCAGCTGTTGCCCACACAGGCAATAACGGGAAGGGCAGAAGAGATTTCCACAGGACGGTGTCTCACTCTTTATCAGAAGCAAGTATACAAAATGAAAGAAAATAAAAATAGATCAAAACCACACATGTACATTTAGAAAGTATATAGCCCCCCCCCCCCACCAAGAGCCACTCAAAGACATCAATCAACTATTCTACAATGTATCGCACGCGCAGGCGAGAAGGGAAAGGGCGGTCAGGAGATTGATCCTACATGTGGACTCCCACTTTTCATTCAGGACTTCCTGCCGGCGCAGAGAAAAAAGCACAAAATAAAAGAATGCAAAAAAATAGCAAAAATACACACATTAGTTTGTTTGTTTGTTTGTTTGTTTTTTTAAGTACAAATGTGAGTGTCAGAGGGGGAAGAGAAGAAGCTCTTTAGAAAGAGAAATCATTCCAATAAAAACCAAACGACAAAGGCAAACGGGAGAAAAAGAGCTCTATCATACCTACGAAATTCAGATCTCATTTTGCAAACTCCGCCCAGGAGATGCTGACCTCGGTGATGATACATGTCCTGAGCTCATACACCTTCTCTGCAGTCCCATGAAATGAACGGGGGTTACCTGAATACTCGGCAATCCAACCACACATTACTGTTCCAGGTGATTTAGTTTGCGTAGCCTCTTAAAATGCAACTCAGTAACGGGCTACCAGTAATCCGACAAACTCAGCACTGAACTTTCATTCCTTACTTTCCAATATTCAGAAAGGACTCTGTTCTGGTCCCAGGGAGACTGACGCAGCCCCCGAGCCTCTACATACCCAGAACTCTTCTGACAGCTCTTTTGTTCCTACAGAGGCTAACGTACGATAAAAGGAAAACCTGAAAGGCAAAGAGTATTAGAATTAAGCAGAACCTGGGATGGTAAAATGGTAGGAAAGTTCAGGAGCACTCACACAATGGCAACACAGTTTCACTCACAGGGATTTATAGCAAACAATGCCCTGGAGGAAGGCCCAAGCTTGGGGTGGGACCCGACACTACCTGCAGTTTAATGTACCCAATCTCTTGCTGTTAACAAACCAAACGCCTTAGATTTCTACTTCCAGATCTCCAAAGCACAAGTCTTTCTTCTACAATTCTAAATTTCCAATTTTACCTTTCTTAATCATCCAGCATAATGTGCCTCTTCTACTACGTTCAAGCAGCTCATGTCTCTGCCGTGAACGTTAATACTCGGCGGCGTCACGGATCTGTGGGCGCACATGACCAAGCGCTATGACTGCAGGAATATACATGGGAGTTCTCAGAGACACCGTGGCTAAGACAAAGTGGGGGGGGGGGGTGGTAAAACTTCAAAAGCTACAGTTATGCCTCATGTCACATGTCCTATCTATTACATAGACTTATCTTCCTGACTCAAGAGTTCGTTTTTGGAAGTGCCATAGAGATGGGTTAGCTTGACTTGAAAATTACGGAACTCTGTGGGAAAATGTGAGGTGAGGGCTACTAAAACCACAAATACTTGAGGTGAGGCCTACAAATAGAACGATAACCAGCAGGGATCCGGTATCATGGGAATGAACAGGTTGTGAGTACAAAGAAAGCAATGAATTCCAAGTTACCTCTATTTTTAGCCCATGTTTTGATAAGGATTTTCTTAAACATTACCCTCTGCCCCCACACACACATACACATACACACACACACACACACACACACACACACACACACTCAGGAAAAATTATATAATTCAAGACAAGATTTGCCATATGCAGAGTTAACATACATTACAGGAGCAATGTAAAGATGGGCAGGTATAACTGAAAAATCTTAACGGATGTTGAGAAGTAGCAAAATTTAAACTCCGTATCAAAGTGGAATTCAGTAATATAACATGGTAAAAAACCAGCAACCAAAAAACCCCTCAAAAGTTTAGTATTTTTCCCCACTCTAAAAATATAAAAACACACTAACTTCCAATATCAACTAAAGTATCATTCATCTGCTAAAGCACAAGAGGAATAAAGACTTACAATCACCCCAGTTTCAATAAGACGTCTTTAGCGGATTCTGTGAGTCTCAGGATATAATAGTTTGTACTCTGAACCAGAGGTAAATGTTTAGAAAAGACTAAATTGGGGGAAAACACACTAGGATTAAAGAAAGCTACCTTTTAGCTTGCCAGCATTTTAAATTTTGTTATATAAAAATACTTTCATAAAGTAAAATATAATTTTATACACCATCTCACATATTTTCACTGTATACCTGCTAACTTAAAAAAGGTGACCTTTCCAATTGATTCTCTGGAGTGTTTTAAGTGCTCACAAATGGGTATCTACCCTTTTTATGTACACAGAAGATGTTTTCAAAGAAAATATAAAGTACTCAGTTATTAGGAAGAAAGCTTTTCCCCTAAGAATCAAAGAAACTCAACAATCTAGATATTAAGTCTGCATAGCTCAAAAAATTCAAGTACAGTATTTCTCCTTTACAAGGAGTGAAAATGCAATACAGTTTTAGAAATCTTCCCTTTTCTTTCTTTCTTTCCTTGGCCATTCCTTTTAATCAGTTACTTTGGCCATGATAAAAACAAAATAAAACAAACAAAACCCACTGATTTTTCAACTAAAGAAAAGTACTATTTTGATAGTAGAAAAAATTCAAAGCCCACCATATTAAATCTGAATCAAGTTACTCCTATCCCACATTCTCTTTATTCCTTTAAGGTACTATGGTGAACTTCAAATAAAAATGTTCAATTTCTCAAAGACCCTATTTTAAAATATGCTTCTAATATATGCTACCATATAACATGAAAATCTACACGAGTATGACTCACAGAGAAAGTGTCTATGATCAGGTAATGTCAAAGGCAACCTAAACTAATTCTAGTAACAGTGATAGTCATGATAAAAGACAACAGTATTAACAAAATGCTTGCCATAAGTGTAGACATAGTCCTCTATAACGTAAGATGTACCTATGGCAGGGAGTGATAAAGGTGTATAGATTTGGAGAATACTGGAATTCATAAATAAAATAATTATAATTAAAGCTAACTCAGTTTGAAACAGTTTCCTAAAAGATGAAAAAATAAGTATTACCTATTTGGAAAATTTAATCTTTTGTCCTTGTTACTTAGCTTTTCAGTACAACAAAAATTTAAAAATTCTGTAGCACCTGGCTGCCCTGCAGAAAAAAAATATAAGTTATAGATCTTACTTAAACTTTGTTTCAGAAAATAAAGGATTAATCAAAACCTCAAACCAAAGTAGATCTGCACACCTGAGATCGGTTTTCTAACAGCTGTAGGATTCGTCGACTTCATTGTCATAGCTTTTGAAGCTAAGTTTTGTACTACATTCAAGTAACATCTATCGTCTACCACTAAGAACCAACAAATGGCTGACAAAGCAGCGCCTGCAAGGATGACGGCTCCCACGGTAGATCCTTCCTTGTTGCACTGTGCCAGTACTTTCCGGATACTGAGAAACAGAACAGAATGCCAAAACAGATGTTTTTCCCCCATTTGCGTATCTTCAAAGTAGAAAAATTACTGTTTTTGTAGATGTTGGCATACAGGTGAATATAATTTTGTAATAAATAACTACATACTGCCCAAAGACAATTCGAGAAAGACAGATGAAAAATACAGACGGGCCCTGAGCGAACTAGAACTCCTAAGAGCGCCAACAACTCGGCAGCGATTCTGGCTTCACCTTGGCTTTTTGCTAAAGCAGCAGAGCCCATGTTAACTAGCTCTCTGAATGGGCGACAAAATGGGGCGCAGCTGTGCATGCTAGAGCCACCACGTCAGAGTTTTGAGGTTCTTCTCCATCCATCGGATATTCAACTGGATGACTTCCAAAGCCTCCTGGACACAGCGAAGGCGAAAGGTTGCCTCTGACTGATTTTCAAAGAACGCCTGGACCTGTAAGTTGCACGCAGAAGTATTTCAAAAGAAGAACAGTAAATCACAGGTAACTCTGAGTATCCTTTTCAGATAAGCTTTAACTGAGTCATGGCTATGCTGAGGTCTTGGAAGAAGTACAGACAAGAAGGACTTTATTTATTTATTTTTAATTTTTTTTTAAGATTTTATTTATTTATTTGAGAAAGAGAGATAGCAAGAGAGAGTAAGAGCAAAGCGGGGGAGCAGGGAGAGGGAGAAGCAGGCTCCCCGCTGAGCAGGAAGCCTGACATGGGACTCAATCCCAGGACCCCAGGATCATGACCTGAGCCAAAGGCAGACGCTTAACCCACTGAGCCACCCAGGCGCCCCCAAGTACTTTAATATTCAAAGTATTTACATCAAGTTCCTGATCACACATGGTGAAATCTGAAGTAATTTTAACAATGAATTCCCCTTATGCCCACAAGGATGAATTTTTCCAGTTTAGAATGGAAAAAAAAAAAGCCAAATAACAGTAAATGAAGTAGTCTAAAGTTAGAATTAATGCCCAGTTCTACCCTTGGAATGGAATTCTTCAAAACCATTTTATTACCACTTAAAAAGAGAGTTGGCATATGCTGGTCTCAATTCAAAAACTGATTTGTATCAGGCAGACGAGGGAATACTGTTGAGAATGGAATCAGAATTCTTCCTCATCAGAATTTGTCTTCATTGCTGAGTATCCCCCCTTAAGCAATAATCCCAGGGCAGAATCGTTGGCACTGACCACAGCCGACAGAGAGAAGGGGCAGAAACTGGCATGACAAGGCACTGTCTGACTTAGACTGAGCAGCCTACGGGGAAAGGGTGACCCAACCTCCCTGCTAACATTTTATACAACCAACCTCAGACAAATGCGCCTTTGTTGAAAACAGGTGTGTCGACCCAGCAACAATACTTTGTATGGTATAGGACCCCAGATGAAACCTGAAGAAACAAAAATTTAAGAGCAAAAAGAGCAAAAACATGAGGCAGTTTTTGAGAAGCAAATGTCCTGAATGCAAAGGAATTACTTGACTGTACATTACACAGGCCAAAGGCGGACTGGGAGTCCTGCTCCTGGGTAATGAAGCTCAGTAAATCAGAAATAACCGCACATGCCCTCTCACTACCAGTGGGAAGGAAAGGTGGCAGAAAGAAGCAGGAGTTATGGATACCCAGATAAATTATGAATTCATTTAATCAATTCAAAAATCACACCTTACCCCCAGAAATGCCATTACTGTTTTGAAAGCAAAAAAGTCCTCCGTGTGCTGTCTGGGTGGGTGTGAGTTCCTCTCCAATCCCTTGGCAATGACGAGGTATTTTTCAACACACATAACTGAACAGCTATTCTGAAACAGTCCATGGCCAGGTGAAGTGAAGTGACCTAAGTGTCAAGCATGGCTGGGCGTAATGAGTACCCAAATGGAGCACCACTGTCAAACGACTCATGTTATGGGATTACATTTACAAGGGTGAAAATTTCTGGGTGTTTCAGTTAAACTGTCACTGAAACATTTTTCCTCTCATAGCAGATCTTAAATCCTGTGAATCAACACAACATTGGAAACAGTTTCAAATGAAGAACGGGAGAATACTAAAAATTAGTAGTTATCTGAGAAACTCACTTCTGTACAAGCTTGTTCCAGTTCTCTTTGACAAAATCCCATGCCAACAAGTGTCCAGGAAAATGTCGGCCAACTGTTCTAATGATGAATGACAGCTTTTGTGTTCGGATGATATCTCCACTGAGGCTATTTTTCATTAACCTGAAAAGCAAAGCAGATTTAGTTTCCAAAATTAGTATTTGTCATGAAGTGATCACTGAACTTAAAATCAGTGCTGGTCTCCTAATTAAGGTTCTGAAGCAATTCACAGCATGTAAGTTTTGGGTTGGTCTAAGATTGATCAACAGATTGAACACCTGTCATTTTTTTAAATGAAGGGAGAACTCACCAACAAGATAAGGACTTAAATATACTGTCACATAATAATCAGTAGTTCTTGATGCAATAAGGACACTTAGGAAATAAATTCAGGTAGAGTTTATTATAACTCTGAAGATTGGATTTGTTGTTGTTGTTAAAAACCTTATTTGATATGAGTAGATAGGTATATTGCTACTCGTAAAAAACTGGGCTTTATATGTACTAGATTATGTTCTAAATTCTTGACACAACAAAGCTTGAAATAGGGAATCATTACCTATCTCCATGTTACCATTTAAGAAACTGAGGTTATGTAAAATTGACAGAGTTAACACAGCTGATGAATACTAAAGCCTGGTATGGAAACAAACGCAATTTTCATCTATCGTGCTACAATATCTGTTTTGAGCGGGAAAACACATATCCCCAAAAGAATGCAGAATGAGTTTTACGGGGAGGAAAAACCCAAATGCCCAATGAGATGTGATGGATTAGATAAATTCTGATAGAGCCATACTGTGCGATACTGTGTAGCCACAGAAACAAATGCAAATACGCTTTATGAATGAACAGGGCAAATCTCAAAGACTGGTCATTCACTACAAAGAATGTTACAGAACACCAGCTAGAGTAGAAACCTATGTTCAATATATAAAATACACACCTGGACAGACACTGTTAATAGAGAGAAGAGAATAAGATTGGAAGTGAAGGGTCATATGAGAGGGACTTTCACATTTCATTCCGTTTCCTCAGGTACTGTTTAAGTACTTCATAATGGGGAATTTATCGGTGTACTACTAGTTCAAAACAAAATTATTATTGATTTAACAACAAAAACTTTTCTCTCTTTGCTTGGGTCAGAGTCTGGCTACTACTTTAAAGAAAATGACTATTTACAGTGCGTCCTCTGGAAAGTGGGTCTGGGCAGGTGCTAAGAACATCTCTGGAACAGAATGATTTACCTGAGCAAAGTTATGCAAGAGAAGCAATGAGAGCCAAGCGCCTCTCCTTTCCTTCCCGCTGCTGACTGTCAAGATACTTGCGCATTTCTCCTGGTTACTTAGAGCTCCTCTACCCTGACCCTGATTGTTCTTCCTGCCAGGAAGCCCTACCTACTGCCCTTCTTACCCCATGTGACCCTACAATCTCTAGCTCTTCATCCGCTGGATATTAAAAAGGAAAGGTCTGGGGCACCTGGGTGGCTCAGTTGGTCAAGCGTCTGCCTTCGGCTCAGGTCATGATCCCAGGGTCCTGGGATCGAGCCCCACATCGGGCTCCCTGCTCAGCTGGGAGCCTGCTTCTCCCTGTCCCGCTGCTGCTCCCCCTGCTTGTGCTCTCTCTCTATTAAATAAATAAAATCTTTAAGAAAAAAAAAAAGGAAAGGTCTAACAAATTCACATGAATGTATAACCTATGGCTTTTACGTGTTATCTTGTACCGAAGTCTCTGCATTTTCAAAATGATAGCTTGGAGAGAGCAATGCCTTGACCAAAAAAGAAAATGAAGCACGAACTGTGGAATCAAAAACAACATGCCAAATGACCAAGAAGTTTTTAAGCACAAAGTAGAAGGGGACTGTGATTTTTGGCATCTCCCAATCTCTTTTAGGCAAAGCACCTCCTGCCCATCTGTACAGGTCCAGTCCCTGAGACGAAGCCGAACACATGCGGGCTCCTCCCCACACCGTCCAAGTCAAGGCCAGCCCACAAGGAAAGGCAGAAAGAGGGAGATCCCAGAGAAAATGAGCTCCTCAAACCTAGGAGCACCATGTTTTTATGCTTGTGGTTTCTATATATCATATTGCTTGGGTGGTTTCATACCAGTAAAGTTTCCGTACATCCTCTGAGCTGGCAAGAGCTTCAAGTATTTTATTCTTCTCTGCTTCAGAGTCTATAGAGACATACTTGCTTAACAGGAATGACCAGCCTTTCTCTGTTTTTGCTCCAACCTTGAACACAGTACTCATGACATCAGTAGGTAGGCTGTAAGAAAGGTACAAATATGAGAAAAACAAGGAAAAGAAATCCTGAATACAAAGGCAAGGAATTGACTAGTGGTGCTTGCGGAGTCAGAGCAGGTAACAAAAGAGTCTTTACAACTCATTGTCAAGAAAACATTTAATTCAGTGGGTTGCTACTTCCCTGGTGGTGTGACTATAAAGAATATCAATTCAACTTAATGCAGTAATTCTTCACTGAGCAGTCTCTGCCCTCTAGGAACTCAGAGGCTATCAAAATGTACAGAATAAATCAGTGTATTGCCACGTAGTGTAGAAAGTTCCATGGTGGAAATATAGCAGCAGGTGTGAGGGGAGCGGTCATAAAGGGGAAGAAGCCCAGTTTTCTGGCCTTATTAAGATCTCAGAGCTGGAAAAGACCTCAGAAGGTTATCCCAATCCCCCACCCCAACTCTCATCTGATGCTTAAATCTATTTCCATAATGCCCAGTAAGGAACATGGAGAGAACCAGTCATCATCAAAAACATGTCTACTTGGGGCACCTGGGTGGCTCAGTCATTAAGCATCTGCCTTCAGCTCAGGTCATGATCCCAGGGTCCTGGGTCCCAGAGTCCTCCCCCTCCCCCTGCTTGTGTTCCCTCTCTCGCTGTGTCTCTCTGTCAAATAAATAAATAAAAATTTAAAAAAAAAAAAAAACAACGTCTACTAACTGCTAACTCCACTTGCTATGTTATAGCCCTAAATTATAAGAGACTTGTTTGACAGCTCTCAACCATTCCGATGGCTGCTATAAAAAAGCAGAAAACAAGAAGCCTTGGTGAGGATGTGACGAAACTGGAACTCCTCTGCCCTACTGGTGGGAATGTAAAATGGTGCTACCACTATGGAAAACAATATGGTGGTACCTTAAAAAATTAAAAATAGATCTACCATATGATGTAGCAATATCACTTCTAGGTATAGATCCGAAAGAATCGGAAGCAGAGTCTTGAAGAGGTATTTGTGTACCTATGTTCACAGCAGCATTATTTGTAAAAGCCAAAAGGTGGAAGCAACTCAAATGTCTATCAATGGATGAAGCAATAAACAAAATACGGTGTATATAACGAACAAATTCAGCCTTAAAGAGGAAGGACATTCTAACACGTGCTACAACACGGATGAGCCTTGAGGACATGTGAAACAAGTCAGTCAGACAAAGACAAATACTGTACATTTCACTCACATAAGGTATTCAGAGCAGAAAAGAGAACAGTGGCTGCCAGGGGCTGGGGACTGGAGAAAACGGAGAGTTGTCTGGGTAAGGAGTTCTAGTTTTGCAAGACAAAAAGTGCTGGAGATTCGTTGCTCAACAATGTGAATATACTTACACTACTGAACTGTACACTTAAAACATGTTAAGATAATAAACTTCATGTTTTATATATTTTACTACAATTCGAAAAAACAGTCTTGTTTGACAATGCAAGTACACACATCACCTACGTTAACACTCAGGATGACAAGATCCTGGTTTCAGTATATGGTATCAAGGTAAGGAAGAGGCAGAGAGCTCATTTGAGTAGAAGTGCATGTCACCTTTGAGTTCCGTTGGAGGCCACCCAGTCATCAAACAGCGTCATGGCTGTGGCACTGCAGTTCTCAAGGCCGTGGACGCAAGCAAACTCCAGCAAGACTGACCGAAGCTCCCGGGCACATGGGGAGCCTTCATCAGTCCAAGTCTGCTGCTGGATTTGGCTTCGAAGTAATTTAGATACCCTGGTCTACAGAGACAAATTGTTAACAATAATTAGGACAATCACAGAAAACTCAGGATGGCTAGATCTTTATCCCCCAGCGTTTACCCAAGGAGAAAATAGGAGGGCCTAGGTATTACTCAGTAAATATCGACTGACAGAGGAGGCCCATGTACAGCTGGGTGAAACCATTCAGTAACTACACATCGGCTGCTATTGCCAGGGAGCGGGGGGTGTCTCTTAGTTACATGACACAGAAAGAACTGACGACTGCACTGCAGTAGTGAGCCTGTCTTCTGTGTGTACTCAGTGAGAAGATATTTTCCTGCCAAAAAGTATCACCTATTGCCACTGCCAGAAGCGAGTTGGGACTTTCTGACTTTAGACTCCATAAATCCATAAAACAATGAGAGAAGAATATACTTCTTTACTGACAGGTAGATGTTTTAATGTTTCTGAATGCAATATTAAAGGTATACTTAAAATATCAACTAGTGTGATGATCTAACAAGTTAATCCAATCGAATTAGCAAGAAAATGGGGCGTGCAGGCAAGAAGAGTTGTTTATAGTTATTTCCCCACCCTCAACTATGTATTTACAAAATTTTCAGACCCGTAGTAAAGCAACAAGAAGAGCACAGTGAATACCCATATGCTAGATTCATTGGTTTGTAACACTCCTACGCCCCAGAAAATTAGTTCAAGTTCTTTACAGAGCATCTTGTTCTTCCAGAGCACCACTGTCAATACCTAATATGAACCCTAGTTGGAGCGTTTTAAACTGCTGACGCCATTTTCTCAGCAGCCCTTCTCTAAGTAAGTCTCCTGTGGAGCTATGAGAAAGAAAAAAAGGAATCCGTGCAAGGAGAAGGACTCAGAGTTTGTGATAACATGTCAACTCGCTTTTGTTTGCTTCAAAAGCAATGGGATAGAGAACAGACACCTTGTGGAATGTGTAACAAAGCCTGCGAGTTATTGAGAGGACATGAGGTGGAAAAACACTTGCCATGCTGACTGATAAGCCAAGGGACATGAAAGCAACGCAGGTGATCCTACAGACACACACGGCTGCACTGGACGTGCTGTCTGCCGCTGGCCTGACATTCTCAGCGGCACGATAGCGAACCATCCCAAATGAACACAGGATAAAAGAAAATTCAAAGCTACTCATAACTGTCAAGTAGAAACAAAAGGAGAATGAGAGGAAAAAGAGTTACATGCTTGAGATACTACTAAAAAAAAAAAAAAACTCAGTGAAGAAAAATGTCAGTGAGAGTTTACTAAAACATACAGACACAAGCAGGAAAAAAAAATGGCCCATTAAAGTACTGGAAGCAAGGGAAGCCTGACACTTGAAGGTGCTAAGGCTAGTTCCTGAGCAGTTACTCCGCTGGAGTTACAGGGTGCAATTTTACTAGTTATTTCTGGTACCAAATATTTAAGATGAAATCCCCAAGGAGTTGATTTTACATATATTTCAAATGATAACAGAGCAAAAGATTTTATTTTAAAAATAATTCTGTTTTTAGAAAATTCCCACTTTATCATTTTTATTAAGTAATCCAGGTTATGTTTTTAATATTAATAAATCATATAACAAGTGCTTCTTTATTGAAGCAAGTGCTTCAGAGAACCTGTTTTTCCATGGTTCTATTTTTTTTTTTTAAATTTAAACTCATTAAACAATAGAATCCGATCCTCTGATTTCATAAAATGAAAACGGCAAGTGGGGAGAGAAAATAAATGGATGGGTTATACAAGCTACAAACATTGGGTATGCAATAAAATGCAAGAACAGTTACACAAAATGATTTTTAAAATAAAACAGACAGGAAAGATGGTGGCACTTATATTATGTATTACATTTTGATTTATTGCTTTAATTTTACACTGATATGCCCAGGGAGTTCTTTCTTGGGTCAACTCAGCTTCTTAAAAGTGAAGTGTCAGCTTTTATTGCAAAAGGTTTACCCCACCAATCCCTCATATGTAAAAGAATGACAGACTTGCAAGTGATGAAACAGGAATATGGCTGGGATCAGATGTTAACATCAGATGTGAACGATTTGACAAAATTCAAAAGTGCCTCCAGACCCTATCCACCCCAACACCACAGCATACATCACAAAATGGGATATAGATGTATGTGTTATATAGGTATGTGCAGCCTAGATAACAAAATGACCAATATATTGTCCTGGTGACAACAATATAAAAAATTAATTAGACACCAGTCTTAATCACAAATACTATTTGAAGATTGGATCCAAGGACTCAGAAATGTCTGCCATTCCATCTCTAACTATAGTATCAGATTTTATATTTTGAGAGCTTTGATGGTACCAGAACGCCCTCTGAATTTTAGAGACAGTTTCTCCCTCTTGATGACCTAACGCTAACCTGACTTTTAACTAACAATCAAGTGTACAAAACCTCCAGCAATACAAGGGCCCGTAGGCTCACAAACACAAACTAAGCCTGCCCTTGTCCTCTACGCATCCGTCCCCTGGGCCCCAGCCTGACGTATGTTCTTAATAAATACATGCCTGCCCAGCAAACTGGAAATCATCATCTGGGATGATGACGCAGAGTTACTTGAGTGTCAAAGAAAGAAAATATTCAAAAGATCTAAATCCTTAGATTGAAATGTAGCATCTGTGTTCACAGCATAGAGACAGCCTGAGGTAAGTATCAAGTGCTTTCTGACATTAGGCTCTCAAAAGTTATTGGAGAGAGGCAGGGGGAAGAAAGGCTTCTGCCACCATGAAATTTAAATAGCTGGGCAGCTTCAAGAGCATTCTGCTAACTCTTAAAAGTATATTCACTACCAGCATGATCCTTCAATAGTAAAAAAAAGAAAAAAAAATGAGTGAAATGTACTAAAGTTATTTATTGCTACCTATACTAGGTTGAATACTGTCCCCCCAACATTCATGTCTGCTTAGAATCTGTGAATGTAAACTTATTTGGGAATAGGTTTTTGCAGATGTAATCGATTTAAGATAAGGTCATACTGAATTATGGTGGGCCCAAATCTACTGACTGGTGCATATATAAGAACAGGGAAATTTGGACACAGAAACAAAGAGAGAATGTTATGTCAAGACAGAGGCAGAAATTGTAGTGATGCATCTAGAAGCTAAGGAATGCTAAGTACTGCTGGCAACCACCCGAAGCTAGGAGAAATGCAAGAAGAGATTCTCCCTCAGAAGGAATCCATCTGCCCTGCCAACACCTTAATTTTGGCCTTCTAGCTTCCAGAACTGTGAGAGAATATGTTTCTGTTGTTTTAAGACAGTAAGTTTGTACTAACTTATTATGGCAGCCAAAGGAAACTAAATTACTACCCCAAATGGTGTTGATTTGATATAGCACTAATAACCTCCAAAGTAATCATAAAATTCAATAGTAAAAAAAATCTATGTATACAATGAAGCACACTGGTGCTGGATCAACTGGATGGCCATATCAAAAAAAAAGAATCTTTGTGTCTAACTCATACCATACACAAAAATCAATTCCAGATGGATCATAGTTCTAAATGTGTAAGGTAAAATCATAAAGTTTTCAGAAGAGAACAAAGGAGAATACCTGTGGGTTGGCAGATTTCATACACAAAAATTAAGAATTTACACTAATCAAAAAACATCATTAAGAGACTGAAAAAGCAAGCCTGAGGGGGAGAAGATACTTGCAAATGTACATGAGCAACAAAGGACTCCTATCTTGAATATATAAAGAGCTCTACAAAGCAATCAGAAAAAGGCAGAAAATCCAATAGAAAAAACGTTAAAGACCTGGGCACTTAACCAAAGTGTACCTCCAATGGTCAATAAACAAATCAAAAGGAATTCATCTTCCCTAGTCATTAGGGAAATACAAAGTTTTTTTAAAGATTTTATTTATTTATTTATTTGAGACAGAGAGCAAGAGAGTGGGGTGAGGGGCAGAGGGAAAAACAGACTCCCCACTGAGCAGGGAGCCCGATGTGGGACTCGATCCTGGGACTCCAGGATCGTGACCTGAGCAGAAGGCAGATGCTTAACCAACTGAACCACCCAGGCACCCGGGAAATACAAATTAAAGCCAAAATTGCAATATCACTATGCATCCATCTGGCTGGCTAAAAGGAAAAAGATTACTATTAATACAAAGTGTTGACAAGGATATAGAGCCAAAATAGAACTCAAATTCTCATGCACTGCTGATGGAGCACAAACTGATACACCGTTGAACAACGAT
Organism: Eumetopias jubatus; assembly: GCF_037043125.1. Lineage (NCBI taxonomy): Eukaryota > Metazoa > Chordata > Mammalia > Carnivora > Otariidae > Eumetopias > Eumetopias jubatus. Next base: position 75,115,966 of record NW_028274811.1, on the reverse strand, counting down.
TTGATAGTACAGTATTAACTATAAATATGTTATGACTCAGCAATTCCACTTCCAGACACATACCCCATAGAAATGCATACATATATGCAACAAAGATATATATAAGAATATTCATAGAAATGCTATTTGTAATAGCTCCAAACTGTAAACAACTCAAATGTCCATCTATAGTAGCTGAAGTGGCTACCAAAAGGCCAATCTCATATACTAACAGTACAAAGTCGGTGTTGGATTCTAAGTGTCTCCTAAAGAGACCAATAAGTTATTTGCATACTTCTTGGAAATGCACACAAATACTATAAAAAATTTTATTAACATTTTGGATATAAAAGAAATCTCAAATATTAAGTTGACAACTTTATTTTCAAGGGCACTAGATGTAGGTCTGTCATCTTAAACCTTAAACACATGGTCTACAAGTTTTTCAAATGGTTTTAATTTATAATCTCAGTTTTAAAAAATGATAGCAGCAAAGAAACAGCCTTGATTTTTCCAACCAAAAGGTATCCTTTGAAAGATGACATTGCTAGAATACAAATTAATTTAAAATACAGCAACATAATACAAACTGGGCTTCAGAGTGGAACTAATCTGGGTTTGAAGCTCAGCTTCGTAATTTACTATGTAACTGATGTGGAAGTTATTTAGTCCCCCCACTTATCCAATGGGGGTAGAAATATCTGTCTGGCATTGTGTGAGGATTAAACGAGATAATCTACATTAAGCACTTAAGCATGGTGTTCAGAATATAACAAGCACTGAAAATGAATGTTTCTGGTGTGTTTCACTCATTTGTTTGCTCAGTATTTACAATGGGCTGAGTCACATTCTGAAGACACTGGTTTTTATTAAGGATGGTAAGAGAGAGCCTCTGATACAGAAGAATGATAAAAATCTTAACAATTAGAAAAGACCTCAGAAATCATCTAACTTGGGGCGCCTGGGTGGCTCAGTTGGTTAAGAGACTGCCTTCGGCTCAGGTCATGATCCTGGAGTCCCGGGATCGAGTCCCGCATTGCGCTCCCTGCTCAGCGAGGAGCCTGCTTCTCCCTCTGGCCCTCCCCCCTCTCATGTACTCTCTCTCTCTCTCTCTCTCTCTCATTCTCACTCTCTCAAATAAATAAATAAATCTTAAAAAAAAAAAAGAAATCATCTAACTTCATCACACTTATGGGTGGCTCCTTTGGGGTCAGATCAGAGACCTGGGGGGAAGGGTGCTTCTCAAGCCCTATACGGCCCACCAGCTGTCCTTGCCTCCCCCCACTGTGAATAGTGTGTGATGGGAGAACTCATCACAGAAGATGTGCAGCAGCCTGGTAAGAGGCAGAAAGGAGGTTGTTTAAAAGAAAAAAAAAAAAAAAGATGTAATCCAACCTCTTCCTTTCACCAGTGAGGACACCGAAACCCTAACAGACATTCTAATTTTTGGTTCAATACTTTCTTCCTTTTTCTGAAAGCTGCCTTTTGCCTTGTCTCTGGAAAACCTGACTGGTCCCTAAAGCAAAACCTATTGTCAGAATGTGCTGACTCAGAGAGGAAGATGAAACAAAGAATTCATCTCTTCCTCCCAAGCTTTACCCTGTCAACAGTTTAAAACTGAAAGATTAGTATTTAATTTAATACTAATTAGGCAACTGGTTTTAAAAAAGGTAAAGCAGTCACCAATGCCAAGATTCCTTTAGTGCTTTGCAGAGAAATATATCCACCAGCATCACCCTCCGTAAGAGGTCACAGTAAGGACACCTAAAACAGAATATTCTCAGTACAAACATCACTGTCATTTCACAATGACCACCTGGAAGCCAATGGGGAACACCACATTGCAAAAGGACTTACTTCAAGCATTTACTATATAAAATGAACCGGGATTTGAATAGAGAAGATTTCTTTTCATGTGACCTCATTTTGATGTCAGGGTCAGAAGTCTTTAGTTTGATATTCAAACAAGACCATGTTATGCTAAGCCTTTTATCAACTCTTCCTGGTAAGCAATGTCATTATGATTCAAAGTAAAGATTTCACAACTAGGAAAACGAAGAAAAGGGACCATGGCTGGTTGCTTGTTCAGCCTATTACTCTGCTGAACAGAACTGTGAATGACAACATTAAAGGCAAGCAACAAAGACACACTGGCAGTAAGGGAGACTTACCACTACTCTTGAGGCCAGATCCATGTATCCCAGCTTTTCAAGGAGGTTATAGATGAGGCCGGTCTGGAACAGGGCTTCACTGATGGGTGCGGTACAGGTCTCATTTCCAAGGTAATCAATCAAATCAAAGGCCCTCTGAAGAGATACCTTGCCTAGGCTAAAGGGTAATAGAACAGGAAAGTCAATATGCTGAGGGAGAGGAACTCTATAGGCATGCAGAAAAACTTTATGAATAGACGGTGAGTCTTGAAGAACTAAAATTTAAGCTTAGAGTGGAATTCTGCAAAGTTAGACTAAATATTATTATCTTTGATTAAGTTCATGTGTATGACCCAAGGTTAAAGATACATTTCATGAGAAAGATACACAAGAGCTCAAATTTTATTGCTTAAGTCACCTGTAAATTGCTACTGACTCATGAAAAGTATTACACTGTCTTAAGTAGGAAAAGATGAAGAGTACTAATTTTATTTATTTATTTATTTATTTATTTATTTATTTATTATTTATATTTACCAAGTGAGGACAAGTGGCATAAAGAGGATTTGAATCAAAAAGAAAATATTCCATTATTTGTACGGGAATTTGTCAAACTTGTTACAGCAACGTCCACTGTGAATTTATGGTGAGTATATTTTAAAAATTAACCACTTAGGAGAAATCAAAACAATGATGTCTCAGATGATGTAAGGTCACTTCATAAAAAATGAACCAAAATAAGAAGGTTAAGCACAGTCAGAAAGAACACTTTTGAATATTCCATGTGTCTCTAGACCCATTAACAGCCTAAGTTGGTAATCTTACTACGCAGAGGATATCTATACACATCACTGCCGTACACGGTTTTGGGACTCTGTAATGCACGGAGTGGTTAGGAGGCAAGCTGTATAGAAGTAAGAAGGCCCCAACTCTCAGACCCATCACTCAAACCAGCGGTGGGCACTAAGCTTCATGCCTAAACTAAATGCTATTTGAAAGGAATTCTCTCATGAAATAAAGCCTGAACTCCTACCTTAATTTATTCAGCAAACATGTGTCCTACTTGTTGGTTTGGACAAGTCTTAAGATATGACTTAAATCTTGTTATTTAACTGTTCACTATGTTTGTAGTGGATGTTTCTATATAGATTATAACACCCCTGAAGGCAAGGATTATATCTTATATCTTCCCAATCATCCAAAACAAATAACACCTAACAGGCAATACATGTGCTAGTTCTTTTGAATTTCTTTTCTAAAGTGTTCTTTTCAGCAAAACATTTGTTTAAAAACAAACAAACAAACCCAAACCAAGCACACGTACCCTGCAAGTTCAAAGATGTTGTTGATGAGACTGGCTCGGTCTTTGTCACTCAGGACATAAGGATTTGCTTTCAGCTGTTTGATTAGTGCTTCCCAATCATCATCCTCATAATGTACAATATAATAGCCATTCATGTTTGTATTGACTTTGACCCACTGCACTTCCTCCGTAAGATTGATGACATCTAATACAGACCAAAAAATGAGAGAGAGGAGAGATAACAGGGGAAGAAAAAGTATTGAGTGGACGTTTTGTTTGTTTCAAAGTTAATATAGTATATTGTTACATTTAATTATTCTACTAAGAACCTAAATGTTTGCCTTCTAGTGCAGTTATTTTAATGTTAGCAAAGATCACCACTCATTCATTTAAAAAAAATTTTTTTTACTTAAATTCAATTAGCAAACATATTGTACATCATTAGTTTTTGATGTAGTATTCAACTATTCATTAGTTGCGTATAACACCCAATGCTCATCACAACACGTGCCCTCCTGAATGGATAAAGAAGATATGGTACATATATACAGAGGAATATTACTCAACCATCAGAAGGATGAATACCTACCATTTATCACTCATTCATTTAACAATTATTTATTTAATGGTGAACAAGGTAGAAATGCCCCTTCTTCCACAGATCTTACTCTAATGTAGCCAGGCAAAGAGAGTATCATCTAAATGTTATTGATGGAAAAAGAAAACATAGCATTCTATGGAAGAACACAGAAGAAATGCTTCACCACCTAGTGGAGGTTAGGAGAGATTTCTGGGAGGAAATGACATCCAAGTTGAGAGTTCAAGATATACAGGTGTTTTAAGCAGGTGATGAGGGACCCTAAGTGTTCAAGGCCCAGAGATAAAGTGTACATGTTGTCCGTGCACTGAACTGACTCCCGAGTTCATTGTGGCTGGAGGAGAGAAACAGGGAGAAAGGGTAAGGGTGTGTAGGGTGAAGCAGGGAAGATAGTGAAAGAACTATGTAAAATGTGTTCCATCTCAGCCTTTGTCTTTTATTACACCAGAGGAAGAATAAATGAAGCCATTTAGAAAAGTCACATAATTCAAAGCTAGCAAAAATAAACATTAGGGGAGGATTAAGATCTCATTAAGCACAAACAAATAACTCAGTTAAAATAATAAGAAAGTGATATGCACTTTTTGGGTCCCTACCATTACATATATAAATGCTAAAAGAATTGTTGGAAATTTATATAAAATGATTTCAATTAATAAGGAGTTATAAAATATATGACTACAAAAATATATTACTACAAAATCTGACTACAAAATATATGTAGGAATTTTTAAAATCCTTTAAATTACTATCAAGAAAAGTCCTTTAAGTAAGTTGGCAACAAAGACGCGGATTTAATATAATAGTTAAGGGTATGCCTCTAAGCATCTCCAGATTTACTATTAGAATACAGTTCCATGAGCTTACTATTTTGTTTATGGCTAATCCCTCAGTGCCCAGAACAATGTTCCTAGCAGATACTCAAAAACTCCTTGGTGAATTAATAAATGAATGAACAAAATAACTATGTCAAAGTAAATGTTTCCAAAACAAACCTAAATAAGGTTTATAGATGTTTACAAAGTAAGTTTTCATTCCAATTTTAAAGTAAGGAGTACTAAGTTTTAAAAATTATTGAAGAGGAACAGAGACAAGGAAAATAATCTAAATTCAGACAATAATAGCTTTGTAGGGTGTATTTCATGCCAAGAGTTTTCCCATACACTTTTTAATTGATGTAATATTTCACACAGTGGATAGATATGCATTTATTTTTATGCTGCTTTTTTACCCATCAGATTCTACACCAAGCCATTTTTCTACTGTCTTCATATGCAATATTTAAATATCTTCATAAATTCCACTTAAAAACCTACCACAGTTTAACCTATCTCTTATTTGGAAATATTTAGGCTGTTTTAAACTTTTCACTATCATAATAACTCTGTATGATGGTTTTTGCACATAAAATGCTTTAGGAACACATTTAAATTTGGTACCTGAAGTTGCAGTGTCTATAAACTTCAAAAGCATGAATTATTAAAATTTATCAGATTCTCTTAATACCTTAGTTACTCCAATTCTACTGAAACTACAAAGGATGTTTAATATGGAAAAGACTTACATTCTGCTCATGTCTTAACATGACATACCAGATAATCAGTCTTTTTCACTAAAAAATTCCATACTAATTTGTGTTTTATGGCTGATACAGCAGCAGATGGGAAAGATCAACTACATTAATAGGATTTATTCCTTTTCATAGAGCAGAATACGGTTCTAAGGAATTATTGTGAGGACAAAGTAGGTGCTCTAGGCTGGTGACGTTTTAAAAAACAATGACTAATGAAATTAACTTTATCATTAGCTATGGCAAAAATATCGATGTTCCCCAGGTCAGCCAACACAATTTCCTGCAGAGCTTTTATCAAGAAAGAACCTTGGGAATGAGGACTAAGGAGCTCCAAATCTCCCTTTGCCAAAAAAAGAGGCAAGAAATGGAAGTATGGCAATTCTTCCACTGGATGGATGCAGGAAAATACTGAAATACAGTGTATTTTGGCTGATAAGCAATTTGCCGTGTTGTTACCTTGGCCAAGTCCAGACGGTAAAAAGGAGGAAGGCAGCTGGGAGTGTACTTGAAATTATTACTGTCCTCTGGATGACAGAATACAAAGCAGTGCAGCCAACAGCAGAGAGAGGGGAGTTATCATTTAAAGAATCAACATTATTAGTCTCCTTCAGGTCTTCTGAATGATCCAGAATGAAAGACCTTAAAACCACAGGTATCAAAAAATAATAGTTTTGCACACAAGGGAGGTAACTACATCCTACAGCTCAAATGTGGATGAGGCTACCCTCATATGTTTTTAATTTATCTTAATCATTAGGAGATTAAGAGTTCAATTTTCACAGTTCATTGAATATTAAAAAAGAATAACTCCAATCTTGTATGGCAGAAGCCCAGATGAAGTAATTTAGTAGTGATTTTAAAAACCATTTGTCAATGAGTTATGAAAATCAACTACTGTTTTATACAGAAACATTAAAGCACAGAAACAAAAAACAAGTTCTTACAACAAAGTTGAAAAATCACCTGCACATCTTGCTCTGGAGGCCTAGAACGATATACACAGCTGAACTACATCCCCTCTTGTTCAAAAGCATTCCTTTCTCCAATACCCTTTATTCTCCTTTATTTTATTAGGGGGGAAAAGGCAAGAGCAAAGGATGGTACATGATAAATATCTTAATTATATGCCCTTCCTTATTCTTTTTTTCCAAATATGCCCTTCATTCAAAGACAATGACAGTTCTAATTTCAGATACATCCTTCTGGCACAGTGATATCATGAACGTTTCACATTCAACTTAATATAAAGATTTCCTATAGTTAAAGAGCTTAGGAGCTTAGGTGTGAGTAAGATGTGGATGAGAGAGGGGATGGGGAGGGAAAAGGGGTGAAAAGGAAGAGAAGGGGGAGGGAAACACTCGCCATTTGAGTGTAATTTCCTCAATACATAGCTTGAAAAAATGGCCCCTTTCACACCATCTATGCCTAACTATTAATCACTCAAAATTCATGTATGTGGGGGAAAGTGACAAAGATATTGATCAAATATAACTCCTATTTGATTGAACAAATGGACTAACCCAGCAACCCTGGCATTAGAACACATGGAAATATACTATAGATTTAACACATCGCCAAGAGAACACACTGTACTAAAGTCATCTGGCAAAAAATAAGCCTCTGTTGTCTCTGCTACATTTCTTTAGAGACTAGAAAAAAATTAAAATGCAATTAAAATAAGAGTGCTTCTCACCGGAGCATTAGGAACCAAGAAGACCCAATCATTGTTTTGTGAGGACAGAACATTTTCAGTGTGGACTCTCAAAACCTGAACTGCCAGGAATTAAAACGGCAGCAGCGGCAGCGGGGGGAGTGACAGTTGGGAAGAGGAAGTAACCAACGCTGCTTTCATCATCTGTTGCCTCAGTTCCAGATTCTACCAATTATATTACAATATATTTTGCATATTCCCCTTTATCAAGAATACTTTCAAAGGAAGGAAAATAGAAGTTATCACTTCATCAGGCTTTGGATGCTCTTTTCCTAAACCTTTTTACAGTGAGATCTGAAATTGAGTCACCTCATGACAAACTAAAATTTATTCATTTTAAAAAATGTCTGTGCGCCTACTAGGTGCTAAGGTCGCAAAGGTGACTCATATAGCCATGACCTCTCCCTTAAATAGGGAACACATCTAATGTGGGGACAGACATAAGTGAAACAGCACTTACAGTGTATCAAAAGAAGAAAAGTAGAGGGCGGTATGAGAACACAAAAGTAGGCACCTAACCTGTCCTGGAGGGAGGGAAGGTGGCCTGGACCCAGCAATGGGCATGCTGAGATCTGAAGAACGAAGAGCAGTAAATCGAGGGAGTGGGGAGGCAAAAGTGTTCTTCCAAGAGGGCAAACAGCATGTGTGAGGGCAGGAGAGCACGGCTGAGGTGTGTAAACGGTTTCTGTACAGCAGAAGCACAGAGGGCCAGGGAAGGGCGGAGGGAGAAAAGGCTACACCAGGAAAATAGGAGCTAGACTTTGGGATGTGGATCTTAAAAAGAGTTTTAAAAGCTCACATACAAATTGAGCTAAAAAAGTTAAGGGTAAATAAAAGCAGATTTCTTATTGTCCAATTATTTCTAACACCACCCAAAACTTATATACTATTGGGAGGTTTGGAGAATTTCCTTATCGGTCCAAAAAGGGAGATGGGATTAAGCATCCTTTCTTTAGGCAGGGGCTGTCCTTCCAAGGCCACTTAAAAGTAAGGGGTTTTGTCTTCATCAAAGAAGGCAGCCCTTCCTTGCACCTCTGCTTATGTTATATTAATCAAAGATATAACATTATCAAGTGTTCTTAGCGTTTCAAATAATGAGATTGATTTAACACTCCACTCTATTTAAACTGCAATGCAACTGGCATGCTCACATACCTCAACCAGCATTTTAAATTATGGCCACATCACAGAAAGGCAACTTAGAAATGTATATTCAATCACAAAAGATACCACAGTCTCCATTTCTGAGAAGCATTCCTATGAAGAAGTTCATATAATGACAAAACATTTAAGACCCTAAATTTTTACTGAGACTTTTTTTTTTAATAGAGACAAATGGTGAATCAAGTGTCCAACAGTAAGGAAAGATGAAATCAAATATTGTATATGTTTTTTTTTAAAAGGCAAGATATAAAAATCAACGGTATCAACTAAGTAAAAATATTTTTAAAATTATTAGAAGGAAATAATCATGAGAATAGTTGTGATGATGTGATCTGTTCTCCATTTTCTAGATTTTAAGTAATGTGGATATACTAGGTTTAAAGATTTCTTTTTTAATAATAACATGAATAACAACAGGTAACATTTATATAGCACATAACACATGCCAGACATTATTGTAGGTGCTTCACATAAATGAACTCAATCCTTACCATAACACTATAAAATATGATCACTATCTCCACTCTGAGGCTCAGAGAGTCACAGAACTACCTACAGTCATACAAGCGAACCAAACAATCTGGCTCCAAAGTCATTCCATTAACCACGAGGCTACACTCCCCTCTCAAAAATATAGGCCTGAACACCACATACAAATTCAAACAAGAAATTTTCCCTTTCCATAAACCTACAGTATCACTAATGGTTCCTGCAGGACCCAGGATCTTCATGTTTTTTCAGGATGCAAATTAAGAGGGTGCATGGTGTGGCATTCACAGTGGTATTTAACAAATGGTCAGAAACAACATTTTAATTTTGTTTTTCAAAGACTCCTATGGGTCCAACAACATATACAATCTTCACATTTTCTTATCCCCCTCTTTGCAGTCATAATTTCTTGCCCCATTTTCTTATAAACAAAATATGTATACTATGTTCATAGGACATTTTGTAATGATTATTTACTCTAAATCTAGATCATGAATCAACCTTTATCATATGCATAAGAATCACCTAAGGTGCTTGTTGAAATGCAGTTGCCCAAGCTCACCTCTAGAAAGTAGATAGCAGAGCATACTTTAAGAGTCTGCTCTGCTTCTACTACTTTATACTTGGTAACATATAATATTTATCTAGGACATAAAAAAACACAGCATTTGCTCTTTTCTACCAAGGCTGCTAGCACACTCAGCACAACTTTTTATACCTTATTTCCCATGAACAAGAAAGACTAACTTCATACATGATATACGGACCAATCTCACTTTAGTCGCATCTTGTATAGGTGACTCATAAAACCAGCTCAGAGAGTGTACACTTTGGAAAGCATAGTCTCCTTCCTGCTGCTAGGTCAGAGTTTTAAAAAAATATGCTGTTTAAAATTTCTTATCAGAAAAGAGTTAATTAGAGTCAAACCTGATTTCTTGTCCAGTAAAAATACCAATGGATATTTTGAGTAATTTCTTCCCTCAGTGACACAGGATAGTGGAATATGCCAGATATAGCTGTAAAAGGAAAATATTGGAAGATTATTACTCTTTCCAGTATTTCAGTCAGTTACACATAATTTATTCGGTCTTTTCTTTTTTTTCCCTTTTGGCAGGAAGGAGAAATTTTTCAAGCTATTCCAAAAAAGATAATCTTGTTAGGTTTCATAGGAACTTGTGATTACAAATACTTTAACCCAAGGGTGCAAAAGAGATAGCAGGAAGAGAAAGCCGGAATGTACCTTGCATCTGAAGGCTGAATTTCAGGCTTCATATTTAAAAAGTATCTTTCTTGTTGTACATGGAGTTCCTTTCCTTTTCTTTGAACAGTCACTAAAGGAAATCCTTTTTGCAGGGTCCAGGTTTTCATCATTTTCTTTACATCTAATGTTTTGTTTGTGATCTATAAAAAAAAAGAATAAATTATTTTTGCTTAAAAATGAACAGTTTAAAAACTTTACAGTTTGTACCTTTCCCTCTCTGCCTACCACATTCTATGAAGACTGCCCGTTCTGTTAACAGAAAACCAGAAGCATGAATACGGAGTCAAATTTACACTTCTAATCTAAGTGAATGAGCAGCTGCTAAAAGGAAAGTCACCTGGAACAGAACTAAGTGATAACTAGACAAAGTGAGAGAAACCCTGCATTGAAAAAGAAATACATTGAGTGTTTGTCTAAATCTCTAAGTAGGGACAAGCACTCTTTCAGCTCGCAATACCACCATTTAGAAGGTATGAATCATGACAAATATTCTAGAGTAAGAAGCACAGCTACTTTCTCCTGTGAGTCAGCCTGCATCCAGATCTCTCTTTATTCCCCAGACCCTCTGCTTTCCATACATATTAGCGTCCATCTTGGAAAGAACTAATACTGTGGGAGTACCAGAAAACAGCAGCAGAGTAAGATGTCAATGGGCCGGGTGCCATGAGGTGATGTTCTCCAGAGAACAGTAGTTACCTGTTTTGATAGTCACAGACGCTCTCTCTCAGAAACTGCATCCATGTATCCACACAATCTAGAATCCAGTGTCAGAGGTTCACAGACCCTCTAAAGCCCACCATCCCTACAACACTGGTATCAATGATTAAGAAGAAATTCTGGAACAACTATCTCTTTAAAGCAGGCGAGTTAACCTCCCAATTCCAACCATTTTTCTAGGTTGCATAAGGATTTGAACTTCAAGCACCTAAAATCATTAAGTACTTTAAGTGTTTGGTAACAGTATTGTTCCATGATGGCAGGCCTCACCTCAGCCTCCATATGCCCATTTATTTAAAGCAGAAAACATGAATCAAATCTATCCAAATTCATTGCAATATTAATATTACATTTCTCATGGCTCTGATCTATTCATTTCTAGATAAGGGATTGGAAAGAAAAAAAACTTTGCCAAAGGCACTTTTGGGCCTTTAACACAGGACAGAAATGAAAAGGCCAGTGCATAATCTGATGTGGATGCTGAAAGACCTGAGGATGATGTTAGGAACGAGGTTGGGGTAGGAAAACACTATGATGCAAAAGCTGAAGTCAGTCAGAAAGGCAGAAATATATTCTAAATGTCAGCAGACAATAAGTATAAAGTAAATAATGTGGCTTTCAATTGAAATATTACCGTATGATAAGAGAAAAAACAGTGATTTGGAAGCAACTCTTAAGTAATAGGGACTAATCCATCTTCTCAAAGAGAACTCAGAGAGAAGGGAAGGTATATCTTCTGGGCACAGGGTTAAGAGATAGAAAACGCAAGGTTTCAGATAAGACAAGTAAGCAGAGACAGTATACGGAAAACATTCAGAGAAGGAGTTTTCTTTCTTTTTTTTTTTTCTTTTTAAGATTTATTTACTTATTTGAGAGAGCAAGCAAGCATGCCCAGAGGGGAGGGGCAGAGGGAGAGAGTCTTAAGCAGACTCTGAGCTGAGTGTGGAGCCTGACATGGGGCTCAATCTCATGATCCTGAGATCCATGACCCTGCGCCGAAACCAAGAGTCAGAAGCTGAACTGACTGTGCCACCCAGGTGCCCCCAGAATAGGAGTTCTTAATTCAGGGCCCTAAAACTTTGAAACTTTGTGTATATATGTGATTTTTCTTGGGAATATGTCCCAAATTGTCATCAAAGTTTCAAATATGTCTGTGATCTTCTAAAACATAAGAACCATTGATCTGGATCAGGGTAACATACTGAAATGCTCATAAGGGTTATGCATACATGCATGATGCAGGCTGGGTTCGTGCACTGCTCTGAAGCCTAACTCAAACCTAACTGCGCTGCTTGTTAGGACATTTGCAGACACAACAAAATCCAAACAGCAAAATGATCCAAGGGCAATATGTAGCCCATGGCAGTCAGCCTGTGATATATCGTCTGTAAGGATGGCCTTGTAGAACAGGGCCACAGAAGACAGGAGGATTCACAGGGCAGAGTGTAAGAAAAAAATCATGAATCAGAGGTAGATAAAGATACAAAAGAATAAGAAAAGGAAAACAGATTTTTGAAAAAAATCAAATAATGAAAATACAGTAAAGAAATCTTAATTCAGGAAGGGCAACTTTCCTACAAAGTAGGAATTGAGACTAAGGTATAGAACAAAAGTAGTTATACAAGGCCACACACGATAATCTCAACACTTAAGAGGAGTACTTCCATTTCTTGACCCTTAATTCTGTGCTCCATCCCCCTCTCTCTCAAATAACTACCCTTGGTACCATAGCTTAGTTATATACTTGATAAAAATATAAATAGAAGAACTCTTCTCTAAGAACTAAATAAAGTATTCAGGTCACTTACCTCATTGAAACTATCCCACAGATCATCACTTTGAATGGATGCATAGCTATGATTATGCAGGTAAAAAGCAATAGCATGTTGAAATACATCTTCACTCAGATAAGTTTTCAGCATCAACAAGAGGGAAGCTCCCTATTAAAAAAAAAGTGAGAAAAGGGGGGAAACAATAGATTATAATAGGTTTATAGAATTGAAAACCTAAAATTCAAAATATAATTATTCTAAGTATATTCTTACATATAGAGAACCCAGTTATAATACAGTTTTTTACTGTCATATAATCAGAATTGTGTTCAAATTGTCTGAAAAATTATTTTAAGGGATTTGACAAAAGAATAATGGGAGCAGATTCCCATGTGTACTCATTCTATTAAAAGATCAGTTCCTGTCTCAGTGTTATGATAAAAAGCTAAGTGTTTATAAATATATCTTTAATAGAAAAGCTTGCCACATTTTCTGGGGAATCCCCATTCCTATCTCAGTGCTCACAATACCAGCTGAATTCATGGGTTCACTGCCAGAGATAATAAACAAATAGAACTCCAAAAGCCATTCTGCTGGGGAGTATGTTAATTTCAAGTTTTAGTATATCATGTTGCTAAAATAACCAAGATCTCTCTTCTTCCTGCAAAGTCACTTCAAATATGCTTGGAACTAATGAATGTACGGGGTAGGAAGCATACACTAATAATTCCGAACCCGGCATGCAACTGTTAAGGCTCTTCAGTGACACCGGACCGTTGCTGAACAATATGTCATCATTTCCAAAAAACATCTTTGTGAAGCCTTCCCTGCTTCGAGATAGAAGCAGTTCTCCATCTTCAAGAGCAATTAGATAGATACACATTTAAACATGTATTTATAGATATAGATATGTATTTATTTCCTCTTCTAGACTGTATGCTAATTGAGGGGAAATCCAAAAAGCTCAATTCCAGTGACTAACACAACACCTAATAACCGAAGGAACTCAAATAGTCTTTGAATTTCACTTCTGGTAAAAATGTAGCAGTATTAAGCCATCAGGATGATCAGATACAGACAATGGAAGTTAACACCGATTACTCCCTTTTTTCTATATCACGCTTCAGGGTGTTACTTGTTCTATCAATTTAATACGTACTCATTCTTGTTCCCAACAGATCCCTTTCGCCCCTGGAGCGAATGTAACTACTGTTACATTCCCATTAACAAAACTATGCAACATTCCTCATTTAAAAACAAATAAAAGATGTCCTTCCTTTCTTTAACCCCATGCCTCTTTCAGTTATCACCCTATTTCTTATTTGCCCTTTGTAGTAAACTCCTCGAAAGAGCTGTCTACATCTGCCATCTCCATTTGCTCTCTTACCACTTTCTCTAGAGCCATCATCAAACCACCACTCCACTGGAAGTGTTTTTATCAAGGTCACTGGAGAACTTCATGGTGTCAAACCAATAGCAATTCCCACACTCATCTTATCAACCTGCTAGCAGCATTTGATATGACTGATCACTCACTCCCCCTTTAGAGTCTTTCTGCACTTGGCCTTGGGTCACCCCTCTTGATTCTCCCCCTATTCACTGGCCATCGTTCTCAGTCTCTTGCTGGATCCTCATCTCCATGGAACCACCTCATTTTGGTGGCCCCTGCATTTAAATTTGAGACCTTTTTTCTTTTCTTTAGAAATTTACTTCCTAGTTGATCTCAGCAGACAACCTACATCAGAGTTAGGCTTGGAGATTAAAAAACCCAGAAAGAGTATGTCTGTGCAACACATTTCCCTAGTGACGCTTACTTGTTCTTGCATACAATATTGGTAAATTACTCAGCATCCTACTTTCCCAGTTATGTGGGATATTTGCCAGATTCCCAAATCCTGAAATAAGTAGTTACCATACTGACAGGAGTTAGATATGCTGTGGAGACCACATGATCAGAAGACACTGAATTCGGGGCTTAGCGGGTGGGGGTCAGAGGATGACAGAGCTCTGTCAAAACAAATCCTGAAGTGACAGTTCTATAGAAGAACAGAACCACAAGTTTAAACATTTTATCAACAGATCCAATACGGGCTTTAAAAATCATAGCAGCAGCTCTGATTGGAAGGTATTTAATATAGCTAATTAAACTCCTGATTCCTTATTTGTTAACAGTACTACCATTTTCCATGCCATTCGGGTGTTAACCTGGAAAACACGGCTCCCTCTTTGTTTACCTGCCTTACCCTGTCACTAAATCCTTCCAGAACTTCCCTCCACCCAGTGTTTTTACATTCATCATTTTCCTTCCACTTTCACTACCACTCCTAATTTCACACTTTGACCACACCATGCTTGGACTTTAGCAGCAACTTCCTGACTTCAGGTCTCCCTCCACTTAAATCTACTTTGTGAGCTGGAACAAATTAGTTTTCCTAAACAGTAACTTTAATCAAGGAATTCCTCTGTTTGAAAATCTTCTAAAGCTTCCCATTGCTTACAGAAAAAAGTCCAGATTCCTGCCCCAACCTACCTTTCTCATCTTTCCCCTACTCCACATATGGCTTACACCGCAGTCAAGCATTTACTCCCTAAACAAAAATGTCTTGCCCATTAGTATTCCTGACTTTTTCTTTGTAGACTTCACTGCCTCATTCCTGCCCTACTCAGTGCTTCCCATTCCTTTTTATCTGCATTTTTATTTTTTAATTCCCTTCAATCTCCATTTTCCTCCAAAAAAGTTCTCTTCATAATCCTAGGTAAAAAAAGTCTATACCATTTATTCCACACACATCATCTCTTATTGCTTCACAAGTACCCACTACCTAAACTTCAAGTTTCTTGATGATATGGACTGCATCTCACATGTTTCATGTATTTCTCTGTCCACTACAGGAATTCATTTATTAATCAATTAATCTGACAGCCACAGCAAGGAGGCAAATAAGTCCAAACATTCATGACTCCCACCAAAACTGTGAGTGGCACTGTTCTGTTCTCTGACCTACGGTGATCCTTTTTTTTTTTTTTTTTAAGATTTTATTTACTCATTTGAGAGAGAGAGAGAGAGAGCAGGGGTGGGCGGAAGCTGCAGCAGGAGAGGGAGAAGCACACTCCCCGCTGAGCAGGAAGCCCGACCAACCAAGGCTTAATCCCAGGACTCAAAGATCATGACCTGAGCCAAAGGCAGACGCTCAGCCATCTGAGCCACCCAGGTGTCCCTGACCTATGGTGATCCTAATCAGGTTTCTAGTTTTCTGTTTTTGCTTCACTCCCAAACCTGGAGTCTGTGTTTCTGATCCTACAATCTAGTTTTCAGTTCTTACAATCTCTTTTTATTTACACGTTTTGGCAATTTGACTTTGGAACTTGCCTCAATTCTCAATAACCCAGCCAAGGGCTTGCTTAGAATGCTCCCTGGGTATATTCTACCTGTAGATCTGGAGACTGAACCAACTTTAAAAGATATATTGCTGTATGATCTGATTCACTGCCCAGAAGAGCAGTCAGAGAACTTAAATGAGAACAGAGAAATAGAGAAAAACCCAGAAAAGTTAAAACCAAGATTTAAATATAGGCAAACATCTTAGAGTTTAAAAGCATACGTGAAAATAATTTTAAAATAATCTTTAATCTTTAAAGTAATCTAAATCATGCAGCTTGCTCACATATGAAATTAATTTGAAACCCACTCCAGGTATTTAGTGTGGAGAGCAGTACCTTAAAATAGGAAAGAGAATCAAACATTTCTTCAATCTGTTCTGAAGACTCAACAGATGATGATGATATTGGATGAGATGAATTCAGCGAATCTTTCTTCATGGTTTTAAATCGAGCATCTAAGAAATCTTCATACTAGCAAAAACATCAAATAGATTAGGAAACTATGAAAAGTATCAAAGGCAAAGGCAAGTATAGTAATTATTTATATGAATTAGACTAATTACTGTTTAAGGTCATTATAAAAGAAACCATCTTCACTAAACTTCAGAAAATAAGCTTTTGAAAATGTAGGAATAGAGCAAATTTCATTGATATTCCTTAAATTTAAAAATAAAATTATAGCCCCCTAGCCACATGAAAAACATTGTTTCTTAAACCACACCATAAGGATAAATTAAGACTCGATTACTAAAGCAACCAAATGTGTCAAATCCAGATAGAAAATCAAAGTAAATATTCTAAAATGGTTAGTGTATATTTTTAAAATAACATCTGAAATTAAAAAACAAAAATAAAAACTGGTCATTAAGCCGACTTCTCATGTATGGTCCAGGTTTCTATTAAGATAATATACATTTCCCTTAACCGAGGTTCATTTGAAATAAAGCATAACACTTAAATAGAATTCACTGATAGCTCAGCAGAGAAGCTCCCCTAGAATATACATTAGAATGTTTTAAACATTCTCGGCACCACCAAGTGGTGAAACTGTATATCTCACTGCTTAATTAACATACATAAATTTAGAATACTTTGCTTAGTATTCTAGTTAAAAAGGAGTTCCTTCTATCCCCCTGAAGTTTTTGAACAGGCCTTACACAAAAATTTCAAATTAAAAGCGCTTAAGAATACCCCTTTTTGAAGCAGTCTTGGATCATATATCCAGGAGGTTTAATACAAAGTCATAAAATTTTAGGGTTGAATGGGATCTTTATTTATACTCTCCCACCTATTGTTTGGATTATTTGGCAATACCTATTGTACCATGGCCTGGTGTGTTCAAATATCTATAAGGATAGGAAACATCTCCAGGGTCTAATAACACAGTATCATTATTATGTACTCTATGACAGAATGATGTCCCAAGTCTTTGAAAAGGGCACAAAATATGCTTTTGTACCTTAACAGGGCAAATTATTTGTCTGTATCAATCTATGTATCACTGTGACAAGAAGGATCACAGTAATAACAGAGAGATAGCATTGCTATCAAATGTCTTAATTTTTTTCTCTCTTTATACAAACGATAAAAAGTTTTGTTTTGCAAAAAAGACTTTTCAACTTTATCTAAATTCCTTCAGGGAGTAGGGCCACATGTCTTAAAAATAAAATGTAGCAAAGTGATTTAAAATGTTCATCTTAACAAAGTATAAAATAATTTCGCATAACTTCAGCTTTCAATGAAATGTATAAATAAAAGCTTAATTTTCACTGTCAAATCTCAAGAGGTAGAAGATTTATCAGTAACAAGGATCAATTTTATCTTTCTAGAAATACTTTCATTTCTCCAAATGGCAAATATGCTAGTACGTGTAACAAATGGTGTACTTACACTGGAGAGCTCTTTGAATATTTTTTCCAAAGAGAAATACTCCATGAAAGTAGCAAACCCTTCATTTAGCCACAGATCGTTCCACCACTTCATTGTGACCAGATTACCAAACCACTGTGGGGAAAAAAGAAACTACTAACCAACACAATATTTACACTCTTAAAAATGTTAGATTAATTGTCAGATTAATCACCTATACCCAGATTATAATTACTTAAAAATACAGGTATTAGTAAAAAGAAACTATGTTCAAATTAAAGATTTACAAGAAAATTTGTATACATTCACTCTAAAATGAAAATAAAAATTTTATTATTTTACTCTGTTGAATGGGAAAACAAGCAAGAAACACAATTAGCATATTTATCAAATTAACACACACACTGTGTATTTACTAGGTAAATAAAAACAGTTTTTAGCCACTTCATTAAAGGTGTTATTTCCTAGATAATGGAATTCTTATACCTTCTAATGTCAAGTTAGTAAGATTATTTCCATTCTATCTACAACCATCCATGACAACTAAGAAATAAACTTGTATGTGACAGATTTTCCTACAGAGCCCATGCTTCATGTTTGTCCTCAGTCACCTGAGCAGAGGACAGTATTTACAGGATTCAAAACAGAAGTAATGTTCCTTAAGATAGGTGGCATGCATATAAATAAAGGAAATCAGAAAGATCTTCAAATGTCTTCTTCTATGATAGAACAATAAGAAGGAAAACAATGATAGGAGGCTCTCCTAAAAAAAATGTATCTCAAAAATCCCCGAAATTGAGAGTGGTAGGTAACAGGTAGGTACACCATTTAGTGTGGCCTAGGGCTCATCTCAAACCAGCAGCAAAATAATGTTACTAGGTATTGAAATGAAACACTTTTGAGAATTGCAATAACATGCTTTTCAAAGATATTATCTTTAAACCTGTTTCAGAGGAATATGATTTCTAAGTCTTAAAGTAGAAGTAACAGAAGTGGTGATGGGTGGCCCCAGGCATAACAGACCTAGAGGACATCCCCTAAAGGACAACTTGGCTACATGCCCAAAACCATAACTGTCAATAAGGATGTGTTTCAGATGTCAGCTAGTTATGAAGTGTTCACAAGGGCTCTAGAGTTGCACACATATGGTGTTTGAGACAGGGAGCAAACTGACCAGAGCATGTGCTACTCTTCTTCCACGCCCCCCTTCCATCATGACACCCCCAAACTATACCCAACACTGTTAAGTCCCTCAGCAAGGGACAAAACAAAGACAAGGTGTTGGGGAAGAAAACACGATGTTCACATACCCACGTTAATTTTCTTTCTTTTTCTCCTTGTCATACAAAGAGTACCCTCCCTCTCCCAACTTAACAAAGAACACAGTTTGAGCAGAAGGAAACATAAATCTAGTCCTGACTACTATAGTCCAAGAGTTGTGAGAACAGCGAAATTTAGGGGAAGTGTCTCTCCACCACAAAGCTATACTGAGCAGCCGACATCTGTCGGGGTGAAACAGCTCTCCGTCATTACAGGGCAAGAAAGGAGAGGCAGGTCTTGAGTAGACAGTGGCTTTTCAAGCCCACCGCTGCCAAGTATTAACTATGTGACTTTGGGTAAGTCATTTACTTAAACTGAATCTCAGTTTCCACATTTGTAAAATGGGATTATCACCTACCTCAGAGCAGTTATGAAAAGTGAGATAATGGAAGTGCAAATGCTTTATATACTGTAAAATCCTATATAAACATTAGATAGCATTTTCATTTGAAAATCAAGTTTGTGTTAGAAAACACCATTTTATTATGAAGAAGGCAATACTACAATAAAAAGCTGAATTTCTTATTAGCATCTAATTCTACTCTAAAACTCTAGGATATAAAACAGAGGTATGAAATATAATATCCTTGGCTACTAATACCTGATGGGATAGCTCATGAGCAATGATTTTAGTAACCAGTTTTCTGTCCGCTACTGAAGAAGTATTATTGTCATACAGAAGTGTTTCTTCTCGGAAGGTGAGCAAACCCCAATTTTCCATTGCTCCTGCTTCAAAGTCAGGAATAGCCACCAAATCTGGACATAAGAAGAAAGAAGTCATCAACTTTCCTTCATCTGGGGCACTCCCTAAATAAAAATATTTTACCCATTGGTTTATCACTGTGTATCAAGAGGCGGTGAGGTCCTTCTATACTCAGCAAATGGAACCCTACTCTTGTCTTGTATGCTCCCCACCTGTCAGTCAGTTGAGAAAGACCTGAACCATCCCTATAGAATCACTGTTCCTCTGTCACTTAGCAAAGGAAGAGAAACCTAATTCCTTCACAATGAATCAACTTTCTAGAGCAAGGAGGATAAAGTGCAGATCCAACATACCTCTATCTAGCTCCAGGTTAAACAGCTCTGACCTGCTCTTGCTTTCCTGAGCTCCCAATACTCAGTGTTTGTTATTTGCATCAGGAATTTCTTAGGAGGTTAGAATTAGTCAAACTCCAGACTAAGCCCTAAGCAAATTCCCACTTACACAGCACCTGTATAAGCCCTTGTTATAGCCCCATAAACTAAATGTTTCAAGCTCCACATTCAGATGCTTTCATGGAATCTGAATAATCTTAAATATAGACAATTTTTAAAGATTTAAGTGTTTCTTAGTTTTCTTTTAAAATAACTTTGGCAAAAGTTTTCTACAAAATATTTGTAAAATGAATCTAGGTTATAATGGTAATGAAAATCAGAGGCACTGCCTGATTCTTACCCAATTTCTTAAGTGGGTATTGAATTTCAAAGTAATTTTGATAGAATTCAAGAAGCTTCACAGTTGTTTCCAAGGCATGGTGAACTTGACCAATCTTTTCTGGTACAGCATATATAGATACCTAAAAGAAAACATATATATATATATATATATATATAAAGACAGGGAAAACCAAAATGGCATGATATCAGGTGAATACTGTGAAGCATATGTGAGAACTGAGAAGAGTTTTATGAGATTTTAACAGGACAGAAACTCTTGCTTCCAATTCTTTTAGCCCCTGGAGAATTTAGCAAGTCACTTCCACACATACCACAATGTTTAAAAACGTATTGATTTAAGTTAACAGAACATCCCAAATAAACTATTTTGGGTCGTATTATAGCAACACACAAGCATTTGCCTATCAATTTTATGATACTTGTCTTTTCCATTACCTAAAGTTGCCTTTCCTTACCTATGAGCTATCAAGACTGAAATATTTGAAGGACAAAACAAATTTTCATCTTTTAAGCACCTATTACAGTACCTGGCATCAAATAGGCACCCAATACAGAGGAGTCACATCAGGGAGTTAGTTCTAAAGCAAACATATAAGGCAGAAATTGCACATTTGTTGAAATTACCCTGGAAAAGCCTATTACAGACCAATGCATGCTCTGTCAGTAAGTACGGCACAGATTGTTTTTCTTCCAGCCTCAGGATAGCTTACTTTTTTCCAGTTGTTGGCTTGTCTTCGTGGATCATGTTGTAGAAGAAATAATCACACCAAACAGAATCCAATGCTCAATGAGTGGCACACAGTAACTAAAACCAACTAAGGAGATGTAAATTCATATTCCCATTGCCCATTCCCTTCAGGATATATGCTCACAAAGAGGGGAGGCAGATCCAATCACCCAAGTCATTTAAATTGCTATTCTTTCTCTCTTTTTCTAAGTGTATAAGTTAAACACCTAAGCTGTGACTAACTATAAACATCTTATTCAATAAGTATTAAAAGGCAAATTTTAAGCAATTATGTTAAAAACAATGGGTTTTAAAAAGCATTATTTATTGTTTTTCAGTTGACTAAAAAAAAAAAGCCCTCTATACTCACCTGGGAATGTGAGATATGGCCAAGACATAGCAGAAAATAAAAACTTAAAAAAAAAAAACTCAACTGGTGGGAAATAGAGACTTACATCACTTGGACAAAATGCACTGGTGAACTCTAATTTAATTCTCTCATTAAAGGACGAAAAAACTGTCGACAATTTCTAAAAGGTCAAACAGATTTCAGTCATAGTTGTCCTTAGGTGGGGCTTTAGTCTAGAGTTAATCACAAAAATCATGGAGGTAACATGGCCTAGAAATTAAAGTTAAAAAAAAATTTAAGTAAACAAAAAACAAATCTCTGCTAGTTGTGTGACCTTGAGCAGGTTGGTTAACCTCAGTCTCCTTATCGGCAAAAAGGTGATAAAAGTAACTCCTACCCTCACTGGGTTGCTGGGAAGATTAAATGGGCTAATACATATATAGAACTTAGACTAGTGCATGACATGATGTAAGTGTTCAATAAATGGTAATTATTATCATTATTAAAAATACAGTCCCAACAGAAATGGGGCAAAATATGTGTGAGTAGAGCATTTGTGCCAACAGTTACTGGAAAAATAACCTATCTAGGACTGGAGTTAATCAGTTAAAACTATGTTAGCTTTCTAAGGGAACTATGGAAGAAATTTAATCTCCCGCCTCATGTGGCCAAGAGAACTTGACCAGCCCAGCACTCTACCATCTGCAGCCCTTGCTAAAGAGCTGTGACCAGTTTATTGAATGCAGTAACTACCTGCCAAAGGAACTATAAGCTCATTCCATTGATGTGTGTACTTCCCCTCTGACACATCTGTGTGCATCTTTCCCCTCTAACGTCAATGTTCGTGGACAGTGGGGAAAGCCTGACATATTCTTTTACAGTCTCTAACTTCCACTGTAAATGACTATACCAAGATCACTAGGAATTTTGAGACAAATCTTCATTATCTCTGCCTATTCTTTCCAGAAACACACATTTTATATTACAGTCAACACATTAACCTTGAAGATGTTATCCCAATGGAAATTCCACCCATAATCCCCCAGATTCCTCCTCCAACATCCTTCTGCCACACATACCATTTGGCCACCCCTCTCTCTAGGTTTGAAAGCACCTTTCCTTAGAGGAAAAGTAAAGGAGGAAAAAGAAGAACACATGAAACTAAAATCTGACCCAGGGATCCACTTAGTTCCATTTCTGAAATACAATGATTAGGAAAAAAGGCAGTTTGGTATTTTCTCTTCCCTTCTACTTTTTTTTTTTCCTTAAAAGAAGATGTGCTATGAGTTCTCACTAGAGATAAATCATCTGGTCATTATAATTATTATCAAGCTTGTTTTAAGAGCAACAGAAGCAGTAAGAAACAGAACAAACTAATTCAACAAAAACAAAAAGTCTTGACCAGTATTCTGGGCTTGATAAGAGCACTCTGAACACCATCAAATGGAAGTCAACTAGCACTCAGACCTTAAGACTTACAACTTAAAACATGGTGTCCACATCTTACTAACCACCACTGCATTCTGATTCTACAAGTTAGACCTGTCTGTGGTAAAAACAAAATCAGGCAATGGCAAAAACAAAACAAAAACCTCAAGACAAAGCAGTGTATTTCCAAACTGGCCTGGAATGTTCTAGGTAATTCTGGCATTCTTGAACACAAAAAGAGGTGTAACGAACACTGAAGAACACAGAGAAATGATAAAAAAAAAATGTTCTTCTTTCTTTAAAACTTTGACAATGTCGTAATCCTTATCACTAAAGAGAGCATGTTTAATTACTGACATTTCTAGTTGTTTGGTAAGACTGACATTGGTAAGTAAAGCCCTACTGCCTTATTCCTGAATCTTGTGAAATAGGCCTAATGTCAAATACTACAAAATAGAATCCATCCTATAGATTACAACATTTTAGTGTAAGAAAAATCCTTTGTTAGACTTCAAGTCCAAATTTCTGGTCACCATACATACAGAAGTTATTTCTGTCACTGGGTGGAAGCAGCAGCATATTGTGGGGGACAGTACAATCCTGACCGTCATTTACGATGTAATCTTGGGTTGATTACGTAACCCCCCTGAGATACTGTTTCTTCATCAGCAATATGGGATTCATGCTTCCCTCCCCTGTGGTTTACAAAATGAAAAGGTATTTATGAATGAGTGCCTAAGACAGGAGCCAGCACAGAGAGAGCTCCATGCATGTTAGAGTCTTCCCTCATCCTAATAAATTAATCAAACAATTGTTCATTTGTATAACAACTTTTATCCAAAACACATTTTGAAATATATGCTGGGTAGCATTAAAAGTTATGACTTTACAGACATACAAGGAAGTTCAGAATGTTTGCATATGGATAAAAAAAGTGCACTTTGTATATGTGTGTGTGTGTACTACTATCTCCCAAGCACTAAATATTTTACAAAATATTTTTACCGTTTAATCCTTGGGAGGTATAGGCAATACAGTACTAGATTTGTAGAAGGTGAGGTTTAGACAGGATTACAGAGGAATCTGCCCAGGAGCACATTCCAGTAAGCTGTAAAGGAGGGACTCCAGAGTCCATGTTTAATCATGTTGCTTCATAATACACATAAATTAAAGGGAAAAAAAAGCCACCCCAAATTCCCCTCTCTCAATCCCTTTCCCTTTTTCTCCATTTCCCCTGCCCCTCTCTATATATATGAGAATAAGGTATATATCTGAGCAGTGAATACTTCAGCTTGGCTAGATTGAAGAATCCATACTGGAGCAATAAGAAATACAGGCAGATTTATAAGAGAGCCTTGAAGATCAGAATGATGAGTTTGAACGTAATCCTAGAGGCAGTAAGAAGGAAGGAGGAAGGGAGGGAGGACAGAGAGGAAAGAAAAAGCCAAGCCTGCATATATTTTGGGATACAATAAAAAGTGCTGGGGGTTTTATATCAAAGAGTGTGATAATTACAACAGAGATGTAACTAAAGTGCTATGAAAAATCGCAGAGGGAATGATTAATCCCAGCTGGGGAAAGAATGAACGGCTTCAAGGAGAGGATGGTATTCAGCTGTGTTTTGAAGAAGCAAACCTGACTCTCCTTGATTTAGCCTTTTGGATTTTGTCCAGGCCGCAACATCTGAATCAAGAGCTAAATCTGTGGTGTGACACTTGAAGAAAAATTAAATTAATTTTATCAGATTTAAACCAATCTCAATATCCTTTCCAAAGAATTCTGAAAAATTCGTTGGTTTAGACTTGACAAAAACTCTTTCAGGCCAAAGGTTTGTAAATCACTTGAGCACTTGGTCACTACGTAGTCTACACTTACCCTTGAACACTGAAACTTCGTGAGTAGTTCTCATCCTTTACTGCTGAGCGTAATAGCATAGGGTATCACTACTGATGATAAGCCACATAATCCTCACCTCTGCCCTTACCTCTAAGAGTTATGCGTAGACATCATAAGCTTTTCTAACAGAATGAGTATATCTTTTTAATTTGCAAAATTTAAATATAATGTGATTAAAATAAAGCTCTTAATCTAGAAAGGAAAGCCAGATCCAACTGAATGTGTTCAATGGGTAGAAAATATTCCCTGGGATGAACAAAAATATGAAAAAAAATTTTTAATTATCATATTTCTATCATGAAGAATAATCATTTTTAGTTAAGACCCTTTCTCCTATATTGTCAGTGTATGAAAATATTAACTAGGTCTCTACTGTGAAATTAAAGCATAAAATCTAAACAAATAATCATTTACAGAGACTAATGACAAAGAAAAACAGAAGAGTCTAATTAGAACAAATTATCAATTTTTACAAATTATAGAACACAAGACAATCTTACTCATTATTCTAAGAAAACTCAATCCGGACTTGCTTTTTAAAAAAGGAAGATTAAATTAACTTTTATAACCTGGAGTGTCTCTTCTAACTACATTTGTACACTATCTCAAGTCTGCACCAATGTTTAAGATTTAGTGTGGTCTCATAAAATTTTCTGCATTGATGGGAATGTTCAATATCCATGATATCCAATATGGTAACCACTAATCACAAGAACACTAGAAATGTAGCTACTGAGACTTGAGGAAGTGAATTTTAAATTTAATTTTTTTACAACTTTACCAATATAATTAACATATAACATTGTGAAAGTTTAAGGTGTGTAATGTGTTGCTTTGATACACTTTTATATCATGAAATGATTACCACAGTAGTATTAGTTAAGACATCTCCATCACCTCACATAATTACCAACTCTTTTTTGTGATAAGAACTTTTAAGATCTAGTCTCTCAGCAGCTTTCAAGCATATAACGCAGTATTCCTAACTACAATCACCACGCTGTACATTAGATCCCAAACTTATAACTGGAAGTTTGTACTCTTGGACCAACATTTTCCTATTTCCCCCCACCACTCAGACCCTGGAAACCACCATTCTAGACTCTAAGAGTTTCAGCTTTCTTAGATTCCTCATATAAGTGAGATAATATATACAGTCTTTGTCTTTTAATTTATGTTATTTATGTCAGTTAACGTAATGCCGTCTAGGTCCATCCATGTTGTTGCAAATGGAAGGATTTCCTTCTTTCTCATGGCTAAATAATAATCCATAGTACGTTTACCACACCTTTTTTATCCATTCATCTGCAGACAGACATTTTGGTTGTTTCCATATCTTGGCTATTGTGAATAATCCTACAATAGACAGGGTGCAGATATCTCTTTGAGATCCTGATTATATTCCCTTTGGATGTATACCCAGAAGTGGGATTGCTGGATCATATGGTAGTTCTATTTTTAATTTTTTGAGGAACCTCCTCACTGCTTTCCATAGTGGCTTTATCAATTTACATTCCACCAACAGTGCACAAGGGTTCCCCTTTTCTCCACGTCTTCGCCAGCATTTGCTAACTCTCACCTTTTTAATGGCAGTCATTCTAACAGTTGTGAGGTGATATCTCACTGATATCCATGATATCCAATATGGTAACCACTAGTCAGAGTTGTGATCTAAAGCTTACTTTCCTATGTGGAATTTAAGAAACAAGGCAGAGGATCATAGGGTAAGGGAGGAAAAAATGAAACAAGATGAAACCAGGGAGACAAACCCTAAGAGACTTTAAATCATAGGAAACAAACCGAGGGTTGCTGGAGGGGAGGACCGGGGAGGGATGGGGTAACTGGGTGATGGACACTGGGGAGGGTATGTGTTGTAATGAGCACTGGGTAATATGTAAGACTGATGAATCACAGACCTGTACCCTGAAACAAATAATACATTATATGTTAATTAACTGAATTTAAATTTAAAAATTTTTTTAAAAAGCTTATTTTCCTTCATAAAGAAGTTATCAGAAATCATTAAAGAATTCCTCTTAACCTCTTATGAAACAGGCTTTCAAGACAATTACTACAACAACATACCAGGGTTCCATTTACATCCTGACTCAGGTTCTTCATCTCCCCAACAATGAATGCAACAAGGTAAGTGCTCATTTTCACACTCTCGGAAAACTCATCCTGAACAAGTCCATCTTCCATGATGACTGATGAATTCTACAAGCAAAGGGGAAAAGATAACTACGTAACTATGGGAATAAATGACAGTAACAAACTAAGAAATTGAAAATTCAAACAGGAAACAAGTAGTGAAGATTTTGGCATATTTTAATCTCTCAGCACAAGAGAGCATGACTCTTACTCTCAACAGAGCATGGCCCTTACTCTCAACCTATTCCATCGTGCCTCATCATGCAAATATGCTGAGTACAGTGAAAATCTTTAAGGAATTTTTAGTTTCAAAAGATCCATTTTAAATAAATGTAACTTAGAAATAGTGAATATCAGTGGTTCTGTTTTTCCCCTTTAAAATACCACCAAAACCAAAATCCTTCCTTATGACATAGGAGTGCTCCACTCTACTGCTACAATTTCAGAAGAGGGAGCTACAGTTGGGATATCCCTCTGAAAGATCTGAAAGAGCTTTTTAAAGTGCCAGGTTGATGAACTTAAGAAGGCTTAGCGGAATCAAAGGTGACAAGTCACTAGAGAAGTATGCAGTAGAGACAAGATGAGAGAATGCAGGCAACCTTGCAAGATTTTCTGACCGTGAATTAAGATATGTTTTGGGAGACTAGGCAAGTAGGCATCTCACCTCTTTTAAAGGAAGATGAAGAGTATGGCTAGGAGTGGAGCTGCTGAAGTGATGTCCCCTTGAAGGACAGATCACATCCTCTCCTACCTACAAAGGTGGACTCCATAGTCTGTTAGATGTGGCTGCTCCTCTCCTCTGCTTGGTTTCATCCCCACTGCCTCCCACACCAAATTTACATCCAAGAAAGAGGTACATGCTCTTGTTAAACCTCCACATTATGATACAGATTTTTCAATAACCAATAAAACACCAAGGTCAATCATGATTCAACACTATCATGTATCACTATTTAGAATAGCAAATTCGCCACATCTCGGAAAATACCACTGTGATCTTTAGTACTAGTTCACACAGTATTATTACTTGTACAACTTTAATATATAGCACATACTTCACATTTCCTGCCCACACATTCCACATCCAGCAGGTCTTCCTCTTTCTTCAGCTGCTCCTTGGGCTGACTTCTCAATTAATTCCAACATATATTTTAACTTTTATTTAAGTATTTTAAGAAAGAATAAGAATGTATATGATTTTAATCATTGTCAACAGTATCACAAAGAGGAATTCAAGTATTCATTACAAAGAAAGAGATCCACTCAAAGATTTTACATTAAGGAACAGAACAGTACCTTAGGCATATTTGATAAAGCAGTATATTGCTCATCCCTTATGATCCTGATGATAAATGTGGCTTTAAATCCTGGTTCATCAAAACAAGGAAAAGCAGATCTTGCTGCCAGGGGTTCAAACTGAGTTGCTGCAAAGTACCTAAAACAAATGCAAATTCATCCAACAGTTATTGAGCACCTACTATTGAAGGCACCTTGCCAAGTACTAGGGATACTAAGAGAAACCTGGTACAATCCCAGTCATTAAAGGATCTGCAGTCAACTGGGAGAGGCATAGGTTATATGATGAACAGAAACCTGTCGGGCTGCAAACCATGTCATTAATATTGAAAATAAAGCAGTGGAAACAAAGGGCAGGAAACAAATTCTGAGTGGTAGTTGAGATGCTGTATGGAAACTGGTGACAAAATTTGAAGAGTCTTAAAAAATGAGGAATATTTAAAAAGGTAGAGGAGGTAGGAAGTACACTGTAGAAAGAGTGGGAAGCACAAGGAAAGACAGAGCAATGTGATACTCAGGGACTGGAGGTGGCTGTCCAAGATGGCTGGAGTTGAAGCCACAAAGGTAGCCTACGGCAGGCCACTGAAGTCTTAAGGTTTCAGATGGAGATCAGTATGAAGGGTGGTCATTAATTGCCATTAAACATTTACACAGACTCTGGCTTCACAACACTAAACCTTAAACTTACTACTTAGACTTTCATGAAGACTAAAAAAAAAACAAACAAAAAAAAAACTAGGCGCTCTGTAGTATGATGGTTTCCTTTACAATCTTCAGAAATAAATAAAAAATTTCCTCCCTCTCCTACAGCACAGCAACAACACGTGAGACTTTAACTCATACGAAAGTCCTCAATTAAAGGTTGGGAGAAAAGCATAAAAAGAAAAAGAGGAGAAAATCCGATTTTCAATTAAAGCAGAGGAATAAAACAGATCTGCATTTGGGAAATCATCCAAAAATGGCCACAGAATAATCAGGGCCCGTGTGGCCCTGTTGTGCATATTTCAGGTACTAGTCAATATGACACATCTACAATCACCCCTCTGGACATGATGGCCTTGCTTGCTTACAGCTTAGTTTCCACTTTTAAAAAGATACACAGAAAAGAGTGTGGGACTTCGAGTAAGAAGACCCAAATCCTGCACTTTACCAGCCACGTGACTTCAGGCAAATCAGTAATATACACCTCCGTTTCCTTATTCATTGAATTAGGACTGAGGTAGGATCCTTTGCCAAAAAATTGGGGTTTTTGTTAGAATCAAATATGGCTATTCAAAATAAAAACTGCTTGTATGCCACAAAGTCCAACATAGATGTTTATTATCAGTGCTAGATAGTCATAACTCTTCATTCACACTTAAAGTTATTGTGCTTTTGTCCTGATAAGGGTCTGCCCAAATAATTGTTTCTACTGAGGAAACTGCACAAAAGATAGCTATCAACATACATGAAACAATTGAAACATATTATGTTGCTAATACTCAATTTCTTCACTCCACTCTCAAATTCTTACCTAGTTAACAGAAAATTATGGAAGAGGGCCACAGGGGCGAGGGGATAAAGTTTAATGATATCTGTAATATGCATATAGTCTACTTAGACCACCACTTTAATAAGTAAAAATTGGATCATAATGTTCTGAGACAAAGAAAATTTTAAATTACTGTTCAAAGGGATGCAATAATAACTATCTTACATAAAAGTCTTTTTGAGAAGGTTGCTGCTTGAGGATACTTATAATCCATCCTATCTGTGCTGAACACACTGAAACTTATTTTTTTTTAATTTTATTTTGTTATGTTCATTAGTGACTTCCTTTGCTTTCAGAAATACTAGCTGCACTTTGAGCACTACCTCCAATAGAGCTGAAGACAATTATGAATTACCCCGGGGTCATGTAAGAGAATTCTAACCACTGGGAGTAACAATGGGTAAATGAAAAAGTGGTGTGAACTGCGGAAGCAGTACATCTTAGTGGTTGAGCATGGACCCTCTAGTTAAAAGGACTCTGAGGTCACCCTCTGCTACTTGCTAGCCATAAGATGTTAGATGAGTTGCTTTATGTGCCTGCTTCCTTACCTGTAAAATGAATAAAATATTAATATCCACTCCTTAATGGGTTTGACAGGATGAAAGACTAAACACAGAAAGTGCTTGGAAGAGCTTCTAGCACTTCAGTTCTCAGTAAATATGGGTTATTATTATCACTGGAATTCAGGAGAGTGCACAGGAAGTTCATTATGGCAGGTGAGGGATAGGAGATAAAACAAAGGCCAGATCTGGAAGAATCTTGAACTAAATCCTGTTAGAAAAGAGAAAGTGCTGAAGGATCTTAAACCAAAGACCAACGTGGTTAGATGTGTACTTCTAGAAATATGCCTCTGGCAACTGTGTGGAAGATGGTGGCAAGAGGAGGGAAAAACAGTGGCAAGACTGGAGCCAGACCAGTTAAGAAGATGCTTGAGGAGTTCAAGATAAAGAGACTGAAAAACTGAAGGACAAAGAAATAAAATACATCCCCAACCTAAATTTGTTAACTGGTTCTTTTAGTATCAGTTTATTATCTAGAACCTTAAGCATATCATCAACACCTTCTAGACTGATCTCCAGGTTCAGTGACCATCTCCACATCTTAGATGACATCAGTAAAGTTCCCTGACCACAAATACATGTTTGACATTTACATATACTCTGATTTTCCCATCAATAAGGAACATATCCCTTAATTATTTTATCTACTTGTTTAAATAGTTATTACATTTTGGAGGGGAGATACAAAACATTTCTCTAATAGAACTATGCAAAATTAAAAGTTGGAGAGAGACCAAAAAAATTGCTTTGAATTACAGTTTTCAGATACCTTGAAAGGTATAAATAATCTTCTCAACTTTTATCTTCCATCAAGATATACAACCACGTGGGGCATTCATTTTACTGAAGCAGGCAGGTTAACAGATTTATATACTTTTTTAACAGCAGAATTTCACATACTAACTTGTTTTAATAGATTTAAAAACACTAAACAATATTCTATTTCTTATTTTTAAGGAATTGCCTTCTCTATATTTATAGTATTTTCCACAACTTGATCTAGCCCATGTCAAGAGTCAACAAGTACTCAAAATCACCTTTCTCTGCCATACATTTATTCCTTCCATTATATAGTAGTAGGCCCAAGGGACTCCAAGGGCAATAATCTGATTGGAAGAGATGACTACTGGATTTGTCTTCAAGGTCTGTTTGCATTGTTTTAATGTATATCCTGTAGTTCCTAGAGATGATGAAGATTCTAAAGAGAGAAATAAAGCCAAGAAGCCATGAGCTGCCATAATTATAAATTTGCCTTTTTTTTTTTTTTTTGGATCCCGTCTACTGTATTACAGTGCAGTTTTACTTTGTTAATAGTGACATTTGAACAGGTAAAGCTCTAGTTTTAGAGCAGAGTGAAAGTAAAAAGGAAAGAAACATTGACCCACAAAGGAAATGGGTGTGAGCCTGTCCTGGGTCACATTCACCTCTGGCAGTGCCCACCCCCACATGTCACAATCATAAATTTGTTTTTAACATCAGATCTCACACAAGTGCCAGCATGCCATCTTTTTTTTTTTTTAGATAAAGGCAAAGAGAAAAATTACTTATTTGAACAGGTATAAACATCTTGCTTTGTCTTTCTCCATTTAAGAAGGATCAAACCATTTCCTTAAGATAGATTTAAAATATTCATTTCTATTTTTCTCAATACACCAACATACATTTGCCAAATGGCATCAGTAATTCACAAACTGGCTTACAAAGTAATATGAGGGGATGGGCCAAATTAAATGGATCTAATAAGGACTTCATATACATAAGAGAAATGACATTATTGCTACTTAAGAATAACCTGTATGAAGTGTGCACTGCATCTTTCCAGAAATTGGAACTATATACTACGAATACTAAGATTAAAATGCAAAATACATAGTCTAAATAGGGAGCTGAATACTTTTATGTTTTGAATAACCATTTTTTAAAACCAAATTAAGTCTCTCCTAGATTTTTTTTTAAATTCCCTCAGAAATCCAAAACAGAGTGACTTTTTTAATGAACAGCAAATATTAAGGACACTAAAAATGATATATGTAAGCATACAATAGTTCTTCCTGCCCTCTTTCTCCATCTCACTAAGCACCTCCTAAAAGTTCTGCACATTAGGAAAATAGGTCTTAAAAAATAATCCATACTCTTCTTTGCATCCCATTGAGATCTTGTGAGGTGACTGAAAACTAGATTCACCAGGATATGAAAAGCTCAAAATAACTTAAGATTTTGTGTTAGAGAATATAACTGATATAATCTTTATCCATGTCCTTCCATCGGCATGCCTAACTCCCACCACGATGTATGATATATGACATATATGAGCATGATAGTTGCTAAAGGCTTTGACTAAGAGAGAAATAGTATATTCTTTCCAAATCACCATTCTACTATTTTGCACATAACCTCCTACATTAAAAAAAAAAAAATTCTAGTTGATGTCTCTGGTGTGGGCAAAGGAATCCATATTATGTAAGTCATCACAGAGCAAAGAAGTAGAATCATTTAGGAAGGCTACATACTTTTTCACATTACTTTCATCTGTGTAGGAGATTCCATAAAACCCATAGTAAGAACTAGATATATTCGCCGAATATTCTATCTTCAAGGTATAACTGTGTCCTTCAAGAAGGGTTTCAGGGGCAACAATGGCAATTTGTTCATGAAATGGGTATTCCAAGACCTCAACTTGTTTTTCTTGGCTTGAAACTGATGACATAAAGGTCACTCTCGAAATATTATGACCTGTACTGTGAAGAATGATATTCCACGTGGCCTGAAGAGCCTGAAGTGAAATGGTCACAGAACCCTTGAATGTCATCGAGGTTAGGTTTGGGTGTAGGTTAAGTTCATAGCGTAGTGGCATTATGGCAGTGGGAAGCCTGACTTGTGCCCAAGGAAACAACTTTCCATTTGTTGCAAGTGGCTGAATTAGTCCCATTGATTGGTTTTTTTTATGGCAGCCTTCTTTGGTAAAGGTACATCTGGGCAGTAGATAAATCACCATGATTATAGAAACAGCAACCACAATAAGAAAAACACAGACCGCCATGGTCCTCACAGACGGTACAGAACAAGTCCCATCTGGGCTCGGCCTATAGCCGGTTGCACTGTTCCGAAGGCCTGAGCTTCTGTTCATGAAGGACATGCCTAGCAGTTTTGCAGATGACTCATAATCCTCTTCATCCTCATCCATCTCATGCTCACCAAGACCCCGCACCAGCAGTCTTGAACCCCGGGGCTCGTATTCCACCTCATCAGGCTCTAGAGGATGTAAACAGGGCTCTTTGGCTAAATCTACCACATCTGGTTCTTCCTCAAACATGCTGTTTTCAATCATATTCCTGGGGAGCTGAAGCAGATCTAAACAACCAAAACATAAGGACAAGGCACAGAGTTAGAAAAAAAATTTCATAATAAAATGCCTACTAGCAAAACCACATTTAATCTAAGAATGTTTTTTATCACTAAGACTTATTTCCATCTCAGAGCTACTGAATTAAATAAGGTGCTTATAATTTTCTTGTGTCATCCATTAAAAACTCAAGCATAAATAAAAGTATACCACAGTCATGAAACAAGAAAACTAAATAAATGCGCTAGTATCAAAAAAAGGCAGTGGAGACTAAATATTAATTTCCCTAATACACTTCCCTTAACAACCTGGGCCCTTGTCTTGAGCTTTAGAGACCCATAGAGGGCCTGGCTTTAGAACTGCTGTGCCTGTCCTCACAGATCAGAGATGTGCCCACCCACAGTCTATGTATCCTTTCTGGAGTCTGGTCACCAGAACCACGGGAATTCTTGCCTAAAAGGCCCCAAACCTGCTTCTAAAGCACTTGTGGGTCTCTTTGTTGAGTCAGGTTTCCCCTACAGAGGAACACAAACTGGTGTGTCCATTTACAGGCTTGAATGATAGTTAAGCAACAGGCTGGGCTATTTTTTCAGCTCCGAAAGGGGGATGTTCCTATTCCGTGGCAAATTATACAGAAAATTTCCATAATCAAAAAATCATTTAAAAATAAGGCAGAAGAACTCTAAAAACCAGATACAAGTACAATCCAACCTATTATTTCATGCTTCCAGGGCATTCAGAAATACAACATATTCTCCCCTGTAACAACCATATTATATACCATGAGTATAAGTGGATCTTGAGTTAGGGTAGTAGTGAGAGCTTTTATAAACTACAAAGAACAACATTACTTGCCAAAAATCAATGAGAAAAAAAAAGTAAAAAGGGTAAATAAATCACTCATAGATCAATCATTCCTAAGATAAGATCACTCAATGTTCTTTATTTAAGAATAGTAGATATTTAGCTTTTAAGGGATCTCACAAGTTTGGTAATTGAAACCTCCATTAACCTTTGTCTACAAGGTACTTCATACATTAGCATTTCTAACCCTCACAACAATTCTATAAAATGGCAAGTATAACTATTTCAGACACGAGAAAGCAAAAAAGAGAAATGGGTTAATTTAGCTTCATTAAGTCACAGTTGTTTTGACACAAAACTGATACTGAAGCCCAGGTCTAAAAATCTAATTCCAAATTTTAGATTATTCCCATTATTATACTGCATCATCCTACTCAACTAATTCAATAAGGGTAAGAGTTCATACCTAAATTATTTATTTTGTACTTGGCAATGAAGTTGCTAAGAGTATTATTTTACCATCATCAGAATAAAACTTACATAAAATTATTTAATAACTAAATATCTCTACCTTAACAGAAATGCCATGTATTTTGTGTGATCCAACAAAAGCTCAACAGTGGCGACTCATAATCCATGAAACAAAGTATCAATAAATATTAGGACAAAATTGAGTCTTGCTACCAAGTGTGGTCTGTGGACCAGAGCATCCGCATCACAATGCAGCTTTTTAGAAGAGCAGACTCTCAAGTTCCTTTCCTGAATTTGAATTTTAACAAATCCTCAGGTTATTTATGCACACATCTGCTTGAGAAGCCCCAGTCTCAGCCTTCTCTACGGTCAGATCCCAGCCAGCAATAGACACTCCATTCCTGGGTGTGCTCTGGCCACCTCAAAATGCTTACTTACTCTTCTGAGAACAAAACACACTGCTGTTTCAAGCTATCCTTCACATGCCTATTCTCCCTGTTGCCCTTGCCTGCAAAGTCAGCATTTCTCCCAGGCTACCAGATGGACACCTGTCATTCCAAAACTCAGGTTAACTTGCTACAATGTAAATTAAGAAAAGTTATTTTCTTTTTGTTTCTCTTTTTTATTATTACATTTAAAAAATAAATCTACTTTTCACTGCATGTCACTCCTTTCTGCTTTGGGGAGCACAGAGACCCCAACAAGGTTACCTTTTCCTACCTCCTCTCTATCCTGAACTTCCATACAAGCCATGCTACTTTAACACTTTTCTTTGAATAAAACTTTTGATCACATTCTAGGTGTGGGTTTAGCAAGCTGCCATCTTCCCATCCACTGTGAATGACCTACAAATGGAAGAAGAGTGATTTAACATCCTGCTTGAGGAATTTCATCTCCTAAACATCCAATAGTGCCCCCACTTCTCATGACAAAGTTGTTTTGTTTTGATGGTTAACTGTGTTTGGGGGCCATTTACTTCTTTAACAGAGCAAATATTGCTCTAACTGAACTTAAAAAAATTTTTTAACTCTTAATGAACTCTTAATGGGTTAGAAATTTTCTGTGGTAGTTTTTAATCGTGGCACAGTGCTGAAGATTAATTGCTTAATTTGTTTATTCAAAATATTTAAAAGACTTTTTCTGACCTTTTTTATTACCTTATATAGGAAAATTATGTTCTCTTAGCATTTGCCCATGTTGTTTTGTTCTGTGTCAAACCTGATGTAGACAACAAGGAGGTCTGCACAGTATGTTTTTTTTTTTTTATTTAATGAATTTCTAAACTAATCCTAGGTATAATTTCAGTTTACTTAGAGCACACCCATTCTTGAATTCATATCCCCTTAGAACTTTGGTTTTGTGTGTTTTGACTCCTCAGCAATGTCTTACTCAAGGTAAGTGGTATTCTACCACCTGACCATTTTGGCATCACCTGTCTGCATTTCATTTACTTCAAATCTTTTGATAAGGGTTTAGTCAGATGTCTGCCAAATCCAAATACTGTAATTTTATTATTTATCACCCATTCAGATTAATACCTATGTAGAATTTTAATCTTTCAGAAATAGAATACATTGACTCATCTGCTATAATTTATTGCATATTAGAAGCAAATTTTTGTATATGTGTACAACGTCAAATTAAATATATCAAACCAGGGGAAATCATTCTTTTTTTTTTTAAAGATTTATTTATTTTGAGAGAGTGAGAATGAGAGAGAGAGAGAGTACATGAGAGGGGGGAGGGTCAGAGGGAGAAGCAGACTCCCCGCTGAGCAGGGAGCTCGATGCAGGACTCGATCCCGCAACTCCAGGATCATGACCTGAGCCGAAGGCAGTCGCTTAACCAACTGAGCCACCCAGGCGCCCCAGGGGAAATCATTCTTGTTACTGGTAACCCATGAAGACTGTATTTCCAACCTATTTAAGAAAATTTTTCTTTGGACTCTTAAATCAGTACACTTTGATCTTAGCATTAAATTGTAAAGCAACATCATTACCCCTTGCTCTAATGGATTTATTTATATTAAAAGAAGAGATTCTACAGAAACAGGAAATTTTCTAAAACCTTTTAAATCCAGATATACATGCTATTTATAAGCCAAAAGCAAAGAACGTCCTAACTGAATGTTTCCGTTTTAAATAACATAAGCCCATGTGGTAATAATCTAAGAAAACTGCAGACATTTCTTTTCATCACATACCATGAACGGGTGCTCCTCAATGTTGTCTGTGGATCAGCGTCAATCCACAAACTGTTATCTGTCTGTGACAGGATATATGTGGATGATTAGTATTTAAAAACTTATAGCAATTTGTCAATAATTTTATGTCTATCAAATTTAATCATTTAAAAAATGGAGCTTATAGTTTGCATGTCTTTTTCATTTCAGTTTTCCAATAATTCATATTTTTAAATGCTACAAAACTTCTGCAACAGATTAAAAATTAAAAAAAAATAAAAACTTCAATTCTTCAGCTAATATGGGAGGCAATGGGTTGGATTGTCACTATCATGGCAATCCAGGTCGATATGAAGTTCTCAACTATGACAGCAGAAGTGAAAAGGAGGGAATGATTACAAGTCGTGTTAAAAAGGGAGAATACCCAGGAACTGAGGCTCCCTTGGGCCAGACAGTCTGTAAGATGGAGTGACAGAGGAAAGTCTATGTCAATTCCCGATATACATTCTGGCTTGGAAAACTGGAAGAAAGAATGCCATTCATTGAGATTGAGAATATAGGTTTTCAAATTCTCTCTCTTGTTTTTTTTGGGGGGGGGTATAAGAGGAGCAATAATGAGAATGGAGTTAGGGGATGGCATTTGTTATAGGGCACGACATATTTAATACATCTCTCAGAGAGTCAGGTGGAGATGTTTGATTAACAGCATGTTACAGAGTTAAAGACTTAACTTTACAAAGAAGTTCAAATCCTGCCTCTTCCACTGACTGTTTGACCTCAAACTGGTTACCAAACATTCCTTCACTTCAATTTCCTCACCTATAAATGTGGAAAACAGAACTATTTTATAGGACTGTTAAGAGGATTAGGTCATGTGGATCTGGATTCAAAACAGGGATCTGCGTGGAAGATTCAGATTTCAGAATCACCTGGGTATACAAAATGAAAACCATGCAGATGAGTGAGGCTACTGAAAGGGAGGTAAAAGTCAGAGAGCATCAGCACTTAAAAGGTGGGCAGAGGAAGAGGGACAGAAAAGGAGAATTCAGAAGGAATGTACCACAGGTAGGAAAATTAGGACAGCGACATCCCAGAAAATAAAGAAAGTTTTCATGAAGGAAGTGGTCAGCATTAAACGTCTTAGAAAGGTCACAGAAAATGCGGCCTAGAGAGGCCACTAGATCTGGCAACCAGAGAACCAGGGACTTTTATAAAGCACCTTCAGGGGCACAGTAGGAATGAAAGCCTAACTTCAACAGTCCAAAGAATGGAAAATTAACATGGGAAGGCAAGAGCTGCAGACTATTCCTTCACGGTACATAGTGATGTGTCAAGAAAAAAACACAGGGTCAAACTAAAAGAAAATATGGCACAGAGAAGAGTTAAGTTCTTTTGTTTTGTTTTTTGTTTGTTTGTCCGTGTTTAAGATGGGAACAACTTAAGCATGAAGGAAAAGTAATGAATGCCAAAACGTGGAGGTGAAGGAGTAGACGAGAGGAAATGTTGGGGTAGGAAGACATCACAAAAACTCCAGTAGCCTTGACGGGAAGGAGGCACTTCTTCTCTGATCCTGGGAGACAGAAAGTGAAGACAGAGAAGAAACACGTATAAGCCCATGAAAAGCTGAGGATGTGACCACAGAGAAGCCTCCATGTTCTCTGCGACAGGAAGAATCAAGGCCATGTGCTCAAAGGCACTTGTGGAGAAGGCATAGGGTGCTTAAGGAGAAAAATAAAGGACAGAAGCTATGGCAGAGGACCAGGGAAGGATGACGCAAGGACAGAATATGGCTGAGAAGTTCAGTACACCCAGCAGAATGGGCCATACTACCAGTCTCCATAAATGCCTTTAGCAGTGTTTACCAGCCCAAATCTAAAAGAAGAAAAAGCGGGTTATGTGTATTTTACCATGATTACAAAAATGAAAAAATAAATGCCAAAGAGTTTTTAAAGATTTTATTTATTTATTTGACAGAGAGAGAGACCAAAGAGTTTTTAAAGAGTAAAGAAAGCAGTTGGGTTAATTCGGGGTTAAATATGTAGAAAGGATGTGGTGAAAAGCTAAGGGGAAAATGCATAAGGTGCCAGCAAGAGAGAAA
Organism: Eumetopias jubatus; assembly: GCF_037043125.1. Taxonomy (NCBI): domain Eukaryota; kingdom Metazoa; phylum Chordata; class Mammalia; order Carnivora; family Otariidae; genus Eumetopias; species Eumetopias jubatus. The sequence goes on along the minus strand of NW_028274811.1, from coordinate 75,076,406 downwards.
GTGATTAACAGAGGGATTCAATTTAGAAAACAAAACAAAAAGTAAAGCTATGGCAAATAACATGGTTAGCAACTCGAATTAAAACAAGAAAACTTCCCACAACTTTAATCCCTTGAAACTACCATTACATTTTTCTGAGAAAATGAAATGAAATGGGGTTTATTTTCAAACCAACAAGCCAAAACAACTTGAAAAAAATAGGCCTAATTTCAACAAGGCTTTTTGGGCAGATGCAAGATTGCTATATTCAATTAGGTAATATAGCAACTTGCTATATTCAAATTGGGCCTTAACAATAAAGAATTAGGCTTCTTCAGAGGCCTCCCAGACATATTTAAACACAGCTAAAAGCTTCAAGCATGAAGCAGCTTTTATATCTTCTAGATCACTGCCAAATAGAAACTTCATAAAATTTCTGAAGTGATGGCTAATTATCAAATAAAGTAATTATTTCCCCAATAAGGAATCCTCTGCCAACAAAAAGAGATTTTATTTTTTTAAAAGTTTAATCTTTTTTTCCCTAAGATTTTATTTATTTATTTGAGAGAGAGAGAGAATGAGAGATAGAGAGCATGAGAGGGAAGAGGGTCAGAGGGAGAAGCAGACTCCCTGCTGAGCAGGGAGCCCGATGTGGGACTCGATCCCGGGACTCCAGGATCATGACCTGAGCTGAAGGCAGTCGCTTAACCAACTGAGCCACCCAGGCGCCCTTAAAAGTTTAAACTTAAAAAGGAAAGAAAACAACCAGAATTTAGAAAACAGTGACTTTTCTGTACAGTTCTGATCTGACAAAACATTACCCCACTCCTCAACAGACACACTCAAAGAAAACCTATTCCTATTAATCACGGTGTTCCCGTTAAGTTACATAGAATACAGCATTTTCTCACCTCCACTAACAGAGGACAAGTTTTAAAGATGTTCTCAACAGCCCCTTTCCCTGATACACACTGTTTGCTTACACCTCAAAGCATGAGCAGTGTCATAAAATACTAATACAGAAAGTCCTGTATGCATTCCTACTTTTACGTAGTGCTGTTTCAAAAACCACATTTAATTTTCCAGTTGACAGGTCCAAGGTCACAACCTAGGATGCATGACCTGAGTAGGGTCTTTCTTCTCTTCCCCTCTCCCACCTCTCTTGTGAGTAGAGCTCTAAGACAGCAGTGAATGGAAGACTAGGGGTGGAAGGCAGGAAGATAAGAGAGAAGTGGTCATTTTATAAGCACCATAAACTCACCTTATTTCGTTGTAGAAGAGACTAAAATGTAATTTTCCCTTTCAAGTTACCTCTAAAGTTCACTCCAACACATACAAAAATGCTGTGGAAGACTTCTACTTCCAATATGTGACATGGAAACTGATACCAGACTTCTTCTCGTAAGCAACTATTAAACTGGACAAAATGATGCAACTATATCTAGCTACTGGATAAACGAGCAATAACGTGAGCTTACACTTGCTTGCTTCTCTGTCTTGGGACAACTTTCTAATTGTAGTATGGGGAGCTAGAGTCCTAGCTGAGCAGGGCTGGTGGCAGAGACAGGACTGGAGAGGACAGAACTGTGCAGAGTGGGGACCACACAAGTTTGTATAGGGTTCCCTGAGAGTCCTTACTCAATGCTGGGCATAACTACATAAGGCTTACAAAAGAATGGCTGTAATAAGGTTACTATGGAGTAGATATACTAGAGGTCAAGCAGCATAGGGAAACATTGACAGACTAACCCAACCTGAATAAAGACAACTCATGAACACTGCACATCACTATGAAATGCTAGAAAGACTTCACTTTAAGGGAAAAAGCACACCCTAGAATAAGACCAACTCCAGACCACATTAACAAAGTTTAAAACCAAGCCCTAACAAAACCCACACAGCAAAGAGTCTGGGGGCAGAGATGTGCTAAGTTAGAGGAGCCTGAAAAAAACTTTGAGCTTTCCACAGATATTTCCCAGCAAACCTATATAGGGCCATCAGCCAGTAAATAAACTGCTACTAAAACAAACACCACTCTACAAAGAAAACTTTTTTTTAAATCAGCCTCTCTACAATGTATCAACACTGTTGAATACATAATAAAAACATTACTAGACATTCAACAAAACAAGAAATGTGACCCATAAGAAAAAATAAGTCATTAGAAACTGACTTTAAGTTGGCCCAAATATTGCATTTAGTAAAAACTTCAGAGCTGCTATTTGAAATGTCTTAAATAAAGGGAAATGTTTTTAAACAACAATAACAACAAAGGAGAATATATGAACAGATGAGACTCTCAGCAGAGAAATTGAAACTACAAAAAAGAATCAAATGGGAGGGGGGAGAAAAGGAAATTCTAGGACTGAAAGGTTCAATAATTAAAATGAAAAAGTCACGGAACGAACTTAATAGTAGATCAGAGATGGCAGAACAAAGAGTCCATGAACTTGACAGATCACTAGCAATTACCAATTTGAGGAACAAAGAAAAAAAGGACTGAAGAAAAATGAATACAGCATCAGAAATTTGTCGAACAGTGTAAGACTGTCTAACACATGTAATAGGATCCCCAAAAGACTCTGAAAATAAAGTAGAAAAAAATATTTGAAGATACAAAAGTTAAAATTTTAGTAAGTTTGGTGAAAACACTATTTACCAGATCCAAAAAGTTCATCAAACTCCAAAAACAACAAATACCAAGAAAACCATATCTAGCTATATCACAGTCAAACTGCTGAAAACCAAAGACAAAGTCTTTTAAAAAGCCTAAAAACAATATGTTACATACAGGAGAAAAATAATACAAAGAACACTAACTTTTTATCATGACAATGGGGGCCAGAAGATGACAGAACAACATTTTTAAGGGGCTGCAAGAAAAAAATCTGTCAACTCAGAATTCTATATCTGGTGAAAATATCCCTCAAAAATGAGATAAAGATCTTTTCAAATAAATAAAAGTGGACAGAACTAATCTCAGGCAGATGTGTACTTTAAGATACTATAAAGGAGGTTCTTTACACTGGAGGGAAATGATATCAGACAGAAACTCAGATGTGCAGGAAGAAAAGAATACTAGAAATGATGAGTAAGTTGTTAAAAATAAAAGTTTATGTTCTTTATTCTTCTTAAAATTTCCTTAAAAGACTGTATATTAAAGCTATCTGCTTAAAGCAAGATAATATGTGAGTTTTTAACATATATAAAAATAAAAATATGACAACAAGTGCAGAAAGACTAGAGAGGGTGGATAAGAAGAATTAAATTATATTTGTGAATTGAGAAGGGGAAATGATAAGTGTCTAGTGAGAAGTAGGAGGTATAAAGTAAGAAGAGAGAAGCATCAGGTGTAAAATGTTAAATGGCATAATATTCACAATAAAAAGACTTTAATAGGTTAAGGATAGATATTATTAACCCTAGAGCAATCAATAAAAATGTCACTTAAAAGATGGATAGCTAAAAAGTCAGTAAATAAAACAAAATGAGGGTGCCTGGATGGCTCAGTTGGTTAAGCGACTTCTTTCGGCTCAGGTCATGATCCTGGGGTCCCAGGATTGAGTTCCGCATTGAGCTCCCTGCTCAGGAGGGAGTCTGCTTCTCCCTCTGATCCTCCCCCCCTCCATGCTCTCTCTCTCAAATAAATAAAATCTTTAAAAAAAAAAAGAGAAAATGAAATATTAAAAAATACCCAATTCACCCAAAAGGGGGCATTAGAAAAGAAACAGAAACAAAAACAAAAGGGACAAAAACAATGGCAAAATGGTAGATTTAAACACAATCACATAAATAACTTCATTAACTGTAAATGGATTAAACATTCCAACTAAAGAACAGAGATTATCACACTGGATTAAAAAAAGCAAGGCTCAACTACACACTGTCTTTAAGAGATACCTTTTAAATTTAAGGACACAAATAGATTAACAAATTAGAACAAAATTTTATAATGGTAAAAGAAATTCATCAGGATAAGATACCAAGCTTAAATATGTACGTACCTAATAAGAGAGCTTCAAAATCCAAAACAGAAAATGGCAAAACTCAAGAAACAGAAACATCCACAACCATAATTGGAGATTCTATCATCTTTCTCTTCATAATTAATCAAACAAGTAGACAACAAACAAGCCACGGAATATCTAAGCAATACTATCAACTAATTTGGCCTAAAAGACATTTATAGAACATTGTACCAAACAACTGCAGAATATTTATGTAACAGTCACCAAGATGGGCCATATACTGGACTATAAAATAAATCTCAATAAACTTTAAAAGACTGAAAGAGGGATGCCTGGGTGTCTCTGTTTGTTGAGTATCTGCCTTCAGCTCAGGTCATGATCCCAGGGTCCTGGGATCGAGTTCCACATTGGGCTCCCTGCTCAGTGGGGAGTCTGCTTCTCCCTCTGCCTGACACTCCCCCTGTTGTACTTGCTCTCTCTCATTCTCTCTCTGACAAGTAAATAAAATCTTTAAAAAAGTAATAAAAGACTGAAAGTGTTTTTTAGAGACTATGATCTCTAACCACACTAGAAATAATTTTAAAAACCAATAGTAATAAATTATCTAGATGGTCTCTAGATATTTGGAAAACAGAAAACAAACTACTAAATAATTCACAAGTCAAAGAATAAACCACAAAGAATTATTTAGAAACTATCTGAAATAAATAATAAAAAAAATTTAAAAATTGAGAGAAATCCACCTTAAATGCCTTTATTAGAAAGAGGTTTAACCTTGCTTTGCTGAGGTTTAAAATCAGTGATAAAAGTTTCCACCCTAAGAAAGCAAAAAGAATAGTATATTAAACCTAAGAGAAGAAATAATAAAGAACAAAGCAGAAATCAATGAAATAGAAAACAGAAATAACAAAATTAATAAAGCAAAAAGTGCTGGAGGGCAGGAAAGTAGTATTATTGGCTCTTAATCATATTCTCCTAGAAATTGACCTTCAAATCGACATTATGTCAGGTCCTCGTGGATCTCCAAGACCAATTTTTCACTTCTCAAAAGTCTAGTTAGGTTCATGTAAGAGACCAATCAGAACTGGGTCCTGGGCTAGAGACAGAGATTCTCTTTCACAAGCCCCACATCTGTACCTCTTCTAAGAATATCTGATAAAAACAAAATCATTTAGCCAGTGATAATGCTAGGCTACAACCAAATTTAGAAAATCCATATGTTCTCCCCCTCCTCTTAAAATAAAAAACTAGAATTTTTTTTTTTTTTGTAAATCCAAGTACTTAAAAGAAATTGGAGAGCTATTTAAAGGAAACCTCTTATCTCTTCAACAGTAAAAAAGTATTCTTATGCAAAAAAACTGTACTTAACTCATCTATTTCTGAATTTAGATTTTTGTATATTGTTTTCTTAAAAAAAGAAATCTTTTTTAAAACGGTTTAAGAGAAACTATACATTTAGCAGAAAACTCAAGATCACATGTGTAAACAAATTAATGTAAAAGCATAAACTGTTACTTATGCAGCTCCTACACCAACAATATCCAATTCAAGGACAGGAAAAGGCTGCAAAGCATTCCGCCTTTTTTGACACCACATTCGCTAGTTTCCAAAAGTGAAGGGACAACACAAAGGCTACAAGAAAAATATCTTTTTAAGTGTCCATTTAAAATTTTAACTGAGTACTTCTCAATAAGAAAAAGAAAAAGAAAAAAGAAGGGCCTCATTTTTAAGCATTTGATTTAAAGTGCTTAATTTATTTAGGGTAAATCACAACTCTGAGGTTCATTCTGCAGAAATACAACCATCCTGCAGTAGTTCAGGGTACAGTTTTGTGAAACCAATCTCCAGAGCCAGCACCTTTGTTCTAAATCTCAGGGAGTCAATGGCCAAACCTATATTTAAACTAGATCATTCCTCAGCTCTAAGTCATGCTTCAACAAATCCTTAAACACATACAACCACGCACAGTGTTCGCTCTGCCTCTGACCGGTATGTGAGACCATATATGTGTAACATATGTCTCGGTTTCTTTCAAGCATGCATGGCTGTTGTGGCCACTTCACATTTTACCCTTAGCCCACATTCTTCACTCTCCTCAGCCCACAGGACTCTCTTTTCTTGCTCTTTATTACAGTAGTCCAATGCAGTCTTTTCAAATCCCTAGTTTCTTTCACCTTTTTAAAATCAATTCAACTATTACTAGAACAAATGTCCTACTGTGACCCATTCCCCTACTCTCCCTAAAATAGCACACCATAAAAATTAAGATGCCTAACTGGTCTCAGGATGAAAAGGTTAGAAGGCCTGCAATAAAGAAATGCTTAAATGGGCCCTCAAAAAAGTAACCCAGTGAGACTTTCACAGATGATACCTTTTTTCCCTATGGTAACTTCTGAGACAATCTAGGGAAAGCAATTTAATTTATAGTAAACTTGGCATTATCTAGTCATCATTCGCAAGTAATCCTGCCAACTTGATTGTTTATCCAGTACAGGCTTTCTTCTTTGGTAGCCACTGTGCAGAGTTGTGTTTATAATTAGACTGTGCAGTGTTAATTATGCTGGCTGCCCTGCCAATGTTCTACAGAGCCTACAGGGAGAGATCAAAACAATCATTCCCAAATCATGAGTCACCTCACTCTTTCCACACTACAAACCCCTGGAAGACTCTCAAATGGGGAAAATGATAGTTGTGCACACAAAATGCTTGTACAGCCTTTCACATTTAAGATGAAATATGAAGTTCCAAAACCTGCTACATACATTTTTCTAGAATTTTTCTTCATCTTAATTCTGTAACTTTTTGTTTATTACAGAATTATAATTTGAAGGCGAGAAGGTTTAGAAAAATTTCAAGGCCTGGTTTAACCTATAAAGAAGGGAAGTTCTGCATAGGTAAATTGTAATTATAGATTTTGCTTCACATTTAAACAGTTCCTCCAGGGAAGGGCTCTTCTCTCATTCATCTTGGTATCCCTGCTGCCCTGCAGGGAAAATAGCTGTAATAAATGCTGAAATGAAAGTAGCAACACCCAAGACATTAAAAGTAAGTATTAATTAATGAAAATTACCTCCATGTCCATTCATAGATTCTCCAAGGGCTAAACCCAGGTTTACTGAAACTTGGAGTAAGACAGAATTAATACGCTAGCTTTGAGGTTAAGAAGGTCCTTCTAACACCTGCTGTGGTGCTGGGTCCTAAATCAGCAGGGCTTAGTAGTACTTCAGTGATTATGGGCTTTGAGTCACTGCATTTCATTTCTTCTGGACACTGACTCTTTGGACTTCTTATTACATTTCCTCCTCTTCCCTCAAAGCCAGTGTATAATTTAAATCAATTATGGTTTAGGAGGCATAAAGTTTAGTGCTGAGGAACCTGTGGATTCTGGTTGGCTCTACCACTTAGTGTATTGTTGGGAATCTCAGTTTTCTTACAGGTAAAATGTAGATAATGACTGCCCTGTTTGCTTAGATTATCATAGGGGTCAAATAAGATAAATGGGTCATAACACTTTGCCAACTATGAAGTGCTACATTAATAATTTATTGCTCATATATTAAATAATTATGGTAGGAGCTTCAAAATCATAAGCAAATAAACCTATCTTTTACTTTTCAGCCAAGCACGCTAGCATTTCTCTTTAAGATGCATCAGTACAATTTCCCCCTTACACCTTTTACTATAGAAGATGATGCTTATATGTCACCCACAGCACACATCAGTAAATAAATTCAGAAAATAAGTCAAGCCCCAAAACCCCATTTTATCGTCTGTGCCACAAATACCAAATGATAACATAAGCAACAATTCCAGCCTCTTGATGTCTTTTAAGATCAGCAACAGCAACGTCCATAGAGGATTTCAGCCAGCGTGGAACAGAATAACTTGAGATAATTCTATCTGTTTCACAGAGATTTTAATACACAGGTTTTATATTTTAAGTCCTCTGACTTCTGAGATATTTGCCAAATGGCTGCCTTGACTGTAAAGATACTACAACCCTTCCCAAAATATCTCTAGGGATTAAGTGTATCTAAAGGCCATGTTCATTTACTATAATTGCATTTACACAATAAAACCCAGATAATCAATGACAGCTACAATTTGTAAGAAGGCAATTTAAATTTATATAATGCTCACAGTTTCTGATTAAAATAACCTAAAGGGCAGCATTACGTCGCCAACAATTTTATTTTACCAAACTAAAACACTCAGTCAAATTCTTCACCATCTTCAAATTCTACACCACATTATATTCCCCGAGTCTAATCACAGCTGTTATTTTCTGTGCAGTTCTGTAGTCCTATAAGCAAAAGTCAACACTGCAGTGCATGAGGGGAACAGCAAAGAAGGGGGCAAAAACAGCAAAGATGAACTGGCCAGTTTTATGTTGCAGCTATGAAGCACATTATTTTAAATATCAAGGAGGACATTTAAGATGAAAAGGAGGCATTCTACTAGAGAATACCAATGACCAAAGAGTATCAGACACAAACAAGGGCTACAGTACATAAGGAAGCCTGCCGCGAAATGCTTCGGATACAGAATTTAATGTAAAGGATCAAGGAGAGGGACAAATAAATACCTGTAGTTTAATACAAACCTTAATTGTAAAACAAGAAAATGAGAGAAGAGTAATTTCCTTCAGTAAAGGAGGAAAATTTTTACCTCGACAAAGTAGGTGTGCTTTTAACTTATGTCCACTTAAACCTCCAAATTAACCAATGTTCTCCATTCCCCTCGAAAAACATTTTCTGATGCCAGGTGCCCACTGAGTGCCAAAAGGGCTACTCTCTAGAAGGTCCAAGCACTATGTCCCCACAAGAGCAGCTGTATTCTTGCCAAGGATTGGTTGTTCTCCAATCAATATATGCTAGCTAAAATTATAATTGTAGTTATGTAATAATTATTGCATTAAATGAAAAAAAGAAAGAAAACGGTTTCTGTGAAAACTGAGCATGCAGCAGAAAGACCTGACAAAAGTGAGTCCCCCAAATAACAGCGCTGCCAAATTAAGTATTAGCAAGTAAAACAAAAAGATTGGGGAAGGAGGGCCCTACAGAAGAATTTTTGCCCCCAGGCTTCCAAGTGTCGAGGTTCTCAAACCACTTGAAGAAAAAAAAAAAAGAGAGAGACCTGGAAATTACAGATGCATCATGGGTAGCACAGAAGAAATATGAAGAACTCTAATCAGTGGACCCACATGCAAAATAAAGGCTTTAGTCAATAAGACAATATTGGTAACTAAGTTCACACATTTTTACTTGAAATGCTGAAGCAATGTATTTTTCTTTATGGTGTCCATTCTTAACTAGGTTTTCAAAGATATTCATTATATATGAGATCATGTCAAAGGAAAAGTGATTTAAATCTAAGGTTCACCCTAATAGTTCATCCTGACAATCAGGAGCACACACACATCTAAGTTCCCCCAAACACAAATCATAATATATACATCTATTTGTGAATGTCTAAAGAATAATTTTACTATAACACTTAAGAACTTTGCTCTGCAGTTACACTTACTGATGAAATTAAACCACAGAATGTTTAAAATCATGTCTCATCAATACATGTTAAAACTTAAAATATATTCTTTGACCAAGTAACTCCACAGAGAAATGCATCCCATGAGTAACTGCAGAAAGATGTATGTATAAGAATGTTTACAGCTGTCTTGTTTGCACAGCAAGAAAAAGGAAACAATCTAAGTATGGAACAATAGGGGATAGGTATATTCATACCTAATAAAATACTAGGCAGACATAAAAATTATTTACATCATAAAAGTTATTTATTTCTATTTTAAACATGGAAAGGTGTTCAAAGTATAGTATTAAGAGGCGGGTTACAGAATTTTAAGTAAATAAATATTCATCCATTGGATACACTGTAAATAAAAATGTTAATACTAGTTATTTCTGGGAGGTTATTTCTGGGTATGTTGGGTGTTTTTATTATCTATATCTTCTACTTTTTATATGTATAAAAAAAGGAAAACCTCCTCAAACATGTAAAGATCATACTTTAATTTCTCAAGATCTAAAGTTAATGAACCGATGAAAAATTACCAACACTGTTGGGGTGTTTTAGAGATGGCCCTGGAAGGTATCAAGTAACCAGGATACCAGGACAGAACTTGCTACTGACCTTCCATTAGACTTCCAATTAAGAAGTGGAGTCTCTATCTCCACCCCTTGAATCTAATGGCTTTAAACCTTGCTTCTGTCAATGGAATGCAGAAGTGACACTATAAAATTTCCAACCCTAGCTTTAGGAGGCCTCGTCACTTTCATTATTTCTCTTCTACTGACCTGAGAGGCCCATGAGCATAAATCTGAGTTAGCCTCCCTGTGGATGAGGAACCACATTGGAAAAACAAGCCCAGCCAACAGGCAGCACCAACTGCCAGATATGCCAGTTAAGCTATTTTAAATCTTCCAGCTCCAAATTAAGCTGCTAAATGACGGCTGCTACAAGTGATCTCAGGCAAGACCAGTGGAAGAAACATCCAGCTGAGCCCAGTACAAATAGGTGACCTACAAAATTGTAAGCAAATAAAATGGTTATTATTTTAAGCCATTAAGTTTTGTCATTTGTTACACAGCAATAGATGAATGATTTATCCATCACCCACATAGTAAACTATTAATATTGTGGTGTATAATTCTTACAGACTAATCTATCCCTTAAGACAAAACTGAGATTACACTGTACATAAAAGTTCTATGATTCTATGGCATCTTGGAAATGGGAACACAAGCAGGGCCTCATGGTCAGACTTCAACTCTGACCCATCAGAACAGAACACCTGGTATGCAGAACACACAGCATTCTTTATATAAAAACTGTGTGCGACTGTGTGGGCTTTTCCTCCAAAGCCCAAGGGCCTTGAAGTATATGACTGCCTAGTTTCTTACTCCCTCATTGATAGATGTGAGGATGCTCTGCTTTGGGTCTTAGTACAGGACCATGTCAGACAATGAAAAAAGTAAGACCAAGTTCATTATCACAACCACCATCTTAATGCCACCACCAATAATGACAATGATAAAAACTAACATTCACTAAGGGCTTTAGCATGCGCTAACAATGAGCTTGGGCACAGCAGAGTAGTTAAGAATGTCTCTGAAACTGGAGTGTTCTGTCACTTCCTGTATAATCTTGAACAAGTTATTTCATCTTCCCAAGTTTAGTTTGCTCATTTGTAAAATGGAGATAATAACGGTACCTATCTCACTAAGTTGTGAGAATTAAAGGAGATATGTGTAAAACATTTTGAACAGAGCCTAGCACATAGTAAAGTGCTAAATAATTATTAGCTTTTGGTATTATTAGTCAGCATTTTACATATGTCATCTCATTTAATTTAATCCCCACAACATTTTATAGATGAAGAAGTGAGAATCAGAGAAGTTAAATAACTTGCTGGTAAGTGGTATAGCCAAATTTCAAACCTACATTTTTCTGACTGTAGTAGCTAATCCCTTCTAGGCCATGTGCCATGACTAGCAATAGTCTGGGGAATGTCAAACCAGGTCCCATGTGCCAGAGAAAAGTCCCATGTCTTTGCAGTCTCTGGATCTGGGGTGGTCACAGAGCCACCTCTAGGTCAGAGCTGAAGAGCTACAGAGAGCGTTAGGATGGTGCCAGAGATTGATACAACTACCACCCTGTGTCAGACACTGACACTATGGTTTCCATAACTCTGTCTGCCAGGCATTTAGTAGGTATTCAAAAAGTGCTATTTGATTTTGCCCAATTACATTCCCCGTTATGACTTCATCATAGGCAGTAAATTGAACTTTCTCCCACTCATAAGGATTATGAAAGTATCGGGGCACCTGGGTGGCTCAGTTGGTTAAGCAACTGCCTTCAGCTCAGGTCATGATCCCGGGGTCCTGGGATCGAGCCCCACATCAGGCTCCCTGCTTGGCAGGAAGCCTGCTTCTCCCTCTCCCACTCCCCCTGCTTGTGTTCACTCTCACTGTCTCTCTCTCTCTCTCTCTCTCTCTCTCTCTGTTAATTAAATAAATAAATAAAATCTTTAAAAAAAAAAGGATTATGAAATTATCCTAATACCCATTTTACTGAAACTTTACTTTACTGAAACTATACTTTACTACTTTAGAAAACTAAAAGTTTTTTATGAGACCCTCTAAACCTATTATATTTTATAGATAATTTTTCTTCAAAGTTACTCAGCTGGTTAGTAAAAATGAATGAAAATAAGACTTCTTTAATTTTTTTTATTTATGTATTTTTTTTAAAGATTTATTTATTTTTTGACAGAGAGAAACAGTGAGAAAGGGAACACAAGCAGGGGGAGTGGGAGAGGGAGAAGCAGGCTCCCCGCAGAGCAGGGAGCCCTATGCGGGGCTTGATCCCAGAACCCTGGGATCATGACCTTAGCCGAAGGCAGAGGCTTAATGACTGAGCCACCCAGGTGCCCCCCTTTTTTTAATTTTTAAATTTCAACTTTTCTACAAGGAAATTGGAAGTGAAACAATGAGCAAATTTAACCCACAGAACTGCTCAGCTAAGTTTAGTTCTACCCAAATTCAGCTCAATGATTTTGAAAACAACCACTTTCTCAGACTTACAGGAAATGGTTAAGCAACCTCAGAGAAGTCATTTCTTCTTGTGCCATGGTAGACAAGTTTTTTTTTGTTTTTTTGTTTTTTTAAGAGTCCTTTTCAGATAATAGAACTTTGGAACATTGTACAAGTGCTCATCAACCTAAAGAGCAAGTCTACAAGATGCTACAGCTATTACTTTATTCTATTCTTTTTCCTTCAAAAAGAGCAAAGAACTATAATATGTTTTTTAAAAAATGAGTTTTTACATATCATAATAAAATGAATTCTCAAGACTTTAAGTCCAAACCAGAAGAAGAAAAATGAACATATTAAAATTGAACAGAGAGGCTGACAGTTCAAGACTGAGCAACATGGTTCCATCCTGATCTCAGACAAAACAGAGTCTAGATATGATTGAAAAAGTTATATTTTTAGGGAAATTTCTCATGTTGTACTATACCTGATTTTTTGAGAAAATCTATTTCCTGTCTCCTTCCATGCTGCAGTACTAGTTGAATCCTGGTAGCAGAAAACATGATACTTGGGATAACAGTATAATCTGCATAATCATAAACACAGGGAGTTTTCTGGCTAAGAGAGGACACTTCACCAATTCTTAAAATTTGTTTTTTAATGCAATATTTCTAACATATTTTATTACTTTCCCATCTTCTTACAAAGACTGGTCTCAACACAGTCATCATTGGGAAAAAAATGACTGCACTGCTCTTTGTTGGGACACAGAACTCACTGTCCTAACTGATAAAAGACTACTAATATAGAAAATGACACCTCCATACCCCAAACACCAAACTGGCCAATTTGCTTAAAAATACATTTCAATTAGCAACTTAAAAGTTTACAGCAAATCATATTGTGTGGGATTTTTTTTTTAAGTTTTACTTTAGATTTCTTCACTGAACAAGTTTCACTGCAGCTCTACTCCAGCTATTTTTCAGGGGGTTTACGAGCTCAACTAACAGTCAATTTTGATTATGATTTACATTATCAGACAATAAATATTTCTTTTAATCAAATTATTCTATTCGAAGAACCCACAGAAAAGGAAAGGAAGATTGAGGGAAAAAAATGAACAGTGCCACAAGAACCTGTAAGAAAGTAACAAAATGACTAATATATATGTAATTGGGAGTCCCAGAATGACAGGAAAAAAATACTGAGACAGAAAAATTATCAAGAAACAATGGCCCAGGGGCGCCTGGGTAACACAGTCGTTAAGCATCTGCCTTCGGCTCAGGTCATGGTCCCAGGGTCCTGGGACCGAGCCCCACATGGGGCTCCCTGCTCTGCTGGAAGTCTCCCTCTCCCACTCCCCCTGCTTGTGTTCCCTCTCTCGCTGTATCTCTCTCTGTCAAATAAATAAATAAAATCTTAAAAAAAAAAAAAAGGAAAGAAACAATGGCCCAAAACTTTGCAAATATGGTGAAAGACATATATTTATAAATTCAAGAAGTTCAATGAAAAAAAAAAGGAAAAAAAAGTCCAAAGACAACCAAACCAAGACCCAAACAAACTGCTAACAACCAAAAGTAAAGAAAAACTTGAAACCATCTAGAAAAAAAAAGTGATATATTACATATAAGGTAATACCAGTTCAAATTATCATGAGTTTTTTTGGTTTTGTTTTTGTTTTAAAGTAAATTCTACGCCCCATGGCTCAAACTCATGACCCAGAGATCAAGAGTCGCATGCTCTATGGACTGAGCCAGCCAGCCATCCCACCGTGGGTTTCTTTCTTTTTCTTAAAGATTTTATTCATTTATCTGACAGAAAGAGACACAGTTAGAGAGGAAACACAAGCAGGGGGAGAGGGAGAAGCAGGCTTCCCGCAGAGCAGGGAGCCCGACACAGGGCTCGATCCCAAGACCCTGGGATCATGACCTGAGCCAAAGGCAGATGCTTAACAACTGAGCCACCTAGGCGTCCTGCCACCATAACAGAAAACTATGAAACCAGAAAATGAAAGAGTAACATCTTTATTTTTTTATATATATGGAACTATTATTATATGTTTGTGTAATATATATAAGGTATGTGTTATACATGAGTTATATATACTACACATTTGTGTAACCTTTTTTTAAAATACCTTTGTGTAAACATGTACCCAAAATACATAAACAGCCCTTGTAACTCAATAACTGGGCAAAAAGATTTGAACAGCCATTTCACAAAAAAACAGATGAACTAATGCCAAAAAAAAATATGAAAATACGTTCAACATCGGTAGTCATCAGGGAAATGAAATTAAAACCACACTGAGATACCACTATGCACACACTAGATTGGCTAAAATTAAAAAAAGTAATCATACCAAATTTTGGCAAGGATGTGGAGAATAAGCACTCTCATACACTGCTGATGGAAATGTGAAATGGTAAAACCAGTTCTTGGGGTATTTTTAAAGATTTTATTTCTTTATTTGACAGAGAGAGCGCAAGAGCACAAAGGGGGAGCAGCAGAGGGAGAGAGAGAGAAGCAACGTCCCTGCTAGAGAGCCCAACGCGGGACTCAATCCCAGGACCTTGAGATCATGACCTGAGCTGAAGGCAGATGCTTAATCAACTGAGCCACCCAGGCACCCCAGGTAAAACAAGTTTGGAAAACAGTTGGCAGTTTCTTTAAAAATTAAAACATATAGCTACCAAACGACCCTATCAATCATCTCTTAGGTACTTAACTAAGAGAAACAAAAACAAATTGTCTACACAAAAACTTGCATACTCTTGAGTGTTCACACAGCTTTATAATAACTCAAACTGGAAACAAACATCCATTGAGAGGTGAATGGACAAATGATGATATATCAATACAATAGAATACTATTCAGCAATTTAAAAAGAAAAAAGAAAAAAAGAACTACTGATATTACATGGATGAGTTTCAAAATAAATTATACTGAGTGAAAAAAACAGGCCAAAAAAGATAATGCATGATTCCATCTATACAAAATCTATATAATTCTATTTACATAAAATTCTATAAAGGTTAAGGGCATCCGGGTAGCTCAGTCGGTTAAGCATCTGCCTCTCTCTCCCTGCTGCTCCCCCTGCTTGTGCGCTGTCTGTCAAATAAATAAAATCTTTTTAAAAAGTCTATAAAAGTAGAAAATAAACTAATCTGTAGTAACACAAAGTAGGTCAGTAACTGCCTAGGAACAAGATTGGAGGGAGGCATAAATTATATAAAGCTTTTTTGTTTTGCTTTGACTTTAAGTTGAAAAAATGTAACACCATGAATCAGGAATATGCAACACTTTGGTACTCTGATTTTAATTATAAAAAAGGCCAATTTGAGAGGTTTATTTGAACAATAACTACACATTCACCCACCAGACTTTAAAGATTTATTTATTTGACAGAGAGATAGAGACAGCACAAGTAGGCAGAGTGGCAGGCAGAGGGAGAGAGAGAAGCAGGCTCTCCGCTGAGCAGGGAGCCGGACGTGGGGCTTGATCCCGGGACCCCGGGATCATGACCTGTTTTTAAAAGTATTCCTGACACTTACTATAAACACCCAGAGTTAAAGGCTTTCTCTTTAATATTAATAACTATTTCAAAGTACTTCGAATGGATGTGTTAGCATGGGTCGGTCTATTACCTATTTTTCTAGAACTCTAGCTCAAGTTGGCTGAACTTATGTGTACATGCCAGGGTTTCCATGTTTCCATGTGATCACAGTTTACCATATGTCTTATTTTGGGGGCAAGACAATTTTAAGTAGATCAGTCCTAGTTACTCATGGCCCCAAAGAGCCCAGAGAAAAAAAGAGGGTTGACTTCAGTTCTCTTAAAGGTCTAGATGATTCTATGATGGGGCAAGTATGGTACAAAGGGTTTTGTTTGATTCTGAACTCCATAGTTCAAGACAAACAGAAAACAAAAATAATTGAACTTTGTAGGCCTTTAATTCATTATAATTAAGATAAGTCTAAGACCTCACTCGAGGACTGAGGAGTTAAATAATGTATCCATATTAAGTGTATGTTGGAGGGAGGGTGTATTGAGAAAGAGGGGCAGCTTGTTGAAAAATCCTGCAGGTATAAACAGAAAATAGATAAAAATCAATTTTTTAAAAGATAATTTAATCATTTTTAAAAATTCGTGTCCTCCTTAAAACCATCCAGGGCTGAAATAAAATGACCTTAGAGTCCTCAAATAACCGAGGCATCTGAGGTGTGGCTCATCAGATATGCCTGGCTAGAACATTTCCTTCTCCCATGACCTAGATCTATCTTAAGACACTTGCTGCCCAATGCCATCAGCTCCACTTTCTACCTACTATAGACTGTGAAGGCATTCCTCTCCCGGCCCTGTAAAAGCAGGTTTAATGTTTCAAGTAACAGTTCTCAAGGTGCAGTATGGGTACCCCTGGGAATCCCTGATACTCTTTTACTGGCCCGCAAGGCCAAAAACTGTTTTCATATTGAGATGTTATTTGCCATTTTCATTCCCATTCTCTCATAAAGTATACAGTGGAGTTTTCCACGGGCTACGCAACACATGATACAACAGACTGAACACAGAAGCAAATCTGAAAACCCAGTTGTCTTCTATTAAGTCAGACAGAGATTTGCAACGACATAAGATAATTGCTCTCACTAATTTGTTTCGGAGGATAGCTTTTTTTCACTTAAAAATGTCATTTATGTTAACACATAAAAGGTTTTTTATTGTATGAAATCTATTAAATTTTTATTTTTTAAAAAATTTCAGTGCTAATTTCCACTGCAGTAAATATTTAGAGATATAGCCCATATAAACAAAATCACTTAGGGGTTCACAATCATTTCTAAGAGTATAAAAGGGGTCCTGATACCAAAAGATTTGAGCATAACTCTTGCCTTCAAAGATAAAGAAAAAAATTTCCAACTCTCCAGATATCATAATTCAAGCACTGCAGTTTCATTATACTGTTTGAAAAAGCATATAGAGTAAATACATTAAGTAAGAAAAATAAATATACAGGCGGTCTGCATAACTTTATAGGAGGGTAGGAAGGGATAAGGGGTTCGGAATCATCCTGGATTCCTGGGTCCAGAAAAAAAACTGAGCCGTTTGTTCCTTTCAGCATCCTCAGTTAGAAGGAATGTAGACTCCAATAATTTGTGCCTATAGAAAAACACAATCTTCTTTACCTTGAGATAAACTATCCAAAAGGATGACTCCCTATCCCCCCCCAAATTCACACACTGAAGTGTTAACCCCCAATGTGACTATACTTGGAGACAGGGCTTTTAACCTTAGTTAGGTTAAATGAGGTCATCAGGGTGGGGCTGCTAAGGCTGGTGTTCTTAAAGAAGAGAGAGACACGGAGCTCTGTGCACAAAGGAAAAGCCATGTGAGGATGCAGCAAGAAGGTGGCCAAGGCTTCTCCCCATGAAGGAGAGCCAAGAAGAACCAGAACCCAACCATGCTGGCACCTTGATCTTGGGACTTCTAAACGCAACTGTAAGAAAATAAACTTCCTTTGGTTTAAGTTACCTGGTCGTATAGTTTTTTGTTATGGCAGGCTGAGTTAATACACTGCCTATACCATTTCTAAATAATAACTCCATAAATATACTGAGTAAGGGGGGGAATGCAGATTTATTTTAAAGATGCTGAATAAATGTCTTCACAGTTTACATATCATAATTTATGTTACTGGGCCACTAAGGAGTTAAGGTTTTGTTCTTCCCAAAATGTCATTTAACTTTTATCCTTTCACATCAGGAAAGAAACATCCATTTTTTCCTCCTGGTTGGTGTCATGTCTAAAATTCATGCTTTCATATCTCAGCTCATACTGTACTACAGTTAACTCAGACCATTAGTTCCTCTGTTGTGTCAACCAACAGAGCACCCTGCCTTCAAATGGCAGAGCTTCCCCTACTTTATCCATGAGGCCACTTGAATTCTTATGCAGGCCAATTCATGCCTTTTTACCAATTCTGGGATAGTAGGAAATTCCTTTTTAAGAGTCCCTTCTAATTGGCTTGGTATTTGTTTTTGTGGCTCTCTAATGAAAGACTAAGTACCCCAAGAACTGGTCAGCCAGAAGGACCACAGCACGGCAGGAAGAGAAACTGATTTCACTGCATCACTCTGGTCTCAAATGCAAAGCAGCTCTCTAGCAATGCAATAAGCACAGAAGATGAAAGAAGAAGGAAAATACTGGGTCATTCTCTAATTTTGATTCTGAAAATGCTTCCGAGTAAGAGAATCCCTCCCGCTAACCTTCATCTTCCTTCCCCTCAAACACTACATTTCTCATTTAGCACTATCTTCCCTATACAAAGCACAGGGTCTGAAACACAGCAAGTACTCAAAAGGCATTTTAGGGGCAAGGAAAGCTGAATGAACACTGACAAGAATATTCAGAAAAAGTGATTTGGGGGAATTACTCTATTTGCTAGAGAGAAATATAAAGAAAAAGGAAAAGAGCCCTGAAATTCAACTTTACTTGGGGGAAAAAAAATTGAAAGAGTAAAAACAAAAACACAATTGTTATAGTTTGTTTTGGAGTTGTCTGAAGTAACATTAGTCTCAGGTATCATTTAATGAGCATCTAACATATGGGGTACTATGCTGGGTGCCAACTCTAGTAGGAACCAAATATAAGACAACCATATTTTTTCTGTCATATGTAATTGATGGTTCCTGGCTGAAGAAGCATGTACATATATGGAGAACTGGAAATGTGGTTTTCACCATTGAGAAAATGGAGTCCTAAACAAGTGGTACTTCTGCTCTCATAATATACCATTTCTGCCTCTTTGGACATTCTTGGGCAGAAATGTGAACTCCAGTAACTTACTCCTGTGGGAAAACACGATTTTCTTAACGCTGAGGTTTCCCAGGAACAACTGTGACTTAGGAGAGGAATGCCTCTACTCTATTCCCATGCAGTCCACCCATATAGCCACCAAACACTTAAAGGATTATTCCTTACCTCCCTCACCTTGCTCTTTAGTCAAAATCACTACCTTATATGATTCAGAAGTTCAGGATATTATCTTTGTGAGAAAAAACAAACAACAGACCCAGAGACTTCTGGCAGGGTGGAGGTAGGGAGGTAAATTGCCAAAATTCACAACAGATTCTCAGAGACAAAAAGGAGCTGCCAAGTTATATTCATTCAGCCAAAATAATAATAAAATAAGGGTGTCACTGGTACTAGCAGAAACTGAAATTCACTAGTAAAGCTAGTTTCTTATTAAGCTTCTGTGAGAACGCTAAAGTTTGTTTGCATTCCCAATGCCCATGAAATATAGGCAATGTTACCAGTTAAAGAAGTACCTTTAGGGCGCCTGGGTGGCTCAGTTGGTTGAGTGACTGCCTTCGGCTCAGGTCATGATCCTGGAGTCCCTGGATCGATTCCTGCATCGGGCTCCCTGCTCGGCGGGGAGTCTGCTTCTCCCTCTGACCCTCCCCCATCTCATGTGCTTTCTCTCTCTCTCATTCTCTCTCTCTCTCTCAAATAAAATAAATAAAAAAAACCTTTAAAAAAAAAAACGAAAGAAGTACCTTTATTCTACTCCTTCATGTTAACACTACCCCTTTTGGTCTTAAATTCCAAACTATTTCAACCCCACCTATTTAATACCTGATTTAACACTGAAACAAGATCTACTTGTATAAATAGCAAGGTGTTGCATCTTACACTTGCTGGACAGAACCAGAAAAACACATGTAAGCCAGAATTAAACTGAATGTAGACATGAACAGTTCCTCTACTCTTAGGCAACACTTCCTGCATAATTGTTAATAAATATGAAATGGAAAGAATCCTTCTATACTGGCCTCCAGCCTTTAAACAAGATATATGAAATACCATTTGTTTCCCAATTTTCAAAATCTCACTGTGGGAGGAATATGCCCAAACCACCATGTGTCCTAGATCTCAGCTGTTATCAGAAAAGGTTTTGAGTTTCTATGCACATTTTAGTTTTTTTACATAACTTACTAAAACATCGTGGTAATATCTTTAAGTAAGAGTCACAGAGTTAGTGAGCGAGGAGCCAGGATTTGAATGCTGGCAATATGAATTACTCTTCACCATTATGCTACACTATGCAGTACTCTTATAAAAAGGAGGTAGATTCATGGGTAGATCTCTAAAATGAAAAAAAAATAAAATAAAAGTATGAAAACCAAATATAATTAAGGAAAGCAGTGTGGGATAGGACCTGTGGTCCACCAAGTTTTTTCAAAGAGAGTGTACCAATTTGTGTGTTCATATACATCTTTTTTAAATTTATTCTGCTGGACTGTAAGTTTTCCAAAGGCAGAGACCGTACTGCATATTCTTACTTGTACTCCAGCTTTAAGAACAAAGCTTGGAACAAGTTAGCATATAGTGAAGGTATATTTTAATATATTTATTTAAGAGGAGTATCTTTTTAAAAGCTACTATCTTTTGGGGTGCCTGGGTGGCTCAATCATTAAGCATCTGCCTTCAGCTCAGGTCATGATCCCAGGGTCCTGGGATTGAGCCCTGCATGGGGTTCCCTGCTCCGCAGGAAGCCTGCTTCTCCCTCTCCCACTCCCCCTGCTTGTGTTCCCTCTCTCCCTGTGTCTCTCTCTGCCAAATAAATAAATAAAATCTTTAAAAAAATAAAAGCTATTATCTTTTTAAAAAGAGGTAAGTGGGGGCCTGTCAAAAACAAATTTAAAAAAATACTTGTTAATTGACACAGTATAAAATGGTATGCAAGAAGAATTTGTATTAAAATATTCCCTCTATGCTTCTTCTCTGACCCCAACTGCTGACTCCCCAAAAGAAGAATGGAGCAAGGAGATGTGGAACAATTTTGGTTTGCAATATTTTTAGTCTTGATGAAAATAAGAGAGGAAGAAAAGCTATTAGCAAGATGTAAAAAGAAATTCACAATAAAAGAAAATAACAACAAAAAAGAAAACAATTAAGTACATTTGAATCCCAATATTACTTGGTTTCAATAAAATAGTCTTAGGTAAGTCCAAAGCATTCATCTTCTAAAAAAATTTTGTACAATAAATTCTGTATATGTGTGTGTGTGTGCGCGCGCGTGCGCACGTGCACACACTCCTCTATTTTCTCTGGTTGTTAGTTAGAATGAAATTAATAAAGAACCAAGAGAAAATATAAAATTTACAATAATGTACAAAGTCCTAATAATAATCATTTAATTCTACTTAACAACCACCATTCAAAAACATTGTCGATTCCACAGAGGAAATACTCTAGAGTTAAAATTCTGGCTAGAGGACATCTAGAACACATCAAGTTAACAAGTGCAACATGATATCCCAGACTAAAGAATACAAACAGTGCAGAATACTGTCGTAATGAACAGAATTCACATAAAGATATGCCATTTCATTCCCTTAAAAGTTAACTAATATCCTTTGGGTAAAAATAAAATTATTGAGCTTAATTTTCAATTTCATTTTCCTCTTCTAAGCTAAATCATTTACTATAATGTTTATATTTATATCAACTCGTCCTCCAATCAAATTTATACTCTTTATCGGATATAGTATTTTTTTTTAATTTCCTCATAACATAGGTCCCACAGCCCTTGACAATCCTCAGGGGACCTCTGAGAAAGACTTAGCTGTAAAAAGTAATTGAAACTATTAATGATGTCTAAATATTTGTGCTCATTAATCTCTCGGGTAAATCTAAATAACTGCAAATACTTTCTGAAGAGCAAAAGCTAAAGGTTTATTTTAATTCCATCAACTATTTGGATATAGTTTCCAAAAGAATGTTAACCTATCATAATTTATTTAAAATGAAAAATGGATGTAAGTCTAAAGAATATCTGTGAGTGATTTAAAGAGAATGTCTAACACTGATGGAGATCTGCAAAGAAAATGTATGAGAACTCTTCAACATATGCAGAAAGCTTATGGGTTAGAAAATACTTCAACCGGTGAATAAATTTGCTAGAGCTGATGTCAGATTTGAAAAAACTATTTTGTTGATAATTTTGAAATACTTTTCCATCTGACTCATCAGACTGGTAAAATACAAGGGAGATGATAATCTTGAATCTTCATAGCAAAAACGTTGACATCAATTTACAACTTGCTGAGGGTCAGTTTGACTATCATTAACTCATTTAAATATATATGATAATTATCCAAAAGTCTGGGATTGTAACCACATTTTTGTCTACCAATAGTCATTATCACTTCATTATCTGCCAAGAAAAGCTTCTATGCATGAATTCTTCAAGACTTTATCTCAATAGTGTTTCCTGAATCGGCAATTAATTAAAATAGAGCTATGCATCCAACTGCAATAAACTGCCCTGAAGCAAAATAAGCCACACTTTAGTGAATATTTGCTTATTTCTACCTAATTCAAAACACTATTATCTTATCCCCAAATCAGGCTGGACCCTCCTTTTACATTCAATTATTTTTCTGTGTACTTCCTCCGGATAAAAACTTATCAAGCCTCTCAGGAGCCTGTACTGATACAGATGGAAGGGAGGCTGCTATTCTAAAGAGCAAAGCATTTCTTAGTCCCACTAACACTCAATACCCTACACTCATCTGAGCTGTTTTTTAAACTAGCCACCCAATCTAAATACTAAAAGGACAATGTCAGTGGCCCAAGGGGCTTAGGTACTTAGCATTTAGTTTAAAGGGCAGAGAAAATACTGCTAATAAGTATAAAGGGGAATCAGCCCAAACTCATGGACATTATTTTGATAAATCTTGAACATACTAGTTCCTTCCACCAAGCTCCAAGCAGCCTCCCTTACTTAACCATTGAGGACATTTTGACAATTACGGAATGAGACAAAACTAGACAAGGATTACACTACTTCTGTCTTCAAATCATACTACCAATACCAAGTTAAAGAAAGATCTTTAAAACATTTAGCTCATTTAGCTGTCCTCAATCACTCCCACTAATCACCATGCAATTTTCCTCTAAAAAGAACCTGGGAATGGTGTAATGCTGCTGAGATGATGACTGTTTTAACAACTTTTTTAAATCTTATGAAATAACAGTTTCAGCTGTGAGAAATACCATGGCCCAAAGCCTCCTTGCCCAGTGAATGACACCTGAGGCAGTTATTCTAAGAAACACTACCACGCGGTCCTGGTCATTACTTGCTGCAAGGTCCAGGAAGGAAAGGAGCACACCCAACCCACAGAGGTACCCATTCTCTCACTGCACTTGCCATTCTCCTGTTAGCCCAGCTCATGAAGTTCTCCCCATAGAAGAATCAGGAAGCCTTTACCTCCCTTCATCCCAGATCACTGGCTTGGCCTCCTTGGACAGCACCAGGAGTCTAGAGAAAACTCTGGACCACCCAATCCCTCAATTTACAAAAAGTCCAAACAATTAGCTTAAGTTTTATTTTGGTGGCCATCTTCATGAAATATGTGGAAGGAATGCTCAGGAGACCCTCATTAAGCAATACACACTAAAGGAAAAGAACTTCAGAGGGTCTTTTACTATTGAACTTGCTTCTCCATTGTTTTTTCAAACTCCCTTAGAAGCCTAAATTTTCTTTATTTGGTAAATGAACTGGTTTCTTCCTAGTTTAGATGATAAGGCTGAAATTTTTAAAAACTAAATTGGTTCATTGTTTAATCATAAGCATCAGTAGAAAAGTGAAGCCAAACCAGGCACTAAAAAATATAAACTGTGATCACGATGCTCCTACAAAGTCAATGGCTCTATATTCCTCTTGCTAATGTTTTTCTTGAAATCTAAAACATTCAAGAAAGTGAACAGTCTTTTTTTTTTTTTAAGTAGGCTCCACGCCCAGTGTGGGGCTTGAACTCACAACCCTGAGATCAAGAGTCGCATGCTTATACCAACTAAGCCAGCCAGATGCCCCGAGGAAAGTGAACAGTCTTAACTTACAAGAGACTAGGAGTTTTCTGACTATCAGAGAGAGAAGTACACAGTATAATTTAACTTGTGGCAAATGTTTTCTCCTTCCAGGGCTTTCAAATGCCAGTCTTAACTCACGCATCCCCTCATCCCTCAACTGCTTTTATCTAACCAGTCCCATGTACTTGCCCCTTCCAACCCCAATTCCTCCATCTTTCGACCTCATACATCAGTGTCCTACTCTCCAAACTAAACTCATTTCTCAGCCAAAGATTTGCAAGGCTCAAGATAACGACCATTTTGGAAATCTCTGCCTATCAGCTTCCCGCTTTAACTTAAATCTCTACATTTCTTTCATCTTCATCACTAATTCTCTTAAGTCCCAATTTTCCCTAAAGATCTTTGGGTTTTTTGTTTTTCCTAAAGATCTCTGGATTCAAAGTCCTACACGTACTCCCAAGACAATCACATATGGATTACAACGAATCAGGTTACAAGGGAATCCTGACCATCCTTCCATAGACTAAGGAACAAAAACTATTTTGTTTCTGTCCTATTTGCTGAGCAGAAACACCACAGCAAAGAGCAGCTTTCTTTACAAAGGCCACTAGATATACAAATTGCTGAACCACTACAAAAGCTCCAAAATTTGCCTTGATTCCCAATCCTGGTTTCTTGTGAACACTCAGAAAATGTACATATCTAGGGATTCAAATTTAAAAAAAAAAAAGACTTTCTCTCGTTGCTCCAATAATATTATGGAAAGATCTACTAGTATTATTAGCTCTAGTTCCAACCTCGTACAGTTTTTAAGACATGAGGTAACTAACTGACAGAACACAGTGACACTGTCCTAACCTCAACTGCCAAGAGCCATGGGCCTAATCCAGCTCCATCACAACTTCAGGAGTAACCTTGGCTAAATTCCTTCATATCTCAATTTCCTAATACTTTCACAGAGAGGGTTCAGAATGCTGTTGTTTCCTAACAGAAGTATTACACTGAATCATTACAAATGTGAACTTACTGGTGACAGATGTTACATGAACAGGTTATAAAGACAGGTTATAAAGACAATTGTACATTTATTTCACAATTAGAAAACTATCTTAAAGTTTTATTGCTTTTTTTGTTTCTACCATATTTCTTAGTTTTATATTAGCATGAAAACAAAACTCGATTTTTCCATTTCATTTCTCTTATTTAGGTCGGCATTATCTGCTGACAGGTTTGTGGGTTTCCTGCAAATGTGTCCAGCAGAAAGTCTAGTTGTAAGTGGGCATTCAAAAGACAGTGCTTGAATGAATTACTGAAGAGGAAATCACCCCTGGCTTATTTTCTGTATGATAATTTCCTTATAACCAATCTTTCTGGTTATGTATCTTACGTCTCTCAAGGATCATCTATAGATAAGTGATAATTACTGATTTTAGGCATGCCTGGATGGCTCAGTTGGTTAAGCGTCTGCCTTCGGCTCAGATCAGGATCCCAGAGTCCTGGGATGGAGCACCCTGTCAGGCTCCCTGCTCTGTGGGGAGCCTGCTTCTCCCTCTGCCTGCCCCTCCCCCTGCTCGTGCTCTTTCTCTCTCTCTTTCAAATAAATAAATAAAATCTTTAAAAAAAAAATCACTGATTTTAATCGTTCCTAAAATACGCTGTTTGTCTCAAGACACACTTTTTTGGAAATTGTTATGCAAAGCAAAGGACTTTCCCCCGCACTGCTTTCCTTAAAAACTGGATAGTTTCTAATTACAGCCTCAACCTTGGAAAATTAAATGACGTTAACATCTGATTTCTATACAGTCCTATTTCACTTAACTGAAATAGAAAACTCAAGACAGAAGGATAAAAACATATTTTTACTTATATTCCATTACACAGAGCAACAATGATCTTCCATTTTAAGGATTTTCTTTCAATGTGGTCATTTATCATAGAACAAAAGAAATGTTAATATATATATATAAATAAACAAACTGGGGTAAGCTCATTATTTTTGACTGATGATGCTATTTTTTTTAAAAAGAGAAATGCATAGCTATAGGACAACTGTTATTTGTAAGATCAAAAGATGAAATCACAACTTGATACTGCCTTACAACCCATGAATATCAAATTTGTTCTCCAGACTTCCCATTTTGGAAGCTGGGTAATACTTCCAATTGGATGTCAATCTGAAAACAAAAACAAAGATAGTTTGTAAGACAGGTAAATCCCCCTTGTTTGGTTATATACCAGGCAGTAGTACTAAAGTGATTCCTGGGAACTTTGTTCATAAGAAAAAAATGATGAATATATGTGAATATATGTATGTATCAGGAAAAAAAGTCCTTCTCCATCAATATGCTTCCAAATCCTGAATTTGCTGACCTAATAAAGTTCTCAAAAGCTCCCTTCTGGTGAATACTTCTGGTATCTTCAAAATGAAGTCCCACATTTTTCTAGCCCTAACCTCAGAACTCCTTGATCAGATTCTAAGACCTCAGTCTTAGATTTGTAAGTGTATGCCAATTTCCTTGGCATTTACAGTCCTTAATGTGAATTTAAATTATTCTCAAATACCCTAATCCTGCATGTAAAGGAGAAGAAATAAAGAAATAAAGAGAAATAAAGTCATCAGATAACTACTTGCCCTAAACTAGTACATCTATCAAAACATCTAGGGAGTTGCCATCAATTTTTTGGTTTTGGTTGTTTTGGGTTTTTATTTTTTGGGTTTTTTTTGTAATATATAAATGACTATTTTCTAAGAGTTTCACCTCTAACTGCCTAACAGGACATAACAGTTACTGGCAAACCAATCTTGAGTACTAGTGAGCACATCTTTCTCCCCATAAAAAAGTCACCAAGAATCCAAAGCCAGACTGGATATAGTCCGCTGTGTAACAGTCAGCAGTCTCCTCCCAAGGGCAAGATCAAAAAATACCTCCTGAGCCAAATGTGAATTGCTGGCACTAAGGTCCCTTCTTAAAACCCTTTCTGGAGATACACATATTAAATAGGTTGAAGCAGTATGTTACCTGGACAGATTAACATAGGATATTCAACAAATGAACCCATTATCAGCAGGCAGAGAGTAGGGAGGGCCCAAGACAAATGAGCCATAGGAGCCGCAAGTTTTGATGGAAAACAGGGAAAGCACAGAAAGCCCTCCTGGAAAAGATGAGTACTGAAAGTCAAAAATGACAAAACAGAAACTAAATCTGCCTCCTCTACAAATTTCTAGATCAGAGCGTGAAACCACTGACAACATTTTAATTGAAAGACAAGTGGTTCTGAATTGCTGAAACTGGTTTTGCTAAGCTCTCACACCTCTCTATAAGCAGGGATATATAAGAAAGTGTACGTGGTGACGATTCTACTAGAAGAGGCCGAATGTGCAACAAAAGCCGAGATCAAGCTTGATAAATCCTGTAATTATAAATTCTAGGGATAATGAAATACTCTGCATCAAAACACTCAGACCTAGGGGAGAAGAATTAGCTGTACATATCCTTTGTACTCAATAGGATTAAGTACAAAGATAAACATACTTAAACAAGTCCCGTTTAAAGACACTAGAAAAATTCTACAGCTATCCTTCAAAAGGTCTGAAATAAATAGCCTTAAACCTAAAAAGCACCTCAAGATGCTAGGAGCTAATTTTTGGTTGACTTTAGATGTTGTATTTCTAGTTCCTTGTTAAAGGACACTTCGATAAGCCTTCAACAAGTGATTAACACATTAACTAAAATGATGCACTGTCAAACTGTTTCCAGCAGATTCTGAAAATCTGGAAGACAGGAAAAGGATTAAAAATCCAATTTCCTGCATAGAAGTTGAAGCATTCCTCCCTCTTTGTTACCTCTCTGGGACTTGTCCATCATCCTCTCAAATGTGACAATCTACAAATATTAATATTAACATCTAGAGGAACATATTTTAAGAAGGGAGGAAAGACCCCAGTTGGAGGATCTGAGAATGTATTTTAATTCTGTAGGCACAGGTCTGCCAAATCAACTAGCACTAGTCTTGACCAAATCGGTGACTCAGCCTTGTGAGGAATTTTTTTTAAGTGAAAGTTCACATTTAAAATCCTACAAACATGGAAGCTCTAGTAGGACAAAGACAAAGCCTTGGAATATTCATTTGAAAGGATTTAATGATTTGTATTAAACATATTTTACACTTAAAATACTAGATGGTCTCTAAGTTTACTTTCAGCTCCAGTATTCCTTAATTCTCTTAGTAACTTTACCCCACTATTCTTAGAGCCTTAGAAATTACAAATAGAACCTGAATGAGAAAGAAAATTCAGAATTAAAGTTGCCATCATTAAGCCTAATTAGACAGTACAGACAGGGAGACAGCAGTAGAATAAAGCATTCTGAATTAGGGGTAGGGAGAACATAATGAGTAATTTGCAGTCCTATGAATGAACAGTATAAAACAAAGTCTGGCTAGGATTTGGGATATAGTGGGCAATGTCTCTATCTCTTGAGGCAAGTGACCCACCTAAACGGGAGTAGATGCTGGCTTCTATTAATGCGACAAACTGTCTACCTGAAGTAACCAACCACCCGCAAGAAAACACATATGTCAACTACAGAGTGAATCGTCTAATTTTAGTGTGAATTCTCCCTTACTGGCATTCTTCCTACTTTCTGTCCCAAAAGGAAATCCATATACTCAATGCCACAAAATGGTAAGACATCTCACCCCTGTATTGTGACTCTGGCACTTCTGGTCCAAACAAAAGCCATCGGTTTTAACTACGGTGGGATTTATTCTGTCCATTCTGTAAAGAGCTGTGGCTGTTTGCAGGGCATCCTCCAGGCTCCTGCTTTTGACTCTCGCCTCATGTCACATTTTGATATCACCATGACGGACCCCTGATAGTTAATGAGTCTTAGACTAAAAAACTGGTATTATCGGGGGCCCGTGAAAGGAAGCTTGAACGCCCTGCAGAGTGCCTCACCAACAGACAGGAGGGTGACAATGCGGGCAGGCACCTCCTCGGCAGAGCAGGACCAAGCAAGCCTTTCTGCAAGTTTCCCTTCCTTCCACTAAATTAACCTGCCAAGCACCCCCCCCCCGCCCCATTAGGAAAAGTCACGCAGGCAACTCGAGGAAGGACAAGGGGGGACAGCTCCCTGCGCACCACACAAGTTTGGTTTGGCAGTGGCCGAGGCTTAACCCTTCCTGCCAGAAGAGCCTTGGCGGACACCACCTTCTCCAGAGGAAAACCCAGAAGGCCAACTTTCCCCTCCTCTGCGCAAAGCAGCCCAAACTTTGCTGTTCGCCCACCTGGCCACGCAGCGCAGCTTCGGGTCTGGAGGCACCCGACGCCCCCAGGCCCTCGGAGACAGTGGCACTGACCTTCACACCAGCCCCCTGTCCTGAGCCGGCCTCGACCCGCCCCCGCCCCCAGGCTCCAGCTGCCTCCCCCAGTCCGCTTCCACCGCCCTCAAACCCTCGTGGGAAACCCACGGTGGGGGCGACTGCAGCTCGACCCCGCGTGTCCCGACGGCCAACGTCCCTCTGCGCCCCAGAGAGTCCCAAACCTGACGCCTCTGCCTGTCTACTCACCGTTAGTAAAGGGATCCATTTTCCCCCAGCCGCGGTTCCTTACAGCCGAAGCGCCCAAGCTTCCTACTCCAAGAACTGAAGCGGCCCTGTCGACTGAGCATGCCCAGCGCGGCCACCAGGGGCTGTCGGGGAGGTGCCGAGAGGGGCGGTGCCGCTCCGCCGCTCTGAGGTTCCGCTGCTCCAGGTTTTTGCAACAGCTGCAGAAAGAACGAGGGAGGCCAGAGGGAAAAACACCGCGCAGCCGGAGGCCGACTCCGGGGCGAAGAAGGGGAGGAGCGGGGGAGGGGGGGGGTAATGGGCGGGGCCTGGAAGAGCCACGCCCCTCCAGGAAGACCTGCCGCTCAGGCTCTTCAATACCAGGGGACAATATTCAGTCATTCAGCAAATATGACGGCCTACTGCGTCCCGGCCCGGCCGGGTCCTAGGCGCCGGGAACCCGATACTGCACCCCAAAACAATGACCATTGCCCGGTGTAGTGGACATTCCAGAGACAGGACAATAAACAAACATAGAAGGCACACAAGACTGAAAGAAATGTCCCGCTGAGCATTAAATCAGGGTGATGTGATGGAGAGTGAGTGGATAGCTAATTCGGACGGCTTAGTGAAGGGAGGCCTCACTGAGAGGTGCCACTGAGGCCGCGATCTGGAGGCAGAGCTGGCGCCCCGGGCGAAGGTCGCTCCCCAGAATTCGAAGCTTCGGTTTCCCTGCGGAGACTGGCTCCGGATTGCTCACTTCACCAAGGCCAGAGGGAGCAGGTGCTGTGGGTCATCCCGGAAGGGCTGCCCGCCCACACCAGAGTGGTCCCTACCAGTCGGAGGCCAGGAGACTGATGGGAGGGCGGGGACCCCCGCAGGGCCCCAGATGCCCAGGTTCCAATCCTACTGAGGGCAGTTCAGGGTGCGGCCTTTACATGCAAGCGGATCACAAAACCTGGAGCTGGATTCGCCGGGGGTGCGGGCGTCGCGATATATGAGCAGAAGGCCTGCTGGAGCCGAGCTTTAAATCAACACCTGCGGCTCCAGTGGGTGCAGCCGCAGGGGCCCGTGGCCAGGCCAGGCGAAGCTACCAAGTTGAAGTGGAAAGTCTCTAAGTTGCTCCTGCCTCCTCTACTCGCGCCGTTGCCTCCAACCGCGAGCCAGCATTGTTTTCAATGTCAAATCCAGGCATTACCCCGCGAACCTTCGGGATGGAACAACCAGGGCCCCAGGGACCCCGGGTTCGTAGGGGCCCGCTTCCTTATTCTTGTTCGAAGTGGGCGCCGCCGCTACGCTCGCA
Source organism: Eumetopias jubatus (assembly GCF_037043125.1). Classification (NCBI taxonomy): domain Eukaryota; kingdom Metazoa; phylum Chordata; class Mammalia; order Carnivora; family Otariidae; genus Eumetopias; species Eumetopias jubatus. The sequence continues at coordinate 75,045,185 of NW_028274811.1, read as the reverse complement.
GTGAAAGCCTCGGCCCTCCCAGCGTGCCGCCACAGCCTCCTTCCCTTCCTCCCCTCCCGCAGCCCTGGCCCCTGCAGCGACTTGGCTCTGGCTGTGCCTCACTGCGCCTGCCAACTGTCACACACTCCTCTGGGGCTGTCAAAAGCAGGACGTCGGGTGCAAACAAGCCGGCGGCGACCGCATACAGCCTGGGCAAAGAGGGACGGCTGGGGTGTCGTTTGACCCGTACGGAATGAGAAATTAGGTTTTAAAGAAGTGAAATCGAAGTGCGATATTATATTTTTAAATGTCAACTGTATTAAATCACCCCATTTCCATTCCATCTTTAAAACCTGCAATGGATACCAATCGCAGTTAAAATAAAAGCGAAACTCCTGGTCTAATTATGGATCCTCCTCTACACGTGCTAACGAAGCTTTGGCCACAGAGGCCTTCTTGCGGTTCCTGGAAGTCCGCAAGTTCTATCCAGCATTGTTAACCATCCCTCTTGCATGTTCCTTGCGCAAGAATGATTCCTTCTGCCTGGTAATTTGCCTGCTGGTATCTTCTTGTCCTCTAGGTCTCAACTCAAATGTCACCTCTGCAGAGAGCCTTTCCCTGACCACACAACGGAAAATAGCCACAATCTCCTCTGTAAAGACTGGACCTTGATTTTCTTCACAGCACTCATCACTCTCTGAAACAATGCTTCTGTTTGTTGTTTCAGTATTATCAATCTCCCTCTCAAGAATGAAAGCTCCATGAAGGCAGGGTTATTACCTTTTTAAGGGCTGTATCCTAACCCAAGGTAAGTATGTAATAAATAATTTATGAATGCGTATGTGAACAGATGCAGTGGTAGAATTCTAGTTCATTTGCAATGTTGAAAATTCTGCCAGAAACAGTAGTGTGTTTGTAATCATTCCAGAGAAGATGTCTGTATCCTATGACACCTCAAAGCTGCTCCTTCCCCACTGTGTTAAGCATAGTGGGAGCCCTTAGGCTCCCCCTCCTTCCCCGGGGCATTTAAGAATCCCAAACAGGAAGTGAACCGCAGGGTTGGTGCCATGGTGTTCAGAGGTTATATAGTATATGCGGGGCTGGATTTTATTAAAAGGACTCCATACCTTATATTGCTCAGATAAGAGACTCGTCCCTATACTTTAGGTCAGGTCATGTTCCTTTGGAGTTATTTTTGCAGCCAAAACACTGTTTCAGAGATATTTAAAACTCCAGAGTGTTAAGTCTCCTCACCTCACCTTACCTGTAAGCTAGAGTCTATCATGCTTTTAAGCGTGAAACACGTTATCTTGTGTTTTGTCTTAAATACTTCAATTCTGCAGACTTGTGGTAAAAATGCTTCACTGCTGCAGTAGCAAATATAGGTGGGTCATCATGTCTTTCTGAGATATGAGAAAGAGATAAATAACTTCTTTATCCTCTCTGCCAACCTCTTGTCTCCCATCCCACCCCCATTCCTACAAACACACACACACACACACACACACACACACACACACACACACACACACTAAGGACATTTAAGGACTTGTGGTTTTGTAACGGAGGTAAAAAGAGTAAGCAAGCAAAATGTTTTAGAATCCTAACTACCCTCAAAAGAATAATAATAAATTTTGTTTTGCTTTATTCTGGGGATTTCTTCATGGTATTTTGTTTTTGTTTGTTTGGATACCATTTTACATTTGACTTCATGAAGACTTTTTGAGGGAACACAATTTCATAAATTTGCTACTGATTATGTTTCAGTCCTTAACTTCTTCTTATCCTCCTAGGCAGAGCTTCTTCTTTAGTTTAAGGATATAATACTTTAAAGTAATATGAAGTTAGGGCGCCTGGGTGGCTCAGTTGGTTAAGCGACGGCCTTGGCTCAGGTCATGATCCTGGAGTCCTGGGATCGAGTCCCACATCGGGCTCCTTGCTCAGCAGGGAGTTTGCTTCTCCCTCTGACCCTCTTCCCTCTCGTGCTCTCTATCTCTCATTCTCTCTCTCTCAAATAAATACATAAAATCTTAAAAAAAATAAATAATAAAATAATAAATAAATAATAAATAATAAAAAATAAAGAAAAAATATAAGCTCCCTGAGTAACAAACAGCATTTATTTATAAAGAAGCAGCAAATTTGCTAACCAATGAATATAGAAACTTTTTTTTTCATCAAAGTAAAGCACTTGGTCTGCCATGGATCAACTAATCCCAGTCTCAATAGATCAGATGAATTCTGGAAAGGTTAGAGTCACTCACAGTCCTGTGGCAGACAGAGACTGGACCTCAGGTGGTCTGTGTTCTAAACCAGTGCTCTTGAGTTTGTTATTGCTTCCCTATTCCCCTAGAGAATTTAAGGGTCAATGGCAATAATACACAAAAGGGATATGGAGTAAAAAGAAGTAGAACTAACTTCAGGCTACTAGAAGACTGTTCCATTAATTATTTAATTGATGTTCCAATTTAATTTACTGATATTCCATGTGAACTTTAAGTTTAGCGTTATTAAATATCTTTTCTAATTTTTTTGAAATAAGCTAAACAATACATTAATTCAGTGTACACATCGGAAAATGATATGTATTCAGCGCTCTTGAATAAATGGAGGATGCTGCTTGCTTCCAGGACAAAGATGACCACCATGAGGTTTCCAGCTACTCCAGACTCTACCCAGTCACCCTAAGGACCAGAGTCACTATCTCATTACACCTGTAACCTATTTGCAGCACACATGCTCTGCATCAATTAGTGATGTTTGAAGCCATCACAAATCAAGAAACATTTAGAGCACTAAGGAAAGCAATATAATTATCCAACAGCATTCCTGCAGAGCTTAGACATTAGCAAAAAGATTCAGCTAAATAAACTGAAAGGTTATTAGAAAGGAAATGTTATATAGTAGTTCAGATGCTTTGGCCTACAGAAACCAAAACGCTGAATCAAATTAGTATAAATATTAAGGAAATTTATCATCTCATGTAAGTGCAAAGATAAGACAGTCTCTAGTCACAGCTCCCACCCTTACCAAGAACCCTGCTTCTTACTCTGTCCGCTCTGTGAGCAATTTTCCAAAAGACTGAGCATCCTGTGGACAGAAAGGAGGCTGCATCACAGAAGAAGAAACTTTTTCTTTGGTGTCTCTTTCTCAAGAGCAAGGAAACTTTTCTCAAAAATTCCCCCATTAGAATTCTTCTTTGGTTTCAATTGCCAAACCTGAATTTTGTACATTTCTAAACCAATCACTGGAAATAAAAACAGGGTTACTATGAGTGGTTTCTTAAAGCAGAGTTTAGGAATGCTGAGTTCAGTATCACTTCCCTGTTTCATAGGGGGAGATGGGAGGAACTTGGGTAAAATCATTTTTATTATTCAGAAGGGAAAATGAGAGGGTTAAGCAACCAAAATGTCAAATAGGCAACCTAAATGTCCACTGAAGGTTATAAACACTGATAGATAAATAATATATAATATATATATAAAGATTTTATTTATTCATTTGCATGCATGATAGAGAGAGACAGAGAGAGAGAAAGTACAAGCAGGGGGAGCGGCAGGCAGAGGGAGGAGCGGGCTCCCCGCTGAGCAGGGAGCCCAATGTGGGATTCATCCCAGGCCCCTGGGATCATGATCTGAGCCGAAGGCAGATGCTCAATCAACTGACTGAGCCACCCAGGTGTCCCAACACTGATATATTTTAATAATATTTTGATAATGATTTCTTTAAACCCTAAGGTACTTGTCACAAGAAAAGTAAAGATAGAGCCCAGTTCAATGTAATTTTTCATGTAATTGATCAATGGAATCAGGATTCCAAACCAAGAAATGGGGTATATTATTAAACTTCAAATTCTGATCTGGAAGTAACTACTAAAATGGAAAAATGAATTAGGCATTTATATTAGTTTGCAAAGGCTGCTATGAAAATTGCCACAATCTAGGTAGCTTAAACAACAGGAATTTATTGCCTCATAGTTCTGGAGGCTAGAAGCCCAAGATCAAGGAGTCAGCAGGGCCATGTTCTCTCTGACGCAACAGGGAAAGGTATGTTCCAGGCCTCTATCCTAGCTTCCTTGGCTGGTGGCAGTATAACTCCAGTCTTCAGATGGCATTGTCCCTGTGTGCACACTTATGTCCCTATTTTCTCTTTTAATAAGGGAACTAGTCATGTTGGATCAGGGGCCCACCCTTCTCCAGTATGATCTCATCTTAACTAGTTACATCTGCAATGACCTTATTTCCAGTGAAGTAACATTCTGAGGTAATGAGGGTTATGACTTCAACATGTGAATTTTGGTTGGGGGCGATGCACTATTCAACTCATTATTAACAGCATCTTTCTAACAGAAATAAAGTTGAAGAAAGAAATAAAGTATCAAGAAAGATGTGACTTCAAAGGATAGCATCAAGAAGTAAAAAGACAACCCACAGAATGGGAGAAAATATCTGCAAGTCATATATCTCACAAGGAACTTATATCTGGAATATATAAAGAACTCTTACAACTCAATAATAAAAGACAAATCAATTAAAAATGAGCAAAAGATATGAATAGACATTTCTCCAAAGAAGACATACACATGACCAATAAACACACAAAAATATGGTCCATATCGGGGCGCCTGGGTGGCTCAGTTGTTAAGCGTCTGCCTTCGGCTCAGGTCATGATCCCAGGGTGCTGGGATGGAGCCCCACATCGGGCTCCCTGCTCAGCGGGAAGTCTGCTTCCCCCTCTCCCACTTGCCCTGCTTGTGTTCCCTCTCTCACTGTGTCTCTCTCTTTCAAATAAATAAATAAAATCTTAAAAAAAAAAAGATGGTCCATATCATTAGCCACAAAGCAAATGCAAATCAAAACCACAATGAGAAGCCACTTCACAGTATGGCTAGGCTCAGGCTTAGGATGGCTTGAGTCAAAAAGGTAGACATAATAAATGTTGGTGAAGATCTAGAGAAATTGGAAACTTCCTATACTGTGGTGGGAATATAAAATGGTACAGTTGTGTGGGAAAATAATCTGGCAGTTCCTCAAAAAGCTAAACGTAGAGTTAACAAATGATCCAGCAATTCCACTCCTAGCTGTATAGCCAAAATAATTGAAAATCTATGTCTATACAAAAACTTGTACAGGAATGTTCATAGCAGCATTATTCATAATAGCCAAAAAGTATAAACAACACAAATGTTCATCAAAGAAATCAGTTACAGAAGACCATATATTGTATTATTCCACTTGTATGAAAAGTTCAGACTAGCAAAATGATAGAGAAAGTGGATTAATGGTTGCCAAAGATGGTAGGGAGAGAGGAGTGGGAAGCCACTGCCCATAGGTATGGGGGCTTCTTTTTGGGGTGATAAAAATATTCTAAGATCAACCATGTTTTTTTTTTTTTTAAGATTTTATTTATTTATTTGAGAGAGAGAAAGAGAGAAAGAGAGAGAAAGCACATGAGGGGGGGAGGGTCAGAGGGAGTAGCAGACTCCCTGCTGAGCAGGGACCCCGATGTGGGACTCGATCCCGGGACTCCAGGATCATGACCTGAGCCAAAGGCAGTCGCTTAACCAACTGAGCCACCCAGGCGCCAAGATCAACCATGTTGATAGACGCACTCTGTAAATGTCCTAAAACCCATTGCCTCTGTGACTGGGGCAATTTGCTTAATCTCCCTGGGCTTCATTTTCTCCTTTGTAAACCGAGGAGACAAGTACCACCCTCTTAGGGTTATTGTAAGAATAAGATGAATTAACACACCAAATGTGCTTTGAACAGAGACTGGCAGAAAATAAGCGCTAAGGATGTATTTGCTATTACTATTAGTTGTGAACTGTGAAATTTTAATACCATGTATATTGCATGCAAAAAAAAAAAAGCTTAGGCGTGCAAAGCATAATGTGAGAGCAACAAATTTATTTGATGCTGATATATTCCAACCTGATCATTTAAAATAATGATGTTCTGCAGAAACCGAGTTCTTGATATTGCTATCTAAACCCTGCATCATTTGGGGCCCAGCCAAGCTAGGAAGTGTCAGGGATGGCTTTCATAGCCTTGATTCCAGCTATGAAAACCAATCATAGGTCCTCTTCTATAAAAGTCAGAAGATATAAATGATATTTTTAGAAATTATCTCTAGCTGGAATTTTTGATTGACCTGCTCTTTTGAGGGAGATGTTTACACTCCTGAAGATTCTGATTCAGTTTTCCTTCTCCTTTATTTCTAGCAGCCTTGCTAACACAGAGCCTGTCTAAGATTCCTTCCCATTAAATGTGTCCTTCAGGTTTTTGTTTGTTTTTGAGCATGAGAAGGTACTGTAATATTTATGCAGAAAATTACACTTGACTGTGATTCTTGGCTGACTCTGGGATGACTCAGATGCTCTTTTCCTCCCTCTAGCTGATAACTGCCAGCATAGGTTGTCAGTCAGTCAGCAACATTTGTGGGGTGCCTATGGTGCGCAGAACGCCAAAGAGAAGAGCTACAGTTTTGCTTTTAAGGTGCTTGCAATACTTTGGGCCAGTCTCGGCAAGCACCCAGGATATATGCATAATGCGCAACACATGACACAGAAGTATACATATGTACTAGCAGGACCAGCCTGGGGCAAAATTGACAAGTAGGGGCCTCTGAGTTCTGCTAGGTCCCATTTTCCATTTTCCTTCCTCTAATTCTAGATGCTGCTTCACACAGTCAACAAATATTTATCAAATACCACCTGTACATAACACCCTTGAGTAAGTGACGGATATAAGCCTTCCAGAGCTTCCTACCAAACAAGTATTTTCTGGAGTGTTGCCCTTGTTCCAGAACCCACCCACCCCAATCCGCTCTCCCAGTTTCAGATTTCTCTCTCCCCTTAGGGCTTTTTTCTCAGCTAGCTATAAAGAACTAAGTATTCATTTAAACAAAATTTAAAAGTCTCACTAAAGCATGACTAATGAGTTACAATTGAATAACTTTTATTAGCCCAGAGGAATGAATCTGTAATGGTGAAATTACAGAAGAAAAGGGAAGTGGATAAGAGAAGATGTATTTTGAAAAAAAAAAAAAAAAAAAACTCTATGAGGTTTCCTTTTTTTAGATACCATTTTTTAGATCTGGACTTGCAAGGCCAAGGCCAACACTGCAGGTGTTATTTCTATCTAGGTCCTCAGTGAGATGGAGGAGACAATTGTATGTATATTCCCCTTGACCTTAAAATCCAAACAGCTAGGCTGCCCAGAGAAACAGTTACCTGAAACTAGGAGAATAATATTCTTCTTCTACCACGTAATTGTTTTTCTAGAATATAAAACATTATTTTTAAAACAATGCTTTGAAAAGAATAAAATAAAATGAAAGTAAAATAGTGCTTTGATCAGTAGTGTCATAACTGCTGCCTATAGATAAGGTGCAAGTTAGAGTAAGAATAAACAAACGCAAAACTTTAAATGCTATACGACCTCTCTCATTAACCAACAACTTATTCATTGTTGCTTAAGTGACCCTAATTGAGTCCTTGAGGTGAGTTGAATTAACTTGCGCAGTCTGACTCCCGAGGGCTCTGTCTGGTTCACATGAATTGTGCATAGTTGTTTCAGACCAGATCTTGTCTTTGATCTTTATCAGCTTGAGTCTCGACCTGTTTACCCCTTACCAGCTGAAAAAACTCTTGTTTATCCTTCTATAATTCCTACTACTCGTCTTTGGGCCCATATCTGGAGGCATGAAGAGAAAGAAAATAAAAGTATATGCTAATCTCCTTGGGCCATGAAGACAATTGTGTTTCAGAAAAAGTTCTCCAACCCCCATCCCAGCCTCTTGCCATATTTGAGTGTTTAGGGTGTTCAACCTATCCTTTTCCCAGCTCAAACCCAAAATAATTAGAAATGAGAATTTCCAAGCTCAGTTTACTAGAGAACAGTTTTTAATGAGGAATATAGTTTTAAAACCAAGAAATAATGTCCTTTGTATCCCTTAAGTCTTTTTGTAGACAATTTACTCTGTCTACCTTAAAATGGGGTTTGTAATTATAACTGAAGTATTGTTTGGATGATTACAGGGACATTCAACGTGTGAATTCCTTACAGAAATATGAACCTGAAATGATGTATTGAAAGAAAGAAATATGGCATAATTCAACAGAGGGAGGCATGAACTTTGAAGTGTGGGAAATCATATGTGTAAATACCTAAAGGTGAGAATTAATTAATCATGTACTGAGAATAGAAAACTGGTTTCCTGGCTTTATCTGGGAACATGGTAGAAGATGAAAACTTTTGGAGAAAAGAGAACAAAATAAGCAAAAGGTCTTGAAGTTATGGTTGCAAAGTAAAGTTTGCGGAAGTGATTGAGACATAGAAATTCTTTTCACCCCGTCAGTTAAGTCTACATTTCTGAGACTTCCTAGCCATTTCTCCCTATGAATATTGGAAATTTTTCCTGATTTAAATCCTGAAAAAAATGATCTGTTAATTCTGCTAACTTCCTGATACAATATTAGGCATCCCACAACATTATTTATGAGAAATCGATACTACGCAGTCAATTCTGCAAACCAATTTCCATCCTAAGGAGCCTCTTATGTAAAAGTGTTGGGCATTTGCACATTGTTGAAAATAAATCATTGTAGCTTCTGGGAATATGGTAGACTAGGTACCTTGACTGACCTTCTTGATAAGAATAATTAAAAATGTAGGATTAAAAAATTTTTTTAATTGTTTGAATATATTGGTGACCTGGAAAGCTAGTAAGAAATAGTCATGGATCAAAAACTAATTGAAGGCAGGAACCCTGAGGGGTAAGCAGAAGGCTGAAGTCAGTGTTCACCTTGAGGGCGTTTTGTTTTTGTTTTTGTTTTGTTTTGCCTTGGAGCAAAGAAGGGACAGATGGGAGAGCCTGAGCTTGCCCAAGTTGGGAAACATAATAGCAAACAAAATTCTGGTACAGCCCTGTTTACAAAAGACTCATCTGAAGCTAAGTACAGACAAATTCAAAGTAAAAGGATACAGAAAAGTACATCAAGCAAATATCAATCAGAAGAAACCAGTGGTACATCTATGTAAATATCTGGGGAAGCTGTACTTTACCAGGGAAAGTGTTACTGTATATAAAAGATTAACCTTTGGGACTAACAAGCACAGGATACAGGTGTAAAGAGAAAATGAATTAGTGGAGCCTAGGCGGCTCGGTAGGTTAGGAATTGAACTCTTGGTTTCAGTTCAGTTCATGATCTCAGAGTCATGGGATCAAGCCCCAGCCTGGGCCCTGTGCTCAGGGAGGAGTCTACTTGAGATTCTTTCTCCCTCTCCCTCTGCCCCTCCCCCTGCTTGCTCTTGTGTGTGCACCCATGCTCACTCGCTCTCTCTTTCTCTCACTCTCAAAATAAATAAATCTTTAGGGCACCTGGGTGGCTCAGTTGGTTGAGCAACTGCCTTCGGCTCAGGTCATGATCCTGGAGTCCCGGGATCGAGTCCCGCATCGGGCTCCCTGCTCACAGGGGAGTCTGCTTCTCCCTCTGACCCTCCCCTGTCTCATGCTCTCTCTATCTCATTCTCTCTCTCAAATAAATAAATAAATAAATCTTTAATAAATAAATAAATCTTAAAAAAAAAGAAAATAATTTAACACCCCCTTTCAAGAAGATAATCAGAACTATCTATTAAAATATTAGATTACATAAAACACACACATGTTTCAACCCAGCTAACCCACTTTTCATAATATTTTTCGCCCTTTCTTCCTTAGGATTTGGAGACATGACTTTGATGAATGAGATTAAGTTTTCAGGGAGCAGACACTATAACAGATAGATGATGTAAAGCCTGTAAACGTAAAGGTTGTAAACCCTTACATGCTGAAATGAAAAATAGTGACTCATGGTTAAATGGAAGAAAGGAGATCAATAACGAATATAAGTAAAACGATGTTGCAGAGTAAAAATGTGGCCATTTTAAACAACCTTGTGTTTGGTAGATATCAATGTTCAATTGGAAAACTAACCTCCGGGATTATTTGGAGGTCCCCCTTACAGTTAGGATGGAATAAGCCCCCCAAAACAAAACAAAACAAAAAACCCCCAGGAACATCCCTCCGAAAATCAGGATCTCTGATTATTTGATTCTGTGGAACTTCAAATAGACCTCATGACACAGCAAGGAACGAAATGCACAAGGATATACATGAAGTAGGACAAGAAATTCCTACCATGGTGATGAAGTTGGACTCTTGAGGGCTGAAGTCCCCAATCTCCCCGACACAGAGCCTAAAAGGGAGCAAGACATTGGTTTTAGGCTCCTTTGATCTGGAAGATTTCTCATTTTGAGTGGGCTTTGGAGACCACAAAATTCGCCCAAGGCTCTGTGGGAATTCAGCTGGCGCGGAGCCGTGTCTGCTCCCTCCATCATCCGTTCATGATCTTGTATATAAGTATTTCCCAACTTGTTTGTTCATTTGGGGAAAAGGAAGTAAAACTAACTTTTGCAGAGTCTTTAGTTGGTACTGGGGGTTTGGCATCTACCATAAAGGTTTTGAAATACCACACTAAGTACAATAGATTTCTTTATAAAAAGAAAAAAACTCCTTATTAAACCATTATTGGCACAGTAATTATCGTGTTCATTTTCAACAAATGATAAAACTGCTACTTCCACTACTGCTACTTCTGTACTCAATTCTTAAGAATCTGAGAAGTTACAAATGTATATTCATAAAGAACTAAAAGGAAGAGAATCAAAAACTTGGAAATTTATGATAGATAACTTATTATACAAAAGAAAGAACTTTACTTATTTATGGAAATAAATATGACAGCACAGAGCTTCCAAAACTCACACACATTCTTCTGCTTAAATTACACATTATCTTGGTGGAAAAAATAACATTCTTTACTCTTTCAGTTTCTTTATTTGAAAGTACATATAATTCCAAAGGGATATCACGTGTTACACAGACCTTGGTAGGACCACAACCAAGGCAAATCTAGAGTCATAGATGCTTCAAAGATTCCAAGAAATGATTTGAAAACAAACTTAACAAAATGTGTATTAGGTCAGGTCCATGGTCCATCCAAACTGTACCCTGTCTCTGACTGTGTCACCAAAGAAAGATCTGTAAACCTTCAAGATATCACTCCAAAATGGATTGGTTAGCACCCTGCCCACTTTGCCCCTGCCCCAATATCCCAGCTTCCCTTAATAGCCCACATAGGTTAATCAGCTGTGTACTGATTCAAACTTTTCTAGAACATGTTCATATCTTCATACTGATTCATATGTGAGCACATGAATTTATTAAATTTACAGCCTGATATTTAAGAGTGGTGGTTTCTTTATTCATTCCAAATACCTTATTAAGAAAACAAGTAAGAGAAGCATCTAGAAAAATGTTTCAGAGATCAGGAGGTTCCCTAAAAAATATGAAGAAATGCTAAAACTGGGTTATAAAATATGATGATTCATTTAAATATTTACATTAGCCATGAGTTAACCAGAAATATACACAATATAATCTGATTTTGCAATTTTCAAAAGATGTATTAAAAATGCAATAGTATACAGTTTAAAGTAGTGAGGTATCATCATTCTCTCCTCTACCTCTGTGCCTGCAGATTTTACTGCCTGTGGAGATGACCTCAGAAGACTATCCTTGAGGCTCTTAATGAATGTGAGGCTCAAGTGAAGCAGCCCTCCTGGCTTTGTGGGTAAACCCTGACACCGAGTTTATAATAATCTGAGATTTGGTGAAAAATTCTGTTTTCCTGAACCTTATACTTCATAATTTGATTCCGATTTTCCATGAATGGTAAAAATTAAATGAACTATTTAGGCTGAGATGAAGGAAGAAGAAAGGGAGGAGATGAAAGGATGCAAATGAAAGATTTTTTTAAAAGAATTGGCTATGTTTCCTTGAAGGTAAAACTGGCTGGGCAAACTCCAGGATAACAAGCAAGGTTAGAAAAAAGCATCAAAAAAGCAAAAAAGTAGCATGCTGTAAGGCCATGTAGAGAGTGTAAAATGTGGCTAATCTATTACAGCTCTGTCTATATACCTACATTCACATCTCCACATATCTCCATTATTCAGGAAGTTTACATTTAAATAGGCTACTGAACTGGACTTCCCCCACCTCAACATCATACATCTGTCAGCTAGAGAGACAACAGCTGAGAGCAGGCAGCTGCGGTGGCTGGTTCCTTGAGGCTTCTTAGTGGTTTGGCCAAAATATCCAGGACTTTTACTTGAGTTTTTTGACTTCATGCTCACATGGGATGTGCTCTTTCTACTGACCATTTAAGAATTAACCAGTAGCCAAGTCCTCAGAGTGGGAAGATTCTTCTCCAGCCACTTAATATTTTTGGATATAGTTTCCAAAATAATTTGAAAAATATCCAGATGTAATCCTTGGGCCTTAAGGGATTCAAAGAACAGTTTCACCTGAAAAATAAGCAAGAAAAATATTACTGACTTGGTTCATAAAATACTTGCTCTTGCAAAGGGTTTCAAAACAGCTTGCAAATTATACAAACACCAGAGTAATAATTTCTCTGCCAACCTTTAAATGGTTATTTTCTTCTCTTTTTTTAATAATTATTATTTCACTTTATCTTCAAACAATGTAAGACAGGAATGATAAATCCTCATCTTATAAGTGAGCCCACTGTGGGTAAAAATGTTAAATGATCAAGCCAAGCCATACAGGAAGTAGTGAGCCAGGATTTAAGTTCTAGAATTCTGAGTTTCCTTAAAGGGTAAGTAATTCAAGATTTATTTTGGAAAGAAGATGTAAAACATTAGAATGCTTTTTAAAAAAACAGTAGAATTACCAACAATAGTAGTTTTGTTTAAAAAGACCTTTAAGTACCCTGCCAACCTTCAATATAGTCACTTCTGTGATGATACACTATGAAGGAAATAATAAGCAAAGACTCATCTCTCAAGGGTAATTTTCATGTTGAATGCTATGAACACCTGTATTTTAAGAGGTTCTGGTCCTGTCCCTTCCATTTACTTGCTATGTAACATTGAACAAACTACCTATTTTCTCTTAATCAATGAGAACTTTAAACCAGATTACATCTAAGTTCACTTTCAGTTTTATGACTTGAACATTTATTTTTCAGTTGTTAGCAGTAGAGAGTCACAGACCTCTTGCAACTCATCCTTGGAAGAGAAGTGAGATGTTGTGCCAGAGATGATCATTCTCATGGCATATGAGCCCAAGTCAAACCTGAAAATGAAAAGGAAACCCACAGATTTAAGTAATAGGAATACCAGCCTTATCTTTATGATACCATATGTTTTTAAAATATATGACATTAATAACTATATGATAAGCTTGTGCATTAAAGTATATTCTATTAATTACCCTAAGAATAACTTATTCATCCAGTAAAACCCCAAAGCTATAAAATATATCATGTTTGACCACAAGATAAAAATGTAGACAAAGCCTTTTTAGGAACTGTGACTAGCTTATTCGGCAGTGTTTATGTTTAAATTTATGTTTACGCTCAAAGCAGCATTCTCTACGTTTTTCTTTTTTATTATACACTCCATTGGTAAAGATTTTTTGCTCAAGAACTTCCCAAATATACATATTTCTGTTTATGTATTATATGGATGTAGTATGTTATAGGTTCAACAGAAAATGTAATAGCATAAAAACTAATATATGTAGTAATATGTTCTCCTTGCACTCTCATGTACTGTCTTGCACACTTCCCCATCCCATTTTGGAGATCCACTGCATTTATACCCTGAATTTTGTGGGGGGCAATGTTATTTAGTTGACCTCTTCATTTGCAGCCACAGAGCACATCCTTCACCCCAGTGTCTTATATAGAGAATTTATACCATAAGTCAAAGGGATTCGTGCTGAAAAGCAGAGCACAGATAAATCCCAGAAATGATTCCAAGTCCAGGCTGTACACATGGTCAGTAAGGAGGATCATTTCCAGTGACAAAGGAAATCTATGGCATTGAAGAAAAAGTCTGATCATTTCAGGGGAGGGAACTGATAGTCATGCAAATGACCCAACCAATGATACCAGTGATCTTTAAGGAAACACACACACACATATGCACACACACACACACACACACATATATATATATATATATATATATATATATATATATATATACACACACACACACACACACACACACACATATACATATACATATATTTTTAAGCAGTTTCTAACTGGTCCCATGTGAATGTCAAACCCCTTAAAAGCCTGGGAGAGAGGTGAGAATGCTCTTTTTGCTTACACAAAGCTGTGGGGACTCTGAGTCCTTCATGGCTAACAAATGAGAGGGAAGAGAAACAGGGGATGACTGAAATCAAAGATACTAACTGACACTAAGATAAACAGAGCAGACTGCACAGCTCTCAGATTGAAGATATTTTTCAGAGAGTTCGTAAGTGACATTTTGGTTTTGGATAAGGAATAGCTGAGCACCTTAGCAGGGATTTGTTGTGAGAGAAAGCAATGCCATCCTGTAACTTCCAATGAAGTCTAATCATTATTGGTCCTTTATGGGGGATATTTTAGGCCCAGGAGCATGCTGGAGTGAGCTCTGGTTCTCCCAAGAGTTGAAACCCCAGAAAAGACTCAGAACTGATCACAGTTTGAAGGGGCGGGGCGGGGGACTCCCAAAACACTTCTGATCAGATAGCTTTCATCTCCTCTGAGCTCTCCACTGGGCCATTTACACAGGGGAACTGAGGGTGGGGGATTAGCTCTCATCAAAATTTCTGAAGCTGTCCATTAGCAAAGCAAGCCAAATGTCTTTCATGCACTATATATGGCTTCCCTGGATTCTTCTGGGCTGGTGGATGGGGCTGATGACTGGATTTAACTCATCTCACACTTACTCCCAGCAGTTCTTCTTTGCCTGGACTGAGTGAGAGAAATCTCTTTCCCACTCACTTCTCACTCCTCTCCTCACACCTGGACAGAGTAATTCAGGCTCTTAAGTTTTCAAACAAATAGAGTTCATCAAACTATTTGGGTAGAAATAGGGTCATTTATATGCTTTGGGGGACACATCATTGTACTTGGTTTCAGGCAACTGAGCCATCAAGGTAGAAGAACATACACTGAATGTAAATGAATACCAACATTTTTAGGAGATGGGTCCAATTTTCTCTTAAAAAATTCCAGGATAATTGCTGCCCTTTTGGGTTTCTGGCGATCACATAAAGAAGAGGGGACAACTCCTGTGTCTTGATGACTTCTCCTTCCATTCCTAGTTCAATTAATCTGAAGAAATAAAGACCATTTGACTTCTCATGGTATGTGTCATGTAATGGAAATTAACTCAGGCTACTGATATATGAAGAGAATAGAAGAGAAAGAGGCATGATAAAATTATAATTTACTAAAAACAGTAATAAATTCCTTACTGGCTAACATTTTTAATGTTCCAGTTGAACTTTTAATTTTTTCTGGCAGTAATTTTATTCACTTATGATTTCAAAGAACTTTAATTTTGCATTTTGTACATCTTATTATACACAAGAATGCATTCTTGTGATCATTTTTCTCCAAGGTTTTGAAAGTAAAATGTAACCATTTGTCCAATATTGATCACCTGATTAATAACTAGGAATATCTGTTTTTACCATTTGCATTATGTATTTTTTGGAAGTAAAGTCAAAGCAAATCAAATCTTGATTCAATTCTTTTATGCCTTTGAAGTTGGTGGCCAATATTTTAGTGACTTCATTGAATTCGTATCAGTTTACTTTTAACAAGTTAGTTAAATTAATGCACTTACTTCATTAACTTTTCCTGATGTTTGCTGGTTGACAATGCATACAGAATTTTCTTTTTTTCAGCACCTGACATGGACTGTCCATATTGCTCTAAAAGGTAATTCCATCCTACTGTTGTCTGAGCACCCACAGAATACACAATATTTAAAACATCTGATGGAATGCTGTAGTATGAAGAACAAAATGAAGAAAAAAGTCCTATGAAACAAAAAACCTTTTTTTTCTTATTACAATTTTA
Source organism: Eumetopias jubatus (assembly GCF_037043125.1). Lineage (NCBI taxonomy): Eukaryota > Metazoa > Chordata > Mammalia > Carnivora > Otariidae > Eumetopias > Eumetopias jubatus. The sequence goes on along the minus strand of NW_028274811.1, from coordinate 75,029,206 downwards.
AATTGCTATAACAGAATCACCCCTGAGTTATTTTCAGTAGTGTGTTAAACCCTTTCTCTCTCAAACTTTTATAAAAATATTTTATGTAATTCTACTTTGCAAATTATTTGTGGTTTTTTTTCTTAAGATTTATTTATTTTAGAAAGAGGCGGGGGTGGCAGGCAGAGGGAAAAGGAGACAAGCAGACTCCCCACCAAGCAGGGAGCCCTACACAGGGCTTGATCCCAGGACCCTGAGATTATGACCTGAGCGAAAATCAAAAGTCAGATGCTTAACTTGAGCCACCCAGGCACCCTGTGGGGTTTCCCCCCGCCATTGATGACAAAATGTTAGCAAGGAGACTAATCATAAAATTTTAACTTACCCAGAGATGAAAATAGAAACTTTATAGAATCAATAAAAGAGATGATTTCTGACATATAAAAGTGTTGGTTTATATAGAATTCTAGAATTGAATGATCTATTGGTGCTATGTGATTTTTTTTATAAAACATGATTACTTGCTGCTTTAATATCACATTAAGAGTATTTTCTAACAGGACTGTCTGAGAGTCATCTGATTCTCTGGGTCTAGAAAATTGTTATTTAGCACAATTGATTAGGTTCGGTCATTTTATAATTTGTAAAACTGGCAAGATGTAATAATAAAATTATTTTCTGCCCACATAAAGAAGATACCACAATTTTGGGGTTTTATTGCCCTGTAGAATATTAACTAGTTTTGATTCCAATTTGGTCTGTGGTTTTTAATTCCAATATTGTTAGATCAATAATAACTGATATTCACTTTGATGGCTCAGGAAAACCGCAACAGAGGCATAGGGATGGGGCAAGAAATTTGCATTTATCATGCAGTGACAATATGGTAGGGATTGTACTAGTCCCTATACATCGTATTTAACTGTCAAAGCTACCTAGTGAGATAGTTATTATCCTGATTTTTAAAAAGTGGAAATAAAGCTTGGAAGGTTAAGTAACTTGCTCAAGGTGATATAATCAGCCATTCTGAAGATGGGATTTAAACCTATGATTCTAACGCTTGTGTTATTTCCACTATATGTGCTTGAATATCCCAAGTGCCAGTTGAATCACTAAACAAAGATTAAGCAATTAAATTATAATCTACATTGTTTTGGTTTTAGTATATGTCCTGTAAAAATTTATGAAAATTGAGAACAAATCTCACTGTAAGTGCCTTGAAGGTAGGACACATAGTTGTTTTGTTGACTATTTTATTCTTGGTACCTACAAGCAGTGCCTGGTTCACAGGAAACATGCAAAGAATTATATTTTGAGTACACAAATGAATGAAGTTATTAATCTATGTAAGAAAATTCTTCATTAGGATTACTACTAGTGGTCTTGAAGTTTAGGGGAAAAAAACCTCTAATATTTAATTATGTATTATTGATTATAAGCATAAATGAGCTTTATATTTTCATAAGTATAGCATCCAGTTAAACTTGTTGCACTCTCATATCTAACCCAGAGGGGGGTTGCTGCCGGTAAGATCATCCCTCTTGTAACAAGTATAAAGATGGAATAATATCTCATTATGTTATAGGGCAGCAGGATGTTTACATTTTAGCCCCACTCCTATCACCCAGTCAAACATAAGCAAAAAGAAGAGAAAAACAGAGCTAAAATATCCTTTTCCTAAAACTGATTTTTGGCTCAAATCACAACGACCAGAAAAGTACAAAGAAGATGCTAGAATTAATGTCTCTAAAAAGAAGAATTCAAGAAAGAATTTCAATAAGCTCACTGAGATTCATTTAAATGGAGAGAAATTATGATAGCTTATCAGCAATCTGGCACAGGAAAAATGGACACCATTACATTACACAGTACCAAAATTGTGAATTTTTTTCTTCAGTTTTAAGGAATGAATTTTCCTTGATTCACATACAAGTTTGATTTCTCAAAACATCCAACTCTAGAGGGAGAGTTTTAATGACAACGATATAAAATCATGTGTTGGACAGAAATCAAGGCTTACATTGAAAAGATTGTGGCATCTGTTAGTATTTCTGGGTTGTAACTGCTAAACTGAACTGCAACATAATCCATGTGATCACTGGGCATCTTCCTGATTGTAATAACCACCAGAATCCATTTTGCCACCATATACACACTTTTGATGGCCCAACTCATCAGTTTCCCATCAAATATGAAATTTGGGGTCAAAATTTGGTTCTGTGGTATTGGGTAATGAAGTAGTAAATAGACTTTTTAAAAAGGTATCCTCTCCTTTAAAAAAAAAAAAAACAAGTTTTAACAAATGATCGCTGATGTTTTGACTGCATGTACATTTCACATTGCTTTTTATCTTTAAAAGACATCACTTTGGGAGCTTGGACACCCCCCACACACACACACTTCTACCCTCTCGCTTTCTGTTACCATGCCAATGGTTATTAGCTCTCTCACTAAAGGGACCTAAACCTCACTTCCAACAAAATCTATTGAGCACTTACTATATGGGAGCATGAAACAATGGTTTGTAATTCCCAGCATGGCTTTCCCCTACCCAGCCCCCCACCATCCTCGCTGAAAGGTTTTAGATCTAATGTCTTGCTTGATCAAAGACTTTTGCATCAAAGTGAAAGGAACAAAGAACAGGACAGATGTCTAGATTTACTTTAATTTTCCACTGGATTCCATCCACTGAGAGAAGAGTTCAGTTGCCTTCTGGATGCAAGGAGCATGGTTCAGGTAACAGGCCAGTTTTAAGATGGTTGATCGAAGCATCCTGTCCCAGACAGAACCCTTGTCACTCCAGCTTTGTGTGTCAATCACTGGCTTAAAATATCGGAGAATGTAATGCTGCAGAAAGCACAGGATGATTTACAGAGAGGCTAAATTTAGCACTTACCACAGCTCTTACCCATTGAAAGGGGTCAACTTTAAACTGTCTGCATGAATCTTCCCCAAACACAGAATTATTTGTATTTTTCTCCTCCTTTTTCTGGGCCCCACCTACCATACTTAAATGGAGTTTTTACATTAAAAATAGGATTTAATTTCCTACCTGAGGGGGGAATATCAATTGACAAAAGATAAAATCACATTTAGGAGGAATATGTTGCTCATGATCCTGATAGGATCTTCTTAGGTTGGCGATGACAAGGAGTGAGGGATTTCCAACCATTCAGGGCAGTGGTGTTGACTGTGCCATCAGCCAGTTCCCTCGGCTTCTTAAAGATTTATCCCCAAGAGGTCACACAGACAGACCAAGACTCACCCAACCTCCACACACTCTCTGTTTAGTTAGTGAATTTTCTGGAAGTGATACAAACCTTGAGGTTTTCCGTGACATCTGAAACATTCTTTCTGTCCATCATGTGGTAAAACAATTCTAAGTATTCCAGACCTTTGAGAAGTGCGGGGATGCTTGCTTCATGTTGGAGATAGCGAGTCAGGTCAAGGGCTTTGTCTAGGGTCAACCTTCCTGCACTGAGGGATGAAACAAGTTGCTGTTGGTTTGTACATATCTTATAGTTCTTAATATTCTTAATATTGACACAAATATGATCTAGAGAGCGATAACAGGAGCAGTTCATTATAGCTAGACCATTGGGTTTAAGTCCTAGTTCTGCCACTGACTAGCTGTATGATCTTGGGCAAATTACTGGATCTCTCCAGGCCTCAGTTTCATCCCCTGTACATGAAGATAATATTAGTATCTTCTACTGTTGTAAGTATCAAATGACTTCATATGTGTAGAGTGCTTAGAGTCATTCCTAGCACACAGTAAGAGCTTTATAAGTGAAATATTAGCTAATATTAATATTTAGTACCAAATAATATCAAGGTTTTCATATGTTATGTCATTCTCTAATTGTTTCATTTGTGGATTTGAATTGTTCCTCCAAGTGAATTTGGAACTTTGAGGACAGGGTCTGTGTCTTTTCTTTTTTTAATGTCCCTCCTAGAGCCTAAGAGAGAAGTAGTGATTATTCTGAGTGGGACAAAAAAAGTACTTTCATCTTTTTTTAGAATCTATTTAGATTCCAAAGTTATATGCCTTCTTTGTATTTTCTTTTAATGAGAAGAACAAACAACAAAACTATTATTCTGAATACCAAAACATTAGGGCCTCTTCTACAGAGGAAATAAACCATTATATTGTCATTTTTGCAAAGTGGTTCTCACATGTGTTTCTGACAGGACTTGTGTCTGCACATGGTCTGTAAGCTATTATTGCCAGCATCCGACTCCCAGATTAAGCATAATAGTTTGATATGGAAACAGATTCCAGAACAAAGGATGTCTCTGTTGAATTTTTCATTAACATAATGCACTACCTCCTTAGGGTTTTTAAAATGTTCAATTCTTATCTAAAAAGAGGGAACTGAAACTAGAAAGAAGTGAAATTAAAAAGAACCAACTTTTGTTTGTGACTTTACTCTTAAACACAATGATACACTGCTTTAAAACAGACTTATGGAAAATTTTCCACAATTTTTTTCTGAAGATGGAGGGCTAAACCATATGCACTATGATTCTATGGTTTCCTGTATTTTTAATGTATTAATCTACCAAATGTCATGATTCCTTCCCATATGTGTGTCATGATGTGCAATGCTGCTGATACCCTAGAGGATCAGCAACAGGAAAAACTAGGTAAAATATCCTCTTCAAAAGAAAATGTCTTAAACAATTTATATTAGATAATACTAATAATACTAACAGTTAACATTTATTGAACAGGTACTGTTCTTAGTGCTTTATCAGCATTATCTTATACAATCCTTGAAACAAGCCTTTATATTAGATATTATTATTTAAAGCTGGAATTTTAAAAACTAGAGAAGTTTTAAAGACTAGACAATTTAGGCTTAAAATGTTTAGATAATTTGCCCAAGTCAAACAAGAATTGAAGAGGTAATACTTGAAGTCATCTATTTTAAACCAAAATTTGTACTCTTAATTAACTTCATTAACCTGTCCCACCTAGTGAAGAAATATTATTGTTTTTCCACTGATTCATTAATAACTGAAGGATTCCTTCTGCTAAATTTAGACAACCCATAAATTTATTGGCTAGAAAGAGCAAAAAAGATTTTGCAACTACTTGAAAGATTGGCTTTCATTTGCTAAATTGTCAATATTCTTCAGTGTTCCTATTCTTACATTTTTAATCTATCGTCTCTGCAATCTACTCAGAGCTCCTCCTTTGAGCAGACAGACCTCCATCAATGAACCATGGCCTACTTCTCACCTAGTCTATCAAGTGTCCATCCACTCAGATGTGGGATGGCCACATCCTGGCCAATCCTGGCCTCCAATGTGCTCTGCTACCAATATTCCTGAGACGTGTGGGGCTGAGGATTAAGCTTTCAATCTCTCCTTTTCTCCTAACTAGAGAATTCTGTTGTTGTACGGAGGAGCTTCTCCTGAGAGGTGTCCTGCTGGTTACTCTCACTCAATTTGACCTAGATAAACATCTGAAAGGAAATAATATGTCACACTGAATAAAATGACTATAGTAATTCTCAGAATAGGAAAAGCTTACAATGCACAATACTCCACCTGATCCCCAATTTTTTTCCCATTGGTGATCTTGTGACCTGATTTAGTCTACATATTATTCTGCTGATGATCAATGAGAAAAGAAAGAAAACACTTTGTCTTTCCAGGAAAGTCTAAGGAGGAATATACAAAAGTAGCCAATCCCTCCTTCATTTCCCGTTCAATTTCATATTTCTTCAGTGTGAGCAAAGGAATGAATGGATTCTGCACTAGATTTAACATTTAAAATCATAAAGGTTAAGACTATATTACACTTGACTATAAAGATGAAAATTATAATAGGTTTTATAAAGAAGAAAAGAGAAATGACCCAAATAAATAAAATTATGAATGAAAGAAGAGAGATCACAACCAACACCAAAGAAACACAAACAATTATAAGAACATATCAAGAGCAACTATATGCCAGCAAATTAGATAATCTGGAAGAAATAGATGCATTCCTAGAGATGTATAAACTACCAAAACTGAACCAGGAAGAAATAGAAAACCTGAACAGACCTATAACGACTAAGGAAATTGAAGCAGTCATCAAAAATCTCCCAACAAACAAGAGCCCAGGGCCAGATGGTTTCCCAGGGGAATTCTACCAAACATTTAAAGAAGAATTAATACCTATTCTTCTGAAACTGTTCCAAAAAAATAGAAATGGAAAGAACACTTCCAAACTCATCTTATGAGGCCACCATTACCTTGATCCCAAAACCAAAAAAAGACCCCAACAAAAAGGAGAATTACAGACCAATATCCCTGATGAATATGGATGCAAAAATTCTCACCAAAATACTAGCCAATAGGATCCAACAGTACATTAAAAGGATTATTCACCATCACCAAGTGGGAATTATTCCTGGCCCGCAAGGTTGGTTCAACATCCTCAAATCAATCAATGTGATACAATATATTAATAAAAGAAAGAACAAGAACCATATGATCCTCTCAATAAATGCAGAAAAAGCATTTGACAAAGTACAGCATCCTTTCTTGATCAAAACTTTTCAGAGTATAGGGATAGAGGGTACATACCTCAATATCATAAAAGCCATCTATGAAAAACCCACAGCAAATATCATTCTCAATAGGGAAAAACTGAGAGCTTTCCCCCTACGGTCAGGAACACGGCAGGGATGTTCACTATCACCACTGCTATTCAACATAGTACTAGAAGTCCTAGCCACAGCAATCAGACAACAAAAAGAAATAAAAGCCATCTGAATCAGCAAAGAAGAAGTCAAACTCTCACTCTTTGCAGATGATATGATACTTTATGTGGAAAACCCAAAAGACTCTCCCCCAAAACTGCTAGAACTCATACAGGAATTCAGTAAAGTGGCGGGATATAAAATCAAGGCACAGAAATCAGTGGCATTCCTGTAGACCAACAACAAGACAGAAAAAGAGAAATTGAGAAGTCAATCCCATTTATAATTGCACCCAAAACCATAAGATATCTAGGAATAAATCGAACCAAAGAAGCAAAGAATCTGTACTCAGAAAACTATAAAATACTCATTAAAGAAATTGAAGAAGACACAAAGAAATGGAAAAACATTCCATGCTCATGGATTGGAAGAACAAATATTGTGAAGATGTCAATGCTACCTAGACCGATCTGCACATTTAATGCAAACCCTATCAAAATACCATCAACTTTTTTCAAAGAAATGGAACAAATAATCCTAAAATTTGTATGGAACCAGAAAAGACCCCGAATAGCCAGAGGAATCTTGAAAAAGAAAATCAAAGCTGGTGGCATCACAATTCCAGTCTTCAAGCTCTATTACAAAGCTGTAATCATCAAGACAGTATGGTACTGGCACAAAAACAGACACCTAGATCAATGAAACAGAATAGAGAGCCCAGAAATGGACCCTCAACTCTATGGTCAACTAATCTTCGACAAAGCAGGAAAGAATGTCCAGTAGAAAAAAGACAGTCTCTTCAACAAATGGTGTTGGAAAAATTGGACAGCCACATGCAGAAGAATGAAACTGGACCATTTCCTTACACCACACTCAAAAATCGACTCAAAATAGTTGAAAGACCTAAATGTGAGACAGGAGTCCATCAAAATCCTAAAGGAGAACACAGGTAGCAACCTCTTCGACCTCAGCCGCAGCAACTTCTTCCTAGAAACATTGCCAAAGGCAAGGGAAGCAAGGGCAAAAATGAACTATTGGGACCTCAAGATAAAAAGCTTTTGCACAGCAAAAGAAACAGTCCACAAAACCAAAAGACAACCAACAGAATGGGAGAAGATATTTGCAAATGACATATCAGATAAAGGGCTAGTATCCAAAATCTATAAAGAACTTATCAAACTCAACATCCAAAGAACAAATAATCCAATCAAGAAATGGGCAGAAGACCATGAACAGACATTTTTCCAAAGAAGACATCCAAATGGCCAAAAGACACATGAAAAAGTGCTCAACATCGCTTGGCATCAGGGAAATCCAAATCAAAACCTCAATGAGATACCTCCTCACACCAGTCAGAATGGCTAAAATTAACAAGTCAGGAAATGACATGTTGTCAGGGATGTGGAGAAAGGGGAACCCTCCTACACTGTTGGTGGGAATGCAAGCTGGTGCAGCCACTTTGGAAAACAGTATGGAGGTTTTTTTCAACTCAAAAAGTTGAAAATAGAGCTACCATACGACCCAGCAATTGCACTACTGGGTATTCACCCCAAAGATACAAATGTAGGGATCCGAAAGGGTATGTCCACCCTGATGTTTATAGCAACAATGTCCACAATAGCCAAACTATGGAAAGAGCCCAGATGTCCATGGACAGATGAATGGATGAAGAAGATGTGGTATGTGTGTATAAATACACACACACACACACACACACACACACACACACACACACACACACAAATGGAATACTATGCAGCCATCAAAAGGAATGAAATCTTGCCATTTGCAATGACGTGGATGGAACTGGAGGGTATTATGCTGAGAGAAATAAGTCAACCAGAGAAAGACATGTATCATATGCTCTCACTGATAGGAGGAATTCTTAATCTCAGGAAATAAACTGAGGGTTGCTGGAGTTGTGGGGGGTGGGAGGGATGGGGTGGCTGGGTGATAGACATTGGGGAGGGTATGTGCTATGGTGAGCGCTGTGAATTGTGTAGGACTATTGAATCACAGACCTGTACCTCTGAAACAAATAATACATTATATAAAAAAAAAAAGAAGATAGTAGGAAGGGAAAAATTGAAGGCAGGGAAATCGGAGGGGGAGATGAACCATGAGAGACTATGGACTCTGAGAAACAAACTGAGGGTTCTAGAGGGGGAGGGGGGTGGGAGGATGGGTTAGCCTGGTGATGGGTATTAAAGAGGGCACGTACTGAATGGAGCACTGGGTGTTATATGCAAACAATGAATCATGGAACACTACATCCAAAACTAATGATGTAATGTATGGTGATTAACATAACATAATAAAATTTTTTTTAAAAAAGACTATATTACACTTTTTGTTCAACAGATTACATAGGTATTTGGTGAAACCACAAGCTACTCACCTAAATTTTAAACCTGGAGTCAAAAGCTTAAATGTTTAAATGCTCACCCTAAGTGAGTGAAGCAGGCCACTCATGTACCATTTGGGACTTTGGTGCATGGGACAGTAAAGGCCTGGCTTCGGGAAGGATCTGCCACTGCACCCTCCTCTATGTGGGAATGAAGGTCCACAGTTGCCACATCTCACTTTCAAAAGAGACTCCAGAAGTCAGGATTTGTATATAAATTTCCCCACATTTTAAAATGTCAGATTACATGTTTAAATACTGTATGGGTCAAAACACCTGATCAGTAGGTAGGCTCTGGTCTAAGTGGCCAGTATTTGACCTTCATTCAGATCCATCTCATACGAATGACCAACCCTGAACGTTTCATTTTGAAATCTAGCATATCTGGTTATGAATAAGTTATTTCCTGTAAAATCAGATGAAATTTTGCATTACCTTACTAGCTGAAATGCATCATGAATCAGACCTACTCTGTCCTTAGGTCTGAGAAGTGTGTGGTTCTGATTCAGCTGGGTAATAAGTTGGTCCCATCCACGCCCCTCATAGTGGACAACGTAGTAGCCATTTGAATCCACATTGAATTTCACCCAACTGCTATTTTCAGATAATTCCAGAGTATCTAGGAAGAGGAAATTGGCATAGCATTTTGTTATCAGCATACATACCAGGAACATCTCCAAAACTGTTAGTTCTCATGCTATTACTAATTAATCAGTGGGAAGACACAAAGTTTTGGAAGAATCACTATGATATTCATTTTCAGTCTACTGAATGGGTTTTTGTGGATTATGATCTTATTAAATTAATAAATAAGTTAATTCATAGGAAAGGGGCTGCTAAATTTGTTCTCAAAAGCAGTTTCTGAAGGTCTAAGAGTCCCAGTTAACCAGATGATAAGCATGATTGGGAATTTAACTTAATTTATTTGTGGCCTTGTTACTGGTCACTGAAATATGCATATGTAAATAGATGATCCATTTGTCTAGTCTTCATTTTGGATGAAATAAGGATTCCAGGTTGAACATGACATTATGATGGAAACCCTCTCACATTTCAGTGAGGTGTTCAAAAGAGAAATTAAAATTATATTATGTATTTTTAATATGACAGACACTATACAATGTGACCAAAATAACATTATCATACTTTCTCAATAGTTCTGTGAGACTTAGTCCCCATTCAAAATAAGATGAGAAAATTGAAGCTCAGGAGGAGTAAAGAAATTTTCTTGGGGTCACACATCTAATAGGTGACATAGTGAGGAGTTGAATCCAGGGCCACTTCATTCCAAAGTGCATGCTTTTTTCCAATACATATTTTTGCCTTGTGGCATAAGCACTGGGTTAGTAGTTTTTTAAGAGATATAAGATAGAAAGCCATCATTTCTTGATTTAAATACAAACCTATCTCTAAATGCTAAAAGCATAAAGAAAACTTCCCATTGAATAGAAAATTCAAATTTTCCAACTAAAGGGCTCTTTTAGTAACTAATAAATGGAGAAATAAGAACTTCCCCGAATATAAATCTTTTATTATGAGATTTGCTTATACTACCTTTCCTCCAAATAACCCAGAACAAGTTTAATTTCAGAATTGAAACACCTGTTTGGCTAACGAGTTCATTACCTACCTGTCCTCGATTTTAGAACGTGGCTACGGATCACATTAGAGGAACTTGTGCAGTAGGTCAGTGGAATATGCCAGAGGTACCTATGTCAGAAAATAGGGATTGTTACGGACTAAATGAATGGCCCTTTTAATGTTCACATTGTGAGACTCAGATAGGCTGTAAAAGGCACCTAATGGCTCATCTTTCACACCATCAGTGGCCTTATAAATTTCATAGGCTAAAACTTGCAGATCCTTGAGTATGCAAAAATTCTTCTTCTCTATGATTATATATACACCTAGTTGACCTCTGTCACAATTACCTGTGCCACTGCTGTCCAAATCTCACACCACAAATTCTGATTGTTTTCTTCTAAGCAAGAGGAAAAAAAAAATCCAATCTTCCTTTCATATTTCCAAAAACTCTGGTGGCCTGATATTAATTCAAATAACCAAAGAAAACTTCAAGAAAAGTCTCAAGAGATAAAGATCTGACCTCAGTATGATTTCCACTTATCCTTTTGTTCAACAAAGCCACCCACACCCAACGCCTGCACTGGTAAGTAACTGTAAGTGGTCATCAAAGCCACAATCTAGGATCTGCAGATCAGCCAAGTCCAGGGAGCAGAAAAGCAGAATGCATTGGAGGAAAAGACCACTTTCAATGGTAGTCTGGTTACTTTACAAATGTCCTACTACAGTAAATAACAGAAATCGGCTGGTGTTTTTTTGACTTGCTAACAGGTTCTAGAATTCATTTCCTCTATCACACCAAGCCATATTAGCTATAGTAACCTCGCACATGTAAAATCGTGCTTGAAAATACGAACAGGTATAAAACAGAAAGAGGAATAATTGAGGATGTACCTACTGGTCTTCAGTAAAATATAAAACAATGAAAGAAACAGCATACGCAGACTTTATCTAGCAAAAGGTCAGAAGGGATAATCTACCTGCCAACCCGTAAAGTATTGATAATCAACAAAGCAATTGAAAAATTTATACAAAAAGGTAAAATATGGACACATAGATATTGCCAAGATTTAACAGAATGATCTGGATTGATCTTGGCTCCAGAAAGAAAGGAATTTTTTTCCCGATAAACATAGCTGGGAGTGAGAAAGAGGGAGAGTAGCATTTCATGAGTCTGGATAGGCATGACTCGGAGGGTAAGAATTTTATAAGAATCATCTAAATACTGCCTCAGAGGAAAAATACAGATCACTGTAATAGATATTTGTTATCCTGGCCCATCCGCACCATTGAACTCCCTCGTGACATTTTGATAAGTTACAAAAGCGTGAATCCCTCCTTCCCAGTAATGAATCAAACATTAAATTTTCCAGGCTGTGTTGTCAAGATATACATTGTTTTAAGCTCTCTGAGGTTCAGACTTCAGAAGGGCACACGGAAAAATGAAATGATGTGTACACGGAGAGGTGGCATAAGAGTTGCGGTTGGATTGGAAACAGGCAACTGACCAAATAGAAAAGAAAAACAATATATTCTCTGTGTTACAGACCCTGAATTTGCTTCTGATTCTCAGAAAACTTCTAGCGTTGTTATTAGACAGATAACATCCCTAGAAAAAGAAATAACAATCCTAAGAGCCAGTACAGATGCACTTGTATTATTTCATTTCAAATTGTCCTCCTTCATCTCATGGATAGAACTAAGAGATCCCAGAAATGTGGACAGTGTTGTGTTTCTTGATTTTAGTAATGCCTTGAACACATCTTCTTAGGATAGGCTGGTGAACGAGATGATAGTACGGCTCACTGGATTTACTTTCGTTATTACCATGACACATCATATGTTTTAAGACATCCCGTTTACCAAAAACTAATGATGTAATATATGGTGATTAACATAACAATAAAAAATTAAAAAAAAAAAAAGACATCCCGTTTATAGTCAGTTACTGAAAAACAAAAGGCCACAGGAGGTTTAATTCACAGGATTCACAGGAAGGTAATTCACTGCCTAGGGGATATATTTTCTCTTCTGATAAGATGTATAGTTATCGTAACACTTTCTAGGTATGCGCTAGTCACACAACTATGAGGCCCCAGAAATCTAGGATGGAAAAGAGCAGGACATATTTCAACAGAAATATAACTGACCGCGCTCTGCATCAGAGCTGAGCGGCTGCTGCGCAGTTACTAAGAACAGAGCTGCGCAGCAAGGCCCATGGGGCCGGCCCGAAGCTCCTTAAGTCTGTTGTCAAGGCTAGTTCGGGCCTCTGATTCCTGTGTAGAAAGAGCATCCACCACGTTGCCAGAGAAACCGAAAGAAAGCTAATGGAACAAGGAGCAAGCTGAGATGAAGTGACCCAGGCGAACAGAAGAAAAGCAGCCACCTCTCCTGCAGGGCCCTCCATTCAGGGTCCTCTTTGAAAACCCCGCTCAGGAAGCGCTCCTGCTGCAGCCTGAGGGAACGCCCTTCTCGTGTAACCACCACCAGGGGGATTCCTTTCTGCTGAGTCCACGTCGTCATCATCTCCTTGACCTCCACGTTTTCCCCCAGGAAGGCGAGCTGAAATGACAAGTGACTTTGGTGACTCGAGACAGAAGAGAGCAGAAACGCAGATATCCTTGGATGCCAGAAACAAGGCTTGAGGAGGAAGAGAGGAGGCTTCCCGCTGTCACCTCGGGGCTGGAGCTGGAGCAGGGATGCCCTAGCGCAGCTCTCTGCAAGTTAACTGAAGGAGGGATGTGTGCGGCAGATAGAGGGTTAACATGTGGCGGCAAAGTCCCAGGGGAAGGCCTTGCTTGAGACTGGAGCCTCCCTCCTGCTCCATTTCAAACACAAAACAAAACAAAACAAAAAAAAAAAAAACACAAAAAAAACAAAACAGGAAAAACAAAAACCCACCTCTCCATTCTAAGAACAGTGGAGTGGAGGTGTTTAGGAGAGAAATGTCTATCTTTAGGGGAGCTTTAAATATTCCAAAAGAACTATATTATATCAATACATGTCTATTGAACGGAGAACAAAACCTCTAGCTTCCTAGCTTCTGTTATGGATTTCTGACCACTGGATTATGCTGAATCTTCCTTTAAAAACTACAATTTATGGGATTACCGTGACTCTTCTTAAAAAGTGTTCCCCTTTTCTTTCATGGTGACTTTTCTTTCTTCTCTACTAAAGTGTTCCACTAACTTCCCAGAAGTAAACAAAAAGATGGGGCCTCAAGAAAACCATTCACTATATTTCCAAACCTAACATATTTGGTTTGGCATCCTTCTGAGCCTGGAAGATGCCAATGCAGCACTAACCACGCAGAGGAATTCTGAGCTGAGATATTTTTAGCTAGCAGTGGAGTTGTGGGAAAGCTGAATTATAACGACAAAAATATAGTAGTAACAGCATCATCCCCCTAAATGGCCTGAACATTCCTTTTTCAGTCAACTTTGTTTCAAGGAAAATTGTGGAACTCTCTTCCTTTCCAGTTTTTTAAAGGGACAGTTGTTGGGGCACCTGGGTGGCTCAGTCAGTTAAATGTCCAACTCTTGGTTTCAGCTCAGGTCATGATCTCATGGGTCAGGGGATCGGATGGAGCCCCACGTCAGTCTCCCCCCTGAATAGGGAGCCTGCTTGAAGATTCTCTCCCTCTGCCCCTCCCCCCACTCTAGCACACTCTCTCTCTCTCTCTCTCTAATAAATAAATAAGTCTTTAAAAAAAAATAAAGGAACAGTTAGGCTCATCTACCTACTCACTCTGGGTCATGTGATGCCCCAGACCTCTTCTACTCTATAAGTTTCTTTATACTTACTGTATTGCTTGTCATCTTGGAATCAGAATAACAAAATTCACCAGATGTAAAATCACCTAGACAACTCTATAAAACAAGAATTGAAGAACACCATCATTTGGGTACTGATAGTTGGCTGAATATGCATATTAGACATGAATGCAGACATTTAATAGCATAGCTGTATGAAAATTTAATTGATCCAGACATGGTATGGAGCATAGCAATTCATGAAAATGGAAAAAAAAAAACAAAACATCTCTGTAGTGACCATAGGAAATCCACAAAAGTTACTTACATACATAAAACAAAAAGTAATTTTTGTGGCTTTCCTATGGTTATTGCAAAGATGCCTTTTTTTCATTTTCATGAATTGCTATGCTCCTTACCATGTCTATCTAGATCAATTAAATTTATATATGTGTATATATTAAATATATGCATATATTTCAAGTTTTCTAAAGAAGTACAATGTAGTAGAATAGCTGTTTTAAAAGTTAGTTTGTTGAATTTTTCTTTCATTTCTTCTCTTTCCCCTGGGAAAGGCCCTACTTTATTCTTTTATTGGGCATGCTACTCATGCCCCTGTTTAGCATTTAGGCAACTGTGTCTAGTACTAACCTTCTCCTACCATATCATAAATCCCTTGACTGGGGAGAGGGAATGCCTTTGCTTACCTGGGCGTTCCCAATGACTACCACAGTAGCATATAAAAAGAATAATAACTTTTGAATTCAGAATTAAAATGAGACCTAAGCAAATCAACAACTTGTCAATCAACCCTTAAATAACTAAGACTTAAAGCTTAAGGGGAACTGTAAATGGAAAAATAACACACACACTTTCCAAGGCTCTCAAATGCTTTTAAATGATTTTATGAAAAATAACAACAAAGAATTCCTTTAATTCCCCAATTTGCTATTGACATGTATTAGAAATGATGTTACATGACACAGTGCTGAGTAAGATATTTACAGGAATTTATCATTTTCATACCACAGTTTCAATTGGCATCAGAAAATGGTCAACTAGACCTGAGGACCTTTAGGGAAAGGTTAGATGGGAGACTTTCTTGATAACTAGGAAGAACCTGTGATGTAATTAAGAAAATAAATACTGAACTTGGAATCAGAAGATAGATCTCAGTTACTGGTTCCAGCATTTGCATGGTGTATATATAAGCTTGGCACCAATCTCTCCCTCAGGATTACTTTTCCCACCTATAAAAATGGGGCAAGAATGCCTACCTTCTTCTTGATGGCTAATAAGCATGATATGACAAAAATTAACATAGGAATAGTCACAGTTGGCCTAAAAGAATCCTGCAATTGTTGGCCAAATTTCTCCTTTAATATCCCCCCATACCCACTACCCACTATGCACACCAAAGATTGTTCCTTATTGAAGAAAGGCAAGGTTAATGTCTACACACACACACACACACACACACACACAAAGCAAAGGAGAGGGGGAAAGTGAGGAATGGGAAAGAAAACCAATGTGAGGCTTGTTGAGAAGTTTAGGAGGACTCTGGAGAGAGAGCATCTAGATTGTCAGCAGGAGGTGATGGAAATGGATAAAGAGCACTTATATAGGTTGTACTAAGGACTGTGTATTTCAGTCCCTTTTATGATTTTCAAGAAATGTGAACAAAAGATTTGAGCTACATTGAAAAAATGTTTAATGACTTGACTTTTGTTTCTTTGACTACAAAATCACACATAAATTATTAGACCACGAGAATTCAGACTTTATAAGAGCATTAAAAAAATCAAATGAGATAATGCACTTGAAATATCTTTTTAAACTATTATGTGCTATGTAAATATTGAACAATATCATGACTGTCCCCGGGCCATAAGTGCTTATAAGGAAAAGAGGACCCCTTCTGTCTATAATGGCTTAGGTTTTATCTACCCGTATGAGCCCTGCCAGTCCAATAATTCTATGAAAGATTATTTTACTCACAGTTGAAAATTCAAGAATATTTTAATAATTATTAGAATCCTCTGAGTTGACTGCATGTTTTCTTTGTTTTACCTATTATACTACATGAATCCCAAAGACAAAGAGACCAAGTGTTCCCTAATTAACAATTGTTTATTAATCACAATGCTAGGTGCTGTGGCATTAAAAAAAAGAATAGATATGATTCTTGTTCTTAAGCAAATTTTATTATTCTCACCATTGTTATTATTGAACCATTAAAAACTAATAAAAGAGAATGTCACTGTGTAGAATAGATTCATAAATGCACTTCTAGGTATTGAGCAGAAAGGCAAACCATTGAGGGGTGGAGTAGTCTGTAAGGAGGAGGTAAAATCTCAGCTAGAACTCAAAAGATGGGTGGCATTGAATTGTTGGCAAGAAAAAAGTACATTTCAGGTAGCAAGGGCCCTCAAAACAAAAACATGATGACATAAGGATTGAGTAGGATTTCTTCCTATGAGGGAGAAGATGTGTCTCATGCAATGGAGAATACATGCTGGACAATAAAGTTGAGAAGGTAGAGTTCAACCTTAAAATTTGGGCAGGGAAGATTAGATATTCATGGCAGGAATTACAAAGTCATCAAAGAGTTTGGAAAATGGGGAGATAAAAGTATCGGGTTAACTATAGAAGGGAACCAAAAAGAAGGAGACCAGATATCAAAGGCCTGTGACTATCCCAGGATGGGTGGCATCCTGGTTTAGTGTGGTGCCAGAGGAAAAAGGAACGTGCTGCCTTCTATGGACCCTGACAATGTAGAAAGTGGAATAGATATTGGTTGGCTGACAGTACAACTATTTATAAACCTTCATAATTAGCCTGTTACATTTTAGGCTCAACAACAGTTTCTGTTACCCAATATATGACTTACATTTGACAGACTGCTCCACAAATCATCATTTTTAGCATTTCCATAACTGAACCTCTTTAAGTAGTGAATAATTCCTTTGTGGAATTTCTCCTCATTCAGAAAATCCTTGAGCATATTCAAAATACAAGCTCCCTTAAAAAGAAAGAAAGACAACAAACAAAAAAAGAAGATAAAGAAAAAGTTGTATGATTTGTTTTAAAGGAAGCTTAAATCTTATGGAACATGCGTAATGTCTGAAAAATGAACATCAAATACAAGAAACATATAACAAGTGGCGGTAACCTGCAACCAATTAAGTTCAACTGCTGATCTTACAAGCCTCATTATATTTCTCCTGAAAGCAGAGCTCCCACTTGCCCACAGCATTTACTACCTTGTTATAGGAAACTGCATCAAACATTTCCGCTATCTGAGTAGGAGTTTCTGCTTGATTGGAGATAGGACGGGATGAATTTAGTGAATCTTTTTTAATTACTGCAAAACACACATCCAAAAAAGCATCATCCTAAAGAGGGAAAAAAATTTTTTCACTTTCAATTTGAAACTTTCAAAGCAAGAGAAAACACAGTAGGCTTAGGAAGATATTCATAGAAGTAGTCAAACAATATTTCTTACAATTGATTGTAAGTTTCTTTCCCCTTCTATATTCCCCTGCCACCCATTCTCTACTTCATAAAGGTATAAGTCCAACATTCCTTCATACATTGTTTGAATGTTTACCATGTACCAGGCCCTTGGATACAGAAAAAAAAAAATGGTTCCCATTTAGTGAACATTTGCTATGTGCCAGGACCTTACATCTATCATCTGTGTTCCTGTGAACACCCTGCAAAGTAGATGCACTGTGTGCACTTTACAAGTGAGAATATATGAAGCTTTGGGATTACACCATGGACTCAACACATAGCAAATACAAAGATACTGTCTCTGAATCCATGTCTGTCTGTACCATACTGGACCAAATGCCCACCCCAAAGAGCTAAGTAACCATTACAAACCACCTTAATAGGTAGTGTTAGACTCTTTATGCCTAAAGAAAAAGACATGTTTGAAAAAAATCTTTTCATACATTTTGGGGAAGTGAATAGGCCTTTGAAAATTCTGGAGGAGCATGCCCCAATTATGCTTAATTTTCAGGTGACGTGCCAAGAAATCTCCACAGGATCTCTAGCCATGGGCACCCTCTTGTCCTATATCATTGTATATGGACAGTGATTTTCTTTCCTCTCACCTCACATATACAGCTGTATATTTGTGCTATCTGAGCTCTCTGTCCATAGATTT
Organism: Eumetopias jubatus; assembly: GCF_037043125.1. Taxonomy (NCBI): domain Eukaryota; kingdom Metazoa; phylum Chordata; class Mammalia; order Carnivora; family Otariidae; genus Eumetopias; species Eumetopias jubatus. The sequence goes on along the minus strand of NW_028274811.1, from coordinate 75,010,618 downwards.
TTGGGTGAGAGATTTATGTTATGGGCCGAATTGTGATGTGGTATGACATACAAAACTGTAAACTTACAGATTGTAGCTCTGGATATGTGGCATTAACAGAGATGAGTTCCATGTATGTTGCAAAACCTTCATTGAGCCAAATATCATTCCACCATTCCATTGTAACCAGGTTGCCAAACCACTAGGAGGCAAAGACTCAATGTTAGTGGAAATTAAACAAATATCGGGGAAACTGGGTGGCTCAGTTGGTTGAACATGGGACTTGTGATTTGCAGCTCAGGTCAAAATCTCAGAGTTGTGAGTTGGGGCCCCACATTCCACTCTGCTCTGCACTCATCAGGGGGTCTGTTTGAGATTTTCTCTCTTCCTCTTCCCTTCCTCCCGGCTCATGCGCATGCACTCTCTCTCTCTCTCTCTCTCTCTCTCTCTCTCTCTCTCTCTCTCTCTCTAATAAATAAATAAATAAATCTTAAGAAAAGAAATTAAACAAACATAAAAAATTTTTAACTGTAGCAAAAAATACAATGGATGCTAACTTCCTTCTTTCAGTGGTTAAGGACTTTCCACTCTCTGTTACCTTTTTTTCTCTGTACAACTTCCTTCTACTGATTTCTTTGCCTTCTCTTCTCACCACCACATTTTTGCTTCTTTTTTTACTTTTGTTTCTTTTGTGTCCTTGTAATTCCCAACTCTCCAACTTCCATTTTACCCTCCCAACATTTCCTATCTATTAGATTTAATATTAAGGAAGAAAATAAAACCTTTTATGGGGTAAGTACAATCTCACCTTGTCATTGATTTATGGTGATGGTCTTAGGAGAAATATAAGCCAAAATATCTTTGGTGAATTCACTTCTTTATATTAAGTAGCAGGTACTTAAGAGAATCATAAGAATTCTAGGACTCTCGGATTGCTACATAGTATTACTGATGAGGGAACTTAGTTGCTAACTTTTGTTCTGATTTCCTTCCAGGGATTAACCTGGACACTGAAGTGAATAAAGTTCTGAGATTTTAAATATACATAAATAAAATTAACAGGATGCCAAAAGGAAATCTAAATAGCAATTTACCCTTAACCTATATTTGATCTGTAACACTGGTTTTAAGTATTACTACTTTTTCATGTACTTTTGTATTTAATTTAGCCTATATGCCCAATATTATCCATCTAATTTATCTGTTTCAGGGTTGCAATCTCCAGAGGGATGGGAAATCAAACAAAAAGACTCTAAGATTCAAAAGAGACTTCTTATAGTTATAGCTAGATGTGTAGCTTCTGGAAACTGTTTAGCTCTTTCTTTTCTGACAACCCTCAGATCATTTTACAAGCAGGCACCAATCTTCCTGAGGGCATCTGTGAAAAAGGATGGGAGGTGTTTCCTTATTTTGAGAAGTGATGAATATGAAAAATACAAGTTGAGCCAATTTTGGTAACTTCACCAGTTAATAAGAGTGGTTTATTCATTCATTCAATTAGTATCTATTGAGAACCTGCTACATTCCTGGCAACATGCCATATGTTAGAAATATAAAGATGTATATAATACAGCCTCTGCCCCAATACAAATGATGGAGGTCAACTGATAGACAGATAAGTGCAATAAAACATTATGGTGCTATGACCAATGCCTGCACAAGGGATAGAGAGGATTCCAGGACTTAAAAATAAGTTCTTCTGGGAGAGTGCATAAATTAGTTAGGAAAGGATTGGTTTCTTGAGTCTTGCAAAGGGCCCTCAGGTATGTTGGGAATAGTGTGTGCTCTAGGCAGATTAAGTAGCAGGAGTAAAAGCACAGAGGAGCAACGCAACCTGGCACATTCAGAAATGGCAGACAGTCTAGGATAGCTGAAGCTTGCAGTGTTGGTAAGAGATGAAGTTGGAGAGGTAGAGAAGGGCTTCATCTTGGGCACCTGGAATGGCATGCTATGGACTCCTGACCCACTCGGGTGGCATTTGGGAGTCTTTGTTGGAATAAATGGTCATATGGAGATCAATGGGGGAGACAAAATAGTCAAGACAAAAGTTCCACTCCTGCCAGCTGCTTCAGCCCCAGACTCTGCATCTCCACGAAAGAGAAGCTATAAAAGGAAGGGCCAAAGGAGCCTCAGAGGTAGAGTTCTCCAACAATTTCCCTATAAACATTCAGTAGAAAGATTAGAAATCCCCAGATTCAGTCAAGTGCTTTAGAGCTACCAGTGACTAATGATCAAAAGCCCTGAAATGAGCCAGTGGGGAGATTCTAAACCAGAGGAAGCCACACATATGTTCTTCGAGTACAGTGCTGAGCATGTTTCCTGTGTAACTGGGCACTTAGTTCACTGCCTAAATAAAATCCAACTTATTATTAGAATAATGATAAAGGATAAAGTTAAAAATGAAAAATAAGATATTACTTGCTTCTAGTAAATACAATAAAATGATATTTGTCTACATGGCGAAAGAGAATTTCTGGGGCCCTTAATAATTCACTGTGTTACTAGGGATTTTTAGAAATGAAATAGAGTGCAAATAGTCTATGATATCTATAGAGTTAGTTTTACAGTACCATATTTGCATCTAATACAGTGTTGATAGATGGGCCTTGGAAATCTTAGCCTGCAGGAAATGATAGCAGTAGCAGAGATCATTGCTGCCATCACTTAATAACTCACACTTATTGAGTGTGACAGGCACAGACACTTACCTGTAATTCTTCACAGCAGTTTCAAGAAGGAGGAACAATTATTAATTTAATTTTATAGATGAAGACATTGAAGTTTAGAGAGTTAGGTAATGTGTCTAGGGTCAGCAGCCCATGAGTACTTGGACTTGAAGTACTCGCTATGGCCATATAATGACATGTTCCATACTGTGCTTGGTTCCACACATGTGACATACTGTGCTTGGTTTGATAGTCTCCAAGGTCCCCTCTAAGGGTAAGAGGATATAATTTTATGTTGTTTCAGGAAGCCCACTGGTGACCTGTACAATGCCTTTTTGGATTGATACTAAGAGAATGTCATGAGTGTCAGGTACCTGGTGTGCTAGTTCATGGGCTATGACTTTGGTGACCCATAGTTGATCAGAAGCAGAAGAAGTCTTAGTATCAAAGAGCAGTGATGTCTCTCTATATGTGATGAGGCCCCAATTTTCCATGGCTCCAGACTCAAAGTCAGGAATGGCAATTAGATCTAAGAAATAAGAACAACCATATTTGATCATTATGGCTTGTGCACCAGAAATGGGATTTGCTTCCCCCCAAATACACTGTGATCCTTTCATGCATAAGCAGACTTTCTGAAAAGGTCAAGACTATTGTAACATTGACGTGGGGTCTTGTAGTTGCACTGAAAATAATCAGCACCCATTATTAAGCAGCATTAATTATATCAATACACTTTTCGTTGTAGCTGAAGTAACCTGTTGGTATTTAACCATTTGTTTCTAAGTGTGCTAAACTCAACAAATACCTTGGGTGCAGTAGTGCTAAGAAAATGATTTCTTTAAAAACACTCATATTGTATCTTATATTAATACTACTCAAAAATGTTGAAAAGTATCAAATAACTTCTAGTATGTTTGAGATTCATCAAAACATATAATGAACTCATTTCTATAAAAAAGAGAACAATATAGGATTTTAATTTCAGGAAAACATCTTTTAGGAGCAATCTCTATTGTCAATATTTCAATTAATATTTAAAGAATGTATGGCCCCTATTATGAGCAAGTGTCCTTTCTAAGGCAGTAGAGGAAAAAAGCTATGGGCATCAATTATTTCTGACCTCAATTTCCTTTTCAACATTGATATTTTCTCTACCTCTTAACAAAGCCTTGAGGGAAAAAAGTGAAATTTAATTATCTTTAAGCAACTCAGATATACTGTATATTAATTTAGATTTTATCTCTGTGTGTATATGTATACCTTTTGCCATTGATGTCATGCAAGTTAGAAAATTTCTGGCTAATATTTAATCTTGGAATTTTTACTTTTTATTCTGCTAGGCCATTTTGGAAAAAGTACTGTTTGACCAAAAAGAAAGGTAAATTTTTTAAGTTGAAATGAACCAAGTCACTTGGCTTGCGATTACATTGTCTGGAATTAATACTGGTTAATTCTAGTGGATAAAAACAAATACTTATAAGACAATCAAAAGTAAATTAGCACTAATAAAGATTAGTATTCATTAGCACTTCAAATGTGGGAATAATTCCTTTTGTAAATTGCACTGATGATTTTATATTAGTTGGATAATTTCCCATAGTCATTAGAGATACTTGTATCTGGTTTAATTTTTCCTAAACTGCACCCTTCTTTTCAGTTTTTTAAAATACATTTCATAGGGGCACCTGGGTGGCTCAGTCAGTTAAGCGTCTGCCTCCGGCTCAGGTCATGATCCCAGGGTCTTGGGATTGAACCCGTGTCACGTCGGGCTCCCTGCTCAGCAGGGAGTCTGCTTCCCCCTTCCTCTGTCTCTCCCTGCCTCTCCCCGTTTGTGCCTACACGCACTCTCTCTCTCTCAAATAAGTAAAATCTTAAAAAAAAATACATTTCATATGATCTTCAAGGTTGCATTGTTCCAGAGCAACGTAAGATTGTTGATGGTTGTTATTAGATCTTTCCTTGACTTTTGACATAGAGGACAATGGATTATGGTAAATTTAGTATATCTATACTAAAAAGCATATAGAATATGCATTATAATAAAGCACTGAGACTTAGGAACTATAAGAATAAGCCCCTGGAGAAGTCTTTTGATGGTCTCTTATACCTCCTCTAAGGAAAAATGGCACAGACTTTGGGGGTAAGGAGGAGCAAAGACATGACAAGCAGTATGTTTTAATGTCCCCAAGGGGAAAAAAAAATTGTCACTGTCAGAAATTCTAAAAACCAATCTACGTATGTTATGAAACTGAAGTCGTGGTTTAATGTGTTCTGCAACATTATTAAAATCATAACTTTTATTTTTTAAGATAGAAAATGAAAACCAAGATAGACTGTGTGTATCTTCCTATGTAAAGATCTACTACTATCACATTCAAATCATCTACTTCCTCCAAGTCTTCTTTTATTTTTAAATCTGTGCCACATTCTTATCTTCCAACTTCAAATGCACTATAAACAGAGGGACAATTTTCAGCCATTTATGTAAATCTTCAGCAAATTTTATAAAAGATTGCTGGTCTTGTATAAATATGGCATAGAAACAAGTTGTATGCTCTGGAAAATTCATCCAATTAAATCTAACATGTGATGCAGCTATTTTAATGTGAACCTAATAAAAGAATAAAATGATCCACACTACTCAGACTTCTCATAAATACTTTTTTTCTACACTCAAGAACCATCTCTGAGGTACAAATTATTGCTTCCTGGGCTAACTGAACCTCTTCAGTACTCATTTAAATCACATATAAAGACAAAAAAAAAAAAAATCAAAGCAAGGTCTATAAGCAAAAATAAATACAATGACATGGAATTTGAACCTACCCAGTTTGGGGAGTGGATAGTTGATATCAAAGTAATTTTCATAAAAATCAAGTAGCTTTAATGATGCTTCCAAAGCATAATGTGTTTGACTCCATTTATCTGGGGTTGCATAGACGGACACCTGGAAATGTTGATCAGAAGAAGTGGTCTTTGAATGTCACAAATCCTTGGCACAATTCCATTCCTAACAACCCTCGCTCAAAGAAAGGTAGACTACATTTCGCTCAAAGAAAGGTAGACTACATTTTTCAAGAAATTACTGTAATACAATTAAGCATGTTTTTGATTGGGATAAGATGTTCCATAAAGTATTAAGCAAAAATCAGTCTTAAAAATTATAAACAACTCTGTGTCTCCTGTTATAACCCATTCCCTAGGTGCTAATCTGTAAATTTCAAGCTATATGAATCCACTATATCATGAGAGCCCACTTGAGCTCATCACTATCATGCATTCTAGCACTTGAGGGTCAGTCTTCCAGAATTGTGTTCACCAGCACAAGTCAGATAAAACATAAGTGTATGAGTTGGAAAGCCTTCAAAATTTATTGGATCTACCTTCTCATCTAGTTGACTTTAAACTCAAAAATCCCCAAAAATGTTCCTTTACTCCCCCACAAGTATATAACACTGAATGGAAAAAAATAAAATTACATTCCACTTTTATTGGGTTTCAGGTATGGTACTACTTTCATTTTATGATCTGCTTTCATGCTCTGAATTACCTGAAGTCCCTCAGAACTTTTATAGGAAGGATATATTAATAGTTACCATTTTTTGATGGCTTATCAGGCACAGTGCTAAATATGTACATGTGAAATCTAATTGAATCCTCTCAACAACCTTATGAAAAGATGGAAACACATGGAAATTAACTAACTTGCTCCAAGTCAGAGCTGGGATGTAAAACCCAGGAAGCTGACTGGAATATGCCCTCCTGAAGTTAAGTACCATGAGGCCTCTCATATGTCTATCACCTATGCAGAATCTGGGTGGAGAGCTGCTGTGTTATGTATCTAGATGCATTGGTCATAACATATATCTACATATCCGTAAGTATAATATGTATATAAATTGAAATAGCCATTTTATAGCTGTTTTTCATGAGTATAATTTTAGGGTTCTTTGAATGTTTGTCTATATTTGGTTCTTCAGGGTAAGGAGATGATGATGATGTCTCTACTGATATTTGCAAAACTCTGTAAGATACCCATTGGGTATTGTAAATTTTTTAAAATAATGAGGACTCTAGAAAGTATGAAGTACCTCTCACTGAGGGAAAAAAGTTATAGAAAACAATTGGAAACAATGTGAATGTCCTAAAATAAGATGCTGATTAAAATTTTTTTTGGTACTTCCATGCAGCATAACACTAAGCAATTATTAACAATATACAATGTTCCATAAAATGTGTTATAAAAATATTACAGAAAAATTCAATGGCATTCAGTTATTATGGCATATTATGGTGAAAATAGAGTTAAATAATCTTAAAGATTATTTTGTAAAAGGCACACACAGTTATTGCATACACTCTCATATACTGACATACATACAGAAAATACTTGAAAACTTACACTAATATTATCAATAATTATATCTTGATGGTGGGATTTATGAGTAATTTACTTTATTTTTTGCTTATTTTGTGAAATAAGCATGATACTTTGATAACAAGAAAAAAAAGTGTAAGAAAATAAAAGCTCATTGCTCTCAGGACGGTGTATAAAATTAGAACCCAGTCTTACCTTGACTCCTGAGGAGGTGGTACCACTCACAGAGTTGAAATCACAAACTATGTAAGCTACAAGGTATGTACTCATTTTTACCGTAGTTTCAAAATGATCTTCTAAGAGGCCTCCTTCAAGTTCAATTGTCTTAACCTACAGGAAGGGAAAAAAATAGTATTTGAAAATTGAAATATTTTACAACAATGCCTATGATTTAAGTTGGTGAAGGTCCTGACACTTTGAAGGCCACTTGATGACATTATAGGAGATCAATGGCCTGTCATAATATTCTGTGACCTCTCCTCCCTTTTTTTCTTTTATCCCTAGACTTCCTCTAAGACAGCATGTACCACTTTTGAGATCCCAAAATGATGCCAAATCTTATTTTGTTGCTTGAAAGCATAAAAATATTTTAGATGTTTCTACTTTCTTGAAATGCAGTAATCTCCAACACTGGCATAAATTCAAGTTCTGCACTTCTAAGCAAAAATATCAAAGAATGTCTCCTTTCCCTTTGTTTGTTATATAAAAGACCTCTGTTGCAGAAGGAAATGGGATGCAAAACTGTTTGAGATAATTTTCATTATCTTTTAGTCCTCTTATCATTTATGTGTGAGGTATGTGTTATTTCACAGGTGAGGAAAGAGAGTCTCAGAAATGTTAACTGAACTGCCCAAGATCACATGGCTAGTTCCACAGGAAGACCAAGATGTGGATGTGACCGTGTGACTCCAAAGACATTGCTCATTCTTTCACTCGCTGTGTGACAGCTTGAGTCATAGTCTTATTTTATCTTTGCTTCATTGATTCAGCAATGAAAGGAGGCAGGCCAAGGAGGTCATTAGTAATTTAAGCTCCTGCCTATCTATGGAAGAAGTAAGAAGTTTTAAGCCTACAGACTGGTCAGCCACATCTATCAAACTCACTGAGTAATTACCAAATTCTATCTTTATTTGCTCAGGATAGCTTGTCCCAGAGATGGTTTCCACCATGGTACAATGCCCCAAAATACTGAATGGATACAGATCCAGTAATCTGAAAATACCACTTTCTTCAAATTGGTAACAACTCCTTAGACTAGCTTTCCCCTCCCAACATCCCTTTCAAGGCATCAGGCTTGCAACAGCACTAACCAGGGATTGTCAAACATGTTTTATCTATTTGGATAAGATTGCAGTTTGCTTTGGCAAGAGAAAATAGCTTGAAGTATTACCAGAAACCGCCTAGCCTACTTAAATGACAAATGTTTGTGCTATTTAATTCTACAGTATTTGATTCTAGAGAATTCTATAAAAAAATGAGGTCCTAAGTTTTAATAAAGCAGAAGACACTGACCAAATACTTTAAGAAAGGTGGCAGTATATATAGGACTGTGACATATATATATGTCCTATATATATATATATATATATATATATATCTCCTACAAGTTAATTCTGTAGAACAACAATCTCTTTTTTTTAGGGATCTGATTCAACCAGAATTCTATGAGCACATACTTCTACCAGAGGCGAGGATTATGGTAGAGGCCGGAGAGAGGGCATTATGACAGTAATCTTATGACCAAACTCAGTAAAAAAACCAGTTAGTCAAGTGTGTTAGAGGAGAGAAGGGAGGGGGAGGAAGGCTGTAGAACACTGGGGGGGACGAGAGTCTCTGACACTAGACACTGGTGGCAGGAGTGGTTAGGAGACGGATGGGCGTTCCCTCTGATTTCTCCCCCCGCCCCACCCCCGATGAAGATGTAGCACATCGAGGCTGAGTTTTATTCTGGAACCTGGAGTGAACCATGTAGATTAACATTGCCTTAAATGGAAGTGCATGGGGTGGTAGTGCACAGTCTTCCAGGATGATGATGTAATCTCCAAGTACAGAACACTTGTTGCTAGACAAGGATTTAGCAGTTTCTCAATATTGGCCAGACTTTCCTTACATAGCAAGTATCACCCGCAGGTGTGTGTTCCTTCAAGGAATGGAGGGGACAAAGAAATGTCCCAAAGGTATGCTGCCTCCACTAGTACTTGTCTGGCTCCCTCACTTCCCTTAAATCTTATATTCTTAACTGAGCAGATTGAGAACTTAATATGTGTTGCTTCTTCTCACCAATCCATAGCCCAGCTTAATTGTTGCAGCAATTGTCCAGAGAGTAAGATTGTAGAATGACTTCAATTGTCCTTTTTTGGCCAACCACAAAATCCTGGGTTGGGCATGTCAGTGAGAAGCAGACAGTGAAGCCAGTATTTGCTGGAAAGGTATGATCCAGAGAACTGGACAAGTCAGTTGAGGCAATGCAAATATTCAAGGATTGTATAAAATATTTTTAAAATATGCACTAATTTGTCTTAAATATGAGAAGTTGCTGGAGATTTCTAAAGATAAAAAAAATTAAATTCTGGGGTAACTGGATCGCTCAGTTGGTTAAGCGTCTGCCTTCGGCTCAGGTCATGATCCCAGGGCCCTGGGATCGAGCCCCGCATCGGGCTCCCTGCTCAGCGGAGAGTCTGCTTCTCCCTCTCCCACTCGCCCTGCTTGTGTTCCTTCTCTTGCTGTCTCTCTCTCTGTCAAATAAATAAATAAAAATCTTTAAAAAAATTTAAATTCTAATATAATGAAACCACAATTAGGTTTGTATCACATATTAATGAAAAGGCTTTAAAATAATTATATTTTTACTTTACCCTCCATGATTATTCATATGAAAAATGACATTAATAAAAAGCTGCTGGGAAAGAGACTGAACTGCCCTTAAATGAACGTACAGTTAGAAAGCAGACTTGGAGTTCAAGTAGAGGATCATTTTTACCCGGAAATGAGTAGGCTAATTGAATTGCTGTCTGGGTGATCAAGGAAAAACTAGGATGTGTGTCACGTAGAGTATTGTCACTTTTCCTGTTGATCTGCTCTGCCAATATATCAGAGCAAATACCTTTACCAGCATGAAACAGAAATCTAGGGAAATTCAGTGTCTCGTGTTATCGACTCATTTCTCTCCTTCAGCCATAGAGGCTGATCACTGTGGAAGGCAGAGAGAAAAATGGGGTAGGGCCCCTTGCTGGCTTATGATGGCCCAGCTGCTTTCTGGGCTGCTCATTTTGCTGAAGCACGATCAGAAGAGCCTCTATTTTTTCTCACTTTCCAAGTGGCAATTGGGAAATATTTTCTATTTTGTCCAACATCACAAATGGCAAGCACATCATTAGTGAGGAAATATCAAATGAGGCCTGCGGTCAGTGGTATCTTTCAGAGTCTCTGAATTTTGCGTGCAAATAAAGGGTTCAAATGTCTCTTTCAGTTAAAAAAGTGTATAACTACCATAGATGATTTTCATAGATAATTTTAAGAATTATCCATGGAACTTAAAAAAAAAAAAAGGGAGGGACTTCTAAGTTTCATCAGAGACCACTAGAGCAGAATTTCCAAGGTGGAGCCCAAGCAGGGTTCTCTAGATCCTTCCCACTCTACATGTGGAGTCTGGACCAGCAGCAGTGGTATCACCCGAGTGCTTGTTAAAAAGGCAGAACTTTGAGCCTCACTGGTGCCAAGCCGAATCAGAATCTAAATTTTAACAAGATCCTCAGATGATTCATCTCAACATTAAAGTTTGAGAAGCGTTGCTCTGGGTGGTTTTGAATTTCATCATTGGCCAAGTAACACAGACTGAAAAAGAACATTGTTTCCATATGAATACAAATCAAATATAAATCACGTTGGTTTTTTTTTTAAACTTCTGGTATAACAATGCCCCGGCCAGAATGATGTTAAAATCTAGAAGGATTGGGGTTATTAGATAATATGTAGATGGAGAAAACAAATTAATGGCTTAAATCTTGAAAACAAGAAATGTTAAAAAAAAATACAACAAAGACCAAGGCTCAACTTGAGAATGATTCCCCCAAAGTTTCTGCAAGTGACAATACCTTTGGCATGTTGGAGAGTGCAATGTGTCCACTTTCTCTTCTTATCTTGATGGAAAAGTTGGCTTTAAACAACGGTTCATCAAAGCAAGGGAAAGCCATCCGGGCTTCAGTTGGCTCAAAATCCGTTACTGCAACTATTCTGTGAAATGAAGAAACCACCGGCCAGAATTTTACAAGTGAAATCAAGAAAAGAAATGAACTATACCTTCAGAACACAGCTTATCAAACCTGAGGTGATATATTTGACTTCTCGAACTTCTCAAACTATAATCTTAGTGAATCTAGGATGTCTTTTTAAATAAAACAGGGGTAAAATTTTGTTTAGTACCTGCCAATCATGAATAATGCACAGTGCTGGGCACTCTGCTTCTATGATTTCTTTCATACTTATAGTAGGCAAGGATATTGAGACTCAGAAAATCTGAGTAACCTTACCAGGTTCCTTAGCTACTAAATGAGATAGGTATGTCCAGTCAATTTGATGCCAGAACTGACTCGGATATTAGTAGTTAAGTACCATCTCTCAGGAGGAGGCTTCAGTCGGATATTTGAATACTTGTGAATGTGAGTCATCTCTTAGGTTGTGTTCTCAGAAAGCAGACCCTACTTTATTAAAAACATGCCTCCAGGAGATATTAGGAGGTAGGGAAAGAGTGAAAGGAGCAGGGTGGGATAGAAGAAAAAGCCAGGTTGGATCCAGCTTCAGTCTGACCTCTGGGGAGTTCTGGAATGGAAATTGCACCTTTAAGTGATCCCCGGAGCTAGGATTTCAAATTTTGTGCCCCCTGGGGGACCTAACTCCCAGGAACTTCTAGCTTTCTCTGCTTGCCAGCAAAGTAGCTCCAGTCCTGAGACTATAATAGGTACATAGATATTCTGACAAATCTCTACACCCCATCACCTTGATAATGCCTGAAATTGTATAATTACAGATTTATTCTTTGGACTTAAAGCTTCAATTAAGAAACAAACCTGGAGTGCAGACTTTTATTGGAGAAGGAGGGGAGAATAAAAAATCTCTAGAGTCAGATAAAGGGTGAGAAGGGCCAGGAGAGAAAAAAGAGGGGCTGTCAGGTAATTATGTCAATTTACTTTGTTTTTATAATATAGATTGGAAAATGAAGCTGGGGATTGGAATGATTTGATTTGCTTGGAACTTCAGGCTTTATTTGGATTTGGTAGCAGCTACTACAAGTATAAAGGAATTCCACATACCTGGAATAATTTTTCACAAATGTGAAATTTTGTTTATAGTAAGTCTACAGTAGGAAAGCAAAAAGTTTAATATTTTTTTCTGCTACTTGCGCAATTAATTTTCGCTCTGCATGTAAAGTAGTGACTTCTTGCTTCTCAAAGAACTATTGTTGACTGGATTATTTTTATATTTTAGGTTGTGTGTGTGTGTGTGTGTGTGTGTGTGTGTGTGTGTGTTTGAGAGAGAGAGAGGGAGGAAGAGAAAGAAAGAGATCCATGAGTCTATTGACACTGTGCTGCAAATCATCCTATGTGTTAGATCTACTATGTAACTGAGGATGAAGAGAACGATTTAATCACAAGAAGAGTCAGAAATAGCCTGAAGTTAGTTATGGGAGACGTGTTGAAAAGTCCTCCAGCTTTACTCAAAGAAAAAATCTCCCTCTCCAGTTTCCCACATCTCCCAAAATTATATCCTTAAGAAGTATTTCCTTGCGGTGGAGTCTTTGTCACTTGAGAAAATGAAAAAAAGCCATAACTGGTCACATGTTCTTAGTGAGAAGTTGATGATAAATTCCCTATCTAGTACTCTGCTGGCTGAGAACAGACCCATAAGAATTGAGGCTGCAATGAGAGAAGTGTCCCAAGGGGAGGTGCAAAGACATGGGCTTGGGGAAGTGCTCTCCTACAGACCACTGGGGACTGGGGGCAGGGGGCACCTGAGTCCTCAGAGGGTAGTGAGATCACCTAAGGTGGGAAAGAAGAGATACGTAGCAGACATTGCTTAAGTCACCTACTCATTCCCCTTCTTCAATTCCAGTGGAATCCTGATTTTACTCAAGAAGACAATGTGTCCAGATAAAAGAATCACCTCTCAGAGTCCCTTGCAACTCATTCTGGCCTGACTGAATTCATTGGGTGGGAAAACTTTGTAAAACCCTCAGCTGGAATGTTTCTTTTTACCTTTTTCTCTCCCCTCACTTCCCCCTTCTTCCTGCCTCCAATGTGAACTTGATGCCTAGGGGTGCAGAAATCATTTTGTATTAGGAGGAAACCCATATGCCAAGGGTGCTGAGCAGAAAGATAGAAGCGGCCTGGGTCCTGGATAGCACTGAAGAGTGCTGTAGCAAACCTGGCCTGTCCTGTTTCTAGACTTCTTGTTGCATGAGAAAATAGTGGCCCCCTCATGTGGTTAGACCATTGTACCTAGGTTTCTCTGACAGTTGAGTGTCACAGATCAAAAGTGGGAAAGCACTGAAACCCTCCCAGATGGACCCTGGCCCTGGACAACCGAAGCATCCACTCTATGAAGAATCACTGATTCCTCGCTTTCTCTAATTTTTCACATATCTGTCAGAAAATTCTGTCTGTTTTACCCTCCAAAACAAATGCCACGTTCAGTCACTTCACTCCATAAGCACTGCCACTAGCCTGGCCCAAGCCACCCTCATTTCTTGCCCGCACCACTGCAATGACCTCCTAAGTGGTCATTGATAGGGAATTTATCATCAACGTCTCACTAACAACATGTGACTGTCCTCTGTGTCCTCCTCTCTGTAACGTACTCACAACATACACTCGAGCTTTATGGAGCATACATCAGATCAGAACCTCCTGATGAATTCCCACTGCACTGGAGGAAAAGCCTAAACTCCGTACAAGAGGCTCAAAGTCTTTGCCTGATCTGACCGTTTTCTACGCTACTTACCTCCTTTGTCACTGTCCTCAAGCCATGCTAGTCAGTCAGCCCAACCTCAGAACCCTCGCACTTGCTCTTCCCTTGTCTGGAGATACTCTATCCAAAGATGTCCTCATGATTTTCTCCTTTTTTCAAATAATATTATTTTCAGTTTAAATGCATCTCCTTGGCAAGGACTCTCCTGACCACTTAGATCAATGAGTTCCAATCCCCAGCTACACTTTCTTTCTACTTCAGCACCTCATTTTATTTCCTTCATAGCGTTTATCATTTACCTTGTCCATTCAATTTATTTTCTTGACCTGGTTGTCTCTTCCCACATATCTTACCGCCGTACATTCAATGCCTAGAACAGTGCCTGGCACTTAGCAAGTGCTCAATAAATGGGAGCTCATTAAATTGATCATATTTCTCAATTCTCCAAACAGACTTGTTCCCACCTCCTGGATTTGAGTCATGCTGTTTCTTGGGTAATGTATACATACTTTCACTTCCTTTCTCTCAACCCAAATCTTACTTGCATTTCCTTCTGGTCTCAGATCAAGACTCACCTCCTTTGAGAAGTCTTCTGTATCTCAGCTTTCTGTGTCATGACCATCCTTTCCCCTAGCACAACAACATACCTGTCTCAACACAGTCACATGCTGCTCTCTTCTCCTAGTCATTCTCCCTCTAGTTGTTTATGCCTCAGCATTCTGTGTTCTCATCTTGACTGAAATTTCCTTAAGAAATAGCAGAGCTTCTCCTTCTAAGTTTCCATGGTTTATTGAGCTTTTCATAAATGACTGTTGAAATGTGCTCCTGGCAAAGAGATGTAACCCATAAAGAAAGTATCACAAAAGACTAAACAGCTAGAGCGATGTCTTACCTTGTTTTACCACCACGAGTTCTGTATGTGCTTTTATAAAACCCTTCAAAACCATTGGCTAACTTGGCCTGGAAGTTGATAGCCACAGAGTATCTCAAATCAGCCATTAGTTTCTCTGGAACCAACAGTGCAATTTGTTGATGAGCAGGGTAACTCAAAACATTCAGCTTTTTTCCTGGTTTCCTGTATCTCAAATCTTCCTCTGATTGAAGGATGACATTCATGACTTCAAGGTCTTTGCTGTGCAAAATGATATATTGAGTGGCATCTCTAACCAAGACTTCAATCTTCTCAGAACCAACGAAGTCCAACGAGGTGAGATTTGGATGGACCAAAAGGTCATAGTGGAGGGGAATTACCATGGTGGGGAGCCTTAGCTTGTTCCAAGGAAATGGTTCCCCATTGGTGGCTACAGGGAAAGCCCCAGGGTCCTTATTGAATGGATCAGTAGATGACATTGAAAGTTGAGAACAAATGCACATTTTGGGCATGATGGTTGAGCAGTAAAATCCCATGTAAATATTAAATAGCAGTTTTCTGCATGGATTAGCCATTGCAGAAGAATGGATACTAAATCTATTCTCCAGAAGACAAATTAATATCCAGGCTAAGTCTCATAATTCTCTACAGCACTGTACCAGCTCCAGTTACATCACACAGGTTCTGAATGATATATTTCGATAAGTGGATTTGATCTAGAAGGAAAAAAAAACATTCGTAGCATGTAGAAAAAGAATTCAATTAATAAATCTTTAAAAAATAAAAGTATATATGTGAATGGAGAAAACCTGCTTTCATAGAATCAAGCCAAATAACCACACAATAAAATGGAAATTGAGCTATCATTTGGTTATTACAAAAAAATCCTGTAGAGGCCAAATGAAAGGACTCTGCCTTAAAATTGCACGTATAGAATTCCCTCTGCATTCCTATGCAATGAACATCAGGCAGGTATGTAAATTCATTGCATGTTAAATGTTTTTAACATTTGGCTACATCATTCTGACTGTATCCTGGACACCCGAAAATAAGCTGCACAGGTGGTTTCTATTTTGTTTTGAGTCACAAAGAAACTATATTCTTTGGATACCAGGTTTAATTATTAATGGCATTGAACTTCACCTCTTTCAAGGAATAACATCATCTGAATGGTTTCATTCTATGGCTGTTGGTGGAAAGGATGCTGGTCAAGGTATATTTCCAATATACCAAAGCTATAGAAATAAAATTGAGTTTATAATATTCTTAATGAGAATATTTAAAAAATTGTTTTGGTGTTCTTCATCTTAGGCTACCTTTGAAAATGCAATTAAATCAAACTGAATTTACTGCCTCTAAATAGAACTAAGATGATTTTTTTCTTATTACAAGGGTAAAATTACAAAATATAAAGTTAGGACAAACAATACCATTAGTTTAGGTGATTCAACTCTGACTCTCACCCTGCCACCTGCCTCTACTTACCTCCTCCCAGCTCCAACTCAGCCCATGAATGGTTTCCTTTCTTTTTTTTTCATTAGCAAGCTCTTTAGAATTAATTATCCCAACAATTACTTTAATTTTCCAATTTGTAATATTACTGCAGACAAGCAGGTATTGTTAAAGGAACAAGAAGAAGAATGGTAAAATAAGACATTTCAAAGCCAAGATAAGGAAACAACTTAAGGGTCCATCAATGGATGAACAAATAAAGGTGATGTGGTATATATACCTGCAATGGGATGTTATTCGGCCATGAGATAGAAGGAAATCCTGCCATTTGCAATAACATGGGTGGAACTTGAGGACATCATGCTAAGTGAAATAAGTCAGACAGAGAGAGACAAATAAATATTATATATCATATATGTGTGAAATCTAAAAAAGCTGAACTCAGAGAAACACAGTGGAGTGGCAGTTACCAGGAGTTGTGCAGTGGGGGAAATGGGTACAAACTTCCAATTAGAAGATTTAACAAGTTCTAGGGATCTAATTACAGATGCATGGTGATTACAGATAATCATACTGTATCTTGCACTTGAATGTTGAATAGATTCTCAATGTCCTCACAAAAGAGTAGATTTGTAACTTTCTCACCACAAAAAAGAAGTGGTAATTATGAAATGGGATGGAGGTGTTAGCTAATGCTATGGAGGTAGTCATTTTGCAATATATAAATGTATCAAATCAAGGTGTTGTACACTTTACCTTTTTTTTAAAGATTTTATTTATTTATTTATTTATTTATTTATTTATTTATTTGACCGAGACATAGAGAGCAAAAGCAGGAGGAACAGCAGAGGGAGAGGGAGAAGCAGGCTCCCCGCTGAGTGTGGAGCCTAATGCAGAGCTCCATCCTTGGACCCTGAGATCATGACCTGAGCCAAAGGCAGATGCTTAACTGACTGAGCCACCCAGGTGCCCAAGGTGTTGTACCCTTTAAATTTACACAGTTACAATGTCAGTTATATCTCAATAAACCTGGGGAAGATTTTATTAATTAAAAAAATAATGACACTTCTATCTTTTTCAGATAAGCATTAAATTATGGCTGGGGCGCCTGGGTGGTTCAGCCTGTTGAGTGTCTAACTCTTGGTTTCAGCTCAGGTCATGATCTCGGGGTCTTGAGATTGAGTCCCACATCAGGCTCCACGCTCAGTGGAGGTCTGCTGGAGATTCTCTCTTCCTCTTCCTCTGCCTCTCCTCCTGGGTGCTCTTTCTCTCTTCTCTCTCTCTCAAATAAATAAATCTGAAAAAAATTTATGGCTACCAAATCTCAGTGTTCCAAGAAACTGTGACACACAAAACCGTAATTGGTCTATTTGCTTAAATTTCTTGAATGTTTGAAAAATGAAAATGTTTGAAAAATTGCTTATTTGATAGCTGATAGGCTTGGGAATCAGAGTGCTTGGATTCTAATACTAGTTCCAGCATACTTACCGAAATGACTTTGGGCAAATTTTCTTATTTTTTGGACAAAAGTTTCCTCATCTTATAAAATAGTGTACTAATCATACCATCCTCAATTTAGGAAGATTAAATGAGGGGCGCCTGGGTGGCTCAGTCAGTTAAACGTCTGTCTTTGGCTCAGGTCATGATCTCAGGGTTCTGGGATCCAGCTCTGCATCGGGCTCCCTGCTCAGCGGGGAGTCTGCTTCTCCCACTGCCTCTGTGCTCTCTCTCTCTCTCTCTCAAATAAATGGATAAAATCTTTTAAAAAAAGAGAAAGAATTCATGTGAAGAATTTGGCATAGCACCACAATTAGCATATACAAAGCACATAAAAGCATATACAAAGCACATAATGTTAAATATTAAATTATTATTGTGATTATTATTACTTGAATTTTCTGGCATAGATTAAGGATTATTTCTGTCCCCACTTGTAGCAGACACACTCCAAGAAAGCTGTATTTTACTGGTAAGACTGAAGAGAAATGTCTTGTTATTTATTCATATTCATATAGACTTTACCTTTAGATCTAGTAAGGACTTGAAAGGCCAGTATGTCTTTGGTGTCCTGATAAAGAAACTGAGGGGAAGTGATTTTCCCAAAATCACATGGCAAGTTTCAAGCAAAATTGGGACGAAAATACAGCCCTTGACCCTTAGTCTAGGGGACTTTCCTTTATATTCAATAGCACGTCAGTGAACAAATCCTGGGATCCAAGATGGGCAGCAAATGTTTGGTAAAGGCTAAAAGATATCCGGAAGAGACTGAGTCAGTAAAGCAGAAGGGTTCTTAAGTCAAGTCCCAACTTTAACCTCACATACATTCCGAGGCAGCAGTGCAAGATTCACCCCCTTTCCCCAGAGCCTCGCCTTACATGACAAGATCTCCTCACTATAGCAGTTTTATACCTTAAGTTCCCAGAATTATTCTCACTGGTAAGTTCTGAGTTTTAAGAAAAATAGAAGAGAAATGTTGATGTGTTACCTTAATCCACGCTGTTGCAGATTTGAATGAAGGGGAATTTACTTTTGATTTCACTTTCTGTTCCTATAAGACCCGGAACTTGGCATACTTACTGATTACAGCACTGGCTGGTTCATTATAGTATAGACGAATGGTGCTTAGGACAAGAGCTTTAGCCCAAAAAGCACAAGACTCACCCCTGCTTCAAGCCCTCCTCCATCATCTGTGACTGGACCATATAATTGTTTTTGATTCTGTCCCTCTCCAGCTTGTTACGCAGTCCTTTTGATTCTGCACTTTCAATCTCTTTCTATCCAAATTTTAAAAAATTCCCACAGTCATTAAAGTAGTCTAGGTCCTCTGTACTCCTCACAATGGCCTTCAAGTAAGTCTCCGTGGCTCCTCAAGGCCAGGTCCGGCAGTTTACTGGTCTGATGCCAGGCAGCAGATTCATCCTTTACGCTACTGCTTGATCATACCACTCCCAGCTTCAAACCTTACCGTGGTTTCCTCCTGTTTACACAGAGACGCTGGTCCCCATGTGGAGACCATGGGGGGCCAACTGGCAGCCTATGCGCCACAGGGACTCTCTCATGCTCTGCCTGGTTGTTTAGATCCTGGTGCATTAAAGGGCAATGCACCCACACAAGTGTTATTCTCAAGGGAAACATACCAAGCTTGATTCTTACTGTCTGACAGACCTTCCTCATATTCTGGTATTCATGCTTCGTCCTGCTGTGCATTGGGGTTTGCAACCTGTGCTTTGCCTCAACATTCAAGTGCTGCCATGATTAGATCCTAGTTAACTCTCAAGCCTTAATTTTTTTTTCTCTTGCGGTATTTTTACATGTCAACCTAGATAAATGATTTGATAAAGCAGAGGAGCAAATGTCCAGGAGGTAGCCTCCCCCGAGGGCTAGAGGCACAGGGTTGAATGGGGACCCTCAGGGTGGTGTTTCGTGTAGTTAGAGGGGCACCATGGGGTGGGGAGGTTGGCTGGAAACAGATGGGGGGGAAAGGGACAGAGAAGAGGAGGCACCGCTGGCCGACCCTTGGGTATCTAATTCTGCAGCAGGGGAAGAAAGGGGCAAAGGATGTAGAGGAAACTGGGGGTATTTTGGTGACATTCCCTGTCACAGGTCTCAGCTCAGTGTGTGTGTGTGTGTGTGTTCTCAGAACTCTGCCCTGCCCACGAGAACAGAAGCAATGAGGGAGAAGGAGAAAACAGAGTTCTGGGATTGGGCTGCAGAATCCTAGAAGACAAAGTTGGGGAAGGTCCAGGTGACTTCACAGCTTATTACTTAGAACTGTTTCTCACCAAAAAGGGTTTCTAATTTTTTTTTTCCTGATAACAGAATAAGCTTTGGGATGTTTGTGGCTCAGGATATTCACATATCTCACTCTTTCACTTTGCTATGGAAATTCTGTGTCCTAAGATGGCCAACCAAGCCAGGGAGAGAGTCCCAGTCCTTGCCCCCGGGGCTCTTCTGGGTTCTTCTCCCTGCCCCGCTTTGCGCATGCGCCAAAAGTGCCAAGTATGCGGAAGGAGAAGTGTATGAATTGCCCCCTTTGTGCTCAGAGCTCAGACCTTTGGAGACCACTCTCCTCTGAGCCTGCTGGCAGTAAATAAACCTCCTATCCTCCATGATCTCCAGGTGCCGCTTGGTTCTTCCAATGGGCGATCCAGTTCAGGTTCCATAACAAATTCACCCTGGGTTTCTGAACTGTCCCTCGCTCAGTCTCTCCTTGCTGGCTCTCTCTAAAACAGGAGCACTTCTGGGGCGCCTGGGTGGCTCAATCTGTTAAGCTCAGCTCAGCTCATGATCTCAGGGTCCTAGGATCTAGCCCCGTGTCTGGCACCCCACTCAATGAGGAGTCTGCTTGTCCCTCTCCCTTTACCCCTCCCCCTGCTCGTGCTCTCTCTCTAACAAATAAATAAAATCTTTAAAAAATAAAATAAAATAAAAACAGGAACACTCCTACCTGAATCCACCCTTGACTGCCACCACCCAGTGTCTTACCACCTCAGCCTGCTTAATTGTTTCCTTCTTAGCATTTGTCAACTTCTGATATTATATTGTTGTATTGATGTATTTGTTTGTTTCATCTGTCTCTCCACTAGAACATAAGCTTCTTGCAGGCAGGGAGTGTGGCTACTTCGCTCACTCCCGAATGCCGAGCCTAGAGCAGAGCCTGGCCTCTCAGTTCATACCTGCTGACTGAGTGAATGTATTTGCAGTATTTTCCGGTTTTTTTCTTTTTTCTTTTCATAGTGCCCTGTACTCGCTCCAGGCTTCAGGCAGAACTTTGCCCTGATGGATGTGCCCAGCATGTCCCCATCTTCCTGAAGATGCATTCTATGTGCGAGACATCTCTCTCAGTGTCCCCTGTGTAAACCTACTTGTCACAAGGCACATGCCACCTTGGAAGTGACATAGAGGCTCCTTTCCAGTCCCTAACTATAGGCATTTGTTCAGTTAGTACTACTGACCCTTACCTTCTGCTCACAGGTTTGTGCTTCCTGTTCCTCCTTAAACCATCACCTCCTGAAGGCCAGGGGCCAAACACCATGCCTCCACCTCTTCCCAGTACCTCACGGGGTGCGTGTGCTTCATAGACACTCAACCAATGGGTGACAATGAAGAGTGAAAATTAATTTTCCCAAGAGCTGAAACTTACTTGCAAAAATGTTCAGATTTTTACTAATTTTTATTTTTTTTAAAGATTTTATTTATTTGAGAGTGAGAGAGAGTGTGAGAAACAGCATGAGAGGGGAGAGGGTCAGAGGGAGAAGCAGGCTCCCTGCTGAGTCCCTGAGGCAGGACTCCATCCCACAACTCTGGGATCATGACCTGAGCCAAAGGCAGTCGCTTAGCCAACTGAGCCACCCAGGAGCTCGAGATTTTTACTAATTTTTAAATGGAGAAATTTCTCAAATGTATTATAGATGTTTCCGTCCCCTTAGGGTGTTCTCGACAGATTGGAACTTTAATGACTCAAGTTTTGTTTTGTTTTGTTTTGTTTTTTAATTACAAACTGGACCTAGAATTAAGAGAATTGAACATGCCATCTTCTTAAAATAAGTCACTTCCTTATGTCCAAATTAGAGACAGTAATACTTTTCTTAATTGTTACAGAGGGTTATTGTCAATGTCAGAATCAATTTGAGAGTGAAAATCAGTTTATAAATGTTTTATACTTTAAAGTTGTTTACATGCATACTACCTTGATAATAATAATCAGTGATTATGTTATGTTGTAATAAAATGCCGCCCTTGAGGCCAATGACATGTAATAAATAACCCGGTGTTGCTATATCTTTTTGAGTTCTTGTGGGTACTCTACAAAGTTTATTTCAGTTCCTCCATTATTATCAGATTTTTATTTACTTCCTATTGTTACCTTCAACTATCCCCAACCTCCACCCTAGACCTGTTTCAAGATTGTTCCTTCTAGAGTGCTACAAGCTAGGGGGCGCCTGGGTGGCTCAGTGGGTTAAGTGGCTGCTTTGGGCTCAGGTCATGATCCCAGGGTCTTGGGATCCAGTCCTGCCTCAGGCTCCCCGCTCAGTGGGGAGACTGCTTCTCCCTCTGCCCCTCCCCCTGCTCGCGTGCGCGCACACTCTCTCACAAATAAAAGTGCTACACGCTGAAAAATAAACAAATAAAGCTAGTTGGACATAATTATTTCCTAATGCTGTGTTGTAGGTGGTGAGATTTTGGAATAAACGAACTGATAAATAGCCACCGGACAGATGACACGTTACTGAATCTCCTTCTCCCTGTTTTGCTAGCGTGGCTGTTGAAATCTCTCCCCTTCACATAGGTACATCTTGACCTTTGTCAGTGCCTGATGCTATCACTCTGCATACCCAGCCAGCTGACACTTTTGAAAACCACTTCCTCTTCTCCACCTTCCATCTCTTTTCAAAAGGATCTCTAAAAATCTGTTGAGATCTCTAAAATTCTTCACAGAATGATTGCTATGCCTCTGTTTATTTTCAAATAAATAGAGGCAGAATCTATAAAATGGTTTTATTAAAAAAAGAAAGCTTCTGATAGTACAAAGACCCAGGGCCTATGCAAAATATGGAGAGAGGGGGTGGGGACACGGAATTCACCTAGTAAACACATTCTGTAGCTTCTTTTAAAACTCCCCGAGTTTCAACAGAAAACGGGGAAAGTGTAATGTCAGAATTTTAAACCAGCAACAGACAGGAAGATGGTTTTTCAAAAACTGGTATCTTTAGTATGCCTTCCACAATATTTATTAAAAACAAAAACAGAAGAATGCAACAATAAAAATCTTACACTGCTAAAGGAGAACAGAATATTAAGCAGAGCTGACATCAGACAACTGAAATTGTACCACATTTAAAATTTTTATTTAATAGCCAAATGAAAAATTCTGGCGCTTCTGTCATTTTCTGAATATTACCTAAATAACTGATGACACATTTTCAAACAGGAAAATGGCTGCAAAAGAAACCAGAGTGGTTCTGAGCTTCTTAAATACTTTATTTCAAAAGGAAATTTTAATGCTTCCAAATGATTAAACCACCTAATTAAACCAAAACACATTTCTTGGCTTCCTACTATTTAAGGATAGAGCTTAAATGTCCATAAGAACTTCTACTCTGGCCAAGATAGAGTTGGGACTGGGATTTATCCTCTCACTTGAGACAACCAAAAAATGGACACAGGACAGTTTGAGAGACAAAGAATATCAGGCAACTGGAAGCAGCAGCGATGATACCAGAAGAGAAGGAAACAAATGAGGTCAGCCCTGCGATTGTCCCAGTTCACTGCCTTGAGGGATTCCATGCACCTGTGCCGGGAGGGACACCACAGGCAAAGCCCAGCAGACATTTTCTGTTGAGGAGACGCAGCTGAGATTCTGGGAAAGCAAGGAAACTTGAGTTCATAGGAAAAGTACTGAGAGGACAGAGCTACGAAAGAGAGAGAGAGAGAGAGAGAGAACGTGCTGTGGAGATCTGCCGAAGGTTCCGCTTGAATATTCAGCACATGCATGTGCGGAAAATGCATAAGCCAGAGACAGAAGCACTGGCAAGGATTAGAGGTAATGGTACCTGGCTCCCACACGCAGGCAGAAACAACCCCTGCATCCACCAGTCCGACTGGAAAACCTCAAGATCAACACGCCAACAAGTAGAGTACCCAGAGGGGTCTTGCCTCAGTGGGAAGGAGCAACGGCCCTACAGAAAGCATGGCTTCAGCCCTGTCTCCCAAATCTTAAAAGCAAGATCCAAAAGGATCAAATTGTTTTCAAGTAACTTAACTGTGTCCCAGCACAAAGCTCAAGAAAATTTTAGTAATTAAAAAAATCACCACCCAACCGGTGAAAAAGGTGAGTAGTGATTTTTTTTTTTTAATAAGCTGTTTTTTTCAGTCATTGCAGTAAGAGGCAATGTACACCATGGAGACAGGTGGACATCTCAGAAGGAAGATGCTGGGAGGAACTTCTTAGAGGACGTGTCAGGTGATTGAGAAGGGCTTCAGGAAGCAGGGCCTTGTCTTGGTTCAAATGATCTCAGGAGTGGGAGTAATTCTATAACAGGGTGTCTTAATAAGGATGGAAGAGTAGACTAAGGCTGTAATCTGTAAAGAGACACCGGTCACTCCTGTTGGTTAGGATATGGAGGTGTCATTTTTGGTCATTTTGTGCCGATGACTATGTTCACATTTTGCCTGTGTTCAGACATGATTATGAAGTCAGCCTTTTTTGGTCTTCGTCCATCATAACCATAGAGTGGTTTTGTCTGATGCCACTCTGTGAAATTGTTTGTGTTCAACAACAGGTCAACACAGAGGCCTGGCTGTGGGTACCAGGTCAGCTCTTGGGTGGCAGGGACTGCTTTGCTCTTTCTCATTATGCTCAGCTGGTCTCGGACTCAGATTTTTGCCTCCCTTGGTCCTGTGAGGCTGTCAAAAGCTTAGCTCAGCCTCTGTTTCTTTTTTCCTCCCCTGCTGCAAAAGAATCCTTAAATGCCTCTTGGATTTCCACCCTCTCTAGACTCTTGCCTCAGTAACTCTTAATCTTTGATGCTTTAAAGATGTTTTCATATTTTGTCAGTGTTTATAGTTGTCTTCACTGCGAGTGCAGGTCCAATTACATAGTGTGCCATTATCGTGTTTAGAAGGACCCTCTCTTCTGCCCTAGTTCCCCCCACCCCAAAGACTTCCCTAAGCCTCAGAAAGGGTCTTACTAGAGCTTTTGCCTGGACCCCATCCTCATTTAAGAACTGTTTCAATCCAGCTAGATATCTGAACACCTTACAGTAGTTCCACAAAGCTGATGGTCAGACGATTGAGTAGTTTTCACTCCACTTGTGTTTAGTCCTCTCTAATGCAACACACATCATGCCCTTCAGCTTTCTCCCTGAACAATCCAGAGTACTATCTGATCATGTTCTTTATATACAAATGTAGCCACTAACAAGCCCCAACCCCAACTCCTTTTTCCTCCTCTGTTGCTCTTCCTGTGACCCTCCCCCCTTTTTTAAGATTTATTTATTTTAGAGAGAGAGAGTGAGAGCGAGTGGGGGAGGGGCAGAGGGAGAGAATCTCAAGCAGATTCCCCGCCAAGTATGGAGCCCCACACGGGGTTCAATCTCACGACCCTGAGATTATACCTGAGCTGAAATCAAGTGTCGGACACTTAACAGACTGCGCCACCAGGTGCCCCATAGTGACTCTCTTCTATGAAAATTCTGTACCCACCTGTTACCCTCTAATAAATCTGTACACTAAGTAAAAGTGGGTGGGCTCAGGGTTATACTTCTGAAAATATGTTTAGTAAGCTAATTCCCAATTTTTATTTAAGAGGAAATTAGAGGCTTTTTCTCTCCACTGATGTCCTATGTTGGTACCTCCCTCAAGCCAAAAACTGGTACCAAACAAGTCAGTGTGCAGTAGGAGATGATGGGAATATTTTTAAAATAAAGTCACCAACTAGGGCGCCTGGGTGGCTCAGTTGGTTAAGCGACTGCCTTCGGCTCAGGTCATGATCCTGGAGTCCCGGGATCGAGTCCCGCATCGGGCTCCCTGCTCAGCAGGGAGTCTGCTTCTCCCTCTGACCCTCTTCCCTCTCGTGCTCTCTCTCTCTCATTCTTTCTTTCTCAAATAAATAAATAAAATCTTTAAAAAAAATAAAGTCACCAACTAAAGAAGCCATGGATTATAGTTTTAAGGGCATTTATGTGCACTTTAACACTTAGCTCTCTGAATTTTATTGAAATTATCAAAATAGACTGGTCACCTTATCCTCAAAGCAAGACAACCTTGAGTAACCCTAGGATTTTCAATTCTACATCAATGTCATCTAGTAGCCAAACAACAAACTCTCTTGAGAGAAGAGAACAGAAGCAGTGGTAGCCTCATCTAGTGGTGACATGTGTAACTGCAGAGAATCATTTGTCCTTGCGCTTACCCTTTATGCAGACATACATCCTGTGACAAATTACACAATCCAAAAAGCAATTAGACCCATTTATCTAATGCACAAACCAGACCTAAGAGAATCAGATTTATAGATAGGATTGGATTTCTGATAAGTTGAGGACTAGGGGTCAAAACTCATAGGATTCCAATAAATCAAATTTGGATACTTGAATATGCTTTGGAGGTATAGCCTTCGTTCTATCAGTGAGAACATTAGCAATGGAGTAGCTGGGCCTCCCTCTATACCTGTACTGGTTGGGTGCTTTAAGGTTAGTTACACTTTTTAAATAGAAAACTTTCTACAAGATGCAGATCTTGAGGGCTTTTCCTCTGTCCCTAAGAATATTCAGAAGCCTTTTCCATTATTTGGATAAGTATTTCACTCGTATAAAAGATAAAAGGAGGATCAAGGAGGCCGCATATCAGTTGAAGGGGAAGGAATGCAGCTGTTTTGTCAGGGACCAGATCCTCACGGAGCCAGTGGTATAATTCACACCTGTTAATTATTGACTAAAAGACCACAGACAGAGGGTGCCTGGGTGGCTCAGTCGATTAAGGGTCTGACCTCTGCTCAGGTCATGATCCCAGGGTCCTGGGATCGAGCCCTGCATTCGGCGCCCTGCTCAGCTGGGAGTCCGCTTCTCCCTCTGACCCTCTCCCCTGTTCGTGAACGCACGCTCTCTCTCTCTCTCAAAAATAAATAAATAAAACCTTAAAAAAAGAGAGAAAAGACCATAGAAAGAGTTCCAGAAAAAGAGCACAGAAGGTAAACTAAAATAAAATATTAGCTTTAATCCGGGATTTGTTCTTTTTTTTTCCTAGAGGGAAATATATTTTTTATTTTTACCTCCAAAGTACATTTTTTGTCATTAAAAATATTTTGCCAAAGAAAAGATACTTCAGTTTTCTCCTCCGTTTCCTTCTCCCTTTTTTCTTAATTGGGCAACCAGGTTTATCAAATGGACACAAGTCAATGAGAGTTGAAATAAGAGTTCCCCTCCTGCTCTTGCTCTTCATTTTTCGACCTCCTGCATTTTTCTGGTCTTTTCTAGGACCAGTGGGGGAGGTAGGCAACTGGAAGAAAAGAGACAAAATCCTTTTATTTCTCTGGTACTGCCCATCCAGCGTTCTCTTGGTCATTGATGTTTTCTATGTGACATGCTTATATGTTTCTCTCTTGTGGATTTTTTCTTAATGTTTTTACCTCTCTGCTCAATTCCCAAGTATCTTTCAAATTACTAGCTTACATTTTCATATATCCTGAGATTTCTGAGAAGAGAATTTTATAGTTTTAACCTATATCTAATTAAGTCACTTAAAAAAAACTAGTATTGTTCCCTTGTCCAACCTATCAAAACTTTCCAATATTCTAAGGAAATTACTTTTGAACTTGCATCCTCAAGAGACCCGAATCCAAACTATCAGGTATAATAGAATTGAGAAGCAGAATTCCTTTTCAAAGTATTGTATCCCTCCCAGAGTTTATACAAGTCTCATTTGTAATTGATTGACCCTTAACATTTTGCTTTGCACTTTTACGTTGTGAAAAATAACCCTACATCCTTCTACCACAGCGGAAATATGATTTCTGTTTATCCTTTGATGGAATATTTCTGTGCAATTTGTAGCAACCTGATGGACATAAAGGGAAGCGAAGCAAATCGGAGATTTTCCACTATCATCTCTTCTGTACTGAGAAAAATGTCATTTTCAATGCACATTCACTTTCCTTGAAGTGCTCAGAACATCAAGTTATTACTTTTAGCGAAGAAGGAAGCACCTGTTTGCTAATCTGAAGAAAACTAGGAAGACACAAGGGTTCTACATGTTTAGCATAAGTTAAATAACTTTCAGCTCAGCTCTTCTATTAAAACTAAGGCAACCTCACCACTTTGGAAGGTAACTGTCAAATCACAACCACTTACACACAGGTGAGAGCATTGTTCATTTCACAGCTGTTTGTTATGTATCCATTTCTGTGGAGTGCTACCAGGGATTGTAACAACTCTTGCCCTCATTTGAAGCATCTTGTGTCCATGTAAATGTGAATCCGTGTATGTGTATGAGTGTTTCTACATTATAAAAATCACAATAATATATGCCCAGTAAAAAATCGAAGTCGTTAAGTGTCTGCCTTCAGCTTAGGTCATGATCCCAGGGTCCTGGGATCGAGTCCCACATCGGGCTCCCTGCTCAGCGGGAAGCCTGCTTCTCCCTCTCCCACTCCCCCTGCTTGTGTTCCTGCTCTCACTGTCTCTCTCTGTCAAATAAATAAATAAAATCTTTGAAAAAAAAATCAAATACTAGAAAAATTACAATGAAAAGCAACAGAACCTCTCTCTACTCCTTCCTATGTCTAGTCACACGTCCCAAAAGCAATCATTTGTAAGCTCTTCTCTTTTAATTTCTGATGGTTGTTTCCCCGATTCTAAATAATATTTGGGGCCACTATATCTTAAAATAGGGTCTTTTGACTCCTGGTTTGAAATATGAAGATTTAGTTCATTTCTATTTTCCTCTCCTACTCCAAGTTTTATTACTTTTATTTTAGTTCCTCTGTTATCTTAATATCTGTATGTAATACACATAAACCGTGGTTTCTGATTCTAACAACTTTAGACATTATCTCTTCACTCTCAAATATGGAATATAGCAATGACTAAAATTTACTGGATATTTACTATTTGCCAGACATGGTTGTGTTTTACATGAGTTATCTTATTTAATCCTGATAGCAACCCTATGAGGTATCATTCCTAGTTTACAGATAAGAAAAATAAGACGTGGTGGTCAGGGGATGTCTTGCTTCAGGTCCCAAGGCCCGGAAGGTGGCAGAGGGACCGGGCAGTCCGACTCCAAACCCACTGCCTTCCATAGGAGGGTATTATATCCTGGTGTCCATCCGTCCTTCCTCCCCATTCCACTCCCACCATCTATCAACCAGATTTTCACTTTTACAGCATTAAGGTAGATAACATTTACAGTCTGTCATGTAATTATATTTAAATCTTCTGCTTTTCTCCTTAGAGGTCAGGTCCAAGGTTGAAAAGCATAAGTACGTTTACATATTGTGACTATGCAAATATTATTCTCAGCAGAACTAAGAAGTATGCAGAGATTACATTTTCTTCTCTATCTCCCCTAAATATTTGAATTCCTTCCTTCTTTCATTTCTTCCTTTATATGCTCAAGAAACATTTGAAAGCTTATTAAGTGTTAGAATTTGGGGAGGGGAGGTGGAGATGAAAACGATGAGAAATACAGTATTATCGAACCCATGGCCTCTGCCCTTAGGAATTTACCCTTAGTATAGAATTTACAGTGTACCTGTGGTCAAGGAAGTCTTTGAGGAGGAGATAGAATATAAACTGGGTCTTAAAGAATGATGAGAATTTGGAAAAGGGGTAGAGGGCACATAAGGAAGTGATATTAAATGAGCAAAGTGATGGAGATAGGATTATTGGGTTTTTTTAAGAAATGAGATTTCTAAGTTGCCTGCTTAGAAGGAGGGGTTTGCACTAGAGAGACGTGGCAGGTGTGATGGAAGCTTAGTTGTAAGTGGCTTGAACAACTGGTAAGGATTTCCACATAGAAATCAGTGGGTATTAGAAATGTGAACAGGAATACATGAAAAATTCAGAGTTGGAAATCGTAAAAAAATAAAGTGATAAAGTCCTTACAGTGGATGTGTCTGTTAAGAGAAAATACAGATCAGAATGAGGAAGGGACATTTGGAGGACAAGGAAAGGAAAAGGGAAGTAGAGAGGTCAGGGACAGGGGGAAGAGCCCAAGAACATGGTATAGAAGTCAAGAAAGGAGAGACCCATTGGATTGTGTGGGGGTGACTCAGATTACACCGTTAAGAGATGGCTTAGCTTCAGGAGAAGGTAAAGGCTGAAACCACCCTACAAAGAGCTAAGAGACTATGGAGGGAAAACAGCTGCTGGAGTATGTAGTATGTAGAAGTATGTAGATTGTCCTTTCTAGGAGCTTACAGTTAAAAGGAAGGAGAGAAACAAGGCAGTGGTTGGGGAGGGAGCAGAAGGTGGGCAGAGGTTAAAGAAGAGCTTTTATTACAGTAGAAGAAACTTGAGCATATTTTTGCACAAGGGAAAAGTGAGGAAATGACGGAGGAGTTTGATTCTGGAGGAGGCAGGGTGGAAGCCTAGCTTTGGGGATAAGGCCACAAAATATGCCTTGTAGGTTTTTTCCAGAGTACACTGGATGATATTGAGCAAGGAAGTGACATAATCCAATTCACATTTTGAGAATATGGCTCTGACTGCCGTATGGAGCATGGATTGGAGCGGGACAAGATTTGATGTTTATCCTTAATACACACGGCCAACCCTGGCGTTGGAAATGCGGTCAGTGAACTTTTCAGTGTGTGCCAGAGTGGGGAGCAGGTTGGGAGAATCGTAATTTGAACCCTGAAGCCCAAGAATCCCATTCCACTTTTCCTAAAGTCCAGAGTGCGATATGGAAGTGACTTATGTAAGTGCTAAGGTAGAATGGTACCTAAGAGAGTGAACTGTGGCATCAAACAGCTTTGGATACAAACTTTACACCCACCATTTACCAACTATGTGTTCTGAATTACCTTTCTGGGCCTCAAATTCCTTCTCTGGAAACTGTAGATGAAAACTGCCCACCTTGTTATATTTTCATAGGTACTAATGAACGAGGCTTAGTATCTCAACAATAATCATACAAGGACCCTCTTAATTGCTTTTCCACATTCTTTGACTGCCTGAACTGTTAATTACCTAATGTTTTTTTCATAATGTTTCGCTTTTTAAAACTTAAATATATTCACTTAAAAAGGAACACATTTTAAAAAAAGATAAGTGCAAAGGGTAGAGTGCTCCATGACTCCCCAGAGAAAGACAAGCAGAAAAAGGAGACCATAGAAGTACTGGATCAAGACAGAGAGAAGGGTCTGGGGCTGGTGTGGCAGGTCCCAGGAGGACAAGGACAACAGCAGGAGGATGGCTCCAGGAGCAAGGGGCAGCAGGACACTGGGTAGCTGGCAGCATAAGGCAATGAACGGTGCGTGCAGGCTGGTGGCCGCGGGCGGGAATAGAGCTGGTGCTGGAGATGGGCACTGGCTGGGGGTTAGAGACTCGGTGGCCGACAGAGCCTGACGGGTGCGGGCCTGTGGAGGGTGAGACTGCCTGGGAAACCCTGGCGACCCAGAGAGTGGAGGAGCCTGAGGAAGGCATGTGGTGAATACGAAGGTGAGAGCCAAAATGAAGGCGAAATGGTGGGCCTAGAGGACAGAGACTTGCGGGTATAGACAGAGACTTGCGGGTATAGTGCAGGTGGGTCTTGAAAAAAGAAATATTTATGTAAAAAAATTAAGTGAAGCCTAAGGTTGCAAGGAGCATAACTTAATGTGATGATTGTGCCACTTTTAGTTATATCCTGCTTGACCCGGATACAGGGAGGGTAAGGTAGGCAGCTTAGGACAGGAAGCCTGGAGATGGAAATGAGACTCTTTCCTGGGAATGGGCCTGGAGAGTGGCTCAGGGACGGTCCTGTGAGGAGAATTCCTCTTGCTTAATCTCTCATTTGCTTCAGATACTTCTTAGAATGAGCAGGACACGAAGAATAATATATAGTCAATCTATGGTGGCTTCAGAGAAGGTGACCCTGTTGCCATCAGGAAAAGACCAGCTGACAACGAAACAAAGAAGTCCTTGGAATTCAGGAGCTACCAGAAAGTCAACCACTCACAGATTATGATGGAGACTTTTAATGCCCCTTGTTCATAACCACCTAAATTTCAGGGAATTTCTGTCAGAAATTCCAAATCCTATGGCTGCCTGTCACACCCTAAGATACTTGCTAAGAGCTGCCTTCTGATCGTCTATGGCTGCTTGGTTAACCTCATTCCCAGGGCAACTTTACCCTGGTCAGGGGCCTCGATTTTCCTAATTAGAAGGCATATTTATTTGTTTGTTTAGTGATTTTAAGAGTTCACA
Source organism: Eumetopias jubatus (assembly GCF_037043125.1). Taxonomy (NCBI): domain Eukaryota; kingdom Metazoa; phylum Chordata; class Mammalia; order Carnivora; family Otariidae; genus Eumetopias; species Eumetopias jubatus. The sequence continues at coordinate 74,978,398 of NW_028274811.1, read as the reverse complement.
TTTTATTGAGACACAGCACTTGTGTGACAATGTCTGGTCAGCTATAGAACTTAGTAGTACTGATTACCTTTTCTAAAGATTGATATATATAGCCCCATATTTATGGGACTAACTTTTTGGTTCAAGCCAAGAATTACACTCTATGTGGGTTTACAAATCATTTTAGGATAAGAAAGGCATTAGGATGCTTTAAATTGCAAGTGTATTTTGATCACAGAGAGTACTGAGCAAAATGACTGCTGGGTAAATGCCAAAAAATTTCCAAAAGGACATTGCCTCCCTGCTACTGTCCTAGCAGAATGCTGAGCACATGGGCTTTGGAGTTAAGCGGCCCACGTTCAAATGCTGGGTCAGGCACTTACTTCAGCTAGTTGTTGAGGGTCTGTTGCCTTGGCGCCTTCATTTACAAATGAGGGGGGAATAATGAAAGTACCTACCTTGAAGGGTTGTATCCACGATCAACTGTGATGGGGTCTGACGTATCCTAAGTGTTCAGCATGTATGAGTCATTGCTCTTACTGATAGTGACCAATGTTAGAAGCAATATCAGAGGGAACACTGCCAAACCCAGTTAAGGCTTTTGGAAATATCTTCCAGTATCTTTGGAGCTGCTTATCAGTCTTAAGACTATCACCATGAAATCTTTAAATGAGATTCAGCAAGTATTAGTCAAAAGCCACTTAGATTTTTACCTAATCTGTATTCAGATCCACTGGGGCTGGTTGCTCTTCAGAAATTCTTCCAAAGAGAGCTCTTTGTTTTGCTGGAGTGTCAGTTGCAGATTGCCTGGCTAGAGGATTCGTGTGTTCATTATCTGTGCGACATCACGATATTAGTGGAGAAAATGCAGACTGCTTCCAGCTGCTTTGGGATTTTGCAGGAGGTAGTAAGACCAGTAAGTCTCATGGGTTTGGGCCCTTTCTCACACCTCCTTTGCTGTGAAATGATTGGATGCACTATTTGTGGGAATTGGTTAAATGATTTTTGACAGTTCAAATAATTTTTAGGAGGGTTGTAGAAATAGACAGAAATTTCCGGGGGGGGGGGGGACAACACCTGCAACTTAGCCACAGAATCACATCAGCTTCCTGACCTTACAATCATTGCCCTGTCTCTGCTTACACTTAAAAAAAAAAAAAAAAAAAAGAAAAAAGGTCCACAGGAAGTCTGTTGACCTGTCTTGTTCCCTTCTGAATCAAAATCCTATAGTAGTGCCTTAGACTGGCACAGCAACCTAACTGTAAGGGAGGCTGGGAATTTGAGTCTGACTTCTTTGGGCCAGTGGGACTAAAAATGTGAGATAATTATTCTAAAGATAACAAATAGCCACCAAATGACACAGGTCTGATAGACTCTTCCACCTTCCCCCTTTATTCCACTTTCCTGGGTTCCATACAGCTCCTCCTCATGGAAGTCTTCCATAAATTGCCTGTTGCTGAAGGACTCTGCCTCGATGGCCCGGACTAGGTGGGGTGACCACACAGTGAGGTCCTAAGGAGGCCGTGTCTGTTGTGCTCAGTGCTGCAGCCTTCATATCTAACACAATGTGCCTGGCCCTCAGTCAGTGCTCAATAAGTTTGTTGAATGAATATAAAATATAAAGCCATTTCTTCTCTTCTGGAAATCTACCCTCACACCTCTGCAACTATCCATTCAGACCTAATTTATAATTAGGACATATGAAATGCTGTTGTATTTGTAGATAAAATATATTTTGGAGCTGTATTTTGTCTCAGTATGATGCTAAATCACACACACGGAACGCTGTTCTATGTCAAGGGACTAAACTACATAGTTCAGCCCAGCTGCTCAGAGCAGACAATATGCTGGCCATTCTTTTATACCATTTGCTCTGTATTTCAGATTTCATGTGTGAAAACCCCCTCAAACACTAATAAAGCCCTTTTAACCTCACTGATTTTATGAGGCTGAGGTCATTAGATCAGAGTCAAAGAAACCAGCCAAAATTGACAACAGATACAGATGTTGGTGGTCACAGATACCACCAATAATGCCACTTATATTTATTAGGTTTGCTTTACAGTCAGAAAAACACTTTTCTATATATTACGCCATTGATCCTCAGAACAATTCCGTGCATAAATCAGGGCATGTATTACTTCATTTTGCAGATGAGGAACCTGTAGCTCCATGAGGTAAAGTGACTAGCTGGAGTCTTTAACAGTGACCAGTGGAAAAGGTCAGGGCAGTGGTTCAGCCTTCCAACTCTGTTCAGGGCATTTGCCCTGTTGCCATGCAGCTAGAGGGCCACTGAGACACAGGATGTGTCCATTCTAGAAAGAGATGAGCAGGGAGCCCTCTACCCCCAGAGGAGAATGTCCATCTTGGTTCGGCCAGTTCAGTATCACAGAGCAGACAGTGTGGAAGCTTGAGGCAGCCCTGTAGCCAACTGAACTGTTCCCTTGACTCAACATGCACTTGCAGAGGAGCATCTTGTTGGGAATATGAAGCTGGAGCAGGGCCCGCTGGTGTGCTTGTGCCCTGTGTCTCCGAGGATCTTTTTACCCACATGGAACAGAGCCCAAGTACAGCCTGCAAGCGACAGGAAGAATGCTCCTGTGTGACTCAGAGACCGAGTTCAGCAAACATCTGCTTCCTAGGAAGCCAGGCCCTGTGCTAGCCTCCATGGCAGAACGAGATGAAGAAAACAGGTCCGCTTCCCACAGTGTGTGTGTTTGGATGGGGGCCGCAGGCATGGTGCTGGTCTAACATGAGTTTCACCTACTTCATTTGTAAGTGTGGCAGCTAAGACTACATTTTGAAGGAGCAATCTTCAGAGCTAGGCTTCTTGAAATTCTTTTGTGGTGGGTACTGTTTGATGTGCATGTGCTTGTGAACCAAAGACACCGGGAAGTTTTGAGATGATGAGAATATACTGCTGGCATTCCACATTGGTATTCTTGTTTTTTTCACTTTATGTCATTGCTAATCTTCTGTTCTGGACATGAAATTTTAGCTATATTGACTATTTATTTATATACCATGATTACATTAAGAGATTCTCTGGGCTCTTTTAAGGCAGCATATATAATAGGTAAAATGCTGGCATGGGAGAGAATTGTCCTGTGGTATAAATTGAGTTAACTTTATTCCTGAAGACAAATACTGTCACCCAAATTTAAGGTTCAGAGAAATCTGAGAAACACTCAGTATTCTTTGGCATAAATCTCCAAGTCAAATGACTGTCACGGATCATTAAGTTATTAGCTCAAGGTTATTAGGTGCAATTAAGCGAAGAAGAGATTTACGATGATACCACTGACTCAATGTTTGCTGTAACCAAATTGATCAGATACAAACGATCTCCCACTGTGGCTTAAAAAGCCAAAATGTGTTAGGAGAATCTGGACCTCAGCCTCTTTGCCCCTGCAACCTGCTGTCCCTTGCTCTTGCTCTCTCAGATGCCTACCCCACCCTTGCTAGCAGACCCATTTTTAACACATTTTGAGGACCATCGATCTCTACTTTATCCTTTGGACATGATTTTTGTTATTTTCCCTCTGGCTCCACTTATTTTCTTCCTTCCTCTCTACCCTGATCCTTAGGGACCTGCCGTCTAGGCCTGGACATAAATTACGAGTGTTCAGTCAGGATTAAAATAAACTGAATATAAAACATGTTTTCTCACTCATATGTGGCTTTTAAATTAAAGCTCATTTTAAAGTAATGGCAAATGATACTGTATTATTGCTATGATTCTACCTCTACCTCAAAGGCAAGGGCAGAGGGAACACAGTAGCAATTAGTCTCCGAAGCCAACCTACCTGGATTTTCAAGTAAGTCACATCTATATTTCTTGGCTGTGTAACTTTGGGAAGGCCACTTAATTTCTCTGCTTAGTCTCCTCATCTGTAAAATAGGAATGATGATGATACAACTGCTTTGCAGGGTTGCATTAGAAAGTATTAACTATTTTTTTATTGGCATGGAGCTGACACACAATGTTACATTAGTTTCAGGTATACAACATAGTGATCCACAAGTCTATACACTATGCTGTGCTCCCCACGAGTGTAGCTACCATCTGTCACCATACAACACTATTACAAGAAGTATTACCTATTTTTATTGCATTTTTATTGTTGTATTCATTACACTAAAATTTATTGAGAGTTTTTCATGTGTCAGGCACTGTAGGTGTTGAGGATAAAATGATCACAAGATGCCATTCCTTCTCTCCAAGTACTCACTTCTAGTCGGGGAAACAGCCAAACAAAAATGTAACAGTACCTGGTGTGATGAGTGTGTGCCAGGAGTAAGCCAAGGTGCTTGAGAGCACAGAAGGTTAACCTAACCCAGGCCTTGGGAATCTGAGGAGGCTTCTTTGAGGAAGTGACATGACATTGAGTCCTGAAAGATGAGAAGGAGCAAGCCAGGCAAAGAGTGGAGATCCCATCTTAAGCAAAGAGGACAACATGTGGGGAGGTTTGGAGGCAGAATAGGTTACACTTGGGGGAACAGCAGGTGATTCAGAGAAGTGATTGTGGTGAGGCCTAAACTAAAAGATCTGTAAAGCTGAGGCTCTGAAGGAAGGAGCCCGACTGAGGGCATCGGGATACAGAAAGACCAGACAGGAATCAGGGTTTCTGGAGAGAGGGGAGTTCTGAGAAGTGGTCAATCAGTGTCCATAAGATCCAGCAAGAGGTAAGAGATGGAAAACCCAGTAGAAAAGTGAAATGGATAACATGGGGAGATTTATATAGGAAAGCTAGTGGTGTCAATTTGATATGGCATCATGTGGAAGAGACCCACGAAGAGAGCGCCCCAGTGAGAACTGTGTCAGAGATGTGGAGAGTGGAAATGGACCCAGCACAGCTGAGGGGTCAGCCGTGGATCTGTGGCCATTAGTTAATGGAATGAGAGCAACAGAGCAGAAGCCACCACACAGCCGATATGAGTCACTCCAGTGAGAGGTGAACTAGCTCTTTAAACATTCCTGAGAACAGGATGGTCACCAGGATATGAGGTAGGGTTTGAACTTGCTCTGGGAAGGTAGAGGCTGGTGTCAAATTGCTCAAACACTAGTAGACGGAAACATTCATACCCCTGAAAGCCTAATAATTTATCCCTTTCCAAACTAATATTCTTCAAATGTTTGTTCAAAATATCTTTGTGGGGAAGGTTGACTTCTTCATGTGAGGAAGGGAGAATAGTTTTACTGCAATTGTCGCAGCTCCTCAGCTGGGGTTGTGCAGTCATTCCCAGCACCGCCCTTGTCAAGACTGCTCTTTCTTCTCTTTCTTAGATGGCAGTAAGTTGAAAATGTTGCTTGCAGTCTCATCCTATTTTCCATCTCAAGGGTTTTAACACTATCCCTCCTAACTCCATACAGTGGTCTCCTGGATGGAAGTTGCAGAAAATATGATTTTCCCCATCATGTGACATGTCCAGTGATGTTTTAGCTAGGGGGGACATGAAAATTTTAGTAATCACTACTGCACATATGCATACCCCAGGCCAATCAGAATGGTGACTGTCTTAGCACAGAGCAAAGCCTGGATGCCCACCAGGCCAGACATTAAACCTTTTGTTTCTGGTTGGTGAGGAAGTCCAGAGTGGCGTGAGGTGGGATGGAGAATTTTTGGAAGTTGCAAGGAAGAAACCAGGGAGACCAGGATGGTGGTCTGGAGATGTGTGAGCTCAGGGAAACTATATAGAAGTCTTTCAACATTTTAGCAACTGGAACAACTACAATGTGCATACCTGTGAACTATCAGCCCTGATCACACACATCAAAACTTTGTGACATAGAAAACTCCTTAGCTCTCCTACTTTTGAGCCCAGCTCCGGGCTCCAGTGGTGATAGGAGATGTGCAGGGGCAGAAAGGCAGATAGATAGTCCACGTGTGGAATGTTGCGTTTATACTCGAGAAGGAAAACACAGACCCACAAACACTTATATGTGCACATGAGTGCCTATGTGTGTGTTTACACTAATTACCAGAGAACTGAAAATCACCTTCTTCTGCATCTTTCTATTCCCTTTTACCTACAAGATGAAGAAGGAGACGTCTTGGGCCTCCAATTCAGTTGACTGTGAAAGCAGATCTAAGTGTGGCTCAAGCTGTTGAGTAAGTGGTAGAGAGGTGGAAATGATCCAAGGGTAGCCAAAGTTCTGTTGCAGTTGCCTCAGATTAGTGGTGAGCCAAGGTTTAAAAAATGTCATCATTCTCTTTTTTTTGAAACAGTGTGCCTGGTTGTGGAGTTATGAAAAGGAATGGTAGCCTTCATCCTGAAATCAGAGGTTGCTATGCAATTCACTAGGGAAACCCCACCAGGAGCATTGATCTGATCATACCTCTGGCCACCCATTTGGGTTGACTTTTACTCCAAAGCCTTCTTGATACACAATTGTTTCAAGAATGAGAGATACAATGCATGCCGTGAAAGTATTTTGACAGTTACTATTTATATTCTTGCAGTTTAATTTCACTGGATATTTATTCAACTTTCTCCATGGGTTGCAAGTACTTTTCCATAGGCAAGAAGGCTTAGTGGTGAGTATCATCGTCACCATGCTGACCTTGCAAACCTACAGTCTGTTCTCCCACAGTGTGTTTTTCTCTAATACTAATTTATACATACGCGTTAAAAGCTATACTAAGGCATATTAAAGATTTTAAGCATATATTTGAGCACCACTCAATTTGAATCAGGGAGCGTCAAACTGGACATAGTCAGGAGTGTGCCATAGACAGAAGCTAGGGGAGAGACTTCTAGAGAGAAGAGGCAGAAGCAAAGCAAGAAAATTATTTGGCTGTAGCTTAAGCATTTATATCTGGGAAAGCGTCATTGGCTGTCCTTAGGTTTCCTTTTCTTAATGTTGAGGCATTTACAAGTTTAGGTTTCGGATCGCCCACATAGGCTGCTGAGGTATTAGAATCCCCTCCATCTCATGGCCACCTTGTTTAATTAATTTAATATATATGATTTGTAAATTGGAGAATGAGGTCAGTTTATTAGGGAAGTTGTGTGAAGGCGTCTGTTGGATTGCATTTGTCGATTTTGGTGAAACTGATTTCTGTGGAAGGGCCTGTCTTCAGGGACTTGATTTCAAAAGGTGAAGTAAGCACGACTCCAATAAAGGGCCACCGAGGTTGGAATGACTGAGATTCTTCGGCAAATGCCCGTGGAAATTTAGCCATATTAGTATAATTTCCTATTAGGATTTTTTTTAAGGATTTTATTTATTTATTTGCCAGAGAGAGAGAGAGAGAGCACAGCAGGGGGAGCAGCAGAGGGAGAGGGAGAAGCAGGCCTCCCGCTGAGCAGGGAGCCCAGTGCAGGACTCGATCCCAGGACCCTGGGATCATGACCTGAGCCGAAGGCAGACGCTTAACTGACCAAGCCACCCAGACATCCCTCCTATTAGGATTTTTTTTTTTTAATTCTTTTTTTTTTTTTTAAAGATTTTATTTATTTATTTGAGAGAGAGAGAGAATGAGAGATAGAAAGCACGAGAGGGAAGAGGGTCAGAGGGAGAAGCAGACTCCCTGCTGAGCAGGAAGCCCGATGTGGGACTCGATCCCGGGACTCCAGGATCATGACCTGAGCCGAAGGCAGTCGCTTAACCAACTGAGCCACCCAGGCGCCCCCTCCTATTAGGATTTTAAACAGTTTTGTTTTGGGTGTTGATTTCAAAGTTGCATTGGTTTTGACTACTCTGCCCTTAATGCTATTTTTCCCCTATAGACCTTGTTATTTTTAGTGTGCAATTTTTGCAAATGCAAAGTTTTTCAGGAACACATAGAGGTGCTATTGTAAATGCCTATTATTTGTCACTTGAACAAAAAAGATGAAAATAAAAACTGAGAGTGTTCGGGGATCTTTCACAACATTGGCCTTCATTGATTTGAGTCCATATATCTGCTTAATTTGATTTGTTTACAAATCCGAGTAAAATTATGGGCTGTCGACTACTTCATCAATATCTGTTTACATACTTGGGGTGTCTATTGAAAAAACACACAGTACTAATTTGCATCAATGACTACAATCTTTTATTGACCTTTACTACCTTCTAGATGGCCAGTATGCTAAATGCATCGCAGGATCATCTCATTTGTTCTCACAATAGACTTAGGAGGTTGATACTATTACTCCCATTTTATCGGTGAGAAAAGTAAATGTTAAGAAGATTTAAGTAATTAACTCTGGGAACACATCTGTATTTGTGTGTGTACTCAAGACTGCTCCGAGGCAAGAGAACAGGATTATTTAACTCAAGATGGGGTCAAAAACGGCAGTGATTACAGTTTTCCTCCAATGAGATAATGTCCTTCCAAAACCCATCTTTTACTGTTCTTTCTAAGTGAATGCTTCCTCCCCTTTGGGCCCAAATGCAATTGCTAACACTAGTAAGAGTCTGCGTGACTTGGCTTACCTTCTAACCTGCAGGAAAGCCGTCTTTTCTTAGAACTTTTAAGTACTTTGAGGTTGATTGGACTTCAAACTTGTAACACTATCTTCTGTTACCTTAGGCACTCTGCTCATAAAACAAAATTTTTAAAGATTTATTTATTTAAGAGAGAGAGAGAGTATGTAGGGGCAGATGCAGAGGGGGAGGCAGAGGGAGAGGGAGAAAGAGAGAATCTCAAGCAGACTCCACGTTGAGTGCGGAGCCCCACGTGGGGCTCAGTCCCAAGATCCTGAGATCATGACCTGAGCCGAAACCAAGACTTGGATGCTTAAGTGACTGAGCCACCCGGCGCCCCCCCACAAAACAAATTATAAAGCACTGCATGGAGAAAACAATTTTTCCAAAGCCACATTTCACTGTGAGTTTCAAATTTACATCTGCCCCTGGCCCATGTGGGAAAGGTACCTTGCCCCTCCAAGTTTGTTCCCTGGTTTACAATGTGAATGAATACAACTCAGATTATCCAATCCCTTGCGGGAGGAAAATGGGTCCACTGGGCCAAATTAAGTTGATAATAGTTGCCCTGTTACCTAACAGGTGCCTTTATACCTTCCAGTTCTTGGCATTTGTCCATCTGTACCATGTTTAACTAGAGATAAGTATACACAGCATTGGTACTGACTTAGGGAATACTTTTTTGGAACTTGCTAGCGTACATATTCTTAGTATGTGTGAGGCTAAGGCAAGCGTAGTCTTTTTGTATTGGACTCATATAGTCAGATTTACCTGCAGATTTCTGATCTATTTCTGCTACGGTCTAGATTGTGTTCTCCCCTACCTTCTGTCCACAGGTTATTTCCAACCAGAGCAGAGAACAAACAACATCTCCCCCAGAACCAGGGGCCCCAGTCCTGTCCTTAGAGAATACAGACTGGCCTTTCCTTCCTCAGTATCTTCTAGACCTGAAGACTGATTTGCTCTTCTTCGTTTTAGCAGAGCTTCTGGCCTTCATCCTTTATCTGCTTAACTCTGTATTTGCTCAATGAGTGAACATACGACCAGCACATAATACCAGCTTAGCTCCGTCTCCCAGCTCTGCCTGTGAAGTGAATCAAGGGGCATGATTTTTAGCCACGTAAGAGAAATGTTTTAATAAAATATTTCTACAAAATCAAATTTAAATTAATCTACCATCTACTACATATTATTCTGCCTTATTGTGGGTAGAGTGCATTCATATTCCAAGGTAGATGAGTCATAAGATAATTTAAAACAGTTTAGCCATGAAAATCCCTGCAGCGTGTGCAGAACTAAGATTAAATTTAAGGCAATAATAATTCCCTGTCAGGAGAAAATGAATATATTCATCACTTATTTGAAAAGTAATTGAGTTACCAATTCTATTCACATTACCATCTGAGCATTGTAAAACTAAATTTAAAACTATGGGATTGTAATATGGTTTTTTGCAAAATTTATTTTAATTGTCAGACTTGAATATGAGCCTCTGCATCTAAAATAAGTTATTTTTTCAAAAGCAGGAAAGCAGTAAATTATATTTATGGGAAAATCATACCATTTTTGTTGTTGTTAAATAGAGGTCCTATAACTTGTCATAAAATTTTAACCAGAAAATTCTGGGAATGAGTTTTTTTCAATATTTATTTCCAAACAAACTGAGGAACATAAGTTTCTTGAATCACAAACCTAGATATGCAAAAAAATTTTTTTTTTCCTACAACTGACTTACTTGAACGGACTGAACTATCTTGAGTCTCAAATCCACCCAATTTAGAAATTCAGGAGTCAAAGCATGGTTTTCTTAGAGAATTTTGGGGTTCTGCCTTTCTTGTTCAGGGTTTATTTTCTATCTGTGATGGGGATGGGGCTTTATGGTACACACAGATTGGGGAGGTCAGAGATAGCAATCTTGTCTTCGGTCGGCATTCATCCTTACTGTCACTCCTTTCTCATAAAAATGATGTTGTTCGTCTGGGTTATCTGTGCCAGACATCATGCTCCTGAGTATATAAGGCCAGAAAAATGTAGTGACGCTCTCTTTGTTGCAGCACATCAGAGAATCTAAGAGCCTTGGTCTGTTGGAATAGAAGAAGTGAGAGTTTGGAAGAAAACCAAGTTTAGGATTCCCACAGAGAGAACTCATTGTTTGTTGGATGAATGAACAACTGAATAATGAATGGACAAATGAATGAACACATAAGTGAATGTTTCCATTGGTATACTTTTGAGGCCTCGGAGGCTGTTTGTCCCCTTTTCCACATAACAGAGCTGCTCGAAGTTGACTGCGTTTTCTCCCCTCAGCAGCCAGAGGAGTTGCTGCTTGCCTTGGATGCCACGATTTTCACCTCTGTTGTCCTTGCCGTTGGTCTCCTTCACTCTTCCTGGCTTTCTCTTCTTTGGTGTTTCCTCTGGCTCTTGTCCTTCTTCCTGTGTCTCCACTTTCCTGGGAAGAGGTTAGTATTTCATTGCCATTTTCAGCCCAGGAAGTCATGGCCCCAGCATAAGGCACCCAGTTGTGTTCTTTAGCTCCTCCTGACTTTGCATCTGCTGCTTCAGGGCTGGAGAGGCTTGTCCTTGTAACTGCTCCAGGCCCAGGGCTCAAGAGGACGACTGCCAGGAAACAGATATTGTACTCACTGCCCTGGACTGAATACATCAAGCGAAGTCAGCCTCAGTGTGTAGGTCTGCTGCGGCATGCCTGTGGGTTGTTTGGACACAAACCTACAGGAATGAGGTGGAGAAAAGAAAGAAACCAAAGAAAAGCAGCATCAAAAAAATGTTTGACATTATCTATCAATCAAGCAGTCCAGTTTAACTGTAGTAGGTGACCATGCCAACCACTGATCTGTGTCCTAAGCATGCAGAGGGCACTAGAATTTTGTCTCAGTGTTTAGCTTATAATCGAATGAATTTGTAGATGCTGGTATCCCTGCTCATTCTTCATCAGTGAAAGGAGACACACAATGTAAGTCACGGCGCAGTCTGATGAAGTTCACCCAACTTCTCAAACTCATGCTTCAGCAGAGACAGGATTATTGCTTAAAAAATTACTTTCAGATAATCAAATCTTAAAGTCATGCCTTTGGTTAGAGGAAAATTTTAATTACTATAAAGCATTGATTAAATATAGACTATAATTTAATTATCATGGGCTTTTAATTACCTGAAAGCCTTTCTTATCAGAAATAATTTCCATGGATGCCATTTATATATTAAAATAGATATTTTTGAGGGAGTAGAAAGAAAGTGAAAGAAACTGAGCAGGCCAAGTTGTTTTCTGACCCCCTCAAGCTCTATTATTAGGCCTGTGACTCTAAAAGAGCATTTTACAAAATAGGCACCATGGGATGCTAATGTGTGGTGCTGGGGTAGGGACAGGTAGACAGGTGGATGATGGGGAGTTTTCTGTGGAATAATAGGTTAGGAAAGCAGTGGCCTAGAGAGAGTTGAATAGCTTAATTTTGTATTTTTATTTTTTGCAAGAGACTTTAGTAAGAGACCCTTTAGTAACATGCCAATAATGCAGTATAAATCTCCAAGAGAGGGGCACCTGGTGGCTCAGTTTGTTAAGTGTCTGACTTTGGCTCAGGTCACGATCTCAGGGTCCTAGGATCAAGCCCCATATCAGGCTCCCAACTCAGTGGGGAATCTGCTTGTCCCTCCCCTCTCTCTCTGCCCCTCCCCCTGCTTGTGCTCTCTTTGTCTCTCTCTCAAATAAATCAATAAAATATTTTTAAAAATTAAAAAATAAAAATCCACAAGATTTAATGGAAATCAATCTTATTTAATTTCTTATTATTGTTCAACCAAGTAAAAGTTTATTTAGATAGATTGAGGGAAAGTCTGTTGCAATGTTATATAGCAATCACAAAATTATCTTTATTAAAGAGTTCTTAGGAACCTTTCCCCAATTTGCGTTCTTTATTACAATAGGAAAGCGTCATCAGGAAAAGTTTCTCATAAGCAATATTTTAGCGTCCATTTATTTCTCTCGACTCTTTTTACTTACAAATATGGGCTTTCAGATTGTCTTTCTCTAGTACATTTTAAAAAAGATTTGTCTCACGTGGACTTAAATTTTAAGTGGCATTTTCCTGGACTCCCATTATGCCATTCCAATGACCAGCTGATTATAGCATCCAAATAGGAACTTAAATTCATCATTTGTTCCTTTTTTAAAAAGGACCGTCTGCATGTCTTCCTTGGAGAAATGTCTGTTCAATGTCTTCTGCCCATTTTTTAATTGGATTATTTGTTTTTTGGTTTTGAGTTGTAGAAGTTCTTTGTATATTTTAGATACTAACCCTTTATCACATATGTCATTTACAAATATCTTCTCCCACTCCATAGGTTGCCTTTTAGTTTTGCTGATTATTTCCTTACTGCGAAGAAGCTTTATATTTCGATATAGTCCCAATAGTTTATTTTTGCTTTTGTTTCACTTGCTCAGGAGACATATCTAGAAAAATGTTGCTGTGGCCAACATCAGAGAAATTACTGCCTGTGCTCTCTTCAAGGATTTTTATGGTTTCAGGTCTCACATTTAGGTCCTTAATCCATTTTGAATCAATTTTTGTGTATGGTGTAACAAAGCGGTCCAATTTCATTCTTTTGTATGTAGCTGTCCAGTTTTCCCAAAACCACTTGTTGAAGAGATCTTTTTCCCAATGCATATTTTTTCTTGCTTTGTCAAGGATTAATTGACCATATAATTGTGAGTTTATTTTTGGGCTCTCTATTCTGTTCTAATGATCTATGTGTTAATTTTTGCACCAGCACCATATTGTTTTGATTACTCCAGCTTTGTAGTATATCTTGAAATCTGGTATTGCAATACCTCCAGTTGTGATCTTTTTCAAGACTGCTTTGGCTATTCGGAGTCTCTTGCGGTTCCATAAAAATTTTAGGATTATTTGTTCTAATTATGTGAAAAATGCTATTGGCATTTTGATAACGATTGCATTCAGTCATAGATTACTTGGAGTAGTATGGACATTTTAACAATATTTGTTCTTCCAATCCATGAGCATGGAATATCTTTCCATTTGTTTGTGTCATCTTCAATTTCTTTCATCAGTGTTTTATAATTTTCAGAGTACAGGTCTTCTACCTCTTTGGTTAAGTTTATTCTTAGGTATTTTATTAATTTTGGTACAATTGTAAATGGAACTGTTTTCTCTTTTTACTACTTCATTATTTGTGTATAGGAATGCAATGGATTTCTGCACAATGATTTTGTATCCTGCAACTTTACTAAATTCATTTATTAGTTCTAGTAATTTTTTGGTAGAGTTTTTGGGTTTTATATATATAGTATTATGTCATCTGCAAATAGTGAAAATTTTACTTGTTCCTCACCAATTTTGATGCCTTTTATTTCTTTTTGTTGTCTGATTGCTAGAAGTCCTAGTACTATGTTGAATAAAAGTGATGATAGTGCCTATCTTTGTCTTGTTCCTGATCTTAGGGGGAAATCTTTCAGTTTTTCACCATTTAGTATGATGTTAAGCTATGGGTTTTTCATAAATTAACTTTATTATGTTGAAGTATGTTCCCTCTAAACCTACTTTGCTCAAGGTTTTTATCATGAATAGATGTACTTTGTCAAATACTTTTTCTGCATCTATTGATATGATTGTATGGTTTTTATCCTTTCTCTTATTGATGTGATGTATCACACTGATTGATTTGTAAATACTGACTCATCTTGGCATCCCAGGAATAAATCCCACTTGATCATGGTGAATGATTTTTTTTAATATATTGTTGTATTCAGTTGGCTAATATTTTGTTGAGGATTTTTACACCTATATTCATCTGAGATATTGGCCTATAGTTCTCTCTCTCGTTCTCTCTCTCTTTTTTATTTTAGTGTCTTTAACTGGTTTTGGTATGAGGGTAATGCTGGCCTCATAGAATAAATTTGAAAGCTTTCCTTCCTCTTGTATTTTTTGGAATAGTTTGAGAAGAATAGATACGAACTCTTATTTTTTTTTAGAGATGTATTTGAGAGAGAGAGAGAGAGAGAGCATGTGAGCAGGGGGAGGGGCAGGAGAGGGAGAGAGAGAGTCTCAAGCAGACTCCTCACTGAGCATGGACCTGCTCATGACCATCTCACAACCATGAGATCAAGACATGAGCTGAAACCAAGAGTCGGACGCTCAACCAACTGACCCACTCAGGCACTCTGAACCCTTCTTTAAATGTTTGCTAGAAGTCACCTGTGAAGCCATCTGGATCTGAACTTTTGTTTGTTGGGAGTTTTTTGATTCAATTTCATTGCTGGCAATCAATCTGTTCAAATTTTCTATTTCTTCCTGATTCCTGATTCAGTTTGGGAAGGTTATAATGTTTCTAGGAATTTATCGATTTCTTCTAGGTTGTCCAATTTGTTGGCATATAATTTTTCATAATATTCCCTTATAATTGTTTGTATTTCTGTGGTGTTTGTTGTTATTACTCCTCTTTCATTTCTGATTTTGTTTTGAGTCCTCTTTTTTTTTTAATTTTTTTTGAGGGGTCTGGCTAAAGGTTTATCAATTTTGTTGATCTTTCCTAAAAAAACCATCTTCTGGTTTCATTGATCTGTTCTATTTTTCTTTTTTCTTTTTTTTTTCTTTTTTAGTTTCTATTTTGTTCATTTCTGATTTCATCTTTATTATTTCCTTCCTTCTACCAGTATGGGTTTTGTTTGTTCTTCTTTTTCTAGCTCCTTTAGGTGTGAGGTTAGGTTGTTTATTTGAGATGTTTCTTGCTTCTTGAGGTAGGCCTGTATTGCTATAAACTCCCTTTTAGAACAACTTTTGCTGCATTCCAAAGATTTTGGACCATTCTGTTTTCATTTTCATTTGTCTCCATGTATTTTTCTATTTATTCTTTGATTTCTTGTTTAATCATTCATTGTTTGGTAGCATGTTATTTAACCTCCACATACTTGTGTTCTTTCCAGGTATTTTCTTATGGTTGATTTCTAGTTCCAAGGCATTGTGGTCAGAAAAGATGCATGGTGTGACTTCTATCTTTCTGAATTTGTTGAGACTTGTTTTGTGGCCTAATATGTGATCTTTTCTAGAGAGTCCATATAAACCTGAAATATATAGTGGAGTGGTACATATCATGCCACTCTCTTCTGGCCTGCAAAATTTCTGCTGACAAATTAGCTGGTAGCATTATAGGGTTTCCCCTTGTATGTCCCTGCTTTCTTTTCCCTTGCTGCATTTACTGTTCTCTCTTTATTACTACTTTTTTCCATTTTAATTACTATGTGTCTTGGTGTGGACCTCCTTGGGTTGGTTTTGTTGGGGACTTTTTGTGTCTCCTGGATCTGGATTTGTATTTCCTTCCTCAGGTCTGGGAATTTTTCAGCTATTATTTCTTCAAATACATTTTTTGTCCCCTTTTCTCTCTTCCTTCTGGCATTCCTATAATGAGAATGTTATTACACTTGGTGTTGTCACTGAGTTTCCTTGATCTATTTTCACTCTTCCTTCTTTTTTCTCTCTCCTACCCAGCTTGATCGCTTTCCATTACTCTGTCCTCTGGGTTACTGATCCATTCTTCTGTTTCTTCTAGTCTACTATTGATTTGCTGTAGTGTCTTTTTTTTAAAAGATTCTATATATTTATTTGAGAGAAAGAGGGAGAGAAAGAGTACAAGCAGGGGGTAGGGGCAGAGAGAGAAGGAGAACAGACTCCTTACTGAGTGGGGAGCCTGACATGGGGCTTGATCCCAGGACCCTGAGATCATGACCTGAGCCAAAGGCAGACACTTAACTGACTGAGCCACCCAGGGGCCCCTGCTGTAGTGTATTTTTAATTTCAGTTATTGAGTTCTTCATCTCTGATTGTTTTTTTATGTTTTCTGTCTCTTTGTTAAGGATCTTACTGAGGTCTGCCACTCTTTTCTCAAGTCTAGTGAGTATCTTTATAATCATTAATTTATATTCTCTGTAGAACATATTTCTTATCTCTGCTTCATTTAGCTCTTTTGCTGTGACTTTTGTCTTGTTCTTTGGGACAATTCCTCTGTCTCCTCATTTTGTCTAACTCTCTGTGTCTGTTTCTACATGTTAAGAAAGTCAGCTCTGTCTCCCGCTTTTGAAAGTAGTGGTCTTATGAAGAAGAGTTCTTGTAGTGCCCTGCAGTACAATGTCCCCTGTTCACCAGAACCTGGCACATCAGGGGTGTCTCCAATGTGTATTGCGTGTGCCCTACTGTTGTGACTGAGTCGCATTTGCCTTCAGTCTGGTTGTCTGCAATGGCTCTCTTTGCCTATTGTGAGCACTGTTTGGTCCCCGTGTTGTTAGTGGGACAGTCTGGGGCTGCCTAGGGCTTGAGTTGAGTCAGACCAGGCATTTGCCAAAACTGCAGTAGCACCAAACTGCTGACCACTTTGTCTGTGTTGTCCCCTGAGAAGCTTTTGTTGGTGGGCAGGTCCCAGCAGTTAGACCAGATGTCAGCCCCCAGCCTACTGCTTGGGTCACTGTCTGACTGGTGTGTGTGGTTATCTCCCCCTCTCCTCAGGGAGTCACTTTGGAGTGGCGCTGACCCTTGTTGGTGCTGCTTGCACAGTGCCAGGCTTGTGACACTTCTTTGGAAGGATTCCTGCCAATGGTTTGTTAGAGGGGTAGGTCCACAGGAGAACACAGTGGCTGGCTGGGTGCACGGTGCCAGCAAGGTCTGCACAGGTTCGATGTGAGATGGGGACTTGCAGCTACCCAGGAGAACATCTGCCAAGGCTGGGATGGAGAGGGTGGGTGTTTCCACAGGAGAATGCAGGGGGCGGGGTAGTTCTAGTAACAAGGAGGTGGAAAGTGTTCATGCTGTGCTGGTTTCCATATATGTAGGCTGGCAGGCAGGGGAGGAGAATAGCTCTTGCTAGCTCTTTTGTTCTTGGGGAAGTCTCTCAAAGATCCTTGCCTCTGCAGCATACACTTTGAGATTAGTAAATAAATCTCCTTCCCCAGGTGTTTTCCAAACTGCTACTTCTATGCTATAACTCAGCACGGCTCTTTGTTATGCTCACTCTTTAAGGGCAGTTTCCTATTGCCCTTTAGCTTCCCAGATCCAAGCCTGCTGATTTTTAAAATTTCATGTGTTAAGCCCCACTGATTTTAAGAACTTGCAAAGTTAGGACCCTCTGGTTTTCAAAGCCAGCTGTAATGGGGATTCATCTTCTCAGTAGGGTCCTCTGTACCTTATGGGCCTGGTGTGGGGTCTGGTCCTCTCACCTCTCTAAGCCCTTGGCCTCCCTCCCTCCTGTGCACAGTCTTGCGGCTCACTTTGACTCTCACCCGTGTCTCTGCCCTTCCTACCCTCTTTGATATGACCTCTTCTCTACATTTAATTTTGGAAAATCTGTTCTGCCAGTCTTTGGGTCATTTTCTGGATTTTATACACTGATGTGGGTGTTATCTAGGTGCATTTGTGGGATGAGGTAAGCGTAGGACCCTCCCACTCTGCCACCTTCCCCAAGACTAGGTGTCAGGATTTTTAAAAGTCCCTCAGGTCATTCTAATGTGCAGAAAAGTTTGAGAACCACTGGTCAAGGAGAGGGGAAGAGCAAATAGATCAGGGCAGTGTTCTCAACATTTGGTATGTGTCAAAACCAAATAAAGCAATACAGAGGGCCAGGCTACTGAAGTAGGACAGATCCTAGGCCTTTGTATGTGTCACATTTCCCAATTGACAAACACCCATATTTAAGAACCACTGGACCAGGAAATCATAGTATAATTACGGGGTAGCTTTGGAACTCTTTGGAGTTCCTGGAGATCTTCCTTGCTTTCTGGTTTTTATGACTGAGTTAGAACACTGATAGAAACATCTCCACAAGCATGTCTGTGACCGTTCTATTACCCTTCTGTTTTATTATCTCATATGTATCAAGAGTGGATTCTTCCAGGAGTTAAATTATGCCCTGATTGTTTGCTAGGCTTTTATTACCAAGAACATTTTAATTAAATACGTGGTCTTCAAAGAAAAAAAAATCAGATTTTATTTTATCTTTTATAGAATAGCTCCATTGGGAACCTCCACTCCTTTCATTCTCAACATTCAGAAAATTAGAATAATTGTCCTTCCCCCTAAATGAAGAAATCAGATTTTAAATCATGTATTTACATAATTTCTTACTCTCTGCACATACATTAAATTGTGCATGTCCAAATATATTTAGATTCATGACTATTAGAGCTACAGTGGATCTTAGGCATGATCTAATTTAATTGTCATTTTCATTTGAGGAAAGGGAACACTGGAAGGACCAAGTGAATACCCCAAGGTCACACAGAGAATGTCGGAATATGAGCAAAGGTTCTGATAATTTTTAAAAATTTGAATAAACAAACCTGCCACATCACCCTAAAGTGTGTAGGTTAAGTATTATAAGTATTATAAGGATAAATTAGTCAAATAAAAGAACAAAGTTTATAGGAAATATATTTCCTGATGTGCATATAATTAATAATTTGCAACATAATGAAGCCTGAATGGCGAGGAGTTTGAATAAATGACTATAATTAGTGTTGCTTTACACTGACATCCTTATTTTTATTGATTTTTCTATTCCCAGTTTAACTATTATACATTATTGGCACTAGAACTTCGTTTTCTTCCTAGTAACATAGTCGTATTCAATATATATGCCATTCTGTAGACAAGTTTGTAAACTTTGAGGAATAGAATGATTTAGCACCCCTGTGTATTTGGGAAGAGACTCAGACATAATTGTCTTTACCCCATTTTTCAAAAAGACTTTATTTATTTATTTTAGAGACAGAGAGAGAGAAAGAAAGAGCGAGTGAGCAGGGGGAGGAACAGAGGGACAAGCTGACTCTGTGCTGAGTACGGAGCCAGACGCAGGGCTCACGCTCAGAAGCCTGAGATCATAACCTGAACTGGAAACAAGAGTAGGACACGTAACGGACCGAGCCCCCACAGGTGCCCCTACCCCATGTGTTCTCTCCCTTTTCTCTGTCTTTCTTCCCTACTCCTCAAAGCTGTAGTATCTTGCCTTCTTCTACAGAAGATGAGTACTTGTAAATAAACAACCCTAGCTTCCATAGCGTTTGGATCAATAGCCCTTTTAAGACATTTGATAAATTATTTCCAAAGGAGGTAGAGGGTGCCAGAAGCCATGCCGGGCAGAGAATTCTGAAAATAAGGTCTGTTTTGAGCACTCCCCTGTCCTCTACTCCCCCTGTGACCTTCTCTGTCCTTGTCTCCCGACAAGCATGCGTGGAGGCTGCACGCAACCAGTCCTTGCTCCCTCAGCTTTCCTTCACTGGAACTCTTCTGCCCTGGTACCTCCCTCTCTCTGAACAGCTGATGAACTTACCCAAACTAAAATGGTAACACGCGGAAGAGTGACCCCATTATTTTAGGGTTGTAGGAAAAACTGGTTGTGAATAGCTTAAGCCACAAAGGAAAAAAAAGTATTTACTGGAAGGAAAATGAATGAGAGGCACGTCTCTGAGAATTTGAGTTGCATCACTTAGCCCTGGGAAATTCAGGGAACAGGGCAGGAAGCGAACTGTTATCTGAGGGGCTGACGTTAAGATGACTCAGCTCCATGGGTGTGTTGGAGCTGGCTCAAAGCGGCTTGGGAGAACCAGTTGTTATATTTTCAGGAGTTTTGCAAACCAAATGATAGTATATTAGTAGCTTGAAATTGGCCACAATGTATTAACACCAAGGAAATCAAAAGCTACAAATAGCATTACTAGCTTACTGTCAATCAGCTCTAACTTTGTTCCAAACTTCAAATTTTAAAGAGAGATTGTTGGAATAACTTGGTTGAGGTGTCCATTTCTCATATATGGCCAGGAGCACAGGGTTAGAATGTATAGACAGAGCATCAATGGTGCCCTCAGAGAAGGGGATTTTTATGAAGTAGGGCAGCAACCCAAGGGCTTTCTGCCCAGTTACTGTCCCTTTTTCAGATAATATGTTTGCATATTTACCAGGGTTAAGCAATTAGGAAATTAGGAGATAGGACATGTGCTCTCGGTGGGAGCAAATGTATGTACCCAGTTATGACTCAGATGGATGCTGCAGCTACCCCGGTGGGTCACAGCTGACTGCACATCATAATCTCTTGGGACCTTTAAAAATAGCCCCATGCTTGGGCCCCATCAGACAGAGATTCTGCTTTAACTGAGTATCAGTATGTTTTAAAAGCACCAGTGAGGTGACTAGAGTTAACAATACTGTTTTGTGTGTCTGACAGTGGCTAAAAGAGTAGATCTTAAAAGTGTTCATCACAAGAAAAAAAATTGTAATTATATGTGGTGATGGATGTTAACTAAACTTATGGTGGTGATCATTTCACAATACATACATGCATCAAACCATTATGTTATGCCCCTAATCTAATCCGATGTTGTATGTCAATTATATCTCAATTTAAAAAATAAAAAGCCACCCCATATAATTCCAGTATGCAACCAGGATTGAGAAAAATGGAGATTATAAATTGACATCATTAAGGGTTTTAGGAGAAACTTCAGTGAAATCTTTACATATTTGTCCCTTGCTGCTAAATCAGAACTATTATCTATAGACCTTTACTATAATATGTGGCAGACTTAAATTTTGTATTATGTTACAGACTGTGCAGTGGATCCTGATTCATTGTGGAAAGGGAAGGAAGAGTGAAAATAAAGCAGTTGACGTGTCTAAGGTCAGGGATAGCCTCGCCCTCTGGAGAATAAGGAAGAGTGTGATTTGGGACTGATAACTGAAGAGAGATGGCTTTAGGAGCTTGGCAGTGGTGTGTCAGGTACCCTGTTGGGGTTAATAAGTCAAAGTCAAAAGTTTTGAGACAGATGGTGCAGATTAGGGAGTTTTCATGATTGGAAAGATAGTTCTTAAAGAACACTTACGAGCAACTTTACTCATTTATTGATCCCATTCTTTCTTTCAGGCAGTGATTATTAATTGAGCAAGTATTATATGCAAGGTACTGTGTTAGGCTACAAAGGCAGTGCTTCCCAAGACACTCTCAGGTTTGATAATATGCTACAATAACTTGTGGAACTCAGGAAAGGCACTGTACTTAAAATTACAGTTTTATTGTAAAGGATGAAAACCAGGAAGAACAACCAAAGGAAGAAATGCCCGGGCAAGGTTTAAGAAGGGTCTAACGTGAACACATCTGCGTCCTCAGGACATTTCACTATCATGGCATACTGATTCGTATCGCTGACCAGAAAGCTCACCATCTCCTCTACACCCCAAGTTTTTACTGGAGTTTTGTTACGCCCAGTGTTTCTTTTGGGCAGGGAGTGACGGGGAATATAAGACTGATGAAGAAGGCTGGGAAATGACCAGGGCCATCTAGACCATGTTGATATATATATCCTGAAGGTAATGGAAGCGTTTTAAGAATAATGTCATATAATAAGGAATTTGGCCAGTTTTTGTCCCTGGTTCCCGAGGGATAACCTCTAAATCCATGGAATTTCTTGAGTAACTAGGACTGTTCAGTATTCATAGTGAACCCCTTGGACCACACCTGAGTTTATGCTAATAAGATAAGGGACTTCACACCAGAAAAAACAACCATGTCATTAGAGACTTGGGGCTTAGAGCCACATGATATCAGCCTGACCTCTGAGGAAGGAAGTGGGCTGCAGATTGACTGATGTCACTTTAGCCGATGGTTCAATGATACCTCAGTAATAAAATGCAGGGCTCGATTCCAGGACCCTGGGATCATGACCTGAGCTGAAGGCAGACGCTTAACTGACTGAGCCACCCAGGTGCCCCCCATGAGTTTCTTTAGTACATTATCAAACCTGACAGTGTCATGGGAACCCCTGAATTTGTAGCCAGCTGGTTAGAAGTGTGGGTGATGGGGGAATCCCCAAACTTGTGACTAATGTCTGAAGTGAGGGCTGTTCTGTGGGAAGCTATGCCCTTAACCTATGAACTCTGCACATATTCCAGATAGTTCGTGTAAGAATTGCAGTGCAAATAGGTTTGTGTGTGTGCATGCATGTACAGGTGCACATGCATGTGTGTGTGGACACGTGTATGCATGTGTGTGCCCGCATGTGCGCGTGTGTGTGTGTTATGGCTAGTGATTTGCTCAATTCTCCTCCCGTGTTGCTGTTTTAGCCTCAAACTTAGATCTCTAACTTCCTCTTAGAAACCTGTCCAACTCTTGAAGGCAGAGTTTGCTGCTTATTACTTGTTTCCCAAAGGCTTTCATTCTTTTCTCTGTTCTGATGTTTACCCAATGTATTAAAATGATTGGTTCACATGGCTGAATCAATCCCTTGACTGATCACTCCTTGAGGACAAGGATCTTGTCTGATTCTTCTTCAGGTCCTCAGGCCCCACCTGAGGCCATGAATGAAGGAATAAATGAATGAATGACTGTTCAGGTGGAGGGCGGGAGAGGGACCTCAGCAGTTTTTATAGCTTCTTAGGTGGCTTCATGCTATTGTCATGGATGGACTTCGGGAGGAAATAAATGGACAGCAGTGAGGAAGTAATACAGTGGGTAACTTTGTCCCACAAATTTAAGAATTCAAATTGCAAGGCAGTAGCTATTACTAACATACATATTGATAAATGTACACATCTAGCCACCATGTTTCTCAAAACTAAAAAGAAAGGAAGCCTAGATCAAAGTGTGTTTCTTAAATTGTAATTCTAGGATTCCTGGCATTGGAAAATTCCCAGGGGCTGCCTGATCCATCTCAGGAATTGGTCCACCTCAGATTTACTCAGTCTAAGCCTCTGGCTGGACTGGGACCTTAACTTCTGCAGTTGTGGCAACCCATTTACCAATCTAGACATGTGTATATTTGTAGATCCAGACATCTGCAGACAGCTGCAGATTACTACTGGCCTACCAGGAGGCTTTAACTGTTTTGCTGCTGTGTCCCATAAAATAATTTTGAAACACTATATATCTTTTAACATTTAAAAAATTTAAATCTATACCTAAATTTTAAACATCTATAAAATACTGAGTTTTAATGGTTACAAATGATGTAAATTTTGGCATGTTGTAAATATTGACATTTAAAATTCTTATATTACATTTTAAAACATGTCCAGTGGAATATGAATGTCATAAAGATTTGATACCTATCATATTTATATTAAAAAGATGAACACGTTCTTTTTTTTTTTTAAGATTTTATTTATTTATTTGAGAGAGAGAATGAGAGACAGAGAGCATGAGAGGGAAGAGGGTCAGAGGGAGAAGCAGACTCCCCGCCGAGCAGGGAGCCCGATGCGGGACTCGATCCCGGGACTCCAGGATCATGACCTGAGCCAAAGGCAGTCGCTTAACCAACTGAGCCACCCAGGCGCCCCAAAGATGAACATGTTCTTCTTAAATAGTTGGAAATTTCTCCTTCCTTACCACTTAACTTCCTCCCCAGATTTTTAACCTAATATAATACATTTTATGAATGAAAAGCTTTACCCTACCATGATTTCCTGAAACGAAAATATGCATATAAATGGAAATATAAATGAAAATTTAATTTCCTGACCATAAGGCTTAAGTATTTTATTTTTTAAAGATTTATTTATTTATTTGAGAGAGTGAGAATGAGAGAGAGAGAGAGTACATGAGAGGGGGGAGGGTTAGAGGGAGAAGCAGGCTCTTTGCTGAGCAGGGAGCCCGATGTGGGACTCGATCCCAGGACTCCAGGATCATGACCGGAGCCAAGGGCAGTCACTTAACCAACTGAGGCACCCAGGCGCCCCAAGGCTTAAGTATTTTAAAAATCTTCTGGTTTGCACTATCATTATAATCATAATCGGTACACCATTGATCAAAACAACAAAAATATGTTACAAGTCTTGATGACTAAATTATTTAACATTATGCATCTATTAAGGAGATGAACGAGTCTTATTTTTCAGGCAATGCATCTGTGTGTGACTATTATTAGAATGAGTCAGGATTCAGCATCAATTTTATTCCCATTTTGAATTATTTTTACGTGAGTGCTGAAAAACTTTGTTCACGTAAGTTATTAGTGGAGAATGTAGTGAGTTTTGTTCTGATAATGTCACTCAATTCTTTGAACTCCTTGCCATTTAGATGCCAAAAATCACCTAGCAATGTATCAGTTAGAAGTATTTTTAATTATCTAGTAGTTAGATTTTGCTTTAATTTTATTGAAAGCAAAGATTTGGAAATCATTTTGAAATGAAAAAGGATTTGTTACCTAATCTTTAGAGGCTTTCACTTTCTCAGTATCAACAAAAATAGTTCACCTTTCTCTTTATTTACATCATGGAGGTTTTCTCAACCCAGGGATTGCTTTATAGTAAGATTAGACATGGAGAGAAGTTGAGGTTGGCTTTTTGTGTGTGTGTGTGTGTGTGTGAAGTTAAAGCAAAAGTGGAAAGGAGATCCTGTATCACCCCTAACCCCCAGGGGTGTTCTCAGATCATGTTTAGATAGAGTACGTATGTAGTTGAGGCTCTGGAAACTGATTACTTGGGAGCTTCCTGTCTGCCTGGGTGTCCCTTAGGTAGTTCTTGTATGTTCCCAGAGACCTGATTACTCCTTGTGGAGTCTCTGACCTACCTATTGATTTGTGGTAACTAACAATTAGGATGGGCCTTCCTTACTTGTGAGCCTTGCTACTGTAGCTTTTGAAGTATTTATTCATGTTTCTACAGCTGAATTTAGTTCTCATAGTGCAGTTTAAAACATGGTTATATAGGAAAAACACACTGTAAACTTAGACTTTAAAATCATACACAAAGAGATAATAAATAACAAAATAATCAGTGTTAATTTTTTAAAGCATCTGGTATTCCTTTACATTATTCCATACAAATAAATTTTCTCTACTTAGGGATATTCTATTTTGTTGTTGTTGTTAAATGACATTTGGTAGGAAATTCTGACCACAGGATTGGTATTCGAGAGCAGCATTTAAGCTTCTATATAGCTTTCATTTGTGTTTTTCAAGATCCCTGTACAGATTCCTGCACTTAATGGGACAGTGTCCAATCCTCCATGTCCTCAGGGAATTTAACAGGTCCCCGAGGACCCCATCACGTGGCAAGAATCACTCAGCAAGCCTCAAGCAGTTCCAAAGTGGCATGTATCATAACCTACTTGGCAACTCCAGTTATCCTTGAACCTCCTGGGTCAGTCGACAGAAGCGTTTCACAATCTTGTAATTTTACCTCAAGCCAAAATGTCATAGTGATATATTTTTCACTGATACCAAAGCAATCTTTTCAACAACCAGTACACCCCTAGCAGCCTGGTAGTATTCCTTAAGACTGGAAGGGTTCAACATATAGTAACTACTAAAATAAAAAGCCCTATTTCTACTGGTTCTAAACTGGTTGTGTGCTTAAGAGTCATATGGGGTCCTTCTTTATTTTTTTTTAAAGATTTTATTTATTTGAGAGAGAGAGCACACAGGTGCGGGGTTGGGGGGGCAGAGGGAGAGGGAGAAGCTGACTTCCCACTGAGCAGGGAGCCCAACACGGGGCTCGACCCCAGGAAGGGCCCCGGGATCATGACCCAAGCTGAAGGCAGAAGCTTAACTGACTGAGCCACCCAGGTGCCCCTGGGGTCTTTCTTTAAAATGTAAATTTATACTCCCTGAATCAGGTCTTGATTTAGTAGGTCTGAAAAAAATGCCTATTACTAGGTAATTATCATCTTGTATTTCTTGGGGTTGTCAACATTTGTATCTCATAACAAAAAAATTAGATAGAAATGAATCTTCATCAGATGATTTATACAGTATGGGTTAAACACGACATAGCAATGATTTAGTAATAACAGTGAAATAATTTTTAAAAAAAAGCCCACTATTCCTTCATACAGCATCAAACACTTCCAGCAATCACCTCCCCAAGTCTGTTTCCATGTTGTTCACTAAAGAGTGTCAGCAAATTGCAGCTACCGCTGATGTCAATTAATTTTATTTTGATTATGTTCCCAAGTCTTTCCTTTTCTTCTTCAGGTAGTTCATTTTACTGTTAACCAGGCCAAACGTGGAAGTTCTGGCTCAGAGAAAGTTTATATTCATCCAACCCAAGACTCCTCTTATCATGTCACAGCTTAGCAACTAATTTAAAATTCCTCAACTTGGATGTGGTCTGATAACTGTGTTGAAATGAAAGAAAGAATGAATGTTAATGATGTGCTCACTCTGCACAGCACTCCTTATGGTTGGCCTGCTTATTTCCATTCTACACGTTACAAAACCCCGGTTAGAAGCTGAATGGACGCTTAGGAATAGAAAACGGCAGAGCTGGAAGAGGAACCCAGCCTGTTGACTGCAAACCCATACGTTAAACATGTTGACAAACTACACATGTATTCTAGTGAAAAGAAAATGGATTTATTGAAGAAGATTCTTGTGACTGTGAGATCATCAAAAGCATTTTTTTTCATCAAACTTCACTTTAATTGTAGATGTAGTTGAATTCCTGAGGAACCAAAAATCCAAAGCTACTAACAGCTTAGGGCAACGCTTTATTCCTTCTGTGGAGCTATCCTTAAGATTTCAAGTTAATGTTGGGAGTGTTCTCCTTTGTTTGCAAATACAAAGACACAGATATATGGACAGGAAACACAGAAGACACATAGAGGGTTGAAATGGGAAAAAGAAAATCCAGTCAATGAATTTGTATGTTGTTTTCTTAGGCAAGGTGAGGTCAGGAGCCATGTGACATAATTCTTTTTATTTTGATGTCTTCTCAGTCCCTAACGTAGTGCTCTGCATATAGTAGTACCTCAGTGAACC
Organism: Eumetopias jubatus; assembly: GCF_037043125.1. Taxonomy (NCBI): domain Eukaryota; kingdom Metazoa; phylum Chordata; class Mammalia; order Carnivora; family Otariidae; genus Eumetopias; species Eumetopias jubatus. The sequence continues at coordinate 74,951,243 of NW_028274811.1, read as the reverse complement.
GATATTTTGAATTGACTTTATAATGGAGTACACATTTCTTAAAATATTTATGTATTTTCCATTTTGTAAAATATGGTCTAGAGAAAGGAGAGCTTGCAGTCCTTGAGTGAAAAATGGAACTGTAGAAGGTTAGAAATGGAAGGGCCTTAGGTATTCTCTGGAAGAGTGGTTTCAATTTTTTTTACATCTGAGAAACTCTCTTTCCCAAATTCACCATTTTGATATCAGTAAACAAATCATCACTTCCAAAATCACTTACTAAGGGATACTTATGTGATCAAAACACACAGGAATGAACATGTACTCTTGAAGCTTAGGGCCTCGTTTTTTAGAGAAGCATCATGGAACATAAAGAGATTGTCAATTGGACAGAAGCAATCCTAAAAATGTCACCATCTGCAGATTGAATGATGCAATCAATAGTTTTAGCTTCTGTCAAAGTAATTATTGGTTCGGAAGCTTATTACCCTAAAGGGATCATGAATTCAATTCAAGCAGTATACAAGAGTATTTACATCAAGAAACCTAAAACCTAAGATATTTGTAGCATCATTTTTCCTTTGTATGTATAAAGTTATCTGTTACATATAGCACATTTTCAGCACATTTTATAAATCCTGTCCATTTTTATAAAGATGATATATTTTTATGTGTAAAAAAAAATCACAAAATGACACATTTGGAAAGGACCTGGAAATAATTTCCTCAGATTCTTTAATTTTTATACATTGCTCATTTAAGAGGAAGACTGTAGGGATATTTGTGAAACAATCTAAACACAGCACATTTCCATATTTTTATATTTTTTTCTCAGTCTTTCACAGTTGTATTCACACCCAATTCTATTCAACTTTATCAAGACTTTCCCAGATAATCAGCCTTATCTTCACAGACGCAAAAACAATTTCCTTTTACCACCCATTGTTTCATCACACTTCTTTAACCTGAGTAACTACATCGAGGACACAGTTGACATTAACAGGTTGGGAACAAACACAAGGACTCCTGGCCAGCATTTACCTCAGCTGGGGGCACACAGCTCACTGGCACACCAGGACCTAAGTTTGCTGTGAGATCAATCAGTCAGCATGTTTTCCAGAGGGATTGGAGAGCTTGGCTTAATCTAGGGAATCCGTTTTTGTACCCCATTACTGTGCAATCAGTATGTTAGGTGGGACTCTTGTTTAAGCAAATGTACTCTTCACCCATGCCATTCCTGAATGCCCAGACCCTGTGGAGCTAGCTCTTGCTGATCTCTTGGATAAAATCACTGGCGGGCTCCATAGTTTCCTCTGGTTGTTCAGAGATAAGAATAAATTCTAATTACTTCTATCTCAAAATATTCTCACTGCCGTAGTTATATAGAATAGTTTACTGTAATAATATGTTAAAAACAAAAACAAAACAAAACAAAAACCCTTGACACTCATTCAGAGTTACAGCTCTCCTCAACCTCAGCTTGATCCTGCTCCAGGAGACAAATCTGCAGTGGGAAAAGTGGTGGGCATAGGTTAGCTTCTTCTCTACTTCTCCACTTCTCTACTTCTCTACCCTGCTCAGCCTAGGTTCTGGAGGAAGCAATTGCAGCATTTCCCTGGCCAAATGCTATTCCAAGGACTGATGGGAGAGACAAGGACACGGTAGGCTACATCTAACTGATGTGACTTGAGAGATGCTCCAAGTTCACATTTTGCAATGAGACCCTAGGGGACCTCATACTGGGGGTACTGATAAACCTAGAAGGAAAGTAGCCATTGCACAAACTGCAGGCCTTATAATCAATAAAAGGAAGGTACTCTTTGCCTTTCCAAAGTGCATTTGTGTGCCGAGGATAGATTTGGGGGATCCAGAATGATTGTTTCTAAAGAGAACATGATTAATATGGCTGAAGCACCCTGTACCAGAGGCAACCATTACCCTGAATTTTATGTTTGTTGTTCTCTTGCTTTTAAGCTTGGGAACACATATACTACATGTGTATTTATTCCTAAATAACATATTGTTAGTTTTTTTGTCTTGTTTATTTTTAAGTAGGCTGTGCCACGCCCAGTGTGGAGCCCAGTGCAGAGCTTGAGCTCAAGACCCTGGGATGAAGACCCGAGCTGAGATCAAGAGTCAGAGGTTTAACTGACTGAGCCACCCAGGCACCTCAAGGTTTTTGTTTGTTTGTTTTAGAACTTTATATTATTAGTATCACACTACATATCATCTTTTGCTGCATTATTTTGCTGAATATTATATTTGTGAGATTTATCTATACTGATTCATACACCAATAGTTCATTTATTTTTACTGCTCTAGGTTGTGTTCAATTATACGAATATCTCATTTTGTTGATGAACATTTGGATTATTTCTAGTTTTTAGTTATCACCACACTGCAGTGCACATCCTGCACGTGTCTCCTGGTCCGTATGCTACAGTTTCCTGAAGTTACATGGTGGGGGTGGGGGAGATTGATGGGGGTGGGGGAGTTGTAGGGCCTACACACCATCTTCCTTTCCAGAGTCAATTTGAGGCATAGAATGATGTTATGAAAATCATTCCCTTCATCAAGTGCCAAGGTCGTCCTCCTTTTTTTAGGGTCTCCTCGAGGACCTCGAGCTAGCCAGCAGTCTGCATGGGCTACTTTCCTTTCCGGTTAATCCTTCCTCCTGGGATGCTGCCCCCTGGGGTTTCATCTCACGTGAGACAGGGATTCCCAGGGTCCCCACCTCTGGAGGGGCCCAGGACTCCAACTTTTTCGAGATTTCTTTCAAAGGGATCTCAAATGTCACTCCTTGACATCTTGTTAGTTCTTTGATGCATTTGGTAAGATTCCTTTTAAAAACTTTCAAGCTTTTTTCGTGGTCACCGGGAGAATTGGTCCAATTTACCTATTCTTTCACTCACAGAGTAGAAATTCCACACTTTCAACTTTACTAGCTAATGCCAATTTGCTGTTCAAAAGGGTTTATCCACCCACTAACAGTGAATAGCTTGTCCACTGATGAGAGATATTTTCTTTCCCATGTGTACCATTTTGTACTGTTGGCCCTTTTGCGCTCTGGGTATATATTACTTATTCAAAAATACATATAAAAATTATTAAAAATAATAAGAGTGAATCATCATTAATTTGGAAGGCAGATGCCCTCAAGGAAACTAAGCCACATGTTGTAATTTCTTAGCCCTGCTTCCTAGTGTTTTCTTTAATTCAATATTGAGCTGATTATTATGTCAGCCAGGTAATTTTTTTATAGATGAAAATGTCTATATCCACAGAATCTAAAATTATTAGTGTCACTGGATTAGAATAGATCAAAAGATCACAGTGATGAGAAGAATTCAATCAGGAAGTCTTAATGTATATCAGAGAAATGACTAGTTCATTTGTTGCTATGGGGAAAATGATGTTTTCAGTTCCTTTCCCATTAAGGGCATTCTTGGATTTAGTAAAATTCAAAACAGGTCAGTATGCCAGGAATACGAGGGCTGTAGGATGCAATGTTGTAAACAAACTCAGATGAATTTTGGAAATCCACTGTATTTTATTTAGTTTATGAAAAAACAAAGCATCTTTTATCAGGGCGATAATATCTACATACATGTGTAAGTTATTTAGGATTGGACCCCAAGGGACTTCAGAATTTGTTTAAAGTCATGAAAAGGCAAAATTAAAATGTCATGAAGAGGCAAACTGTTAATTTTGATTGCCAGTGAGTGAGTAGTTTCTTAACATCTAGATTATTTTGAAGCTTATAGGCCTTCTCTCCCTCCCCCAGGTGTCTAGAATTGCTGAGATGTAACATGTTTAAAACTAAGACAGATTCCCACTCATCCGGGATGATGTCAGAATGAGCTTTGTTCTCACACTGAAGGATGGTTCTGAAAGTCTCTCACTCTCTCATTACCCTGAGAATTCTATAATCCCCCCAAATGATGGGTGCACCACTATTTGGTGTGTGTGTGGCAAAACTGCTTAATTGGAGGATCTGTCTATAATAAACCGTTTTTTGAAAATAACCTACTAATGCCATCAATTCTCATTTATTTAATTTTTCCTCTTAATACATATTTACCTAAGTAATATTTATGATTCAGAATTTAATATTGGAAAAGACTGACACCTAATAAGTGCTCAATAAATATTTATATTATTATTATTACTAATATACATTTATAATGAATCTAGAGCCTTCTGTATTCTTAGTAATCCATTTACATTCAATAACTGGATTTCTCTTTGAAATGTATCAATCTTTACTTTGTGGTCATAATTAAAATCTAATGATCTACAAAAAATTTATAAATTAGATAATCTCAATAGATGCAGAAAAAGCATTTGACAAAATACAACATCCTTTCATTATAAAAACCTTCAACAAATCGGATATAGAAGGAACATACGTCAACATAATAAAGTCCATATGTAACAAACTTATGTCATCCTCAACAATGAAAGGTTAAAACTTTTCCTTTAGGATCAGAAAAAGCCAAAGGTGCCCACTCTCACCACTCTTACTTAACACAGTACTGGCTGTCCTACCTAGAGCAATCAGGCAAGATAAAGAAATAAAAGGCTTCCAAATTGGAAAGGAAAAAGTAAAACTGTGTTTGCAGATGATATGACCTTATATACAGAACAGAAACTCCTAAAGATTCAACCAAAATGCTGTTGGAATTAATCAACAAACTCAGTAAATTTGCAGAAAGAAAATCAACATGCAGAAATCATTTGCAGTTCTACATGCTAACGACTAAATATCTGAAAAAGAAATTTTTAAAAATTCCATTTGTAATAGTATCAAAAAGAATAAAATACTTAGGAATAAATTCAACCAAAGAAGTGAAAGATCTGAAAACTGTAAGACTTCGATGAACGTACAAATTGAAGCAGACACAAACAAATGGAAAGATATCCAAGTTCATAGATCAGAAGACTTAATATTATTAAAATGTCCACACCACATAAAGCCATCTATAGATTCAATGCAATCCTCATCAAAATTCCAATGCATTTTCACAGAAATAGAAAAAACAATCCTAAAATTTGTATGGAACCACAAAAGACCCCAGTAGCCAAAGCAATCCTAAAAAAGAACAAAAAGAGAGCAAGAAGGAGAATCACACTTCCTGGTGTCAAGCTATATAACGAAGCTATAGTAATTAAAACAGTATGGGACTGGTATCAAAATAGACACATCAATGGAACAGAATCAAGACCCCAGAAGTAAACCCCTGAGTACATAGTCAGACTAATATTTGACAAGGGAGCCAAGAATACTCAATGGGGAAAGGATAGTCTCTAACAAATATACTGGGAAAACTAGATAATCACGTGCAGAAAAGTGAATTTGGACCCCTATCTTACACCACTCACAAAAATTAACTCAAAATAGATTAAAGACTTAAACATAAGACTGGAAACCATAAAACTCCCAGAAGAAAACATAAGGAAAAAGCTCCTTAACTGGGTCTTGTCAATGATTGTGTATGACACCAAAAGCACAAGCAACTAAAGCCAAAAATCAACAAGTGGGGCTATGTCAAACTAAAAAGCTTCTGCAGAGTGAAAGAAACTATTAGAATGAAAAGGCAGTGTGCAGAATGGGAGAAAATATTTGCAAAATATATATCTGAAAAGGGGTTAATCTCCAAAATATATAAGAAACTCATATAACTCAACAACAAAAACAGCAACAATACAACCTGATTTAAAAAGCACAAGCACAAGCACGGGGGGGGCGGGGGGGCGCCTGGGTGGCTCGGTCGGTTAGGGGTCTGCCTTCAGTTCGGGTCATGACCCTGGAGTCTGAGGATCGAGCCCCATGTTGGGCTTCCTGCTCAGCAGGGAGTCTACTTCCCCCTCTCCCTCTGCCCCTCCCTGCTTGTGTTCTCTCTCTCTCATTTACTCTCTCTCTCTCAGATAAATAAATAAAATCTTTAAAAAAAAAGTGCACAGGAACTGAATAGGCATTTTTCCAAAGAAGACATACAGATGGCCAAGAGATATATGAAAAGACGCTCACATCACTAATCACCAGGGAAATGCAAATCAAAACCACGAGACATCGTCCCATACCCATTCGAATGGCTGACATCTAGAAGTCAAGAGAGAACAAGTGTTGACAAAGATGTGAAAAAAAGAGAACACTTGTGTGCTATTGGTGGGAATGTAAACTGGTGTAGCCGCCATAGAAAACAGTATAGAGTTTCCTCAAAATATTAAAAATAGAACTACCGTATGATCCAGCAATCCCACTTCTGGGTATCTATCCAAAGGAAATGAAAACAGCATATTGAAAAGATAGCTGCATTCCCATGTTTATTTTGACATTATTCACAATAGCCAAGATATGGAAACAACCTCAATGTTTATCAATGGATGAATGGATAAAAAAAAGTTGTGGAATATTCAAACAATGGAATATTATTCAGCCATGAGAAAGAAGGAAATCCTGCCATTTGTGACAACACGGATGGACTTCGAGGAAATTATGCTGAGTGAGGTAAGTCAGAGAAAAAGACAAATGCTGTATGATCTCACTTACATGTGGAATCTAAAAAAAGCAAATGTAGATACAGAGAAGTATGGTGGTTACCAGGGGCTGGGGGTGTAGAAACTGGGGAGATGTTGGCCAAACTTGTAGTTTCAAGATAACAAGTTCTAGGGATCTAATGCACAGCATTGTATTATAGTTAACATTGTGTTATATACTTGAAAGTTGCTAAGAGACTGCTAATCTTAAGTGTTCTCACCACACACACACAAAAGAAATGATAATTGTGTGATTGGATGGAGGTGTTAGCTACTGCTCGGTGGCAATATGCAATATATAAGTGTATCAAATCAACACGTTGTACATCTGAAACTTACACAAATTTATGTTAACTATATCTCCATAATGAAAAAGACCCATAAATCAAAGTCTTGACCCTATAATAGATAGAAAATAAGAAGAAATTGGGGCTAGACACCACAAAAGGCAGCAGAGATGGTGACTATGCTTTCAGTGGTTCTGTTCTTTTTGTGCTTAGTAGAAAATTTTTCCTTTCTTATAAATGGCAGGAGAATTCCAGGCTTAAAATTTAAAATAATTTACAAGATGAGTGTGGTTCATTTCTAATAGGCCTAATTTATCCCTGTAGCTTTAAATAGGTTAGTCTATGAATGAATTATTTTCCAAGTCTCACTTGGAAAATAATTATGAAACCTAGTAAATTCGACTTTAAATTGGCCCAGTAGGAAAAAGAATGGTCACTGTTTCAGGATCCACTATTCTTCTATTACCCTCATGGGGTTTCAACCAATACAGGGGTCTCAGTGTTCTTCAGATAAGCATTTGGGAACTTTCATTTCTTCCAGGGGCGTGAGTGGCATGCAGCAGGTAGAAGGCAGGGGAGAGGTGAGCGGGAGGGGAAAAGCGAAATGGAAAGTACTATTACTATTTTAAGATTAAAAGCAGCCAACTCCAGAAAACATTTTTGTATTTTAACTCCTTAAACAGAGGGAAACATTTCAGTGTTATTTTTAACTTCTTACTCACGTGTCTTCTGCCTCCAACTGACTATAAAGGAAGATGAAGGAACACGTGCTCCTTGTGGTCACCAAATAAAGGACCCACTAGAACTTCTCCAAGACGCTACACTTCTACCCACCCCTTACCCCCTTCTTCCTGTGCTCACTAAACCCAAGCAAGAACACGGGGAAGATGTGGTTGGAAGGTGTGAACTAGAGCTGGGGCTGCAGGAGGTCTCAGATCCCAGAACTGTTCATGTGGTACTAAGTGTTAACATTGTGACACGCTTTGTTAATCCCATCCATCCCTCTCCCTTCTCCAACACTGCCTCATAAATACCATAGGTATGTGAGCTTTAGGGCAGGAAGGCAGAGATTATTTTAGAGTGACACCCTGCACCAGTAAATATACCTAATAAACATTTCTATAACCAGTTTATTTCATCTTCAGGGAATAGTTTCTCCTACAGTGAGAAACTGACCTATCTCTAATGGCCAATTAATCTCAAAATGAGGGCAAGAAATTTAAGGGGACACGGTGAGCTGGAGGTCCTTCTGGAGAAGAAAAACCACACTTTCAAGGCAGGGGTCAAAAATTCAGACACTTTGAAAGGTCCAGTGGGTAATAGGAATATATGAACCTACCACAGTACAATGGTTAGGAAATGATGTGCTGGCCCACTAGAGAATGGCTAGCCAATCCACATGTTTAAAAACAAACAAACCACCATGCTGGCTAAATTGAGAAGCTACATTCGCTCCACCAAGATACCCATCTGGAAGCATTCTTTTACTTTTTAAATTTTTTTTATTTTATTTTTTTAACTAACACAGAGCCTAAACTCATGAGATCCAAGACCCCGAGATCAAGACCTGAGCTAAGATCAAGAGTCAGACATGCAACTGACTGAGCCACCCAGGTGCCCCAGGATCATTCTTTTATTTTTTAAAAATTTAATCTAACTTATATTCAATTAATTAACATATAGTGTATTATGAGTTTCAGAGGTAGAGTTCAGTGATTCATCTGTTGTATATAACACCCAGTGCTCATTACATCAAGTGCCCTCCTTAATGTCCATCACCCAGTTACCCCATCCCTCCACCCCTCTCCCCTCCAGCAACCCTCAGTTTGTTTCCTAGATTAAGAGTCCTGTACGGTTTATCTTCCTCTCTGATTTCATCTTATTTTTCTCTCCCTTCCTCTATGCTCCTCTGTTTTGTTTCTTAAATTCCACCTATGAGTGAAATCATATAATTGTCTTTCTCTGAAAGATCATTCTTTTAAAGAAGTCCTCTGTAAAAGGGATTAAAAGGAATCGGGTTTATTTGACTGAGGTGCGGATCCCTGAGTTTTACTTTTTTTTTTTTTTTTTTTTTTTGCTTTCCCAAATAGATATTCAAAATAAATAAAAGTTAGAGAAAGGCCAGCCCTGTGAATAGACAGGAGTAATTAACAACCTACTTGACGCTTCCGAAAGTTCTCCCTGCCCAAATTCTCTTCCCCACCGGTTTGCTGCAGCACCTAAAACGTCACCGGCCACTTCTCTGGGCTCAAGCTGAAGGCCTGGAGGGAGTGGGCAGAGTGGGGAAGGATGTCACTTGCTCATAGTAGCACACATCCAGATACTTAGCTGGAATGTAGCTGAAGGCCTACAGCAACCTTATGAGAAAAGTGAAAAGGTGTCAGGATTTTGTGGAGCAAATGCAGTTCAAAAGAAATTTAAATCTCTGGCCCACCAGGAACACTTGACAGCTTTAGAGCACAAAGGCTATGAGGCTGGGGAGTGAAGGAAAGCCAGGTGTCTGGTGTTGGGAATGAGGGACACCTCAGATGACTAAACTAAGGTTATTCAGTGTCTACTCTGTGTCATGTATCGTGTTTGGTGCTGGGGACACAGAGATAAATAAGCTATGGACCCATCCATCACGTAAGACAAACTTGGAGCTAACTCCAATATTTTATCAACTCTATGACTCACGTTTTTTCATAGCTAAACAGCTTCAAAACTGATGGCATCTCACAATTTTCTTGGCAGGAGGTTTTTTCCCCCTTCTACAGTAGTACATAAAATAATTGCATTTGTTACAGAAGAAATATAGTAAATAAATTGTGACATATTACTACTGAATAGGAAGAACAATAGTTAAAATGTATAGATTATAGTGAACTATTGAAAGCTTTTTTTTTTTTTTTTGGAAGATTTTATCCATTTATTTGATAGAGAGAGAAACAGCGAGAGTGGGAACACAAGCAGGGGCAGGGGGGAGAGGGAGACGCAGGCTCCCTGTTGAGCAGGAAGCCCAATGCAGGACTCAATCCCAGGACCCCGGGATCATGACCTGAACTGAAGGCAGATGCTTAACGACTGAGCCACCCAGGCGCCCCTATCGAAAGCTTTTAATCAGGGGAATAACACGTGAAATCTCTGTGTCCGCTCTTCCCTTCCTCCTGCTTGCTCCTTCTCCTCTTATTCAGTAACTTTTCGGAGCACATACTATGGGTCATATTCTCTGTTAACATCCCAGAGATTCAATGGTGAAAAAGAGACATAACCATTAATCAACTAGCTTTAATTGGCATTTATAGAATACTTCATCTAATGGTAGCAGGATTACATAGTCTGCAGCTCACATGGAACATTTGCCAAGACAGACCACAGTCTGGGCCATAAAACATACTTTACCAAATTTAAAAGAATAAATATCACTCAAAGTATGCTTTCAGACTACTATGGAATCAAACTAGAAATGAATCATAGAAGGATAGCCAGAAATCCCAAGGTATCTGAAGACCAAATAACACATAAGGCAAAGAAGATGTGTCAAAAGAAATTAAAAAGCATTTGGAACTAAATGAAAGTGGAATATATTTTTTTTTTTCCTTAAAAGGTGGGAACTCACTGCCAGCAATGACAGAGCTAAGGCGTGACTGGCTCGGGGGTGATGTCGGGAAATTTGAGGGGCATCAACAGTGGAACTGCTCTGGTGTGTCAGAGGGCTAGACTCGGTTGGTCCCTACATCTCCTCTTGCCCTCGGAGAGGTAAAGCAGGGGCCTCTGAGAGTTGGAAGAATTGGAGTAAGCTGGAAGAAGCAGGAGCTAGGGGAACTCAGGCAGCTAGAAGAGCATGTAGGAAGGTCATGGGGCTGAAGAAGAAGAGTGCACTAGAAAAATGAAAAGGCTAGTGTGGCTAAAGTGCAGAGAGGAGGGTGGGAAACGAGGCTCTCTATGTTTGGGTAGAGAAAAGGACAACAGACAATGGGAGGGGGTGGGTCTCATCTAACCAACGGGGGAAAAGAAACAGGGAAAGGCCCTAGCAACTCACAGAGGGGCCGCTGGCCTCCCTCCTTGATGTGGGCTACCTCCCAATTTGGGTGGGTGGGTGGGTTAGGGTGGGGTGGTTAGTGACAGAATAGCCCCGAGAAAAGGTTAAACATCACTGGAGACTCAAATTGGAAGACAGACCTGTGTTTGTAGTCTCACCTGGTACAAGTAAGTTTCATCAGAGATTTACTCCACTCCGAGGATGTTGGGTCGGGCCTAATGTTCTGGGTGGGATGCAGCCAGTGCCAAGAAGGACTCTTTTCAAGGAAAATGTCCCCAAGAAGTAGGTCTATTGGAATGAGAAGTTCACCGAGTACCTACATTCACCTGCCTGGCCTGGGGAGTCCGGGGAGAGGAGGCTTCCACAAGCAGGCTTCAATCTTTGTATAGGAGTTCTTGTCCAGGGCAAGATGCTTCACAATAGGAACTTGAGTCCCATCTTCTTGGAGGAAGTTGAAAAGGGTGGGATTTCCTGTCTGAGTATGCAGATTTACTGAAGGAAGACAGCAAAAGAAAATTAAGGTATTAATTTGTGTGTCTTCCTCCCCATGTTGTTGAGTCCTCTAGCTCAAGCAGATAACTGAGTTTTTAATTTCCCTGTTTTAGGGTCATTTGTGTGCTCTAAAGCAGAACTTGCTCGAAAGCAACATCTGACTATGAGAAAAGCTGAATTTTCTGGTGACTCAGTGGGGCGGAGGAAAGGGAAAATAGCAAGAGGAATTTCTAAATTCCCAACCTAGGTCAAGGTGAAGGTGTGTACATCCCAAAGACAGAAGAAACAAGTGTACCACTAGGAAACCAGGTTCCTGGGGAGGTCCCAAGATCTCAGGGAGGCCGGGCATATGCTGCATTTAGGAAGGTTGGAGCCTAGGGCCAGAGCTATCTCTGAACCGGCAGGGCCTGGAAGCGGCAGACACCCTGGACTTGAAGCTGAAGAAGTATGTCCATGGTAACCAGTAGGAACATAAGACCCTGGGATATTTTGGCAGTGCTTAAGACCTTGGGAAGGTGCCTTGGGGGGAGGGTGAAATGAAGCCAATAATAACTGAGACTGGATATCCCAACAATCTCATGGGATGGAATCTTAGGGTAGAATCTGTTAATTTAGATAAAAATTTAAAATGTGTTAAATTTTGCATGCTTGAGTGAGAGACTAAGATTCTTGTCCATTCGAAGGAGACAACTTTGCCTGCTGTGTGGAATGCATTGTAAGGAGGCAAGCCCAGAAATGAGGAGGATTTGGAGGCTGTTGTAGTGTCTAGGCAAGAAATCGTGTGGCCCTAGATCGGGGTGATGGGAGTGGACTTTGGGGGACTGGTAAGGTAAGAAGTGGTGTCAAAATTTTTTGGTACCTGTGATGGATAGACACCTAAGGTGGCCCCCGATCCCTGCCTCCTGGTATCTATGTCCCTGTGTGATCCCCTACCCAAGAGTATGGGCAGGACCTGCCACTTTCTTCTAACTAACAGAATACAGCAAAAGTGATGGGATGTATATGATTATGTGATTGTGTTACTTAAGACTGTAAAGCTCATCTTGATTGAGTTGCTCCCTCCATTGCTGGCTTGGGGAAGGCAGACAGCCATGCTGGGGGACCCTACATGGGAAAGAACAGGGAGATGAGGGCAGACTTCAGTCAACAGCCCCAAGAAATGGATGAGCTCAGTCCTATAAACTAATGGAACTGAATTCCTCAAAAGCCTGAGTGAGCTTGGAAGTGGATCCTTCCTTAGTCAAGCCTTAGATGAGACCACAGTCCTGGATGACATCTTTTTTTTCTTTTTTTTTTCTTTTTTTTTTTTAGAGAGAGGCAGAGAGGGGGGTGGTGGGAAGTGGCAGAGAGAGAATCCCAAGCAGACTCCATGCCCAGCTCGGAGCCCAACGTGGGGCTCAGTCCCACAACCCCAAGATCACGACCTGAGCCGCAATCAAGAGCCAACAGTCAGACGCTTAACCGACTGAGCCCCTGGATGACATCTTAATTGCCACTTTGTGAGACCCTCAGCAGAGGATCCAAATAGGCTGTGCCTGTAAGCCAGACCCCCAGAAACCGTGAGGCAATAAATGTGTGTTTTTTCCAGCAACTAAATTTGTTACATAGCATAGTTCAGCATAATACCCTATTCTTAAGGGCACCTGTCACCTGTCTCTTCCCACCCACAGGCAAATCTAAAGGCCTATATAAGAAAGAAATCATTACTTTCTATTCACACACTTCCTCAACTTGTTTTTCTGGCTGATTCTAGTTGTAGCCTCTCTGCTTGAGACCTGGTTTTTGATTTCTCTTTGGTTCTAGTTGGAATGATACCTTCTCTGGACTTTATGTAGGTTTTTGGGCCCATGTTTTTGCTGGACAATGTTTTTGATTCTGCTTCCCTCCCTGTTCCCTCCTTGTACCCCTGTTCCCCCTGCTCCCCACATATTCTCCCCTCCCCCATCACAGTAGTTGCTGTCTTTTTTTTTCTTTTAAAGATTTTTATTTGTTTGAGAGAGAGAGAGAGACAGAGAGCATGGGGGGAAGGGAGAGAGAGAATCCTCAAGCAGACTCCTCGCTGAGTGCACAGCCCCAACGTGGGGCTCAATCCTACCACCCTGAGATCATAACTTGAGCCAAAAGCAAGAGTCAGATGCTTAACTGACCACGCCCCCAGGTGCCCCTAGATGGTAGTTTAGACAGACGATAGCTTAGAAACCAGATCGAAGAAGAGGAAGTTAGAAGTTACAGTACTAGTTAAGAGGGTATTTGTAATAGCACTTGTGAGATGACTGGAGGCAATAGGAATGAAGAGGAAGAGAAAGATTGCAGACACCCTTTGGAAGTAATATTGACAGGCCCAGGTCAAGCTGAGTGGTAAAAGAGCAAAGGTCCTAGGTGATAATGTGTTAATGGCTCATAGCGTGGGTGACTAGGTTGAAAACAAGATCATAACCGCACTTGGAAGAGTCTACCCCTCACTGATTCCTTTTAAACCAAGATGGCACGCAAGTGAACCTACACTAGGAGACATCTGAAAAGCGGGAGCACTTAATCTCTAGAATTCCTCCTAGTTCCACCACTATAGCTCTGTCACTTCCTAGCTATATATCCCAGCAGCTACTTACCTTACAGAGCCTCCATTTTCTCACTGGAAATGATAACGGCACATAACTTAGAGTGTTCTTGAGAATTAAATGATGCGTTTCGTATAGAGTGTTTGGCACAGAGCTCGGCACACAGGAAATGCTCAAAATGCACCAGTTTTTATTACTGAGATGTGCTCCCTTTGGCCCCTTGTGCTTTTACCAGTTTCAGATTTCCTGCTGCTTTGAGAGCTCCTTTCTAAACTCTATGTTTCATCTCCTAGTTTTCACAGAGCTCCTAGGTTTGGCTTTTTCTTGCTTTGACTTTGTTACTCATCTAGGCTTAGGACATGACTGCCAGTACCTGGCCATAGATAAGGAATCCTTCTGCCCCTTTCTTCACCTCGTGTTTCAGCTGGGTCCAAGGGACCGAATGCCCAGGCCTGCTTTTCTTCTAGATCTGCTAACAGAGAAATCTATACAGCAGACTTTTGAAAGGCTTTGGGAGGACTGTAATTTTAAATACACTTGAGTACATGATTTCTCCTGCAAAATGCACCAAAGTGAGTTTTAAAACTTTGTGACTGCTTTAACTCCTTCATGAAATTTTAGAAATGCAGCTTCAGTCTTTTTTCTTTTTAGATTTTTACCACTTCAGAAATTGACCGTGCCTGTGATGATGAACAGAACAACAGGATTGGACTGCGGTGTGGATTTTGCGTGGTTGGGCAGGTCTACTCAAGGGTCAAGTGGCTCTTCCTCTCACATCAGCTCATTATAATTCTAATCCATGCCTCAGGGAAATTACCAACTACTCAAGTTCTAGATATCGAGTCCCCCCCTCCCAAAGAGTCAAAACAGTGAATATTAAATCCACGGCTGATGAAAGTCTATTATAGGCTCATTTTTTTTGATGATGTCCTGGAAGACAGCGATATCATTCACAAAATACGACAATACTGTGCTGAATGCACAGAGTGTTTAGAAAGAACTCATCCCTGATTTAAGCCATCTTTGAGAGTGATTATTTCGTATGCCATATTTCTAAATGCCGAGCTGATCTGGTCTTGCAGTGTCTGAACAGACAGAGTCTGGGGCAGGTTTTTTGCCATTCAAACTTACAGTAGAAATGAGCTTTGAGGACATTGAAAGGCAAGTAAAAGAAACACACCTGAGTGTTAAACAAGTGGTAGGAAACGTCTCTGATTCCCCCTTTTCCCTCTCTGTCTCACTCGCACACGCACACGCACACACACACGCGCGCCACACTTACAAAGCCTGACCCACGAGGCCATAGGCTCTCCTCCCTTCCTGGTGTCACAGTCCCTTTCCTTTGGCCACTCCCCATCGCCAGTGAAATTTCTGGGGTTCTGCAGTCTACACAGCGGGCAACTGTAGAGTGAAGATGTGGCGATTATGCGGCTTTATCAATGAGTCTGTCAAAAGATGGAGTTGTTCTTAGGGGCTCCTTATCTGAAATTGAGCGACATCCAACTTACTTAAATGAAGTTGGTTGATGTGAAATGTAGTTCAGGTTTAGGCTTCCCCGGAATTTCGGTCAGTCAACTTCAAACAAGGTATGGGAAGTGAAGGAAAAAAAAAAAAACCCAACACTCCTGTTTCCCGTGGCACACCAAGGACGCTACCTTCCGTTAAGTGACTAGTGGAGCTAGTGGGTTATGAGACTGTGATTTGTTACCTCTCTTAAAATTGCATGTGGCTGATAGCCAATTCAATCAGTCTTAATCCAAAAGAGTTGGTTTATTGAGAGGATGCAGGATGGCCCACAGGCCTGAAGAGCTAGCCTCAGGAAGGAGGCAGCTTCAGCCATGAGGCTGAGATCAGAAAATGCGCACAGAAAGGGATCTCTCAAACTCTGCCTCTTCTTTCTTTTCGTCCTCTTTGGTGCAGGGTTCATTGTCTTAGGCATTGTGCCACGGTGAGAATTTGGCCGTTAACTCTAAGGCCATATTCTTCCAGCATTGGGACCACAAAGGAAAAAAAGGGGGGGCTTCCCTGCCAGCATCAGCCAGAATAATGCTGGGCAAGGCCTCTGACTGATCCGGCTTTTGTCATGTGCCCATCCTTGTGAGACAGGGAAACTGAAGGGACTTCACGAAGAACTGCTTTTTTTTTTCTTTCTCCTTTTCCTGCTTCTTTTCTTGCTAGCACCTGCACCCCACCTTACACATGACTTATAGTACAGTGAATGTAGGTCCTCCTTGTACAGGCCGAGGAGTTATTGATTTTTTTTTTTTTTTTGGACTCTTCCAGCACAATAGATAATATCTGAGGAGTGACCAGTTGAGGTCATCCTGTATGTTTTCCAGACACCTTGAGGCCAAGACCCCTGCAGGGCTCCAGGGCCTAAGTGACTTATGGAGGACACTTGAGCACTCGTCCTTGTTTTGACCAATTCCTAGATGCCTGAGAGGACATGTACACCAGACCGCAATTCTCAATAAAACCCCAAGACCCAAGCAAAGTCAAGACTCACTCTCCTTTCCCAGTTTCCCAGATGTTCTGTCTGTATCTCCAGTCTCTCTACATCTTCAGTAAATTCTGCTCTCACTTCCTCTTGGCTTCTGTTTTATTTCTATCCTACATGAAGCCAAGGACCGTCTTTGTGGGTCCTGCGGGACCCCGTCCGGGTTCTCAGACCCAGCCAGCCTATGTCACTTGGGCCAATCACTGTGGCCAGAGACTGGGGATGTTATGTTCGTCCTAGACTGAGATTGAGTCATGTGACTGTGCTTTTACCAGGAGGGGAAGAACACATGCTGAACAGACAAAAGCGGGGAGAAAAGTCCCTAGAGACATTCAAAGATAATAAATCATAACTCGATGCTTGGCAATGTGTTTATGTCACAGAGGTAAACATTCATCATTCTCCCAAGTGCCCCATGCCTCTCATTAGACTTACAATCAATTTTCTAATTATTATTTTTTGTCCATAAAGACATTCAAAATTACTTGATATCTCCTTATAATTGTTTTATTTGTTCAGTTTCTTTTTTAAATATTTTATTTATTTATTTGACAGAGAGAGAACAAGCAGGGGGAGCAGCAGAGGCAGAGGGAGAAGCCGGCTCACCCCTGAGCAGGGAGCCCAACGTGGGGCTCGATCCCAGGACCCTGGGATCATGACCTGAGCTGAAGGCAGACGCTTAACCGACTGAGCCACCCAGGTACCCCTATCTGTTCAGTTTCAATACAGGTTAATATTCATGGTGAATATTGTGATTGGCTTACTTGGTACGTCTTCCAATGTCGTTTCAGAATTCCTCACTCCACTGCAGAGTCTGGAAAGCAAATACTTCTCTTCCCAGATCTCCTTGCACCTAGGTTCTGGGTACGCATCAGGCTCTACCGAACAGAACCACTGGTAGGACAGCTGAATTTGAAACTGAGTTTTAAGTGGGGAGAGAGGCCCGGCTTGAGATACTCATTTTGCTGGACAGACTTTAACGTCATGACATGGTTCCAAAGCCAGAACCTGTGCTAGCAGCTGCCCAGTTTAGAAGATGGCTTCTGGGTTGTGGCAAAAGAACTAGTTTCAATGGTGGCCAAGTTCTACATTATGGCTTTGGAATTTGTTCTTGGAAGCTCCCCCCAGTGTGTGTTTTTTAAACGTTCCCAGTGATTATGTAAGTCACGTGAAAGCCGGCAATAAATCCTTCTTTAATTAAATAGCTTGAATGGATTCTATTCTCTGTGATTGAACCCTCACTGATACAACACAGAAATTAGTCTTTAAAAGATCACTGGACATTTTGGCTGTTTCATTCTTCTTTTCCATCTTTTTGATTATATGCATACTAAACACAAAATGAGGTTGGCTTTATTGTTGCTTTCAGTGAACAGGTGAATTGGAAAGTGATCACAGTCACTGATAAGGGGTTTGTTGGATTCTTAGGGAACACCTGCTATTATTCAATATGCCTGTGTCAGAGATCTTCCATTTGCCTCTCCAGATCCACAGAGCATGCATGAACTTACTGGGTAAGAAGTTCTCACCCGAGCAAACTGGCTCACTCACTGACATCTGGAGGCCTTGGAGGCTATAAGCTATCCACTGACTCCCCTGCCACAACTGCAAATGAAAAAATCACCTAACCCCAAAGCCCATTTCTTGTTGAATTGTAAAGAAAGAAAACTTGCCTTGATCTCACCCTGTTTGGGGGCTGGGGACAGATTGTTAATTTTATAGTACAAAATATCCTTGACTGGAGAGACTATGCAGAACAAAATATATTTCGTTATTTTTCAAAACGGACATAAAATTGAGAAACAGAAGTTAAGAAATACTGTTCCAGGGACTTGGAACCCCAAGCTCTCAAAGGGAAGGAGGCCAGGAAAGAAATGAGAGAAGACAGCCTGAGTACAGCAAGAAAAAGTTCCCAGAGGGGTTGGTCCATTCACCAACTTGTAGCATTTGAGTATGAAAGCTTGTGTTTTCTTGTCTTGTTACCTCATTTACCCTCAATTGTTTAAAGATGGGCTTTTTTGGACATTTCATCCAGTCTTGATGTTCTAAGGGTATCGAATAAATGGTCATCTGATTTGGAAAAGCAGAGGGAACGTTTTACTGTGGGGAGCAGCAAATCTTTGGGGCCCAAGCGCCCCTATGTGGTGGCGGGAAGTTCCAGGGGTGGGGGGGCTATCTATATCCCCTTCGTCCTCCGAGGCATCTCCTAGAGTAACCCCCCCCCTCCACTAAAAGCCCAGAGGATTCAGCATTCTGCACAAGGAGTCCTTCCAAGGGTCTTGTTTCTTTCGGAGGCGGGCCAAGAGCTCCCAGCCCATTTGCAGAGACGAGATGATGGACACCGCTTGAGTCCAACCGGCGTGGAGCCCGTCCAGAGTTGGTGGAGCCGCGCGCAGGCTGGAGTCCAGCCTCGGTCACTTTCCGGAACACACGCCCGTTTTTAATGTTTTCAACGCCCCGCTGGGCCGATGGCTAACCGTTGAAAAAAAAATAACCTCCAAAGACACACTCAGAGAGAACGATCTGCGTTCAGAAAGGAGTGCTGCTTCCCACCTGATCCCCACCCTGTATTGCAACTCCGCTGTTTCCCTTGCGCATTTGCGAATTTCCGTCGGGGGTCCCGCGGTCTCCTTCGCGCGGCCCCACTGCCGGGTTTCTCCTTCCCCGGCTCCCGCCTCCGCCGGGGGTTCTCCCGCGCCGGTCAGAAGGGCCCCGGCCGACGCGCACCTCGCGCCCGCCTGCCTCTGCCCGGGCTCCACTTTCACTTTCTGTTCCGGGGTAACCGGGAGGCCGGCGGCAGCGGCGCGAGGGTGAGCCGATTCCGTCGCGGACCCCCAGGTACAGCGTGCCCGTCCCCAGCGCAGCTCTCGGGGAGCGGCTGCGAGGCTGGAGAAGGGCTCTGTCCCTGCAACCTCCTGGTGCCCGCCGGGGAGGCCCGAAGACCCGGGCGCGCGGCGGAGGAGAGTGAGGCGCCGGGACGCCGAGCCGGGGAGAGTCGTGGGACCTGGGCCGGAGTCCTCACGGAGTGCGGCAGGTTTGGCGGCCGGCCCAGCCTTGCTCGGGTCCTTCTCGGGCGCGAGAACGCAGGGGGCGCAGGGCCAGTACGCCTGTTCCGCGCGTTCTCTCGGCCGCGCCACTCGCGGGCAGGCGGGAGCCTCCCCCTCCGTGCTACGCCTCGCAGCTGGGTTCCTGCCAGCCTCCGGGTCCCCCAGCCTCCCGAGTGGCGCCAAACGGAAGGGCGGGGAGGACGGCGGGTTCGGCTGCGAAGGGTACCTTGGGGATAGTTGCCAGAGAAACAAACGTGGCTTTGCATTAACTAGTGGGTTGGGCGTGTTGAAGGATCGGAGTCCATACATGTCCTCAAGATCAGTTCTTTCCTTGCTTCTCCTGTACTTATTACCAGCAATTGTCTTCCCTTCACTCTGGCTCCAAGCCAGAGTTTTATTCAGGTAAAGTTCTCCTATGTGAGCAAATTAAAGTTTCCTGTCTGGGTGCCTTACTTGCCAGGTGGGCCTGCAAGTTAATTTCAGGGAAGGAAAGGAGCAGACCCTTCCTTACCGTTTTCCTGGAGGTTTTTTTTTTTTTGTGTGTGTGTGTGTGTAGGCCAGGTTCTGAAAGAAATGCTCAGTTTTCTGGTAAATGCCCAGAGCATTTGCTCTCAACTCAGGATGTGGTCAGCAATTAGAAACAAGAACAAAAACCTTTAAAAAATTGGCCAGTGCTTTTCTTTTCCCAAGGATTTGGACTTGTGCTGATACCATAGCCCATTTTCAGGTGGACCTAAATGAAAAAATTCTAATTGGTTAAAAAAAAATGCAAGTTAATTCAACATTTATTTGTTTGTTTACCAGCAGTAACAACCTACTACAGTGCTTGTTAATTTCATCATTCAGAACATTTTGGAAGGAAGTCTGTTACCTCTTGATGATAGATTTCACATTGAGCAGTGTTCCAAGAAAGGGAAGGGTGAGCTAACCCAGGATCAGTTGCCCCTGCCTTCTTTGTGAGTGGGAAAAGTCATAATCACTAAAGACGGACTAAATAAGTTTCCTAAAGTAACTTTGAACTCTTCCTGGCAGTGAAGTTAGGTACTCCGTTACCACCACCTTGACTGGGAAAGATGCTTTATTTAGTAAAATCAGATGCCAAAGGCAGATACTTTTTAAAACTGTAAAGAAGTGCAGTAAAGGACAGGAAAGTCCTTGAAAGCCTTTATCTCTGTGCTCTAAACATGTGTATTCATCTGTCTGCTGGTAGTTTTCCTTGGATATCTCAGAGATAGCACAAATATTAAATATTTTTAAAAAATGAATCCTTAATTCCCTGTCCTCTCTTTTAAAACTCTCCCATCTCTGGTCTTCTTCTCAGTCAATGGCACCTAGGACTACCCAGATGCTCATTTTAGAAACCTGGCAGCCATTCCGATGCGTTCTTTCAGTCACCACCCCCCACTTCCAGTCCCGCCCAAATGTAGATGTCGAGTGCATCCATCTCTGTCTCTCCCCTCCCCCACTCCCTTGCGTTTTCTCTGGTGACACCGCCAGAGTACAAGCCACCAGCTTACTTTGTCTAGACTAGTTTCTCACTGGTTTCTTGGCCATTCCTCCTGCTCCTTTCTTGATCCATGTAGCTTCTTAAAGTGTGAACTGGATCCTAAGACCTTCCAGCTCAACACCCAGTGGCTTCTCATTGCACTTAGGCTGGGAGCCAAAATCCTTAACAAGTTTACAGGCTGAGGGGTGGTCTGGCCGCATCCGCCTCTCCAGGTGCATCTTTCTGCTGCATGATGTGC
This sequence comes from Eumetopias jubatus, assembly GCF_037043125.1. Lineage (NCBI taxonomy): Eukaryota > Metazoa > Chordata > Mammalia > Carnivora > Otariidae > Eumetopias > Eumetopias jubatus. The sequence continues at coordinate 74,930,077 of NW_028274811.1, read as the reverse complement.
CTCGGGTTCCCTGGCCTTCATAACCAGGACTCGCCTACTGTACCTACGAACAAGCTTGTTGTTCCCTCTGTCTGGAAAACTCTCCTTCTCCTTCTTTTCTTAGCTAATTTGAATTTGTCCTTGAAATCAGCTTAAATGTCCTCAGTGAGCCCCCGATGTAAATCACTCTGCCCCGTTACTCTCTTTCAGGAGGTGTGTGTTTTTCTTTCATAGCTCTAATCACGGTTAAAAATTCCTCCCTACCCTGAGCCCCATAAGCGGTTTGAGTTCAAGGATCTGTGCTGTCTTACATTGCTAGTGTCCAGCAAAATCCCTGGCACGTAATAGGTCCTCAGTAAATATTTGGGGAATGAATGATTGAGAATATTTTAACTTAGTCTTTACAACATACTGTGAGAGAGGTATTATTTTCTCAAATTACACATGAAGAAAATGAGGCGCCTGGGTGACTCAGTCGGTTAAGCATCTGCCTTTGGCTTAGTTCATGATCCCAGGGTCCTGGGATCAAGCCCCACATCGGACTCCCTGCTCAGTGGGGAGCCTGCTTCTCCCTCTCCCTCTCCCTCTGCCTGCCGCTCCCCCTGCTTGTGCTTGCTCTCTTTCTCTCTCTCTCTGTCAAATAAATAAATAAATAAAATATCAAAAAAAAAGAAGAAAATGTAACCTGTCCAAGATCACAGTCGGTGGAAGAGCAAGAACTTTGCCAGGTTTTCTTTTCTGACTGTAAGTGTAATATGTATTATTGTTAATATAGCTATAGTTATAAATATGTATATCTGTATTCTGACATGTATGCTGTCTACCTTACACGTTCCATTGTGGTTTCCTGGCATTATATCCTCTTTTGAGACACAGCCATGGTTCTCTTTGACTCCGTCTCCTCATGGACTCAACCTTGCAAAGCCTTGGGTGTGGGTCCCACTGCCAACTCCTTTAGCAGCCTGTAGGCCTGGCTGGCAGCTCAGAACCAGTTGGAATTTTTAGATTTCCTCCTCCTGGACTTTGGGGAACACTTGGGGACTTCGGGGCGTCTCCCATGCCTGAACCTGCCACCCTCATTGCACTCCCTACCTTCTTGGGGCATGGGCTGCACCCACAAAGCCACTGCCGTCAGAAATTCAAAATGGAAGCATCACTCAAGTTCCCTTTATTTCTCATGTCCCAGCATCAAGGGAAATCCATCGTTTTGCCCCTGCACTAGAATTCTGCCTGAGGAAGTTAAAGTGGGAACCCTTTATTATTCTGGTGTTTAAACTTTATTCTTCTCCCTCAAATTGCTTCAGTTCTCCATAGCTAGAAGCATCCTCTAGTTGGTTCCTACACACACATACAAAACAAGAAACACATAAACAAAAAAACCCTCTTCTCCCTGTTGAACCTTTGATTCTCTCTTCCCTTTCATCTGGGTGATACCTTTTGAACTGAGATTATGGTGCCTCTGTGCTTGACTGTCTCTACTGCGTTGGTATCCTTTCTGTTTGCCTGCAGGTCTGCTCTGTGGGGAAGGGGAATGGGGGGCATTCTATCAGGGGAGCAGGATGGAGAGTGAGGGGTCGGGGAGAGCACATCGGTTATTACCTTGAAGTGGTATTCTTCCACATAGCGTTCGAGGGCCAAGACCAGAGTTTGGCAAGGATTATCTAGAAGGTTCTCAGATTGGCTCTCCAATAGAATCTCTGGGAAGATTTTTAAAAATTCTGGTGCCCCGACCTCATCACCATAGATTTCAGTTTAATTGTTCTAGATAGGGACCCAGGCCTCAGTCATTTTAAAAGCTGCCTTGGTGATGTTAGAGTTAAGTGCTGACGTAGAGGTAGAAGCCCATGTACCAGACTGTAGCATTACTACTTTTCTCATTTGATGTCTATGTTCAGGAGCCCAAGGAGTTTGAGGGAATTAGGACCAATTACCTGGACTCATCTAACAGATGAGTCTGTTAGACTCATCTGTTAGATGAGTCCTGGCAAACACCTTTTAGAGAGATGTCTTTGTCTAACAGAGAGAAATGTGCTGAGTTCTCAGCCATGGTTGCCAACTGTCTTATAATTCACATTCCTTTTGTGTCCTAAGACCTTTTAAATAAGGTGCCAAATATAGTCTGCAGCATGACTCCCAACACACTTTGAGCATAATCTTGGAGTCGCTCCCTTCCTTGCCTTGTGAATAATCACTCTCCATCCAGATTGATTGCCCTGTCCACATTGATGGCCCAGCCAGCCCTCAGCTTTCTCCCTTCGTGCTTTAACTCCTGCCCTGGTTTGCTCCACCTGCAGTGTCTTTAATGCCCTCCCTTCATTTCCAAATCCAACCCATCCTTCCAAACCATGCTCCAGTGCTGCTCTTGCACGAAGGCACCCCAGAGTCGCTGTGCAGCAGATGTCACTCTCTCCCTTCTCCTCCAGCACTTGCTGTTATTATTATTCTTAAAATGCTCCATACTTTCTCTGGTGCATTCTGTCATTCGTATATGAATGTTTTCTGCCTTTCCAGATTTTGAAGTCCTTGACTGTGGGATTTGTGTCTTGTGTGTTATTATATCCCACACAGTACTCAGCACGCCACCTTGTATGTGGCAGGCATTCAACATGTATTTTTGGATGACTGTAAGAGAGAATCCAGGAGACTGTTATGTTTGTCACAAACGGTGTGAAAATCACCATAAACCCTTTAAGTCATTCCTGGCTAAGCACGTATTAGATGAACTTTTGGCATGACATTTGACAAAGACACTGCTGTTATTAAGGGTTACTGTTAATGGATACTTGCCTCCCCCCACCCCTTGCTACTCAGCGTCTGTGTCTCCTTCCTAGGTTAGGAATTCTCTACTTTATAAGCTTGGTGGGGAGCCAGACCTGTCCTCTACTGCAGAAGCTGTGAAGTCCAGATTCTTGCTTTTCCAACCTCCCTGACTGGTAGCGTGAACACCTTACCTCGGCTGAAAGAAGTCCTGCCAAGTGGCAGGGCCCGTAGAGACCTCATATTGACAGTGGCCGAGGCAGTGTCCAGCACCTGATCTCTAGGCAGTAGGGCAGCTTCCTCCAAGGCGCAGTGTGGGTGGGGAGAGGTCACCTGGTCAATTTCTCCAAGGTGGTTTTGGCTATCCGTCTTGGCCTGTTTCATGTGGCTGGCTTCCCAAATGTCCTGACAACTCTGACCATTTTTGTGAACTATTTAGTGAACTTGTTCTATTGCTTTCAACCAAGAACCCTGACAAATAGAGTGCATTTAAACTTGGAGAGCCAAATGATATTTTTTAATAGATGTGAAGATTGTTGCTAACCAGTAACCTCTTTCTTCTGTGAATCAATAACAGGGTAAAGACCTAGAACTTTTGAAAGTTTGTATCTATAACGGTTAATGCTGGGTAGATACATTGTGAAATTATGCTGTCTTGATAATATTTTAGTGACTCAGTTTTTTTTGGGGGGGGGCTTTTATACATTTTGCCACTAGGTAGTTTGAGCAAGAAGATGATATCTCTGTCCATCAGATGGCCACTGGCACCCATGCTGTTTCTACCGTCCTCATTGCTGATTCTCTTAACTGTGTCAACTCCTTCGTCGTGTCAGAGCAGTGACATGATGTCTCCAAAAGCTGGTAATGGGACTCCGTTCCCCTGGGAGAAAATGCGACTTCCTGAGCACATCATCCCAGTTTATTATGATCTCCTGATCCATGTAAATCTCACGACTCTGACTTTTGAGGGAACCACGGAGATAGAAATCACAGCCAGCCAGCCTACTAGTACCATCATCCTGCACAGTCACCTCCTGCAAATATCTAAGGCCACCCTCAAGACGAGAGTCGGAGAGAGGCTCTCTGCAGAACCCTTGAGAGTCCTGGAGTACCCGCCTCATGAACAAATCGCACTTCTGGCTCCCGAGCCTCTGGCTGTTGGGATCCCATACACAGTTGTCATTGACTACGCTGGCCATCTTTCTGAGCATTTAAATGGATTCTATAAAAGCACTTACAGGACCAAGGAAGGGGAAGTGAGGTACTTTTTTCTATTTTTTTTTTTTTTGAAAACTTCAAGTGCTGCCCATACTAAATTTGTTATTTCATATGGATTATTTCTTCAATCTCCCCTGGTTGTTGAATGTTTTGATTTTGTGTTTCATTTATATAGCTAAAAATAGCAAATAGATTCTTTTCCTTGTTTTTCGGATCTCATTTTTTTCATTCTGTCTTAACCAGTTTTCTTTCCTTCAGTTCTGTCAAAGTAACTGTTTGTTCATTTTATTAGATTTCTGGTATATAATAAACATTTTTAATTCTCTTAGCCTAGTATTAGTTTCCTAGAGCTGCTATAACGAAGTAGCAGAAACTGGGTGGCTTGAAACAACAGAAATTTATGCTCTCACAGTTATGGAGGCTAGCAGTCCAAAATCAAGATATTAGCAGGGCTGGGCTCTCTCTAAATCTCTGCGAAGAATCCTTCCTTCCCTCTTTCTAGTTTGTGGTGGCCATCGATTGTTGGCATTCCTTGGCTTGCACCAACATCAGTTTAGACTCTACCTCTGTTATCACATGGCCATTCTCCAAATTTCCCTCCTTATAAGGACACTAGTCTTTTTAGACTAGGGCCCAACTTCATGGCCTCATCTTAATTTGATTACATAAGACCCTATTTCCAAATAAAGTCATAATCCCAGGTACGAGGGATTAAGACTTCCACATATTTTTGGAGGATGCAATTTATCCCATACATACAGCCTATTAGAAGAAACATTTTTTTTTTTTTTCTTAGATCCTCCTCTGCCTTGCTTTTGTTCTGTTTTTTAAGGAGGCAAACTATTTTGGGTGAATTGATACTGAATTTTATTTATTATTTTTTAAATTTATTAGAGAGTGAGCGAGAGAGAAATGGAGCAGGGGGAGGGGCAGACAGAGAGGGAGAAGCAGACTCCCCACTAAGCAGGGAGCCCGGCATAGGGCTCGATCCCAGGACTCCGGGGTCATGACCTGAGCCGAAGGCAGACGTTTAACCCACTGAGCCACCCAGGCGCCCCGATGCTGAATTTTAAAATCAAATTTTATTTGCTAGTAGATTATACTCATTTATTTTTCTGAGTCCATATTGTTCTTTTGAGGTTAAAAAAAGAATTTTTTCAAAAAAGTAAATTTTGTCCCCCATCACAGCCCCTAAATATAACTATTACTTTTATTTTGGGGAGCATCCTTCCAGACTTCTCTCTGGTTATGGATAAACATTATATAAGTGGAGCTATGTGATATTTTCCGTCCTATGTGGGATCTTATTTTAATATGTTGAGGAAAATGTTTCACAGAGAGGGCTATCACTATACGTTATTTTAATGAGTTTATTATAATGTACGTGCAATGGTTTAACTAATACCCCATCAGTGGAGATTAGGTTGTTTCCACCTTTTCAGCAATAGCAATATCTTTGTAAATCATTTCCTTAGAATAAATGCCTACATAAAATTGCTAAGTTAAAGGGTCTACAGTCTTCTGATATCCCTTGCCATATTCCTCATCTGGAGCTAACACTGTATCTGGGAAGTCTTTTTAAAGCCAAAAAGCCAACAGATATGTCCCTTTGACTTACATTTCATTGATTATTGAGGAAGTTGAGCAGGTTTTGATAGACTTATTTACGATTTGTAGGTTCTTCTTCTGTGAATTGCCTGTTTATGGCCGTACCTGCTATCCCCCTTGGTTGCTCGTTGTAGTCTTACTCATTTATAAGCGTTCATTATCTGTCAAGGCTGTTAACCCTTTGTCACATAGCGTTCAAACCATTTTCCCAGTTTTTTACTTGTCTTTTTACTTAGTTTATGATAACTTCTGTTCTATGAAAGATTTCTTTTTGGTAGTGAAATCCATAATCTTATGGAATCTCTAGGAATTAAAAACCAAACACACATCTCTTTTAGAGTCCCTGGTGCTTTATGTTGTATTTTTATTTCACTCACCATAATTTTAGAGTACTTGCATCAACACACTTTGAACCCACTGCAGCCAGAATGGCCTTTCCCTGCTTTGATGAGCCTGCCTTCAAAGCGAATTTTTCAGTCAAGATCAGACGGGAGCCAAGACACCTCGCCATCTCCAATATGCCACTGGTGAGTCTGAACTCCTGTGGATCTACTCACAGGAAAAATCCACTGATATGCTGTCACTTGCGTTACCCCAGTGACAACTAATATTCAGGTCACCAGTGTTATTTGTTTTATTGCCCGACAGCTAACTTTTCTTTCTTCATTTCCAACCCGTACTTTTGTTTCAAGCAATAATTTATCTGTAGTCAGAGAAAAAATTAGCCCTAAAAACAAGTAGGATTTTAGTCCAAGTGGCATTCCAGGTCCCTGGTACTGACAGGAGGGACACTGTAGGGACTCGGGTCTGGTTTAAATGAGAGTGCCCTTCACAAAGCACTTTCCCCTCCCTTTTCTCATATGATCTTTTCAAGGGCACACTTTGTCACATAAGGGTATATTTCTAGTATATAGTTATTTTCTCTAATTTCTATATAGGATATACTAATAACTATGATTTATGACTATATCCATGAAATTGGGCTGACAGAAAAAAAGTAATCTTTTTAGAATATTATGGTACCAAAGGTAAGTAGTGATAGATAGCTCAGTTCCCTTTGAAGAGACCATCATCCTCCAATTCCAAAGCAAACGTGGACAGCCGTTCCATCTGATTTTCCCAAAAGTGGTGGGAAAATGGCTGTGCCAAATGAATAAAACTACTCAGTACGTGCCACTGCCCAATGATTCTGGCAGCTTAGAAATACTCGTCCACTGAGCTATCAGCCTGCAACAGATGTGGATCAACTCCTGAAGCACACATAGCCTTTGTCCACAGAGCTCACTGTGATGAGACTCACATGGAACAGATGTTGCCTAGAGTCTTAAAGGGTGTCCCCGCTCAACCCTGTGCTGGCCAGGGAGGCCAAATCTTAGCGTGGCACTCTGAGAGCCACAACCAGCCTCTAGGATAGTACCTTGCAACACTTAACACTCTGTAGACCACCAGTCCCCCGCCCCCAGCACTGAATACCTTAAAAATCCTTTCCACAAACAAGATTCTGACAGGCCCCCCTCAGAGGGCCATGCTCTGTGAAAAGTGCTCTTCAGCAGATCTCTACCAACTAAGAACTTCTGTCTATTCCACTCACATTTGTAGATGGAAAAAAAAACAAAAAACAGGAATATGAAATTTGAGATAGAGAACAAGCTTGTTCCAATTATCGTTCCATCCCCCAATGTTATGCCATTGCTCCCGGGTTTGTGAGTGAGTTCTCTCATTAGAGTATCAATCACAGCTTTGGGAGAATAAAGAACAGGGGCAGATGAATTAAGGGGGAGACTGATGACCAAAAAGGACTGGTAGAGAAACTCGTAGGTTTGCAGGGTGAAGGCTGGGAGCTCCCAAGGCTTCACAGAGATGCTGGAGCCTAAATCCATGGCTATCCAGGACCCATTTGTTAAGGAAAGGAAAATCTCTAATGTGATCTGGCCTCTTGGACAGGAAAGCCCGCCCATTGGCAGAAATCT